>NC_042288.1:7529015-8129015 GCF_901000725.2 Takifugu rubripes
GCATCTGTGACATCGCGGGTTCGGCGGGTCACCAAGACGACCCCACAGTCAAAGGTCAGGGGCTCAGTCCTCATTTAGCCCTCACTGCCACCTTTACTTTACTTAAAGGAAAATTTGATATCCTTATTTTTATTGTCATTGAGGACATTCAGGCACTTTAGGGTTATTTTTTAGTTCAGTTTTATTTTATAATAAGTTCAATCTTTCAATTTGAATTAACTGATCATTTTAATGCACATTACCTAGAAAAGAGCTTTCCAGAAAAACACTAACACAGAAAGAGGAAGTTGAAAAGTGAAGTTGACTTATATAGATTGGGAAGAGAAAAAAAAGGTCACTAAAAGTTTTTTTGTTTTTTTTAACCCTCGCTTAACTTTTGGCTCACATACTAATCATTGTAATATTCTGCAGAGTATTCTGGTCTGTGTCCTCCTCTGTACTGTTGTGGTTACTGTAAAGCTCCTGCACTTCACTGCTGAAACAAGAGTTAGAGTGTGTAGGAGGAAGCTGAGCGAGGAGAGATGCGCCTATCCAAACATCCCTGCAACACGCCTACAGTAGTCCTGGAGGGACCGACCGAGTGTGTGGCAATAGTAAACGTGTTCTATTCTGCCTTTATCTTCCTTTAATTTACCAGATATAGAGTCAATGTTTGTTTTGAGGCATGAACAGACAGAGAAAAGGACCACAGCCCACCCACCAACTATAACTAGGATTTTAAGCTTAATTTGGGTAAAACACATATCTGAATCCTTACTGAAGCAAAAATGAGTAAAACACACAAAAGTCTTGTATTAAGTCACTAAAATATGCTGAAAATTCCAAAAAAGAGGCAACAGGATTGATTGAATGATATAGTTAGTTATTATATTTAGGATTACAACACGTAAAACATGACAGACTATAAGTTCAATAATGGAAAGACTTAAATATATATTCTATAGCAAAGTGAGCTTGTATCCAAGTGGCCATACTGCTATCATAGTGAACCTGTTGGGCAACACAACACACATTTAATAATTTAAAATTAACATTGTCAACACATTTTCTCTGTAAATTAATTAGATAATGGCCCAAAGCACCAAACTTCAGGTCAGTCATGTTTGATTCTAACTTTAAACATTTCTGTTTTTGGCATAAATCTTTATTTCACTAGCCCGTATCAGACTTTTTATATCACTTCCCACTGGAACATAAACCTCACTTTGCCATGACAGAGGCAGTAAAGCCCTTTTTCAGGATTGCTTCTTACCTGCAACACCATTGAAATCCGTCCGAACGCATGCAGGAATCCTTTCATGGGCTCCTTGTTAACAACAGTGATACCAGCAGCATCCCACTAAGACCACCCTTCTCTCTCTCTCTCTCTCTCTCTCGCTCTCTCACCCTCTACCTCCCTACCTCTCTCTTTTTCTCTCTCCCTCTCTCCCGGGACTTGGCCCACCTCCTCAGAATAGCGTTTAACTCGCGTTGCGCTCGGCGGTCACCGCCGTGGATCCGTCCTGTCCTCTCAACCAAAGCACCCGCAGGAACATCACATCCGTCATCCACCAAGCTGCACACCCTTCCCCACCGTCACACTCCTTCATCGGTAGCATCACTTGCTGCTTTTCTCCTTTCATTGTCCTCCTCCGGATCCGTCCTCACGGCATCCTCGCCCTGTCTCTGCGCCGCGGTCTCGCCTCTGCAGCCCGGTTAAAGTGTGTCACGCTGGTGCAAGAGGGAGAGCATCATCTGTCCGGAGCGAGCATATGCTGACACTGAGATAGGCAGCCAGGAAACCCCTCCCCCCCCCAAAAAAAGAAGAGGAAAAAAAATCCTTTGCTGTCAGGAATCAGGACAGTGACTCAACCTGCAGAAACTGTGCGTGTCCACTTTTCATCGTGACCGTCCTGACTGGCAGAGCCCTCAAAGGATGTTACATAAATGATCCATGCAGTTGGAATAAAAAAAAACAGCCTTCACTGAGTATGCATGCACATTTCATCTGGACCATTTGCAGCAAGAAAGACATATTTGTTTTTATCTGATACCAGAGGCTGTTTGGCTCCTTCCAACTCATTGATGATTGTTCTGAAGTCATCCAAACTAGCAATGAGATGTTCATGAGCTTTCACACCAGTTGTTTGAGGTTTATTCATCTTTTCTCAGCTGAGGGATGGATTCTGCAGTTTAGTGGCCCAGGAGTGGAGGGACGATGCAAGAAACAAGTAGAGAAAACAGTTCTATCCATATATAACAATAATTTCAGGAAAATCAGCTGAACTTGAGATTCTCTGAGATGTTCACGGTGGTGGATCATCTTTGACAGCTTGAACATTTACAGCAGGAGTGATAGTTGTAGGTGGCAGAACAAACATTTAATCCTGATATGGCTGCAGACCATAAAATCACTCCTGGTGGAAGCAGGATTAGCGGCAGGATTGAGCCTAATTGCCACTGAGAAAGTGTCACAGGGATGATCACATTCATGCATTAACAGCAGAATCAATAGATAAGTATAAAGCTTGAGAAAAAATGTTTATCGTTTTATCCTGCATTTAAAATAGTCAAATACAACAATGGGTGAATGATGTGATGTATGAGGTGAAGGTGAAATGTTATAGTTTATACATTTTAGCCTGACCAGGTGACTAGAAGAGCGGAGTGGGGCTGAAGCTGCTCTCCAGTCTAACAGGCGTAGTCAGAGAGGAACACAGGAGAATTCTATATAGAAAACAACAAAAGACATTAGTTTCCTCAAAGACATTTTGCAAAAACAAGTTCTCAACCACCTATAATAACCTAGCTGAGACCACCAGAGGACTGATTTCAACCAGTTTTTCAATATATGTTGGAGGGTTGGTCCAAGAAGTTGTCGTCTGTCTGCGGAGGCTAATTAAATTATTTCAGTTGCAAAAAAGTGCAGCCTTGTGACAGAGAGGGAAGGGCACAACTGAAGTTGGTTAACCCCAGATTATTAGAAGTAAAGATGAGGCCCAACCTGTTATATATAATATATCTGGAGTGTTTTTATATGTCTGTGGCAAGCCAGACCATGGATCCTTGATCAAGGATCAGACAATGTTCTCACATTTCAGTCATTCTGAGGACGCAGTGGCTCAAAATGTGATTCTCAGAAATCGGGTTCTTCACTACTCCACGTGTCAAAAAAATTAAATGAAATGCAGAAAATCCCGGGTGACTTTAGATTTTGACCGCAGGGTGGCAGTAGAGCAACACCAGTGTTCACCAGGTCTACCTTTTTCCTGTTCGAAAGGTTTTATATACTTTAAAATGCATTTTTGAGGCTTGGATTACAAAAGACTCAAAGCAGCTTAAACATAAATACTTTCCTTTGGGCAAGGTTTGTAAATGTCAAAAGCCTATGAGGAATATGGACAGATCCGATTCTTGATTAGTTAACGTGCAATTTGCAAGTTTTATGAATACAATTTTTCAAAAAGTCCATCATTTCTTATTAACTAAACTCTCTTCTTTGATGTGAATATTGACATTACCCATGCCAAAAACAACGGATTACACTGGAGAAAGGGGATATCTTCACATTGTTTTGAGCGTTTACAGACTGGATCCACCAGATGATAGATTACCGGTTCTTTTCTCCCCTAAAGAGGACTTTAATGTGTGCCAACATCTGCCACACTTGTGATTTGCAGTGGGTATTTTGAGCTGAGATTTGTTTGTCAATGTGTCAGTGGGGTGTTTGATGCAGGTCTGCTTTTGTGATGGTTCACTGCAGCGCTTCTCAGACCAGGACCGAGAGCCAGGTCCATTTCCACCGGGCCTCCGCACGGACGGGGGTAACCAGTGTGTTTGACTAATCCTGGCTGATGTCTCCTCTGTTGAGGGAACAGAACCCCCGAATCTGCCCAAACCATGTTCCACCTACTTAGCTACAAGCCTCTATGAAGGAGCGAACACGTCTGCTTTACACATAAAGGACGCGGAACAAAAGAAGCCCAAATCCTGATGTGAGGCACAGGTGTGTCAGTGATACAACACTCCATTTTGAAGAAAAGCTGGTCTTTCTTCAATGAAGTGGTTTTAAATGAAATAAAGGGAATCGGGCCATCTGACTGAGTTGCTGTTACTATATCAAAATGACATTTAGGAGACTTTTAGTTCATTGTGGTATTTTTCTCTTAAAAAGCGGGTAGTTTTAAAAAGTAGTCAGTCTGTCGAACTTCTGTTAATTGACGCTTAGTCCCGAGTGCAGGAATGCAGACTGGACCCACCCACACACACCCACCCACGCTTATCGAAGGAAGAAATGCTCGTAATAAGCTCATATTGGTGCATGTGCATTGTCGCATTAGTATTTTAAATATCTGTCACTGCAAGATTTGCAAGTACAGTAAATTACAGTCGTCTGCAGTGGTCTTCAGCTAACAGACATAACTGGATTAGACGCTGTAGACGTCGAAACGGCTGCCTGCCTCAGCTCTGTGTGCGTGTAAACACGGCAGCCCACTTCAACATTTCGACTTTCTTTGATCGGCCTTCAAAGGATTATCCATTGACGGTGGCCATGTAATCATTTTCCAGGACAAAACATGCCACAGTTTAATAGTCTGGTTTTGGAATTTAACTTGGCACGTTGCCGCCAGCTGGTCGTGTCCTATCCTCGCCACAACTAGATCAGAGTTGAGCGAGGTTGAGGGAAGGAGGGAAAAAGTGGAGGAAATATGTCATTTTCCCTGGGTTTCTGCACCCCTTCTCTCTCTCTCTCTCTCTCTCTCTCTCTCTCTCTCTCTCTCTGTCCAAGCTCTCTCCTTTTCCTTCAGACATCCGTCAGGTCTTCCAGCCATCCTCTCCGCCTGAATAACTGATGCCAGAACGAACTTGGTGTGTGTTGAGACGCCGTGAAAGCTTTTTGAAAGCATCTCTGTTTCTAAATAGGTGTTATTTAGAGCGACTCTTCTCACATGAACTGAGCTGTGTCAAGGTGGCTCTGTCCACACGCACGAGTCGGAGCTGATTTAACATGTCCAGACAACAACACCCTCTCTCAGCCTTTTTAATTGACTCTGTGTATATTCTATGATGGTTTTCCCCCCTCACTTACTGCCTGTGGTATTCGTCCAAGCCAGCTCGTCCACATGGCTCACAACGTGCACATTTTGACAGCTGGACATCAAAACCGTTAGTTAATCGTGTTGAGAATCGATGGGAATGAATCTCTCTCTCACGCATAAACCTGCAAATGAAGACGTGTTCTTATTCTAAAGCCATTTGTCGACATGATCAAAATCCCCAGATCTTCCTTTGGGAAACGTGTCAGTGCGGCCCCGGCCGGGCTTCTCACGCATGTTTTACCCCTGTGAGCCTGTCAGGTCCAGTTTACACGCCTCATATGGATGTGATCAGACCACCAGTATACATGAATTTGTATTTGGGCTGAAGAAGAATAAAATATCACTGGGGATATCCTCTGACTGACATCGGGTCACGTGTCAGGAATCAAGGTGGAGGAAGTGTTGGATCCGTCTTGGTGGATCATTTTACACTCGTGGCCGATCTTCATCACATGTCTTCAAAAAGCAACCGGTAGAACCGCTGGTCAGATGTCCTCATGTTGAACATTCTCTTGCTCTCTCTTCACCTCCAGAAAATGACCTTTGACCCCACTGAGCTGCTTTGTTTTTTTCTTAGCATCTTCTGTATAACTAATGTCTTTGCCTGTATGGTGGGTCTGTTCATCTCTTCTTTGTCCTCGCCCCCTTATACAAGCCTGGTCCTGTTCAAGGTTTCTTCCTGTTACAAAGAGAGGTTTTCCTGCCACTGTTGCTCATTTGAAGGTCAGGATCTGGATTTCTGTGAAGTCCAGAGACAATATTTGATTGTAACAAACCCTCTCTAAGGCCCTCTATAAGTTGAATTGTAATGTAATGTAATAATTCATTTCAGTTATCGAACTGAATCTTTGTTCATTTCGAAATTCCAGTCATGCTTAAATTCCCAAGATGGCAAAACCGACCTCAATGCACATTAATGAACCATAGACAAGATGACAAAAGGTATTTGATTGTTTATTTTCATTCCACACTTACAAAAATCTAAAAGTCGCTGCTATACATCATAAAAACAATATAGAAAACAGCTTGTTTGCAATCAAACAAACAAACGAAAGAATTACAGTATTTTTTATTGAGTAAAGGCACATTTTGCTTTGTCGAGAGCCTGCACTGTATTTACAGAAGAAGAAAATGTGTGTGTGTGTGTGTGTACTGTACATGTTCACAACCACAAGCGCATTAACACACACAGAGGCAAAAACACTGAATCACTCTGTCCCTCATGCATCAGACCCACTGTCTTTTTAAGAACTGACTGATTTCTTGCTTTTTTTTTTTTTTTTACATAAATCAAAATAAATTGTGCATTTTAAACAAAATAAACAGGCGAGGAACAAACAAGGTGAACAGGCACATTTTTTTTTTCCAGATCACGTCATCTTTACAGTCAGGGCCGTGACGCTGTTCATGTTTATCCTTCTTGTGCCTCAATGGATCCCGACCTGAGAGATTTGTTTCACTTCCTGGATCCAAAGTGATTCAGCACTTGATAAATGAGTCCAACAACCGTCAATGGCCTGCAAATACGAAATCAATATGGCTCTTTTTAGGGTTTTAAACACTGCACAGTTTAGAAAACATGAATGGACAAATTACTGTCTGTTTTTCATGACTTGTCCTCAGAAACTGTTAATGTTTGTTGTATTTTCACCATTTCCTTACTAACACCGTCTGTTTAAACTCGTGTATACCTCTTACAGGATGAAGCAGCTTTATACGAACAGCAATGTTCAAAATCCCAGTTTTAAAAATAAGACACACCAATTTAATGTTGAAGTACAGAAATGCGTTCAGAGCCAAGAAACAAAAGAATAGGAGTAGAAAACGGAAAATTTGTAGCTGTTTCCTAACCAATAATGACTGATAAATCAAATTAATCATGTTTGAGACAACATGATACCGACAGCACCTGGATATTCAAGCAGCTGAAAATGTCATCATTACTCTACATTGTTTGCCTCGCCGACCTTTCTTTTTAACCCTAACCTCATCCCCTGTTCCTCCTCCTCCTGCTACCTTTTCCTCCCCGCGTTTGTTTCTCAGGCGGGCGGAAGCGAGCACAATGTTTGCTCACGAGAGAGATAACATGGGCAGGAAAGGGTTGGACAAAACAGCCCAGATGGACAGGAAGTTGACTACACTGTTTGGTTTAGCTGATTAGACGATGGAGAGAGAGGGGGAGGCTGATGAATGAGAGAGAGGGAGACCTGGAGGGAATGGGTGCTAAGAAAATGGAACAGGCAGGAAAGCACTGAGAGGGTTTCCAGCTATTGTACGCACAGTTTATCAAATGGCATTCTGTGCCGGCTGGAGCTTTAAAGAAAAAGGTCAAGTCCAAACAAAACAGAATAAACAGGAGCGTAAATAAGATGGATTATCTTAACAAAGCATGGAATTAAATGGAAAGCAACAAAAGGATTGTCCTGCGGTTCAGTGCATCACGACGATAAAGACTTTCATCACCAAACTCATTAATAATTAGTCACTTCTAAGATTTGCAAATGTCACTTTGCCTCTTAACCTTCATTTACACACAAGCAAACACGGATGCTTTGTTGGAATTATTCTGGCTCATTGAGAAATGGCGGCACTGCGGAGCTGCCGTGTTGAGACACCCAGTCAAAAATCTTTTCTCTATAATGTCTGAGCCTTTAACAAACACGAGGGACATGGAGAAAAAGCTCAGGCTCTGGTTTTACGGCCCAACAGTAGCCAGAAAGGCTGAAAGGTTAAAGTTATTCACGCCACCGCCGAGCCATCAGAGCCACGCCGCAGTACCTGCTGCCAGTGCTGCCGTTTCCTGAGTTTTCTGAATGACTTTTGTTATAGTGGACCTCCGAGAATTGGGCTTTCATCACAACAAAAAGTGCGATGATGATGGGTTCTGTCAAATAAACCCCGGGAACACGCTGTAATTCTGTCTGAACAGCGGTAGTGCCGTATCCTTTCTGAGTCATTTTGTCTTTTGTGTGCTCGGACCAGAAGATAGCAGGACAAAATGACTCGCTTAGAAAATTAGGCCTCGATAATTTTACACCGTTGGTGTCTGAAAAACAGGGGGAAATTACTTTTCTTTCTTTCTTTTCCGGATTAGAGAAACTCCAACGGTGCTAAAAAAATAAAATAAGAAAATTTTTTGATGGGTTTAATCTCCCATATGTTGTGCCAAATGTTCGGTGAATCTACTAAAACTAAACTAGAATGCTAGACACGAACAGCGTTGCTCCATATACAAACACTTCGGTCTAGTGTTTCATATAAGCAAACAAATCCAATATCTTCCAGCGATCAAAAAGTCCGAGACTCTGATTTATAATTTCCATGGTTGCTCAAAGTTTTTTCACATCAAACAAGTTAGATAAAAATCCTCAAAGCTGCAAAAACTGCTGTCCCGAAAGGCTCCAGACGACAATAATTACCCATAGACTGCTTTGACATTGACCATTTTGGGTCTAACAGCCCCTGTGTTGGTTGCGACTATATTCAAGGTTACTTTTATACAGTATTTTGGAGTTAATACGAGCTTTGCGCCACATAAATTGTCCATAAATTAACCTGGTAACAAAGAGGAGATACAAAATGTGGTGCTACACAAAGAAACAATATGCAGAAATGAAGGTGGCCAGTAGAGAACTGACGGCTCCAATGGTTATTTAAGATGGACTCTTATTGGCTGTGGCCCAAGGTGAAGCTTCACGTGATTGGATGGATTCGAGTACAAACATCACTTCACTTCCTGCTCTGGAATCTTGCTGTTATTTTGGAGTTTTTCAACGGTTTACTGATAAAAAAACATCCAAGAGCTCAAGACTCACTGGAATTCTATTTTCTTTTGCCAGTTTTGAACACATAGCTAGATCTTGAATGAGTCTACACGAGTCTATAAAGAACATGGCTGCGATTAGAGTAAAGATTCTTGTCCAGAAACAAAGAAGAGCATCAAGCTTCTGTTGCCGTGTGTGTTTGTGTTGGTGTGTTTCTACTTCCCTTGTCTGTCTTTCTGCAAGATGTTTTTTCCATTATTTGTGTGTTTTGGCATCATGTATGCTAATTATAGCCGAGAGAATCCGTCAGTATTGCTGGTAATACTCAGGTTCGTTCACGCCGTACAGCTCAGCTAGGGTCCGGAACCTCGGCCCCCAGTCGCTCAGGAAGTCATAATCCAAGTTTGACCCGGTGGAGGAACTTTCCAGAGAGCTGAGACTGCCAGCCAGCGACTCCTCTCCTTCGTAGCCGTAGATGTGCAGGGTGTCGAACGGGAAGCCGTCTCTGTCGTGATCCGCCTCGTCCTTCTTCTTCTCGATCATCAGGGCCATGTCGCCCTTGCAGGCGCTGGGCTGAGGCTGGTGCGCTGGTTTCTGGACCATGGCGTAGAGGGACGGGTGGGGGTGGTGGTCTGGGCGGCGCAGGAGGGACCCATCATGGCAGGCAGAGGACAGGATGGAGACATCATAGCTGAAAGAGATGCGGATCAAGCTTCTGTTGGTTTTAACCTCAGAAGCCTTAAAATAGCCTCTATTTGATCATCAAATGTGGTTAGCATCAATAAAATCAGACTTTCCCTCTATAGTGTCTGTTACAATGGAGGCCCAGAGCCTGACCTCCGAGCAGACAGTCTATTTCTGCTGCCTTTTATTACATTTCCGTTAGTTTAGATTTGAATCAGATTAAAGCTTGATGATGATGAACTGGGTCAGCAAACGGACTGATACAACAAACAGAATAAATACCGGGGTCGAAGAAATTATATTTAATGGAATATATGTCAAGAATCAGAACCCCAGTGCAAAGTTGTTTTCTCACCCGGGACATTTGTGCTCTACTTCATAAAAATGCAGTCAAATTCTGTAAATGTCACTGTCTCCCCTTCCCGATCATGGAGAAACTGAGAGCTTATCGGTTATCTGGTGGGTCGACGTGTTAGATGGGCTCTGATTGGAACGACAGCTTTGGTTCTTTGCTTTGTTTTGATGACAGGCAGCAGAGAAAAATCATGCAGCACATTTCTGACTGTATTCACACGTACCCGTTGGTGTCCATCTCTCCTCCGCCCTCCTCGTCATACGTGACCAGCTGCTCGTGAATCTCCCCGCTGTTCTTCATGTGGGCTAAAGAATCCTTCTGATACCGTTTCCTCATCACAAACAGGATTACAATGACTGAAAGACAGCAGAGTCAGGCTGGCATCAGGACACATTTGAGATCGTCTCCCTCGCTGCAGCAGCTTTAATTGCAGGTGATAATGGAATTATTTCCTTGCAGTATCTGCAGCCAGCGCTGGGATTAAAGGCAATATGGACACTGGATAAATTGTCTTAAATCCGTTTATGAGTGTAAATCCTCTCTGTCACATGTCGCATCTGTTAAAGCAATTAGTCATTGTTGGAAAATTTACAAAGATTCACCCAGAGGCGCAAAATTCCTGCTGGACTGAGCTTATGTGCATGTAAAAAAGTAAGAAGGGGAAATCTAAACAGAACCTAGTGAGATTGGGGCCAAAAAATAAGAGGAAAGTGGGGCATTAATGAGGAAGAAGAGGTAGAAAACAAGAGGAATGAAGAGGGAAATGGTGCACGGTGCAGGAGACATTTGCCTCAAGCATTAAAAACCTGAAATGAATCTGTTCAACCAGACAAAGAAGTGAGAGGGGAGTGAAAGAAAGAGGAAGAGAGGCCGTAAATACTGGAGAGGATGTGGAAATGTAGAGGAGAAAACAAAGGGAGAAAGAAAGGAAAAGGGAAGGCAAGTTGGCCCAATGGTGAAGAAATAAACAATTAAGGGATGAAGAGGGAAAAACAGAGGCAAGCACATCCACAGACGGATATTTATCACATGCACATGCAGGATTGGAGCGCATAACTCGCATCGAAGAAAACCTATAGCTTTATGGCTGTAATCTCACTGAGGCATTTAATTTAATTTATTTCATCAGCTTATGTCCTATTCAACCTTGGGAAAATGTGCACATTGCGTTTCAGCATGTAAATGTGCAGGTGTTGCATGTTTCAGTAGAATCAGTCAGAAGTTAAAAGTTTAGAGAAGAAGGGCGATGAAGAAAGGAGTGAAGTGAAAGTAAGGGGAAGAAGACAGATACATCTGACATTAGATTAGGCCGGGAGCCTCAGTCCTGATATGAACCTCTTTCTCTCTCAGCATTAGCCATGCCTCTTAGTCGAGGGCAAGCAGGACTAATTTAAGTTTGCCTGGGAAACTAACAGATTAATCTTTTACAACACATGCTTGGCAGTTTAATAAGCTCTGGAGATATTGGATTTAGAGGGACAAGAAGAATCCTTTTTCTTCCCGGAGAAAATGACACAGAAAAAAGAACCTTTTTCCGATGTCAGACCTGACTTTTCTTTTCTTTTTTTTTTGGTGAGAAAATGTGCGAGTGAATAGGGAGAGCGGCAAATTGCTCTGGGCTCCGGCAGATAATGACAAGTGCATTAAATAGTTAATCTAGCCTGCGTTGGGGGTGTTTGATAAAGAGAAACAGAAAGGGAAGAAAAGATGCTAGAAAAGGGGAGACAGACAGAGACCCAGAGGGAAAGAGAAGGGAAAAGTGAGAGATGAAGGGGAAAAAACAGAGGGGAGATAGTGAATGAGTGCATTAATAGTTAATAGGTTGAGTGTTTGGTGGTGTTTGATAAGCAGACGGCACCTAAAGAGCTGATAAACTCTCCTCATTACCATTCCCATTCTTCTCATGCTTTTCCCACAATTCCCTCCTTCAGCATTTTCCGTCTTTAACCTGTTTCTGTCTCACTTTGCCGCTCAGCCGGCCTCTCATCTTCCTGTCTGATTCGCCCCTCTCCAACGCCTAAAAACCAGACGTGCTCTGAGACTCCTCATCTATCACTCCAGTTCCACCCCTCTTTCAACTTCTCCCTCTCTTCCCAGATCCCTCTTGTTAGGCCAGTACCTCTTATCCAACGTGACAAGTGTCTCTTTCTCCGCAGAAATAAAATGTGCAGGAGGTGAAGCTATCAAAGAGAATATTGAGCTCGCGCAACTGCAGGCATTATTTCCACATCCGCCGCTGCATAATTCATAAAACCAACATCGACGGAGGAGAAATCTTCAAAACAAAACACCTTATTTATCACCCACGAGTGAATCTTTGCAGACGTACTGAGTCGACATTTTATTGCACTTCAGAAATTCTTAATTTGCATCTGATGTCAGGAATGTCAGGAAATAAGCACACCCAGAATTAAAGAAGAAATCAAACCTATGCTATTCTAAGATCTACTGGTGATGTGGCTCATTTAGATTCATACGAATCGAGACGTCAGTCCGACTTTCAGAAAACTGCAGAAACAGAGCAGAAATTCTCAACCAACACTGCCTTTTTCCTTCCTTTTTTTTTTTACGCACGATGAGCATCGCAGAAGATAAAAAGCACCATATGGTCAACTTTCCCGAGCTGGCCTCTAAGATTAATATTCAGCTTATGATCAACAGATGGGTAAAAATAATGATGCAGAAACCAGAGTCCATACGTCCTTATTAGAAGCGGGTAGAATCAGGTGTGGGAGTGAAGGCAGCGCTTTATCTCTAGTCTCTCGCCTAACGCACAAACGAGCAGGGAGTTTGTTTGTTTGCTGCTTCCAGAACCCTAATCTCCCTCAACAAACCAAACAGCGTTGGAACAAATTCAGAGAAGTGTTAATAAGAATAAATCTTCCCTTCCAAACACGCTTCCAAACAGACTTCAACTCGGAGTGTGAACTTTAGCTCGGAGAGGCCGTCGGTGTTGCAACGCATGTTTTTGCTTTTTTTCTAAGCCTTGAAGGCGAGGTCACCAGCAAAGAGAAGAAAAAAAGAATCTTACCAAGTATGGTCAATATGCAGAGCAGGATGGCGATGAGGGCATGGACGCTCACTCCCATCCTCTGAGCGCCGGCTTTACACTTTGTCCGCATCCGCATCTCATCACACCGGCATGACTAAAACAAGTAAAAAGGGAAATTAATTAGCTCTTTTTATGCACGTTTAGACCCTCAGAAGAATCTGCCGTGCGTGGTCAGCTTGTGGGTTCCAACGCAACAGACCTCGATTGCCAGTTTGGTGATGCTGGTCTGAATGGGCCGACCTCCGTCGCTGACGCGCACGTCCACGCTGTAATCCTTGGGGTCATCCAGGCTGAACGGCCCCATTTTCAGAATGATGGCTGCTGTACTGTCTGCGAAAAGGAAAAAAAACACAAATACATCATTAAGCGCACAATAACCGCACTCAAAACCCAAAAGCTTTCCTTCCTGTAGAATCAGAGTCTAATTTATCTGGTTATCCGTCTCATTAAAGTGAGCCTGACGTTCACCTGCTTGTTTAGAATTTCTCTTTAAGATCACAGATTATGACAGCACCAAATAAGTGAAGCTAATATAAATGCACAGGGCTTGATTGAATCAAAAGACGGGAGCAATTTATTTATTGTACTGATGATGCGATGGTCAGGCAGGCTCTGAAGATCCAGCAGCGGCGAACGGAAACACAAGGGAAAAATGAAGGGAAAAAGCAAACTATATGAAATAATGTGAACGCTGTGAAGAAGCAAACAATGTTGGGTAGACCTGAACAACAATACAGTCATTAGTCAAATCCCCAGCAGGCAGACGTTTCCTGCCGAGACGATGGGGGGGAGCGTTCCTCCACAATATCCCACCGTTGGAGGAATTTCAGAGAAAACAATGGCAGGAAAGACCCTTGTGAAGACTCAAGCGTACCTAGAGACACTAAAATCCCTCAAACACCAGGCCTGGCTTTAATGGGCAGGTTTAAATAAAAACAACCCACGTTTGAATTCATTTTTTCCCTCCTTCAGTACACACAAGAACTAATCAACTAAAACGCACTCTCATGCAACACACACACACACACACACACACACACACACACACACACACAAATTCAATTTAATTGAAAAAAAACTGTTCCAATGGGAATTTTTCTCAAAAATTGGAGAAACAGGTGGAGAAACCTTTTCTCATCATTTAAGCCCACCAGCTGGTGCTCAATGCTTCTGCTGGTCTGCGAGTAGTTCTTGTATCTGCAGGTTGCCGAAGAGATGCGTCACTTCTTTTGGTCTTTGTGCAGCTACAATTAGTCTGATTCCATTTTCACAGCCATAAATCGGGAGCCATTTGATGACAGACCACTCTGAGGTGTGAAATTCCATCACACGATGTCATAGTCGTGCTGGATGCAGAACATGACCGTTCAGATGTAACAACTGACAGAAACCATCTGATGGGAGCTGCAGCGGGTCTCGTAGGTGTCCCAAACTGACTGCAGTTTGTCGCACGGCCAACCAAAATGGGGAAATACTCACTTCTAGAAGGAGTCTGACACTTTGTAGGGGACAAATCCCAGTTTGCACTGACTGGGCAGATGGAGGCCTACAGCAATGGCAATACACAAATGTCTAGTTTGTCGAGGATACCACCAACTGTGCTGCCTAATTTTTAGGGACTAACCAGATCTGCACATGCTTAATCTGTAAAATGAAGTCTGTTGCTCAGTGCCAAATATGTTTTTTTTCAAGCTACAGCTGCATATAGCAAAATAAACATGGCACATCTATTTTCTGGAGTGAAACTGTTTGGCCCAAGTTAGGAAATGTTTTTTCTATGTTGATTTTTGAAGGCAAAATAATCCAATCACCCCACTTGGCCAACATGAAAGTGTGTGTGGGAATTTGTGTGTGTGTGTACACAGTCTTAACTAGCTAAATAAAAGATAAAAAACGCTTCTGTCCTCCTTCAACTCAACCCTCATCTGATTTTCCGCTCCTTTTTCTTGGTGTGAATTCTATTGAATTTCCTCTCCCTGGAATAATTCTCACTGTCCTTTCGATATTTTATTGGGAGATTTCTTTTGTTCCTTTCACCTCCATCTTCTTTTTGGATTTCATTATTCTTTTTCTCCATCCATGCGTTTGTTTTCCTCCCCATGTTCTCCTCCTCCTCTCTCATCTGTCTGGTATTAATGCTTTGAGCCTCATGTAGCTGCCTGGTCTGAACACAGTCCTGTCACTTTGCTGTGGAACTCTACACATCTGTGCGCGCGTGTGTGTGTGTGTGTGTGTGTGTGTGTGTGTGTGTGTGTGTGTTGGGGTGCCTTCATTATGAAAGCATGGATGTTTTTGCAAGTTGTGAAGTGCTGCTAGCAAATGAATATTTTAAAAGGCCTCACTTTGCAGCTTGTTTGTGTGTCTGTGTGTGTGTGTGTGTCTGTGTGTGTGTGTGTGTGTGTGTGTGTGTGTGTATTGGAAAGTCATGGTATACATCAACAGGAGAGAAGACAACACAACTAGCACTTAACAAACAAGTATGCACCTTCTCTTCGTCTATCATTTATCAGGTTTTTGTCCTCAAATGAGATCAGACATTCTGGATTCTGCTGGTGTTATGGGTTCTATTGCTGTTATGGAGATCCAGTGAAGGTCGGGCTCTGGATTCCTGGTTCCTGATCTCAACAGCAGGACTGAGATCCACAAGGAGGCTCCTGGGAGGCTTCAGGATGTTCAATTCTCGGGGGGTTGTGTAATTAATTCTGCATTTTGAAGAACATTTCCTTCTTTTGGCTGATTATTACCTATTTTTCCCTTGTGTGAGTATAGTGTGTTTGTTTGTCTAGTCCTCCCTGGACAAGGCGTTTTCTAACCGTGTTCTAAAGTTTAAAAACCACCATGCTGTTGTTATTCACAGTTAGCAGCTAACTGTCATAGGTGCACTTTAAACCTCCCAGTTACTGAAAATAACTGAATAACTGAAAATTCTGTCCGGATGCAGCCAGACCATGCTGGAGCGGTGTCTGAAAGAACCTTTAATCTTTAAAATGAACATCAGAACTATGCCGTGTGCATTTGGGTCGATCTTATTATCCTTCATCTTTCTTTTCCTCTCATTGCTTCACTTTTTCCTCCTCCTGCCTATCACATCTGTCATGGCATCCTTCGTTTTCACTTCTTTTCCACATCTTCCTGTACCCCCCCCCCCCTTGCCCTTGCCACATTTTGCCACGCTCCCTCACCCTCCCTCCTGATCTTCTCGCTCTTTCTTTCCGCCTTTCATCTTCCCCCCCACCTCTTCATCTATCTTTCCTTCGGCTCTCCTCCATCTTCCTCTTACTTTTCAGTTAGACGTGTCAGCCCCTCCAGGCACCAGTGGAGAGAAAATGGATGAGGTGCATTCAGGCTTTTTCTCCTCCCGTCTGTTTATCTCCTTTTCAGTATGTTTCAAGTTTCACTTAAATTAACCAGTAACACTTCGCCTAAATCTTTCATGGGACTACCTAAAGGTCTGCAGCCATGCAGACACTTAATATTTGACTGGAACAGTTGGTAACACTTTTCCTCAGGCTTTCATGTATTATAAGTGCAGGCGATGAGAACTGATGAAACCTGTTTTACTTGCACCATTTTGTGTCCTAAATTGAGTACCCCAAAGAGCCTTATGAAATATGACGTAATGGAGGGCAAAACCTGGCTTGAAATTGCAGAAAATAAGATATATATGTAAAATGTAATTCTTTTTTTTTACCACAGTTATCTCAGTTCTAATTCTAAAGAATATAAAATATCTACAGTTTATAGATCATCTTGGCCATCTCATTCCTTGCGATGAATGTTAAAATATTCATATTTTCCAGATGTATCCCACTATTGTGGAAAGTAGGACAGGTATTACTGGTGCCAGGAGGATGAATCTTAACAATAACAAATTGTTAAATAATAATCCAACACCCATTAACTCTCCTATGGGGTCCATTCAGCGTAAGGAAGCCCCTGGTAGGCTGCTGTTAGCATGATGCCCAGTAGAAACAATACTCTTACAATTGTTTCATGTTTTCTAATTTATGATTTCTTTAAAAATGATTCATCAATTATGCAAGGGGTACTGAAGTCTATCCCTATCCTGCACTTTTCCCTCATAATTATTGTAAAAGGAAATAAAATAGCTTGACAATAGCACTTCATGTTGTAATGTGTGTCTTTGGCATCTGTAGCTGGGAAGATTTAGAATACACACACAGAGTCTGCAGAGGCACTTGCTCTCATTATTTTCCCTATTTGCTGCTGTGCATTCGAGACAGCACTTACGGTCCCAGACAGTCCCTCTAAATTCCATGTCTGGCTGAGAGAACAAAGCATGCTGTTAAAGTAAAGTAATTTTAACTTTCAGCTACCAAACACCATTTCTCAGATATGGTTTCAATTGTTGCATGGCAACAGGGCTGAGGCCAGAGCACCTCTGAGCACCTCTTTGAGCCACAACCAGTAAAAGAGAGGCAAAGTACACAAAGACATACTTCCGTAGTCTCTGATGGAGAAGTTGGAGGCCTCGCTGGCGAGGCTGAATGTAAAAGAAGCTGGCTGGTCATCTTTGTCTGTGGCTCTCAGGGTTCCTAAAACCTGAGAAAAAAAAGAAAAATCCATTACGTTTGACCCAGTCTAAATGTATTTATAACACATGGGAATGCTGCCGTGGGTTCTATCTTTGTATGAGTTAGAAATTCCTGACACAATTGACACCATATATACAAGAAGGTAAAGTTTACTGTTGCATCAAACGCCCTATGCAGCGAATGACGTCAACGCAACTCACGCAAATCTGGTTTAGTCAAAACCTGCTGTAATTACCGTGCCGGCGACGTCATTCTCGCACAGGAAGACATCGTCCGCAGCCAGCTCAGGTTTGTTATCATTGATGTCTTTAACCGTGACGTTGACTTTCACAAACGACTCCAAACCTACAAAAACACAGCAGGGTGTCGTTAGCTTACGCGATTATCCTGTAGAGGCTACTTCTGTGAAATCGACACCGATTGATCTTGCGCTCTTCCGACAGCGGAGGCAGTAAAAAGCAGAACGCCCCAGACGTTCCAGTAAGCTGCAGGAATTCTTCAGAGCAGTCTCATGCCAGGGAGATCAAACAGCTCTTACATGCAGCCCAACGCTTATGATGTGATGTAATCTGCCTTAATGCATATGTCACACTCAATATGAAGGGAAAACAAATGGAGAGACAATGATTTCAAGAGACAGGCATGCACAGAAGAGAGAACAACGCATGGAAATCATCATCTTAGAATATTTTTAGGAATATTTCACCAGATTTCCTGACTTTGTCATGCCCTTGTTCATTCTTGAGCTGATCGTTCTGTGATGCAGCTGATTAAGGTCAAGTGGCTGAAACGGTTTCTATTTGGGAACTTTTGTTTTATGATATGAAAGCGGCTTTTACACCTAATTCACAGCATTGATGTTCTTTTTCAATATGCATCTTGTGGAAGATGTGGGTCTCTCATCTGTCACTCATAGTGGGATTTTGAAACTATCTTTAGTGCAGTAAATGCAGTGTATATCAAGGACCCTGTCAGGCTGAGAGGACCATTGTGTTTCTTAAACATCGTGACAAGCCACTAAAATAGATCTCTGAATTTCATCCACTGCTGCTCTATAAATATAGAGTTTGCTTTGGGAGCTGCAAGTAAATAAAGGTAGAGCCGCTAATGTGATTTTTCCTGCTTCCCGCATGGATACGCTAGGTGATGTGGCAATAAGTTAAATTTATACAAATCCTTAGCGCTCCCATTCCTCAATAAATCCAGAAGAGCTGAACGCAAAACACCGTCCTCCCTGAAATCCCTTCCCGGATGACAGATGGTTCTAATATTTTGTCCGAGGCTCTATTGTTTAAAAGAAACAACATTAATAAATGATTGTGTGACGCACCATTTGGCTCCTCCTGTGCTTTAACTTGGAACACATGTGTGGCCTCTAGTTCTCTGTCCAGCTTCTTCAGGGTGGAGAGTTGGCCCGTGATCTGGTCGATGGCGATGGGACAGTCCTTGTCCAAGATGGAGTATCTAATCAGAGAGAGAAGCAAGAGGTCATCACTTAACATGAAAGGAAAGGGAATCTTTTCTAAAACCATGCGGGGGGGAAAGTTTTGATCAGCTCTATTGATTCTTTCTACTTCCTGTAACAAATTGTCCAACCACAGGTGCAGACTGGCTGGAAACCCTCAGCCTCACTTTAGCACAACAGAAAACAGTGGTTCATCCATCTTTATCTAACGGCAGAGATTCAGCATAAGTTGCCATGGTGATCCAGCCTGTTAATACAGAGCCGCTCTTGTGACGCTAAAAGCATTAGATTCTCCAACCTTGTGAACGCATTAATCTCACTTCACAGTGCATTTCTCAGCTCTGGCAGCAGTTTGTGCTTTGTTGAGGTTTTTACTGCCCCTTACCTGATGCCCTTGTTGGCTCTGTCAGGGTCTCTGGCGCTGATTACGCCAATGTTCCTTCCAAGGCTTTCTTCCTCCGCGGTAAAAGAATAGATGAGCTGGGAGAATACCGGTGGCTCGTCGACATCCAACACTTTGACGTTAACCTGTTAGTTTAAATGATTAATTAATCTTAAGGAACTCATGAAAGCAGCTTTCATGACATCTAAAGTCGGACTAGATTAGAAGTCAATATTAAGCGCATGTTTGCTTCCTTCAAAAAGACTGCCCTACATTTACTAAGGGTTCCCAGTCAGTGGAAATGAGTTTTGATATTTTAGGCTGCAGATTTACCTGGGCTGCTGTGATGGCGCTGTTCACATTATCTGCAGGAAAACGCAGGTTTTTCAGGTTTTCTCGCACTTGGATGCTGAAGGTGTAGCTGTTCAGTGTCTCAAAGTCCAGAGCCTGTGTATCCAACACGGGACAAAAAGCTCACTAGAAATCCATTTTAACCAATATTTGATCAATATGATCCCTTGAGGGACAGGAAGAATCCCTCAAAGAGCTCAGAAGACTGAAATAGTCTTCCAAACCTAATGGAAAAGGCATTAAACTCAGGTCACTCTCATGAATTTGCATATTGTGGTTTGACCCATCAGTTTTTAGACAGGGGACATAGTCCACTTTGGATTTTTTGGCATTACATCAAAATGTATTTGTGGAAATAACCCACATTTATGAAACCTCATTCTTCCTATGCATAGAAATACCTTGTTCCTTTCATGTTTCAACATATACACCAGCTAAGACTTGTGTACTGCTGCAGATAAACCTCCATGTCAACAAATAACAGCTAGCAATGCTCACTGCCTCTTTTCTGCTTATCAGTTCCTTCCCTTGCTTTAGGAATAACCCGCCATTCAGCTAAACGTTTTCGCTCTGGTGGACTTTTTTATCTGCAGATGGGCCACCGCAGGTAGACGTATTCCGTTAACTGGATTATTCATGGTAACAGGGATACTCATTTGCGGGGTATCAAAGGCATGTGTAAACAGCTTAACAAGAATAAAACCTCAACCACAGTGTGGCTGAGAGCTGGCTTGCTCTGCACGCGTATACATAGCAGGTGAGAAAGAGGAGCTGGGGGCTCAGTTCTGCAGAGAGAGGAGATTGTAGCACAATTTCATTCCGGGCCAGTGTGAGAACGAGCTATCGCAGGGCTCATTTTATTAAAATACACTTTCTGCTCTCTGATGTCCTAAATATGAAAAGCGGAGTCCAGTGAAGTAAACCTGCGAACACAAATAGCTCACCTAAGTAAGAGAATGCTAAAATGCTGGTCTTTGAAACCCGTGTTACATATTTATAACTTATAAAAGGTTTTTAAATTGCAATTTTCATGATGAATGTTTGTTTATTCAACTGCGCGGGGTGAGTTATTGATGATTGTTTTCGATCCTCACTAAACTGTCTGCCTCTTGATAGGGCTGCATCGACTGGAAAGCCCACAATACCTTGCAAGAGGGTGAAAGCGCAGGACTACAAATGGCAGGTGTGCAGTCAGAACATTAAAATATTTGCAAGTAGTTGCAAGAAGAGTGGAAACCCCACAAACACAAAGCCAGTTTCAGTCAGCTGGGATTTAAAAATCATTGTCAATGCTGCCATTCTGGGGAGAAAACTCTTTGCACGGAACCAGAATTAATAAAAGAAAGATGCTCATCAGCCAACAATGCTAAAAGGAGCCGTGCCTGACTGGTGAGACACAGGGGTTGCATGATATAATGCCTGTAGATAATGGCCTGTGTTGAAAATAGCTATTATGGAAGACGTGGAGGCCCCGTGCCATCAGTGATCATGACGTTATATAAAACAGCCTGTTGGGGTATAAAACACGCGTCCTACCTTTCTCAGCATGAGGTTGCCATCTTTGTTCGGGCTGAGCTCAATACCAAAAACTCTGCTCATGTCATTTGGGATGATGAAAGTGGGCTCTTTGTTTTGTAGCTGATCTCTGTCCTCCAGCTGTAGCACACCTATCTTCTCGTTCACTTTGTGGTTCTCGGGAACTTGCAGTTCGTACGACCCTGCAGAGAAAGAATGTGTTTTTAAAAAAAATGGCTCAAACGACCTCAGTTTCCTTATGAATAAGACATTTTTCACGTGTGTTCCCTACTTCGGGTGAAAGAAGCTATGTTGTCATTGGTGTCTGTGACGGTAATAGAGACAGAGGTGGTGGCTGTGCTGCCAGATGCCATCCCTCGCAGGTCCTGAGCTTTAACCACCACCACATACTGGCTCTTGGTTTCCCGGTCCAGGGTGTTTATCTTGCAGCTGATCACACCTGGGAGAGACGGTGACAGATTTGGGCAGCCGGGGGGGGGGGGGGGGGGGGTGTTATCTCTGAGGTGAGTGCTGACTCATACTCCAGCGAGCTTACAAGAGGACATCGAAAACTCATGAAAAACAAAACACAGACCTGTGATGCTGTCAATTTCGAAGGCTGACTGATCCTGGATCAAAGAGTACCTGAGCTCTCCATTAGCAGTGTTGGGGTCATCCGCATCTGTTGCCCTCACCTCAACTACTTTAGTTCCTGTATTTGAACATAAAACAGCATCGCTGCAGTTTACAAAAAATACACACTTCTTCTATTGAGCAGCATCCATTTGATAATGACTGGATTAATTGCCAGAGCTGTCTTTTTTACATCAGCCAATTGCTTGCAACAATGCGCTGAAGCTTTTGACAAGCGTTGATGTGCGCTTCACCCTCCCAAGGCATTTAGCAGTTTATTTTTAATCTAAATTATCACTCAAATGTCAAATGCGTACTTTCAGAGGTGTAAATATTTTATAGCCACAATTTTCCTCCTTCCTTATCTTGCCAACACATCGTTATTCCTGTGTGTGTGTGTTCATGTTGAAACAAATCTTTCAGTATCTCACCTATCATAGACCTTTCCATTATGGACCCATTATAAGTCCCGGGGAAAACGGGGCTGTTGTCATTGATATCCGTCACCTGGACTTCAAAGTCTCCGGAATCCTCGACCAGGTTCCTGTTCCCATCATACATCCTGGCAGTCAAGTGGTATAAGCTCTTCTTCTCTCTGTCCAGAGCTTTGGTGACAAACAGGACTCCTTTGCGATCCACGGTGAAGATGGTGTTCGCTCCATCACCTTCGATCACAAAACTCATCCCTTCCAGTTTCTTACTTGATTTCAGCTGCAAATTAGAATTTTGGTGCAGTTTATTAAAAACAACATTAAACTGAGCAATCTAGACCCAGTGGTAGATCTATGTGAGACCTACCTCTCCTATTTTGTAGGCGACTGGTGCTGGTTTCTCCTCCTCCACATAGAGAGAGTTCCAGATCCAGTCTCTTTTCTGCCTGGAAAGGACAGTCTGAGTCTCTTTCCTTGCAGTTCTAATGGGGACCGGATTCTCTGCTTCCACCACAAGAAGGCCGGACACAGTGGTGATAGCAGGTGAGAACGCCACAGCAGCCAGGAGCCCCATTGTCCACAATTGGAGCCGCGCCATCATCTGCATGGACAGGAGCGAGTGAGGAAGAGGAGGAAGAGGCATGTAGAGGCATGAATGAGAGCGAAAGGGGGAAAAGCAGAATGTAGGAAATGATGTGAAGACGGAGATATCCGTATGGAAGCAAAGGAGGAGAAGGAGAGAGGCAATCGCATTAAAACCACTTATCAGTCGTGGACAGACTCCTTAGCTGTGCCAGGGTGAGACTCAGAGCGAAGGCCAAGGACTCGCTGTCCCTTTCCAGGCCGCTGCTGCGTCGGGTGTTTAAAGCTATCATTCAGGACAGCGCTCTTAAAGCTCTTCAGCCTGGGACCCAAATGAAACATTTAGCCTCTCACCACGGGACCTGAACTGAGGAATATCACCCCAGTGGCCAAGGGGGGGATCTATTAAACATAGGCCTGTGACCCATTTTAGGTCCTGACCCACTGCTGCCCCGTGTGAGAGACAGAACCAGACAGACAGAGACGCAGACAGGAGCTGACATTAAAACCACTTTGGATCTCTGCCTTCATTGCCATTAAGAAGGCAACTGCCCATGCAGGGACTGTTTGACATTTCAAATTTCTGCCTGTTTGAGTGAAGCGCATCCAATCACAGGATTACTTTTGGTTCCAGTGCAGTCAGTCAGAAGAGCCTGTTATTGAAACTGATTAACCATCTGGCGACAAACAACTAAAATGTATTTACAGTATTTAGATGAGTATTCAGATGAGGTAAATGAGCACAATAATGCAAAAAAACATCATGAGCTGAAGCCCTCACGAAGCTCTTTGTGAATTGTGACCAGAACAGAATGAATGCCAGATTTAAGGACACTTTTACCAGATGTTCTTACCAAACTGCCAAGAACTTGATGGTCTGCATGAAAATTCAATGCCAAGGTAAAATGCTCGTAGACACCAGTTTCAACAATCTCAACCTGCAGGAGGTCGTTTGCGTTCCCAAGGAGAGAAATACAGCTGCTGCACTTCATCCCTCCGTGTCTCATCCAGATGTAGCTGGTTAACATCATAAAGTCTTTGTGCAATCAGAGCAAATGTTTTTACCGAGTTAACATCCACCACAGGCGATTGTGTAACGTGGCAGAGTTTACGCTCTTGTTTAGGACGGTAACAAACAGCCCTGCTGTGTTTTCCACAGAAAAATGCAACTTTATCAGATCTTTTGTCCTTCGGGAGCCCAAACTGTGTACAAACTTTGTGTCCGTCCATTCGGAAGTTGAGATATTTTAAGCTGGATCAGATTAATGAACTGGGAGTGAACTTGCTGGCAACACACACAGTTTGTGGTAATATTGCGCAACAGTGGTTGTTGACAAAATGCAGGTCAGAAATAAGACCCAGAGTAATGATTTATCTCAACACAGCTAGCTTTAAAGGGCTCTCATATTCCTGACGAGTGCACAGTTTCTTGGGAAATTCATTGATGTGGGCTCCAGTAGATATTTTCAAATCACAATTAAAATTTAAACCAAACCAGCACCTCTTCTGATACACTGTCGACAATCTGGAAATATTTCACCACCTTGCATCACTTGATTCTGCCTGGAAGACATTTTTGCTCTGTTTAGGCAAAATAAAAACACACTAAGCCTTGAAGTCTTTCCACCAACCACGTGTCTTGCGCTCCCGGCCTGTCTCGCTGTCCCTCGTGTGGCTCTGGTGTCCCCAAGCTGGGCTCAATCTAATAAAGCAGAAATGCCATTGAAATAATCTTCAAAACATTTGAGCCTGTATTTGCTCGCTTCTCCAGATATCCCAGTCCAGTCTTGTGCCATCCCAGTAGACAGATTAAAGTATTTTATTGTTTTCCAGCCATTAGCAGCAAGGAGGAGAAGAGGGAGATTATGATGAGGGGATTATACTGGCACAAAGTCTTCTCCCTCTAATGGTCTAATCTCATATTCTGCTGACCTCCGCTGACCTCTTCACACGGCTCCCCACAAATCAGCTCAGACAAAGACTCAACAGTGGTTTCTGGCCTCCAGCTCACATCCCTTTGTTGGGTTGTGTTGTTTTTTATTCTTTTCTTACTTTCTCAATAAATTCATTAGACACTCAGTGAGTGCTTTTTCCAAACTTGTGGAGACCAACTTGTGGACACAAGAATATATATATGTTATAAATAGATGGTTCTAAACTTTTCTTACTGCTGTCTTCATTAGTCAAAGACGCAGCTTTTCTTAATTATCCCGCTGGGTTGATTTAATTAAACCATTAAAAAAACAGAGTTCTAAAAATAT
This sequence comes from Takifugu rubripes, assembly GCF_901000725.2. NCBI lineage: Eukaryota > Metazoa > Chordata > Actinopteri > Tetraodontiformes > Tetraodontidae > Takifugu > Takifugu rubripes. The sequence goes on from NC_042288.1 coordinate 7,554,125, forward strand.
TGTGTATCTGCATTTTGTCTGTTAATCTCCTTTAACACCTTCTAAATAGGCGCCTGAGCTTCACACACATCCTTCTTACCTGCCTGGAGTTGTTTTCAGTTTTCTCCCAGAATGTTTTGGGTTATTTATGGTATGTGAAAAATATCAATAAATTGTGTGCTAACGCATCTATTTAGTAGACTTTGATTCCAGATTTAGGTTTTTTTTAGAAGCCCACCAGAGGATACATCTTTCAGTGGTATAATTTTAATGTTTGTTTAAAGAAGAAGGGAGGCAGGGACAGGAACTGTCACAAAAACAATAAAACATTATTTTGGTGAGATGTGGCAGAGATCCGCTACACCGCTGGTATTTCCTGTCCTGGAATTTAAAAAGATGATCTGGTTTTCCCCCTTTCTTCTCTGTGCTTTGATTCGTTAAATTTGATGGTGATTCATCCAGATTTAGCCTGTTTCATGTCAGTCAGAGCGGGTGTTGATGCACTGATAAGAGCGTGTGGATGGAATCCCTAATTAGGAAAATCTGTCTACAAAATCCCAAATTCGCCAACAAGTGTAAGATTCAGGTATAAATAGTTGATAAACTCAACATAAAAATGGGAAAAGATAAGAGCTTTTGATCAAAGACGTGTCAAAATCTTGATTCGTACCAAAGAATCACCATGTTTTCACAGGTTAGGTTTTTTCCTAGTATTTCTTCTGCATGAGCATTATTGCAAAGGCAAACCTTTATAAAACTAAAACAACCAATGGAAGTTCACATAAGAAGCACTTCAGTTTAAGAACTAAAACCGATTTGTGACTTCTATTAAATGCCTCCTGATGATTGCTGTTGAAAAACGGTTCTGGTCAAATGAAACTGACTTGACTTCAGTGCTTTACTTGCTTTTAAAATTGAACGTTAAAGAGATAATAAAGTGTTGTTTTGGCAGCTTTGGCTTTCATGGTATCCTAAAAAATATTTTCCTTCTTTTGCTTAGTCATGCGCAATGACTAAGCAAAATGAATCCAGGCTTGATATTTTCCCTTTAAGGGCATTTTTTATTTAAAGCTGCTTTTCCTCGTCCATCCGGTGACGTCTCCCTTTCATCTGCAGCAGGAAGCGTAAACACAATGCCTCCGGGAAAATGCCATGAGCAATGTTAATGAAGGGTCACCATTAGTGAGCAGACACGCCCTTCCTGATATTCAACCGCTTCACGTCTCAGTTTGGCTCATTTTGTCGTCGTCCCTCTCTCGCTCTCTTTCTTCACGTTCCCTTGCCTCTTTGCTCCTTCTTCCGATCATTTCTCCTCTCTGTAGATGAACCTCTCAAGGTGAAAACTCTTGTTTTTCACACAGTCTATTCCTGTCTACCGTCTATCACTCCTTTTTTTCCCTGTTTCATACCTTTTTTCACCTCTCTTTTCCATCCCTGAAAAACTCCCTCAGTACCTCAACTTAAAGGCTGTTGTAACACCTTTAAAGATGGTACGGCACTGGAACATGCTGAGATAACCAGACGTGCGGGTCAGAGTTGAACTTGGAAAATGACGGGAGGAATAAGACTGATCAAGAAAATGTAAATCAAGTTTAGATTTTTGATCATAGTTGCCTTGACTCTTTTTTCCATATAGATGCTACTCCTATGCATGGAAGTTATTTATGGCAGTGTGTATCAAAGGCATCTTTCTGAGTTCTGAAAAATAAATAACATCCAGGAATATCTGTAATTACATCAGTACATTGTCCGCGGGCAAGAAGGAGCCCGTGTGGTGTGTGCGTGCGAGCGCGCGCGCGTGTGTGTGAGAGTTTGACAGAAAAAGAAGAGAGACGGTAAGACGGTTGTCATTCTCTGGGATGTTTTGTGAGTGGCAGACAGGTCTGACCTACTTTCCCTGAACCAAAGGCTAAAGCACAGAATGGAGTCGACGAGACTTCATAATCCTGGCAGTCGCTGAAGGCTGGTTGAAGTGAGAGCACGGGTCTTATGACATTTTGGCGTTTCCAAGACAGAAATTACCGCTGAGGGAGGGACAGGGGGGTTTATTATGCTCCACAAGTGTCAGGCTTGCAATAATGCAGTGTGGATTCATTGTCCCCAATGGAGGGCCCCTATTGATGGGGATTTTGACCTCCCGACCTTAGAAAGCCTCTTTCTTCATGCTGTGTATGACACCATCTATCCGATGATCAATGGTGATAAATTTTTACGTTTGAGCTCCTAAATTCCTGAACAATTGTACCCGTATGAACCCGCGTGATTTCTGGACCCCAGGGGATGAACCTTGTTGACTTTACTGATTACACGACCTCTTCTGTAGCAGCTCCACCCTTACATGAAGTTAATGCATCATGGAATGTGCTGCTGTGACAACTATTAATACTCCACAGGGGGAGAACCCGAGCGCACGGAGTCTCCCCAGAGGTCAATTCTGCTGCTCGTAATCAGGTCTTTTTACTTAAAACTCTGGCTTAAAGATCAGAGGTTAGCTCGGTCTGCTTTTCCTTTCCTTAAATTGGTGGAAAACTTATTTCTGTTCGCTGAACAGGAAGTGATTTTCAGTGGCAGAGCTCTGTGATGTTGAGCTCTTGAATGCTGTTGTCTGTTGTTGAGATTAAAACCTGCTTAATCACAGAACAGCTTTTAACAGCAGTCTACAAACAAGTCACACCATGAACCGTGACCACTCACACAAACATGCGTGCGCAGACACACACACACACACAGCCACAGGCTCAGCGAGGAAACCATCTTAACATTCTAATGTTCCTGCCTCTGTTTTAAATCTTTTTCTCATTCTAGGGTCCTATCTCTCTTTAAAACAGAACAGCAGTCATCTGGAAGCCATTAAAGGCCTAGCGTGTTATCTGCGTATGGTTTTGGCTCGGCTGTCAACGCTGACTCTCCTAGAGGTTAGAAGTACCCCCAAAAACTATAAACTGGGTTCACTTTGAGAGATTAGTTCGGATTAGGTGTCGCGTCCCCACGGTAGAACCCGCGGATTGATTTGAAAGTGACAACGGGGGGTAAAAAGCTAAAAATGACTGTGATTTTAGTTGCGTTCTTGTTCGCATTGGTTTAAAACCTGATTTGGAAGACCAAAAAGAGTAAGTTGATCCTGTAAAATTCCAGAATACAGGTCGAACTCTGAAAGTAAACCCTAACTGGGTCTTTCAGCTGTAATCAGCGACTTCATCTGAGCTGACGCTGCCACAGCTGGACAGCTTGTCAACCACTTTGACATATATCTGAGTGAATGAAGGGCTGTAATCATCAATCTTGTCTCTGTGTGTACGGTAGGTCGAAGTCTCCCAGATGGCACCCGAGGGATTTGCCGTGATGGTTCCCTCTCCAGGAATTAGTCCGCTGGGTTTAGTTGCATCAACAGCTTTCAATGTTGCATACAAATCAAATCACCTCTTGTCACTCTGGACCGTGGAGCCAGGTCCCCAGAGGAAACACAGGGGCGAGAAAACAACACCGACACTTACGGGTGTAATGGAATCCAGGACGATACACTGAGCTACGACCACGCTCTGAATAACCCCCGCAGCCCCTCTGCATATGCTGCCAGTGGTGAATAGCTGTCATAGCTGTGGCACCGTACCACTTTGGAAAATCTTAAGATCAATATTTTATAAGTTCACGACAAGTTGACAGTTCCAGTCAAAAGATTATGTCAATTCCTTCTAACTGAGAGGGCTGAGGACCTCCTGCTGGATTTTGTCTGCTTTTCATTTCTTTTCTCATCTGCGCGCATCTATATGGTCAAAGGGGTCTGTCTTCAGGAATGACACCCCCGGGGAGGGAGGGGAAGCGAGGCTCAATTACAGCATTCAAATCTCCACCGAGCCTTCTGAGATCATGCATGTGAACCGTCACGGTGGCCGACAGCCTGCCCTCAGAGGGGTTCTAATCATCATTTTGTGTTCTTTTGGTTCCTTCTTCTCGACAGCTGGACTGCGCGCGCTTCGCTGTGGAGTGACTGGGAGAGGAGCCTGGAGCGTGTTCGGAGGATCTGGGTTACACTGAGCTGATGCTCACAGTTTCTGAACAATAAAGCTCCATCTGAACACTGACGGCATTTTTCCCCCCACACGCAGACACACAGACGACACACCTGCGGCACTGTTTCACTTTCCTCAAAGTACAAAAAAAGATAAGTAAACTCACCACTTAAACCAGAGGACTAACGGAGCAGAACTGTTCCAGGCTTTTGGTGGGAAAAGCCGCAAAGATCCTTCAAGGTCCTCTTGTTCGCTCTCGCTGGTGAGATATTTTATTAATGAGGCAGGCGGTGGTTGGAGCTGCCGCCTGAGCTGCACTGAGGAGTTAAACCACCTCCTGATTCTGCGGTGTCTTTGCCTCCCTCTCTCCTGTTGTGGTCCGCCGATGGTTTTCTGACGCTGAAAGAGCAGCAGGTGATGCTGCAAGGGTGTCGATTTTCTCTCCTTCTTCACCGGATTTCTCTGCAAAGCCTTTTTTTGGGGGGTCCCAGAATCCCAAAATTCGAAGGCAAACTTAACAAAAAATTTGGAAATGAACGGAAAGAAAACTTTTTATCTTTTCCCACACAGGTAAAAGTCAGTCCATGGTTTTTCTTCTCAACCAGACTTTTTAAGTCAATCTTTCTCTTTCGCTTCCCTTGAGGTTCTTTGATCATCCGATGTCCAAAAAAAAGTGTTCGAGCACCAGCCTAACCCTAACCCTGACCACAGTCCCCCCTCACGCAGGTCACTGCCCACTTCCTCTTCCTGTTATTATGACCAGTCTTCTTTGCTGCCGGTCCCGGTCCACCACGAAGGTTTGGAAGGACGGAGGGGAGCAAAACTGTTGGAGGGGCGGAGAGGGAGCACATATGTCAGAACAGCTCAAAGACGCTCAGAGAGGCAGAGACAGCAGCCGGCTCATGTTCGCGGAGCAGATGGAGAGAGTGTGTGAGAGTGAAGGAGGGAGGGTTGATGGGGAGTAAGGTGAGAGAGGCGTTACTTCTCAGAGAGAGGGAGAGGCAGAGAGACAGAGAGAGAGGCGGGGGGGGGGGGGGGGACAGGGAGAGAGATTTATTATTCATGTGTTTGAGATAAGGATTAAGTTAAACAGGTTATTGGGGATAATCCTTAGAGATTTCCCCACATGAGGCTAGTAAATATTTCAGACTTTGGCGAGTGGGTGTGCGAGCGTATCTGACAGAGAGATCTTGTCTGAGCCAGTAAATGAAATGAGTTGGACACACATGTACGCATGCACGCACACACACCCTCAGCTTCACCCCCTCCTCTCTCGCTCGTCCTCAGTAATTGGTGAGTTGGACAGGAACGTCGGCAGTGTTTTTACATGAAACCACTGCAGTGGCAGTAGTGAGACACTCATATTTATCCATATGCTGATTATAGTGTGAAGGCACGTGAGGAGGGAACAGCCGCCTATGGCAGCTTTTATGATGTGTATCACATATATGGATGCTGAACATTACAGCGCTGAGCATGTTTAATAGCAGGTAATTAAAGCACCCTACCATGCAAGCTTATTGTTGCTCATAAACACAGTGCCTCTTGCTTTTCCTCTGACAGAAACAGCATCTCCGGTTGAAAGATTCCATCGATTAGAGCCCACTAAGGCCCGATTTCACCACAAAACAGTTCAATAGTGCAGGAAACATTCGGCTTATTCTCCCAAACAACTCGATGTAGAACGCAAGCTCACATGCGCGGGTGCACAGATGGGCACGAGTCGATTTTTGACAAGTGTGTCAGGCAGACGGCAGAGCTCCAGGTGCAACGAGACACACGTTCTAACGTGCGTGTTTGTTTATTACTCGCATTTGTCTTGTGATCATTCAAAGTCATCCCTGTTCTGTGTCCATCCTGTAACACCTGGGCCGGCAGTAGCACCATTGATCCGCCATGAATGCCTCTGCCAGTGTCTCCTGATTGTGTGAGTCTTTTGTCTCCTCTATGGATTTTTGTCCTTCTGTGTTTCCATGGTGAGATCTTTTTTTCCCCCGACAGTAATGTCTAACTTTAGGGGAAAATCTCTCACTCTGGTTGTAAATGTGCATGAGCCTGCTGTGTAGGAAAGTGTCACTTTAGATGGAGAGACTAGTGACGTTCTGACAGCTGAATACGAGAGGGAACGCGAAAGCCTGAAGCTCGAGCGAAGATGTTTTCCATCCATTCACCCTGGCGATGATTTGCTCCACCATAATTAGAATGCACTTTATCCACATTTAGATTGTGTGATACATACATACTGTGCTTTAATCAAGATTTTTACCCGGCTGACTTTGACAAGTGTGGTGATGTGGGTGGGCCGAAACTGAATGGAGGAGGTGGATGAAAAAACTCATCTTGTCCTTGTGTTGGCTGTCTGTTTCCCTTTCACAAATCAAAAAGATGGCACATGTGCAGAGAAGGGATGGATTTCCCATAAACAAACAAAGAAAATGTCACAAACGTGATGGAAACTCCTGTTTGCATCTCTTCTTCCCTCTTTCCCTCTGCGTCTCTCTGTCACTCTGTCAAAAATCCTCATGCTCGTGGCCTACTTTAAAAAAAAAAAAGACACTAAAAATTGCATCCCATCATGACATGCAAGAATACCAGTGGGAGCTGAACATGAAGGCTTGGAGGACCAAGAGAGAAGAAGAACTTCAGGAGGAAGAGGCAAACATCAAATGTAAAAGATTTTTTTTCCCCACCAGTTACAGTGTTTCTGCCTGTGGGGCTGCTTTTATAGTTAACACCTACAAAGTTTTCGCTACAAGCATTTCCAGAGAGTAGAGGGAAAATGTCTAAATAACCGCCACAAACAGTGCCAAAGTTTATTAACTTTGACTAAACTGGCATTAATAAACTGACCTACTTTTAAGCCCATGTACGTCTGAGTGTAAGCATGTTAGAGAAGCAAAATCGTTATGACTCTGCTGCTAGCAGCTGTCTGCTGTAAAACAAGAAGTATGCAACCAAAAATAAGCGCAATTTTTAAAAGCTAATTTATGGAAAACCACTCTGAATAAATGCTATTGTGAACATTTCCAGTGTTATGTAAATTCGCTGGCTGTCCTGTTTATTGCCACTTTGTCTCTCTGTCATATTTAGCTCGATTAGCCGTCTCAGTCACAGTCCTGCGGGTTTGTGCAGGTGGTTTCCATGGCGATCGTTGCATATTCTCATTTTCTCTCACCTTCATCAGCTTTCACATGAAAATCACTTGTTTCTTACATCCACCATTGTGCCTCCGCACAAACAAACTGTGCTTGACTGTTAGTATCATTATTGTTAGTAAAAAATGAGAAGAAATGAAAGATTGAAGACTTCTCACTGATAATATATTCTTCTGTTTTTCTTCAAAAATCTCTCAGTCTAATTGAGTAAATCGAGGTCTAAAACATGTTGTGTTAGTCCCTGAGCTCTCTTGCGCCCCACAGACACCAGTTTTTTGGGTATTAAAGTGGAGTGAGACAGCATTTCATAGCATGACAAATTGTCATGTTTGAAATGAATGAAATGACTCTTTTAGGTGCTGGCATTAACTTGTCCGTGTGTCCTTGGTTGGATATCTAACCCAACACCAGAAAAGGAACGTCTGAAAATCTGTTAAAAGAAATTAACAATAATAATTGAAAATGAAAGATAAATAGTTGGTAGTACCAAGACCCTGAAAGCTCCCGTTTTTCACGCATTCACAAAGAGTTTTCCAATGATGGAGAGAAAATATTTCATTTGAGAATAAATCAAGAAACTGGTCCCATGGCTGCCTCAAAAATGCCACAGGGAAAAGGAAAAATACCACACAGCTGAATGTTGAAGAACAGGAGTGTTAAAAGGCTGAATACTAATGGGGAATAACAAATCTCCTGCTTCATTGTCTCAGACTTTGCATTTTTAATTCTCGAGCTGATATATGCAAGGCACTACTTCCCTCTCATAATTACCAAAACAACTGGAAAGAAATCTGCCCCTTTTTGCAATTGCCAGGTTGAAGAGCGCTCCTGAATAAACCGCTCTGTAAGTGTGGCATCTTTGATTCCTCAGGGTTTTTTTATTTTGTAAAACATCACACAGGCACAGCCTGAAACTCTGACCTGCTCAACCACTTCTATTTATCTGCCTATTCTACCCTTCCAAACCTTTACTTTCTCTACACTCGATGCTAATACGTTCCATAAATAGAGAGAACCATCTCAATGCTATAATACTCCTCACCCACCTCATCTGCCTATGAACAATATCCCCGTACCTAATACAGTTCAAGTCAATCAGTAAATAAATTTACCATGTATTTTCAGTCATGACTCATTGGTCGCGCCGCAGCACATTTGTTAATCATCTCGCTGTCGCACAAAAGGCTAATGGAGAGGCTTTTTGCAAATGACGGCACGTTTGAGCGTCGCGTTTGGCGCCTTCTCGGAATTCTTGGGCGCGTTGTGGCATCAGAGGCAGCATTTGACTCCTGTTTTTCCTCATCTGCTGCGGGTGTTGCAGGCATGTGGCATCAAACGCGGCGGATTTAAATCGATGAATTTGAGAAAGTGAATTCATAGGTATAATCTGAGGTGCTTGCCGAGACCTCGGAATAAGACGATGCTTTCGTGGAGGCACAAGGTGTTCCTTCGACACTTCTTAGTGGATGCCAGCGCAGCCACAGTGTGCCTGGCAAGTTTTACAACATTTTACATGGCCGGTAAATCTTTTGAAAATCTTCCTCTTTTGTTTTTATTAAATCTGTATTTGGACTTTATTTATGTGACCATTCAGGGAGTACCTGACAAGCTAGTTGCCTGAATTAAATCTTTGCAAGTTTTGCTCAGGCAGCTGTTGTGCTTAAAGTTTTGACCTTGCGTATTCCAGTTTAATATAGAAAAGATTAAAATCTCTTCTAATAGTGGCCAGTTGTCCAAGGTTACTCAATATCCACCTTGACAGCGAGGAAATCTGATGAACGTGTTCACAGAGATGAAGCAGAAAGTTTGTGCCTGTGAGCTGGAGCAGGCAGCAGCTGCCTCAGGGAAACGTGGGGGCCTTTCATCACAACAAACAATTTAGAGCGGATCAGATGGAGCTGCATATGTATGATTTCTCTTTATTTTCCTGACTCAGAACGTCTCAGCTTTCAATTATGCTGTCACTCAGCTCAGTCTGGACTCTCAGTCTTGTCACCGGAGCTGAAGAGTTTTCAGTTTCTCGCATGTGTGACAAACTGTAATTAAGAATCCTGGCGTGGAAATTTAAGACCTATCACCCCAATATGCAAAACCTGGTGCAACATGATTAAAACGGACAGTCTGAAGAATAAAGTCTAGATTTTTCGGTAAATGTGTGTTCCTGTATCTGATGACGCTTCAATAAAGCAGAACATATAAAAGGTTCTAAAATTCAGAATGTGCTCATTTATAAATTTTGCATTTGTCAGTTTTGTGAAAATGTTCAAGCAAATTGAGAAATATGTGTAAATACTAATGTCATTATACACTATTTATGCATGTGTGTAAGTGTGTGTTAATAGAAAAAGATCCCCCAGGATAACTAATGAGGAAATGATAGCTTGTGAAGTGTGCCCTTTAAAAATAGCAGGGTCGCTGTCAACCTTACTCTGCTTTAGATCCTCCCTCTCTCTCTCTCTCTCTTTATCTCCATGATTTGTATTTTTGTGTGCATCTCTACCTTTTGCAGGTGTTTGTTGCTCTCCACTATTTACCTGCATATTCTGTTCACATCCAGATGTGTAACAGCGATCTGGATCTGTCATCCTGCACAACAAAACTCTACATGACCTGCGTATATCCATGTGCGTGTGTGTGTGTGTGTGTGTGTGTGTGTGTGTGTGTGCGTGCGTGTGTGTGTGTGTGTGTGTGAGTGAGAGAGAGAGAGTTAGAGTAAACCTGAGTCCCCTAGAGAGGTATAAGGTGCATTTACGCAGAGCTCCAGTGAGTGATGTACATTGTAATGTAAAATACAACCTCAGGGTGAAACAGAGCACAAGAGAGAGAGAGAATGAAGATGATGAAGCAACAGGAGCAGTCTGAGCCGAACAGTATTTGCTCTCTGTTATTTATGTAATTACAGCGCTACGAGAAATGCAACATCTAAACTGTCGACATCTAATGGCACAAAATACAGAAGAATAGCATCTATTTATCTGCTGAACAAGTTACACTCACAGAGTTTAAAACATGTTTATCTCTAAAGCTGCACAACGGTGCAAGCCGATCTGATTTCATAAAGGTATGAAGAGTTGTGCCGGAGGGTAAAATTAATGCGTCTGAAAGTTTATGGCAGCAGTTGACATTTCATGAAAACGTCATATCGACATCATGATTGCGCCAAAGGGAGGCAGGCGATCACTAAGGCAACATCATGAAGATCCTTCCAATAGCTGCTGAGAAACTAATCAGCCCCCCCAAAATACCCCCAAAAGGCAATTTGTTTGAGAGTTTTAGGGATAAAATGGAAGGTGGAAAAACTAATAGAAGTGATGACAGGAACAGGAATAGGAACACACACGCACGCACGCAATAAAATCCCTAGATAACACCCTAAAAATGTCTCCCAAATATATTCTTTCTCCTCCCCGCTGGTCTGTCCCACCTGTCTATCTCTTATTGCTCCTGTCTTTCATCACCCCCCCACTGCTCCCTGGCCAAATCCTATCAGAGGTTAAATCAATGACGAAGGCATGTCTGAAGGCATCTCTTTATGTTTTAAACGTGCATTCGTGCATCTCTGAGCTGCACTGAAATGAAAACTGCGAGGATGTGTAATAACCCCTTTTTCTGTCCGCTGATTGTGCATTTTAGCGCGCTGTCTCGCAATCATCTTGCCGTTGCGTGCATCAAAAAAAAAACCAACCCACACATTGGCGAGCACGTGCGCCCCTGTTTGTGAGTTTCATTGAGGATGGTAACCAGCGGATGCTAAATAATGCAGCGTTCTGCAGAATGCCTCTCCTCCCCGACAACATCCCCATTAGTGATTCGGGGGTTTGAAAATGTTAATGCTTTTAACAAAGTCAGCCCTCATTCACATCAAACTGGAGAAACTACAGAGGCTTCCACACATTGCTGCAAGACGCATGAGCATCTCTGACCGTCGGGCTGAGAGCAACGCGGACACACAGAGATACTCGGGGAGACAGAGAAACTGACACAGACACGCTAACACATAAACCAGACACACAGAAGGCTGAGAAAGAAGATTAGAAATTCACTCATTTGCCATTTGGAGGGTGGGTCTACTTTCGAACTGTCTTTTGGCAGTCTTTATCCATACCATCTCCTAAGGTTGTGTCACCAATTCTTATGAAAATCAACAATCAGGTCAGAATGGAAATGAAAGCAGACGGTGTAATTCTCCATGTCGTTATGAACAGCAGGCAGGTCGGGAGTGCGCACCAAACTCTAGCATCCAGGGATGTGATCCTTCCATCAGAGGCTGCCTGAATCTGCTGGATCAAGAGAAAGGAGAGAAAAAGAGAGAGGACGCAGGCTTGATGTTTGCCTGTCTGCAGCTAAATGGTTCCAGCTGTAATGACTGGATATGATTCATCCTGGTTCGTCTGGCCATTGTCCTCAAGGCTTCCTTAGTTTGGCTAAACTTCTTACCCAAAATGATGTTTAAGAGCAAACCCCATTGTGCTTCATTTCAGGAGAGCTGTTCTCTCCCCATAACGTTTGAATTTTGGAATTTAAGTCACGCTGTTTCTAACATGTTTACACCTGGTTGCGTGTGTGTGTGTGTGTGTGTGTGTGTGTCACACCACCAGTAACCACTGGTCAGACAGCAGTTTGTTTACAGGCTAAGGGAGGGATGCTCATCATCTGAAATGAGGCAATCGAAAACCGACTCGAACTGCAGCAAACATATTAAAATTCAAATGGCGAAGCTGGCATTCAGAGCTTTTCTCCCTCCTTGTTTGAAATTTGGGCCGCATTTGGCAAACAAGGTGAAAAGAACCAAGCCCTCGGTTTAAATACCCCCCCAAAAAAGTGACAGAGGAAGACTTTATCTTTTTCAAATGACTGAATTCAAATGAACTCGCGGAGCAACAGAAAATGTTCAGTTTAAACTGCCTGAGGCAGAAAGGGAGAAATAAACATGCTCTGCACGCTTCCTTTTGTTATTCCTCTGTCTTTTGGTTCAAAAATGGAGGAGGATTTAGAGGAATTCTTCATCCCTCTGACTTTTCACAGAAAAAAATACATTATGGTACGCTTCAAAATTCAAAATAGAGGATTTCGGGGGGGGAAAAAAACCCTCTTCATTCTTAATTATCTAATTAGCCCTTCCTGTTCACGCTGTGATTGTGTTGCTGGAGGCGGCTTGAGAAAAGTCTCTCAATCATAATGTGTGTTTAACGATCTGAAGGTCGAGTCGTGAAGCAGTGAGACGGAGAGCATCAAGGTTAAACACTTTCAGTGTTTTCTGAAGGTGATCCCCTCCCCCGATGATGCAACCTCGCCTCACTCCTTACCGAATGGTGCAAACGGGCGCCCAGACTCCGACAGCGCCTTTCCCCCCTTCCACTGCCGACCCCCCCCCCACCACCACCACCGTCTCCCCCCGTGTGAGATTCAGATGCCCTCCCCAGCGGCGTGCCGAGCTCCGAGCAGGCCAAACAAATCTGGCGGAGTTGTTTATCGCGAGCTCTTGAATGTCAACTTGGCAGAACCTGCAGCTATCGCTGCTGTGTGCCGAGGAACGAGAGTAATTACAGAGACTGACAGACATAAACACACAAAAGGCTTGTGCGCGATCCAGCTGTACAATCACACACACAAACACACAAACGTGTTTTTTTTAAAATGACAAATAGACTGAAGCGGTGCTTTCATGTCGCTCCTGTATGCGGATGCCATTAATGGGTTTTGCCTCACATTATCCTTCTTTACCTCTTCCTTGCTTTCTCTTAATTTTCTCCTTCATCCTTTTTCCTTTACTCTCAATTCCCCTCTCCCACTTTCCCCCCTTTTTCCCCATCTTTTCCCATTTTGGCTCAGCAAAGACTTCATTGCTTCAGAATTTCATCATGAAGCCCTGCTCGGCTCCCACTGCCCTTGTTGCCTCCAAACACACACACACACATACACACACATGGATCTACATGAAAACACACTTGCAAGCTCACGATCAGGACTTGGCAACCAGAGGAACAATCATCGGGCAAAACCATCCATAGAAACTGGAATTCCGTTGTGTGCAAAGACGGAAGAAATTGAGCAGATGGAAGAAATCCCGAGAAGAGCCAGTTGGGATCAATCAAACAGGTTAGCCGTATATAACAGATGACTCTTGTCCAGAACCACCACTGTGATATATTGCATTGATAGGAGTTGTGTGTCAACACGAATGTCTACATTGTTTAGTCCCAGATTTAATCCCTGACTCTAAATGAGACGCATGTGTGAATATAGCAGGAGAGCCTCAAGAGCGGCGTGCGGAGCCGGGGCCTGAACGTGTCGACGTCTGGCATGTAATCAGAGTACGTGAGGCTGGAAAAGATAAATGATCTACTTGGCGGGAACAAGATGTCTTCCAACGAGGATGAAGAATCATCCCGATGCTAAAACGGCCCCAAAGGGGACGTCGAGTGGTTCGTGTGTTGGCTCCGCCCACATCCCCTCCCCATCCAAACCAGTCTAACCATTTGATCAATGGATTTTAAACTGGTGTAATGTGAATCCAAACTTGTCCTTCAGACCACGCTATGAAGTCACCCTGGTCAGTTCATTGTTGTTCTGTGTATGGACGGAAATGTGTCACAGCGTGCACGCACAGGCACGCCTGTTTGGTGGCATTTGCCGTCACACAACAGCCAGCTGCTATCTTAAACACATGACGTTACGCTTCCAGTGATGGTACATCAAACGTACACAGAAGGATTTCCTCCATGCAGTCGGGAAAACAACTGTGATAGGGCAAAAAGGGTGTGTGTGGGTGTGGGTGTGTGTGTGTGTGTGTGTGTGTGTCTGTAGAGTTTTAAAAAAAGACTTAATCTCATCTCGTCACTTCTTAATCAGTTCTCTCCAGTTCCCTTTTTGGTTTCCGTGGCAACCTTCACTCCTTACAAAGTGTCACATATGGCATTAGTTGTGGGGAAAAACACAGTCCTTTAGTTGGATCGAGCTGATTATTGCGACAGAAATGTCACAGTTACAGTAAATACTGAAACTAGTGATGCTTGATGATGTTGGACGATGTTGATGTTGGTAAACTTTAAATGTGGGCCTAAATGTTATAAAATAACGGGAACCCTTTTTTTTATTAACACCAGCCAGTGAAGTGGACCAGTAGTATTGTACTGGTCAGCGGTTTCCTGAAGCTCAACAGGAAGTCAGAGGTTATGTGAGTGTGTGACTTAGGCTGCTACTGTTTCAATAGGAGGAAGTGAGCATGAGCCCGGACAGAAGAAGAATTCTTGGGGTCACAGCTGACAAAAAAAAAGCTCCTCGTAATCACATTCAGCCTCCGTCTCTGCTGGTCTCACGTTGAGTCGTCATGTTTTCTCATCCTGTTGTTGATGATTTAGAGAAAAAAAATTAACTCAGGCTGTGATTAATTAAGTGAAGCAGAATGATTGTATTGCCTGGTTTATTCTCCTGTGATAGTGTCAGTTCCTTCAACCTGAAGTCATAGGTTTTAGTTTTAGTTTTTTTTTTTCTTGCTGCAAAGCAGCACGATAAAATAGTCTTAGCCAACTGGGCGACATCCTCCAGCCACAGCGGCCGCAAGCTGACCTGTGACCTTGAATGATGGAGGAAATCACCACAAGCAGCTGAGCAAACTTGCCCCAAACCAGCACTAGACTGGGAGAGAGATTTAAATTCCAAGGGTCGAAGTGAAAAAATGTGACTCTGATCGGTCCCTGTGTACAACTGACGTGTGTGTGTACGACATAGTTCTTATTTATTATATCTAAATTCAAGATTACTGTTCTGGGGCCTGTTTCTAAGGTTTTTAAGGCATTGTTGAAGATCATTTTTGGGTTTCTTTGTCTGTTAGTCCTTATTTTACACAATTATAGTTATTGCCAAGATGTTTTTAACGATTAAGTGAAACGACTGTGAAAACGATCCCCCAGAAACGCCCTAAAACAAACTGGGAAATATATCTGTGCGAGGAGATAATTTCTTCATCTCCCGCTCTCTTGTCCTTTGGTGCCCTTGTGACATAGATTACCCCACTCGTCTTTCTCACAATCTCTCCCTTTTCCTCATCATCTGCAGTTTCTCTTGCTTTTTACAGAATATGTGCGGAATTGCTGACTTTTGCTTTTATCTGTCACTTTGTTCTCACGCTCTCGCGCATCAGCAGGCACCAACTATTGAATTCAGCCGGATGTAATGTGGAATATCCCATCAACTCAAATCAATTAAGAAGATGGCAGGTTTTTCTAATGAAACGTCTCCTGGTGCCTTCTTAGGTCACCCCCTAATGTGATTCGGTGTCTCCAGAAAAGACAGGAACCACTCATGCACAACTGACTGGTGGACCAACAGGATTATTAAGTGGCTTCAGAAGCTTCTTTCACGATTGCATAATCTCTTCAGAACACCTCTGCTCCGTCTGAGGCAGAGGTGTTTCCGGGGCTTAAGGACATTGGAGTGATCCCCTTAATCACAAAAATGCTTTTTTTGATATGATATGGGTTTAATGACCTGTAGCCTCCACCTGGTTTGACCACTGCAGCCCTGAACCACCTGATGGTAACAATTCTTAGGCCTGGTGTTGGGGAGGGACGTATATTTGTTAATGTCCCCTGCTCTCTGGACCAGCCTTACTTCGGCGGTCTTAGCAACGCTATTTAGCATTGCAACAGCAACCTTGCTGCACATGTTGACTATCTGGTTTAATTTACTTTTCTTTACTGCCGGCAGAGAACAACACCAGGCGACCAAGCAGAGGAGTAAACTGCTCTCGTCAAAGCAGTGATAGAAAAGTGGCCTCATGTCTCCATCCACAACAAATTGTCTTAGCTTCCGCATAAGATACAGTGTTTGCAGCCCCTTTTAAAATATCAAGTCAGTATTACGGGTCCTTGGGAACTTCTCATCTATTACTGTTCCTGATATTTATGACACAGCATCAAACTGGTCCACACCAGCCATGTGGTGTTTCATAATTCTCTGTTATGGACCCAGCTATTGCATATTTGATGTTTAATGTACCATTTATAACAGAATTGTGGCTGTTCAAATCTCACTATTATCTCACATCTCACCATCTACCAGGAGGCACGTGTGTGTGGAAGGCCCCAGATAACAGTTGTCGTGGATTTTCCCCTACGCTAAAACACTCAAACTTATGTTTTCATTAAATCAATATACCTATGCCAGTGCCAATGAATTGAAGTGCGGAGATACCACAACAAAGTCGAATGATGAGTCAGGGTCAGCTGGTTCACGATCCAAACGATGGTTTATTGTCGATCCACAATTCACCATGCATGAGAAGTAGTCCGGGCTAAGTCTGAACACTGACAAGAATTGCCCATCTTTTATACTATTCGGACTACCCCGGGCTCCTCCTTTTGGTTAGCTATTTTTACTCATTTTCCACCGTTAGGTACCATTTTCCATACCTATCAGAAGTCAGGTGTACCTTACATGGTTTTTTTTAAAATAGACACCTTCTTGTTCAAACAGACAACCTCCCATCTCCTGTTACTATGCCTTAGTTACTCTGGTACTTTCCATTAACCCTCTGATAACTTTCCCGGACTTTCCATCTCATAGCATACATTCAAATAGTGACACAACTTTCCATCTTATAGCGGACATTCAAATAGTGACACATATACATACAGCAGGTGCTCAAACAGTGACAATGACTCGTATACATTGCTAGTACGTTTTATCTGCATAATCATTAACTACGAAGGTCTAATCATTAGATCAAAGGTTAAATATGACAACCACACATTTTGCCTCTAACGCCTTATGCCCGTTACCCTTCTTCACTACACAGTCAGGTGGGGGATCAGTGACGGGGGGGGCATATTCTCGGACTGTCAGTGAGATTCGGACTCCCAGCTAACTGCACATGTCTGGTATCCCGTACAAGAGGGAAATAATCAGAGCTCCAGGCTGAGTAATGAAAACACGGATGATGTGACCTGATATCATGATTCCATTTCTGATTCCAACTGGGAACCTCTGAGATGTGACCATCAGGACATCTGACAAGCAGAAGCAGGAAGTGTCTGGTCATCAGGGGGCATCAGGATCATGTCTGCAGTGTCAGGGGTTCAGACGAGCTCAGACAGATTATTATCTGTAACACCACTTCAAAAAAAAGACCTTTCCACTGAGAACTGATATTGGATTTGCTGGTCCTTAGAACTTGGAAATTGAAACTTGGAACTTAGAGATGGTTTTAGGGTTGAGGTTACAATTGGGTTTATGTTTGGGTTTAGAAGCTGGGTAGTACATTATGCCTATGAAAGTCCCCACAAAGATAGAAGTACAAAGATGTGAATGTGTGTGTTTGTGTTTGCCTGTGAGTTTCACTTGTGTGTTTCATTTGCAATGGTTTTAAATTGAAAATTCCCCATGAAGAATCAGCAGAATGTCCAACACCATGTGTCAAACAATATGCTCCTTTGAATTATTACCTTTACATTTTAGAACAAGCACTTTTGACACACTCGGCCTAACTTCCATTTGCTCAGCTCAAATTCATGTGCACTATAATTGAATCTATTGTGCAAGCCCGAAAATGTTTCAAAAGAAATCACAAAAACTAATAAATAAAAAGACACACCCCGCGCACACACGAGCGTCTGGGTGTGTTTGACTCCTCTGTTCTCCTGATATACAGCTCCAAGGCTCCATTATGTGGGATTTTCGCCTCAAAACAGATTCTCTGAGAGCTTCCAAGCCAAACTTTGACATGCAACAAATCCTCTTTCTTCCCTTTCACCGTTTAAATCCGTACCTCTCGCTGCTCTTGGTTAATGCATTTCGCTTTATAGAAGCTTTGCATCTGTGTCGCTCACTGAGAACAAACCCTGTGAAAGCTTTGCTGCTGAACTGTGAAGGTAGAACAGCAGAAACTGCTTATCAATGCATACAGGAAGTTTTAGCCCTTCGGTAGCTTCGCGGGGCCGTCATTTGAATGATAAATTAACCGCCGTCGCATTTATCTGGCGAAGAGCAGAAAGCAGAGGGTCTCCGTCACTCCCCCTCCTCCTCACACATCTGGAGAACAGAAGAGCGGCGGAACAACCTGAGAGTCCCGTCACCAACAAACTGAAGTCTGTTATGACGACCACGCGATCTGGCCACCAGCGATTCTACGCAGGCGAGAGCCGCTCCTTGTCCAGCTGGAGGTGTGAGGGGTCAGAGGTCGCCTGGTGCTCTCGTGCAGCTGTCACCATTGGTTGGAGGCTGTAAACCAAAGGTTTCCTGCAACACGCAGCGCTTAAAACAAGAAATAAAATGGCCTAAATGACTAAAAGAGCTTTACCCTGTTTATCGCCTTGATGTTTTCCACATTATTTGCGGTTGCCGTGTTTTCTGTTGCCTCCGTGCTCTTGTTTTGATGTTGGGTCCATCTCAGAGGGCATTTAAGAAGCGACTGGCACAGGTCAAGGGTCTCCTCTCATCCACCCACTCGCCTCACACTTCACTTTACTCAAGCAAATAAACACAGAGGTGGGAGTTAAAAAAATCAAAAGTCTCTTGAGTGGGTAACATCTGATCTCCTGCTCCGTGTCTGTATATGAAAAACCTTATAAGAAAATCATCACATGATAATCATAGAGTGGCATATAGGTAAATTACATCCATCCGCCACTATCTCACAGTAGATACTTCACCTGATGGGCCACAGTGTTGTTGCCATGATGTTTCAGCCACATATGTTTCCTACATGCAAAAATGAATAATGTTTCCACCCACTCAACAAATACGAAAACTATTGTTGTTTTTTTCTTTTTTGCATATATCAGCCCATTTTGTGACTTAACATACATAAATTCAACATGATAAATAACTACTGCCAAGCACAGATGCAAATAAGACTTTTTCCATTAGGTTTTTTTTTTTAAATATTCAATTCCGAATGTTTCAGAATATTTATATCCCACCTGCCGGCCCAGCAGGGAGGTGGGAGATGACAATGCCCACTCATGAACAGAGGAGATGGGGTGGGGGGGTGGAGGTTACCTTATCAGTTTTTACCCACAGGCGACAACAGCATCTGGAGTGTGTGTGTGTGTGTGTGTTTGTGTGTGTGTGTGTGTGTGTGTGTGTGTGTGCGTGTTAATCTGAGCAGAGTGTGTGTTTAAAGCGTAGTGGGATGATCTAAGCCGTGAGGGGGGGTTTAAGCTCATTATTAAGAACATCAGTCCAATTCTCCAGAGGAAGGGAAATCCCCGATTGTCCATCCATCTCCCTCTGGATTTAGAGACTGCACTCCACCATCATCCACAGACACACACGCACACACACACACACACACACACACACACACACACACACACACACACACACACACACACACAACCCCCCCCCTTCCTATTATTAAGCAGTATTCCCCCAGAAATCAACAGAGAATTGATTGTGATCGGTTTGAGCCAGCGCTAACATCCACCCCCCAAGACACAGGAATAGGATTATCCCAAAGTAGCACGCGGACTTTAAGACCTGCAGTGTTTTTCATCATCTGCAGACAACAGAGTCATAAAAATAACATAAGAGGGGGGTGGTTAGGGTTAAATGGTTCTAAAAGCTCCACCCTGAACCAGTGCTGTTCTGGCTTCAGTTTTCTGAATGTTTTCAAGGGAATTTTGAAGATTTTCTTTTTCATATCCAAGTTTTTTTTTTTTTTTAAACTTAACCGACATTTGAACTTAAAAAAAAAAATGCTGCCTCTCCAAATTGTGGGGGAAGTATTTTGATCAGAGTTCCCTGAAAGGGCTGATCAGTGTCAAATGTGTTTACCGTAATGTTGGAGCAGCCGATTGGGTGGGACGGCGTCACGGATGGAAAAGTGTTGCTCTGAAAAAGTATCGAGTGTTGCTCGATACTTTGTGTTGTGTTGTGTTGCTCTGTGACTTCCCCATGTAGGAGCGAGGTCACGCTAGATCCATTTACCCTGACCCCCCCTTCCCGAACACATCCACACAGACACACAAACTCACAAGGCACAAGGTACACAACAGCTTGTGTAGCACATGGACCTTGTGGAATGTGGATTTGTTCATTTTAACATGTTTTTGGTCATTTGTGGAGGTTTTTCCTGACGCAGGAAACATTCTGATGGAACTGCAGGTCAAATGTTCACGTATATTCATCTTCTTAAGGACAAATCCTAGATTTACATCATGGCGTGCAGCATTTTTGTTCCCTCACCATGGTCAGCCCTCTACAACAGTGCTTGCTGCTCCTGAAACATTTCTTCTCTGTAAGTACAAAAATAAATCCCATTTAATAGTTCAATTCAAACCAGGGACCTTTTATCTGTTTCTCACATCACAGACTTCTTTGCTGTTCGATAAATGCACTGAAGTAAGAAACACACACACACACACACATGCGGGCACATAGACCCACAGAAACAAAATTCAACAAAGCTTGAGATCAGAGACCGTGTTTTTTCAAATACAGCTGTATGCAGATGTTTTTTCTGTATATAAAGTTCACTTCTCCACAGCAGAACATAACCATCAAAGATGTGAACAGTCAAAGATGGGGTGAGGAATAAATGCTGAGTGCTGCTCAGATTGATGGAAATTAAGGGGTGAATTGGCTGGAACAGTCAAGTGCAAAATAGTTCCCAAAATAGAAAAAAAAAAAAATCAAGTAGTTGGGTTTTGGCTTTATGAGGACCTTCACAGGCATAACAATTGGCCCAGCTTTTATATCTAACCATCCCAAACTAAAGACAATACTAACCCCACCTTAAACCCAAGTCTGAACCCTCAAATAGTCTAATAAAGCTGTGAGGATCAGCCAAAATGTCTCCCCTTCCCAAAAATGTCCTCACGTTGCTAGTAAAATGCAGATTTTGGTACTCAGTATGTAGCAAGTACAAGAACACACAAATACACACACACACACACACATGCCCAGAGGAGGAAGACTTTAGTCAGTAGCCAGGGGCAGCATTCATATTTGATGTATGATTAACAAATTAATCTGCAGTCCTACTCAATATGGATTAATGAGTTATAAATAGCACTCATTAATCTTCCATAGAAATAATGACATTAGCATCGGTAAGAGGATCTGGTTAGTTAACATCGCTCCTCTAATCCGCTGCCCACTTTGTGTTTGTGGGAGAGAGGTTCATGTGAACCAGCTGAGTGGTCAGCTCATGTGTGTGTGTGTTTCTTCAGAATGAATGAAGTCGCCATCTGCTGCTTCAATGTCAGTTTTAACGATCTTTCATGGATCATTTCAAACTGGCCCACAAATGAATCTGTTTAATGTCCGGCACTAAAATCAGGCAAGCATCGTTGGCTTTAACAAGCAATTTTGGGTGTGTAGTCCAAAGTCAGCTGTGTGTGAGCGCATTTTCCCAATGTTGTGCACGTCATCACTCTGGAGGACACAAACATGGTCACAGAACCATTTTATTAGGACTTTAGGGTAACATCTGGGTAAAACTCCTTGAGCTTCCGGTAAAATTATTGTGTTTCAGGCCTTTTGTGCCAAATTATATGCTAACACACTGGCAGCATTTAAAAAAAAAAAAAAAAAAAACCTTTCTAAAAAATTTATTTACTTTGGAATTAGTGGGAAGTTAATTTGTGTAGATCTTGAGATGATACTTCTGAAAAGCAGTGCTAACACAAACGCTAACAGAGATGCTAAGAGGCGCTAATAGGCGCTAATACAAACTTATTTCTGTTCTTTTTCCAATGATGCTTCTAATTTGTTATCTCTTACTCTGCATTTCTGCTGCAAAGCATTGATGGAACAATTTCCTATGTGTTCTTACACACTTTGAAATGTCAGAAGAACTGATTTCCTCTGTGTCATTTGTAGCACATTTCAGTTCTGCTCCTCCGCCTGCTGATCAGCTGCTTCAATCTTTGCTTTTCATTAAGCTTTTATCACAGCTGTCACCCACTTTTGGCGAAATGCAGCACTTTTTTTCTTTTTTGCACATAAACATGTAAAATGTCAGTTACAGAGAAAAAAAGGGGGGGTCTGCTTCTTTTTGTTATTTTCACTGACTGGCATTTCAATCTTGCGTTTGTTCGAGTTGGGATTTGTGGGAAAAGGACTGAATGTCACAGTGAATGAGGAAATGAAGCCAGTAATGCAAAACACATCCCAGACAGTGCAAAAATTCTCAGAGAGACAGAGGAGGGGAAGGGGGGGGCCGGGGAGGGGAGCTTTAAAGGAGGCTACAGAAGACCATTCAAACATAGAACCATCAGTGTAACGTACGGAGCTGCCTGACAACTACACGAGAAACACATTCTTCCACACCCAGGCACAGACACTCTCACTCTCTGCACTCATGTTCCAGTAATCCTCCAGCCCCCCCACACAGAAAAATAAAACATGCACACACACACACACACACACACACACACACACAGTAGTCGATCTCAGCGTACCAATGTAAGAGCACAAACTCTCAGGATGGTACACAAAACAGACGCAGCATCTATTTCCCTCAACCTCACATTGATGTGTGTGACATGCTGGGCCCCAGCCTGGAGGAACCCCCCCCCCCCCACCTCCCTTCACCAGGGAGAACACAGAATGTGTCCCACGTTCCTCCAGGCTTCAAATTAACTATCTGATTGAGTCACCGGGTAAAACAAAGCAATATCTGCTTTTACATTCTGGTCTGACTCTGGAATATTTGTGTGTGTGTGTGTGTGTGTGTGTATGTTGGGGGTTAGCGGTCCTCATTAAGAGCAACCTCTAATCAGCAAAAAAAGCAATATAAGTCAATGTTTAGTCTACACATACATGCAAGTTGTATGACACACATTTTCTCATGATCATTGAATTTCAATGTGTGTGTGTGTGTATGTGTGTGTGTGTGTGTGTACGTGTGTGTGTGTGTGTAAGAGAGAGCAGGAGAGAGAGAGAGCTTGCAGACTTGGTACGAGGCACTCTGAGGCCACTTAAGCCCTTTGGTCATAGGGGCCCTACACACACACACACACACACACACGTATGTGTGTGAAGGGAGTGAGGTCATTTGAGAAGGATTGACAGCTCCAGGAAATGAAACACACCTCAGATTACAGTTAAACATTGACTAACATTTAAAACATGTGGCCGTGCACGACTCGCTCTTGATTGAAACCGTTCGTGGGCTTCAAAAACAAACAGCGCAGTGTGAAAATGTCACTCAGAGAACACCCAGGACCTGATTTCCCCCATGCACCCCCCCACCCCCCACTCTCCTTGTGCCAGTCTCGTAGCTCCTCGTCTCCTCCGCGCTGGTGTCTGCACACGCTCAGGCCTTGTAAGCGATATGGGGGCTGATTTGCCCCCTTCCAGCAGGAACCATCTGCTGCTGTTTAATATTAAAACCCCGTCTCAGAGTTAAGTAAACCTTCATAGTAAACACAAGTTTCTGTGGAGTGTTTTCACAACAGCGCACAAATTAAGTTTCTGTTTTGCCTGGCATCGCTCACAGGAGGACGTCTTTCAGCAGGACTCCGTCTTTGAAAAAGATGTTGCCTTTCAAACTTTCCTCCCGCATCCATGCAGAGACTGAACCCTGAAATAAAAGCATCTTTATTCCGCAGCAGCGGCTGCACAGCGCACGGCCTTTATGTGAGGGCTGTGTAAGCGGCTGGTTCGGTGCACTGAATGGTGATTAGGTACGTGGTGGTGTTTCCGTCTGACTCGTCTCTTTCCAGAGATGCCGAACATCTAAGCGCTGGCACGAGCCGGGCGCCATTTGTAGGAGAGAGGAGGACGTCAGAAGATCACACGCCGGGAAAAGTTTTCTCATCCAGCGCATAAAAATTAGTTACGTTGATGCAACATAAATGCGCGTTGAGAGACTAAAGGTTTGCTCAAACCTTGAGAGGGAGTGCTGCCTTATGGCTGCAGAGTCCCGGTTAAACTACCAAACGCCCAATCAGGAGCAGAAGGGGCCCCGTCTGTCTTCACTCACAGCCTCTGCGTGCTGGTACCTGTCAGGTCTTCACTGGAGTCTTCACAGCCAATCAGAGTCTGCACATCAGGCTTTCCTATCAGAGAAAGTTCCCAGATCCGGGCATCATAAGTTGATTTTGGAAAAAAAAAAGAAACAACCTTGATTTCTTCCTGGGTTCCACGCCTTGATTTCTTCCTGGGTTCCACGCGCGACCCTGCAGCTCTGTGGCTGATTGGACTCTAAAGCAGACGGGCAAATGGGCCGTCCTGTCTCCAGATGACACACGGATCCTTTTTCCGAGACAGGCAGAGTCATTTACCGTCCTCGCCGCAAAGCGGGGCATAAATCACAAGTTAGTGACTGACTTGCAAAATTGGAGGATTTCTTTCCGAATCCGCTGGCAGAGAATCAGATGAGAGCTTACAAAAAAGATCTGAAGTGTTTTTTTGGACTAAAAACACCTCAGCTCGGGTGGAAGATTGCCAGAAGCAGAACGCGGGCTCAAATCCAAAATGTCTTTTTCCTTTCTGTTTGTTTTGTTCCTAATTTGCAGGCAGACGTTTGGGTCCTGAGGTAAGAGCTCGCACGTATGTGCACCTCTGACAGCTTAATGAAAGAGCTGAAGGAAGAACGCACGCGCGCAAATGGGAGGAAAAGACTCAAACGTCGGTACCAGCGGACTCGATGGCCTGACGGGGCGACCGGAACCGGAAGCAAATTAGACAAATATGATGAGTGCCTAAGCTCTCCCCCGTTAACAGAGAAAGCTTATTTTGCTTTTTGAGGAAGATGATCCGTTACTAAAGATGTGAAAATCATTGAGATGTGGTTAAAATGTGGGTACTGCAGTGTGTGTGTGTGTGTGTGTGTTCATGGACTGTGAAAAGAAGAGAGGATTATCAAACGCTAATCTCTTTATTCCACTCAAATCTACATCGCCTCTAAACGCGAGCGCCGTCTCCATGATCCACCTTCAATCGCGATGGAGGGAAACACGGCTGCAAATGGCTGCAAAAAACACCTTCGCACCTTTTCTCCCCCCGGCAACTGTTGGCAGACTCGCTTCGGCGTCACGGACGTGATGGCTTCATCATTTTGGGGGTGAAACGCGCGAAGGCGAGGGTGATTGGCACTCGGCTGAGAGGTGTGGAGACAAGCAGATGCCAGGTGATTTGATCAGCACAGCTGGTGCTTGTTAGCTAATTATACACGCGCTTTTAAGGCAGCGGCGCGCACGCTCTCAAGAGGGCTGCTGCTCTCAAAGGATTAGTGGGATTGGGGAGGCTTTGTTTGCTAGCACCACCAAGCTGTTGATGTGACTCGACTCCTAAATCAGCGTGTTGATCGGCTACCTCAGCTTTGGACCCCAAAGGCTAAAGCACAGAAGCACAGCTGTTAGCTCTGCGTTCACGCTGCTCTTGCAAAAGTTTGTTTTAATCGGTGTCCGTCCATTGGAACTCTTTGACCGAGATCCTGATTGCACAAGATCGGCTTCGGATCAACTCTTTTTTCCCCCAAAAAGTTTTACAGGGAAACAACATTTTCATTCCTTTTTTTTAGGCGGGGTGCAACAGTGGGGAGAAGAATGAGTAAACGATGAAAATGATGATTTTCTGAAATGGTATATAGCCACACATGCACGCTGCAGTTACAGTTGACCCTGCTCCCGTGCACGGACAAGTGGATCTGCAATAACAGACAATGTGGAGGCTTCTGTATTGAAGTGATTCTGAAACAATGTGTGTGTTGACTACCCGGATCAGCAGAGATGCATTTTGAATCTTCATACAATAGTTTTCCCATGATTCTTGAGGACAAAGTGTCTGTCTGTTAGTATCAGACAAAACATATCGCCCACTAGTGGCCCAGGAAGGAAACACTAGTATTTTCTAAAATGCCAAATGTGCTACTTTGTTTTGGAACAGTGACAATTCAGGGGTACAATAATGCCCAGTCTGCGTATGGTCTAAGCAGGCTTCTTTAACAAGATGGAGGTCAGAAGGAGGAAAAACTGCAATAGTTAATGGGTTCGGAGCCATTGTCAGTGTGAGATGGAGGCTGGTGGTCATAGGAGGGATGTGATTGGGGAATAGAGATCCTAAAGTGATAATAAAGAAAGAAAACACCCTGCTTGCTCTGACTATCTGTTGTAATTATAAGAGTGAGTAAACCAGAGTATGGATCTGTCACAGCTCTGTCTCTTCTCCACAAGTGTGTAAATCTCTGCCTGTTCTTTGGAACCCGGGTCATCCTGAAGATGCTGCACATGTTGATATTCCTGGGTCAGAGAAGCAGACGTGACTTATCACATCTGGGTTTTATTGAATCAGTCAAATATGCACCATGTGCATAAACACACGTGAACCACTCCACCCCACTCTCGTGCACCATGACTCACTGTGTCATTAATAGCCTCCAGTTGTGTTATTTAACACCTCACACTGGAGCACATGAGCTTGAACACACACTGATAAACAAAAAAAATCCCTCCTTTTGGACGTTTTTCTTTCCTACCGATGTAATAATTCCACCGTACAGCTATAGCTACACCTCCATTTGGAGGTATGGCCATGTGATAATTGTCTATGCCGATATAAAATAGGTCTGTTAACGTCTGTCATCGTTGTTCATTGAAACATTTGTTGGATCAATGTTTCGTTGCATCATCTGGAAAGCAGAGATCAGATTCAGCGGCTCAGTTTTCCTCCTTTTCTTTGCAGCATGTCCCAGCATGCATCAAGAAACAGAATTACAATCTCAGTGTCTGTGAGTGTGTTCGCCTGCGCCTTATTATAAATGCTTATTTATTTTTGTTTTTCGGTTTCAACTCAGTGAATGTAGAAGTAAATAAAATGCTTACTCTTAAAAGCTTTGTGTATATTTCCGCTTCTTATTCTAGGGTTGTGAGTTAAAGGGTGCCCCAGATTAAACATAAATCGCCCCTCTGCAATGTTGTGATAAAAACCCTGTTTCAAACGTTTGCTGCAGTCGTCCTTTTACAGATCTACGCTGCCCTCTGGTGGTTATTGTTTGTCGTTACATGTAATAAAATTTATTTGGGGATTTGATGCGGTTTTTTTTAAATTAATAGCCAGTTAGTTACTTTTACACCCCACCATAAAATCACGTTATTAAAATTCTGTTATATTACTATTTTAACTTATTTCAATCAATCCTGTATGGCCTGAGGTTCCATGCCATGAACACAGCCTGAAGTGGGGTCAACCAAATGTCTCCAGGGTAGTTTTTTTTTTTTTTCTGTATGTCTGGCTGGTGACCTCTAACTTTGCAGCCATTACAGATAAACAGCCATGAAGCATCGGTCATCCTCAAAGTTCAGAGGTCATAATTTGACCTCACAGGAAACAAGGAAGATAAACATTTGCCATATCTGTCGGCTGCACAAACTGGCGCCTTTTAGTGCCAATATGACCGACATTTGTCTCAGACCAGAAACAAAACGATCCTTCATGAAAGCAAAACTCTACTCGGGGTTCAAATCTGTGCCTTTATTGCAATTGTGGTGTTGTTGTAATTGATTCCAATATGAAAGAAACAGCAGGTTAACTTTAGTGACTTATTTTAGGCACTAATAATTAGCACAATAAAGCAATAGCAGAACAAAGAAATAATCTTTCCCATCGTCCTTTTGAAGAATATATTAAAGGTGTTTTTTCCTCATAAAGACAAAAGTAATGTGACCAACACTTCTTCATGTCCATGAGGTTTCAGGCTGCAAAAGAACGGTTTCTTCAGAAGAAGAAGCACATGTGGACCATTTAGGCTCCAAACAGCATGCAACACTGTACAAGCAGAGATGGAGAGATGTGAAGATGGAAGCGGGTTCTAGCTTTTCCGTGCTACGTCAAGGGAATGACAGAGAAAAAGAGAATGTTTGGGAACAGAGGGTTTCTTTCCCCCATCCTTCAGGAACTTTTGTCTTCAAAGTAAGTCTGTTCAATACGTCTGCAAAAGGACAGCAGGTTGCTGTGGCTCTTGATTCTCTCTGCCAGCTCTGTGCTCGTGAGTCTGGTGGTCAGAATGGTGAAGAGGTGGCCAAATACCAGAGCGTCCAGTTCTGTAGGCCTGTAACACACATGCACTCAGCGTTTATTGCTGTGGAATTCAACCAATTCATTCAATGGATTTTAGTTGGTTTCATTGATTAGGTGAGTCACTTGATAATAAAGTTGCAATTATTCCCATTTTGAATATAACATTCAAAATTGTATTCACTGTAAATATTTACAGATGGTGGAGACACTGATGAAAAGGTGATATTCGTGTTTAGTTTTAGTTCAGTATAGAGAAATCTCAAATCTTTTGTTCAATGTCTCCACCATCTGTAAATATTTAGCCTACGAGCAACCAAATATACTCGACATTTTCAGTAAATTTATTTTGAAAAACTTCTGAATTCCTGCCTTTAACTAAAAATCAAACTGCCACTAATCGAAAGAAATGAATTACAATTGTAATTTTCCCCTCATTGTTCTGTAATGCCACACATCTGCCACCAGGTGGCGATAAAGACAAACGCAATAAATTAAATCTGATTGTTGTTCTGTTGTGGTAAAAACGGTACAGTAGCTCAAAATTAACCTAAAGATATACTGTACATCAGGATAGTCAGAAACAACAGATACATACTGTTTATTAAAGAAGAACGGTTGTGTTCCCAGTCTTTGGGAGAGAGCCTGGCAGCACTGATTTACATCTTCATAAACCTGCAATATAGAAAAACAGAAAATTATTACATTCCTGTGAGAGTAAAACCACATGGGGAGCAGCGTCCCAGTAAAATCACCAAGTGAAAAGTGGTTTCTCACCTGCTCGAGGGTTTTTCCTCCCCAGCCAATGGCATTCATCTTCCTGCGAACCTCCCACTGCTTCTGATAGGCGAGGAAGCTGCTGAGGGGCCATGAGTACGGACTGCTGTACCTGGGACGTGTGATCTGAAAAAAACGTTCATCAGTAATTAAAAAATACATAAATACATGAAAATATATACAATATCTTTTTTTTAATAATCCAAACAAACCCCTGTTGCTGTGGCATCATCACACCACTGGATGTACAACTGTGATGAAAAGAACTTTTTTTAAAATGGATGGAGAAACACCAGAAAGCACTTCTTGATGTACGATCACAAACATTTGCTTTTATCTGTGCATACCTCAGCGGTTAGAAGCATGTTGTTGACCAGCTCCATATACGCTTTCATTTCAGCTCTCTGAACATCATCTAAGCCGTCGCTCAAAGAATGACCCTGAGAACCCAAACATCCCCTCAAATCATCAACGCTTTTGCTTTTATCGACTGCTGTTGATAACTGTTCACAACTTAGAACATATAAAGCCTTAATACAACCAACAAACGCACCTTTGCTTTGGTGAACTGCACTATTGGCCCAAGTTCTGACACCACCTGATTCCCCACATGGATGAAGGGAATTTTACCTGCAGACGGAAATAAAACACAGCGTCCCCAAAGCAACAATACAAAATCTATAAAAGGCACTGGTGCAACAGCATACAGACGAACCTGAAGGGGACATGTATTCTGCATTTGCTCTGTACATCACCTCCACCGGAAGACCGCACATCCTGAGGTAGGTCTGCATAGGAGAGAAACAAGACCTGGTCAGTCTGCACAAACCCTGGGAAAATGCATCAAATCCTAAAAATACGAAAACATTTCATGGTGATATTGTAGGTCTATTACAAATAGCATTCACTAAAGTTAAATGAACAAAAGCTTTACCTGGACAGCGAGAGAAGAGGCGCAGTCTGACAGCAGAACCTGATCTTCTAGGGGGAAAAAAAGAGAAGTGCATATAAAGGCAGAATTAAGACAGAGTGATGGCTGCAGCTTTTCTACTGACAACTCATAAATGGACTGACCCTTCAGAGGCTGATACAAGGTTGCACTTTCAGGCCAAGGCTCAGCAGCTGTCAAGAAAAAAAACAGATTTACACACACACACACACACACACACACACACACACACACACACACACACAGAGGAAGGTTAATCAGTCTTAAAGGGACAGATTCTTTTTACTAGTTTAAATCTAGTTTTACTAGTTTTTAAAAAAAAATGTTTTATGAATGAATTGGACGACCCTAAATGGCACTGAATGCTAGGTCCATATGTTACCGAATAAACAATTTTAACCCGTTTAGTAATGCTGAATAACTCGAAACAGCTGCAACGAATGACAGGGGTGCAACACAGAGGCAACAATAATGGTTTATGCTGTCATATCTTTGTTGCATTGAAATTATAACCTGTTAGCGTCTGTCGCCGATTAAAAAGTGGCGGATTAATTTAGGCTTGAGCAGCATTACATAGGTAAATTGTATGGTTTTGTTGCGTCATTCACAAATTCCCACTCCAGTGGTCCTTGAGACTGCTGCCCTCTGTTTATGCTACACTCAGCTAGCCACTAAGCACACATCTGGTATTTGATTTACCCAGAGCAAATCATGATTTACTAAAAAGAAAATGGTGGAAACAACAGTAAGAAGTCAAGTCCGCGAAGTTAGAAGGTAATGGCCACATCTTTGCATTTGATAAACATGAAGGACAGGAAACAAGTTCTTAAGTATTAGCTGGTTCAAGCTAGCTTAACACACAATGATAAATACTCCGAGAAAAGTAAATACGTTACCTGCTATCTGTGACACGAAAGCCTCTGCCGCAAGAGACATTGTAACGTGACTATATTGCAAATTGGTAGTATAATATTGGAAAGAAACGCAATTTCACGACAGGTTTAAGGGCAAGGGCTTGTTCATCAGTCACAGGCTGGTCCGTCCGCTATTAATGTTCGGAGGAAAATGCGCGACACCGTCGACAGTTCCGCATAACGCTTGAGAGATGATGCGACCAGATTCAGACAAACGGGGGCGCTCCTGTTTCACTACTATAAAATGGACAGGAAAGCACATTGCAAAGCAACAATTTTATGCGTCAATATGGAATTATCGCTATAAACTGCAGTGAGCAAACGTTACATAGGCATGTGCTTAGTAATCTTTATACGAACGACTAATGCACTTGGATATTTTAATCACAATGCGGGTATAAAACTGAATTTAAAAGTCAAGGCTTAATGAACGTGCGTGAATGTTAATCGTCGTCTTTGAAGGGTGAAACAAATATTTATATGCGTAACTATTGTGAGAGTTTCTCCAGCAGAAAGAGGAAGGGGGGGAAGAACACTTCTCTGTGGCTGCCCTTTTGCTACCGCAGACCTCTCAGACCTGAGGGAATATTTTGGACTGTTGTTGGCCTGATTTATCAGCTATGTGGTGGATCTCCGTGTCAGCCAGTTTCCTGCACATTTAACCTTGTCTCGACCGGAAGCCACCAATTAAAGCTTCACATTTCCCCTTACATCCCACATCGCTCCCTTTTGCTCCCTCTCTCTCTCTCTCTCTCTTTCTCTGTCTGTCTTTCTGTCTCTCCCCCTCTCCCTCCCTCACACACACATACACACAGTTTATACGCCATGTGTTGTGAGTAAACAATGCGTGACTGGCTGGTGAAATTACGAGTGTTGATATGATAGCGTTTATGTGAATTTTAATATTTGTGAACAAGGTTGCGACAGTGTGTTTGTTTATTTATTTATCTATTTATTGAATTTGATATGAACTCATTCGTATGTTTTCTCATCTCATTAATAAACGTGACAACGTGACCCTAGATTTATTCCGGTCATATTGTTTCTAACGTTAATTACAGCATTTTTACGCAATGTTTCCGTACAAAACATGGACTGCTAGTTTGTGCATGCCTGCGTATGTGTGTGTGTGTGTGTGTGTGTGTGTGTGTGTGTGTGTGTGTGTGTGTGTGTGTGTGTGTGTGTGTGTGTGTGTGTGTGTGTGTGTGTGTGTGTGTAAAAAGACAGGGGTAATAGCTGGGAGTGTCAAAGTTTCCAAAAAATGTTTTGGAAGAACTTTTCATTTTTAATAATTTCAGGCTGGACAAAAAGATAATTAATTGCAGGTTGCTATTCAGAATATAAAAAATACAAACAAATAAGTACTGGCGTAAGACTATGCAGCAATAGCATATTGAACTGGAATGAAGACCGAAGCGTATTTTTGAAAATGTATTGGGCTTATTCTGCTGGCTGAATCGACAAAAATCTTGCCGCTGAAATTGCTATTACCCTGAGAAAATGCATAAATTTTCAATTTTAAGTTTTTACACTCTATTGTTCCAGAATAAGATACAAATGTATGCAAAATTAATATAACGTTCACGCGTAAAAAAAAACCAAAAAAAAACCTATATGCTATGGCAAATATCCTATAAATGTGCTCGCGCTCTTCTATGTACAAGATATATAAAAACCTTTAAGCCTTTCTGCAAAAAAAAAGACTTCGTGTTGTTCTTTGGCCCTCTTTTAAGCGCCAGTTCGTGGAAACAACATTTTGGTAATGTGCATTTTCATAAATTAGGAAGTTTCGTCGTTTATGTAACTAATATAAAACCCTGTATTTTGCTTACCCTGTAGGAAAAAAAACCCTGTTTTCTCCAAAAGATACAATCCTTTCCTTTTTTACGACAATTTTGGCGCAATAAACTGTAAACATTTCGCTAGTTTCTCCAAAGTTATCGGGCTATCAAATTGATTCATTCCTAACTAAAATCCGATCACTTCTAAACCACACATTAAAATAAATTGTAATGAAAACTAGAACTAGCCTGGGCTTATTTTTGGAATTGTTTTAGGACCCCTGTCACCCTGGATCCACGCAGAAACACCCGTTTGGAGCGCGAACGTGCGACCGTGATGGCCGCCTGACGTGTTCACACGGTGATCGCCGCCTTCACGCTGGTGGCGCCGCCGCTGTTGTTGTTGTTGCTGTCCGTTGTTTTCTTGTTTTTGCTCCGTCCCTTTGTGTTCGGCAGCTTGTGGTCCTTTTTCCAACGCATGCGTCGGTTTTGGAACCACACTTTCACCTGCCGCTCGCTCAGGCACAGCGTGTGCGCCACTTCGACGCGACGGCGGCGCGTCAGGTAGCGGCTGAAGTGGAACTCCTTCTCCAGCTCCAGGACCTGCTGGCGCGTATAGGCCGTCCGCAAACGCTTTGGCTCCGGGCCCGGGTGGTTTGGATTCACTGTTAGAGAGAATTGAAATTTAATTTCCACTTCGTTTCCTTATTTAATAAATACAAGTGTGACAGAAAACAACATTTGCAACAGGCTAAATTATTTTTAAAACCAATTTGGTTTATTATCCGATTATTTAGGTTTCAGTCTACCTTTTGCATCCAGAAGTGGGATTGCACGCCAGAGATTTGCAATTTCACGCACGCACGCACACACACACACACACATACACACATACACACACACACACACACACACACACACACACACACATACACTGCAGGGCCATAAAACTTTATAGGGGCTGTAATTCTTTCTGACTCTCGCTGAGCCCATAAATAACTCAACAACACAAAAAGCGATTCCTCACAAAAGGAAGAAAGAAAAGATGGAAGAAAGAAAAAAGCGAAAGAAATAAGAGTGAAAATAAGAATAGAGAGCAAGAAAGAAAGAAAGAAAGAAAGAAAGAAAGAAAGAAAGAAAGAAAGAAAGAAAGAAAAAAAGAAAGAAAACAGAGATCTGATGGATAAATGGATAGATGAAATTAACCTTGCGCGACGTGCACTTTCTTCATCCACGGATACACGACAATGGGCGACTTGTCCTTCCCGTGGCAGACCACCTTCCTCTGCACCTGAGGCGACTTTGCACAGGTCATCCAGGCCTGGCACTGCAGGTCACCCGCAGAGTAGCCTTGCTTCCCAGACGCGTCTACCTCTCTGTAGCCGGGGAAAGAGGCCGCTGGATGTTGAGCGCGCTCCTCCGCATCCTCCCGATGCTGCTCCTGCACAGAGCGTGGATGATAACTGCTCTGTTGTGGTGCGTATGGAGGCGGAGGAGGCTGCACGGACTGATAGCCTCCTCCATAACTGCCACTGTCCTGGGGATTGTTGTAATACCCCCCTTGGTCACTAAAATTACTGTAATCTTCTTCACATGGCGGGAACTGCGGCTCAGCATATTTACAGCTCATCACGTAGGACTCCATGATTGATTTATAGCGAGGCTGGTAGGAGAATACTAATTTTTCTTTCTCTCCCCTCTCTCTGTCTCTTTCCCCCCTCTGGCATCAAGCCATCCTGCGGCTGTCAAATAGACGGACGGCCACGCGGGTCACGTGACCCCGCGGCCAACCAATAAGAGTCGGCACTTTGGGGTTTGTTTATGTCAAAGGTAATGGGATCATTTAAAACAAGAAAAAAAGTGTTCATTACGGGGTTAATGAGGGTCTGCAAGGGCGGAGGAACGAAGATTTGTTGTGGAAAAAATCAACTAAGCATCTTTTTAATCATCACATCTGCACATTTTCACTGATTCTGATCTCTCTATCTATCTATCTATCTATCTATCTATCTATCTATCTATCTATCTATCTATCTATCTATCTATCTATCTATCTATCTGTCTGTCTGTCTGTCTGTCTGTCTGTCTGTCTGTCTGTCTGTCTGTCTGTCTAGCTGTCTGTCTGTCTGTCTGTCTGTCTGTCTGTCTGTCTGTCTGTCTGTCTGTCTGTCTGTCTGTCTATCTATCTATCTATCTATCTATCTATCTATCTATCTATCTATCCTCTTCTGTCTGTTAATCCCAACCCCCTCCCATTGACAGCGCGCTGGACTGTAGATTTATGACTTTTAGCTGAATGACTTTTTTACCCCCGCACAGATGGCCGGAGCTGAAAAAATTAATCTGGTCCATATTGATGGAGCGCGGGGCCATATTTGGCCTTGTGATGAGTCAAAGGATGGGTAACAAAACAGAAAAGCCTCCGATAACAAAGAGGGAGATAAAAGGTTCCCAGACAGTGACTAGTAGTAGGCTTTGTTAGGCCGGGGTCAGCTCGAGGTGTCCCGTTCAGCACCACCACCAACGCCACTTTAAATGGATCGAGGGGGAAAAAAATGCGTTTCTTGTCTTTAAAGTGAAAAAAGAGATGCCAGCGCGAAGAAAAATGCGATGAGAAATGAATTATTCTGGATATAAAATACAAAGAGATGACTGAGAATGTGTTCAATTTTAAGCCCTCACATGAAGGTAGACGTTCATACTCGTGACCTTCCTTCTGTTTTTCCAATAAGAAATTACGCTTTTTATCGAGCACAACAAACCACCTAAATGTCAGGGTCGGATCCACTTGGATTTCTTCTTACGTGCACAGGGATGCTGAGGGGCTGCTGTTGAGCCAAAAAGTGTAAATGTGATCCTACTTGATTGACCCAGCGCGCTAATAAACGCTCTAATAAACGCAAGCGAACGGGTGATTTGCTCGGACATTTTGGGAGGTCTCAGTCTCACAGATGTTGGAGACTTGGCGGGACGACAAAGTGCAAGTGAACTTCAGCTTCGGACTCGTATCTCATCTGATATGTAATCAGTTCAGTGGAGCACACAAGAAATAAGTGGATTTAGCCCCTAAATCAGTAATAAAATCGGTAAACGTCAGTATTATGACATTTGTGAAATGCCCTCTTTTGCATCAATGCAATATAATAACTTGAAAGTATTTATATCAATTTAAATGGTTATTGAAAATATGTCTGTGTGTTTTGGAAGAATTTTAACCCTTGGTCAGCTCTTAAAAAAAAACCTCTTCCATTGCTATTAAGATTTATCTATTGCCTACATTCTCTTACAAAAATGTTTACTGTAAATAAAACATAACAATTTGCAGTAGTTTCTGTTTTTTCTTTCTTTCTAGAAATAGATTATACAGAAAGAGAGGTACATTTAGCTTGATTGGATATATTCAGCAGAAGTCAAGAAAATACACAAATGTACAACCAAAACATTATCATCATGCTTTCTTGACACTCCTGAGTCAACCTGTGTATAGCTTTGACCTTTTGGTTATCCCAATCAGGGACAACAACATGTTTAATAACACTGACTCCAACCAGGGACGCAGCACGCCATGCTAATGTTAGCATTGGCTGCTTTATAAGATGCTATATGTCATTTTAATGTCAGCAGTGAAATGAAAAAGTCCCAGATTGTTCAGCTACAGTCAACAATTAAACAACCCCACAACTTGTTTGACAGTTTAATTCTACGGCTATAGTTGCAAATACAAGTGTTAAAGCCACCAAGCAAACCCCGCTGAGGTTCTGCAGCAGCATTTCATCAGTGATTATTCATCGCCCATAGACTCCCCTAGAACCCAATCTGTGATCAAGTCAGCTGCACACACATTCGGTTCTACAGGGTATTTATAGACGACGATCCACCTCACCGGCTGCTGCTGAGGACTTCTTGTGTTGTCACGTGATCGGCACATGCAGAGACTTACCACAGTTTTTATTGCAATCCTGTAAGGCACTTTTCATCCATTTGGGAGCGGTTAGGTTAATGCATTTCTGCGTGATTGAAAGTGCCGTTTGGTTTGCAGGAAGCTGCTTTTTAAAGTCAATATCTCATTAATGCAGGTGAATTAATTCTAATACAGGCGAGTAATCACTGCGAGCGAGCACGCAGTGAGAAAACTGGCAGCCTTGACAGTACAATAGGTGTAAAATCGGACCAGATCTAAAGACAAGAAGTTGTCTCATGAAAGAGCAAAGACAATTAATGATCATTTAGAACCAAGAGCACTAAAGTCTGAAAAAAGACTCTGAAGAATCTGAAGAAGCTAAAACAACACTTCCGTGCTTTCATGTCAACTTTAAATCCTCATTTTTGGGAAAGGCTTCTGGTTTGGTGATCCAGACTGGTCCACTGCAAATGTTGGCACATAAACCCATCTCACCTAGGAGCAAAAAGGACAATTTTATAAGCGCCCTAGCCCTGAAGACAACCTTGCTGCTAACAAACGGTCATAATTCATCATGTGGAGAAGCAAAAAAATTCCAACGGTGTTAGGTGTTGTCAAATGCAGGGTTCTATTTCCTTGCCTCGTTTCTCCATTCAAGGTCCATTTTGTCCAATTTTGTATTTCCCAACTAGGAATCCAGAAAGGTTTACGTTCAATGTGGAGGACACTAAAACGTCCTGCAAGGGGCTTTAGAAAAATAGCCCTTCAATCTCAGGCCAGTTCAGATCAGGTCAGTCATGTGATTATCAATGAGTCACAAAATGCTGGCCTTTCAAAAACAAGGAAACAATTAATATCCCTGTAGATTGTTTTGAGATACAGCCTCAAATACCAGGCACCAAATTTAAAATAACATTCCATTCACGCAAAATCACGAAATCTATCATTCTGGGACATTTTGGACTTGCATCTAAAATTATTAAACATTTAAAATCAATGCAGGACATTTTCACATTTCACTGATTAAATGCTTCAATCTCAGTCCTCTCACTTCTCTGCTTGCGCGAAACAAAAGCATTTTAAAGGTCAACCATTAATTGGAAACGTGTGAGTAATGAAGCATTTCAAACACCTTAAATCTATTCAGCGCAGAACTATTAATCCAAGCTAAAAAGAGGACTTTGACCTAAAACTTTCATTTTTCAGGATTATTCCAGCCTAGATTGTCCTTCTGAATGGGAGAATCATTAGCTCGCACCTTCTGAATGGGCCTCCATCTGAACTTTGTTGGACTCCTTCTGCCCTTTTTCACAGGCAACAACAGCGGCGGCAGCAGCGGCCGCGGCCGCGGCGGTGGAGGTGTTCGGCTGGTTGAAAGGACATTCTTCGGGAAGAATGTAGCCTAGCTGCCGGCAGGTCGCACCAGGGTCAATCAGAATCATTGACCGCTGCGTCACCGTTTCATTAGTCCTCGCGCTGGACAGGGCCACGCAGGGGCGCAGCTGAGGACCACGCAGAGTTCACGCGGCCTGCGGGAGCCGCGGGGTCCATTGTTCTACACCTACCTATAGATTGATTTATACCTGCCTTTTAGCTGAGTTCGTGCATGAAATATCAATTATTTCTTCTGAAAATCTGCCATTTGGGATTCAGGAGTCTTCAATACTGATGATCAGTAAACACGTTCTTGGATGTGGCTCTTTTATGGTTCGCTTGCCGGGCAGAGTTGCCTCTGTCTGTGGAATAAAGCCATTCAGATGTGTCTTTTTTTGTGGGGTCGTTTCACTTTTTCATCTTAGACAGGCTGACCGCCGGCTCACCCCTCCGCCCCCGGCCCTCTGCCGGGTCAAAGCCGAGCTGAGTGCAGCTTTAACCCGGTTTAGACATTAACTGCGACCTCCAGTCCCGCCTGGGAACCCGTATGTGTGCGGCTGAAGCCGACATCCAGCCGAAACATGGTGACGAAAAGGTCGACATAACTCTCAATATAAACTCAATTCGGCGTTACTTTTAAACGAAGCACATATTTCCTAAGCAATAAAGAATAAAGTGACTTTGACTTCATTTCAATACGCACCCGTTTAAATAAATGTTCCCTTTAAATAATAATAATAAATATAATTCAAAATCTATTCGCTAAAGAGGTAAAGCAAAATGTGTTTTTTTTTCAATTTGACAAGAATCCCGCTTTATCTTTGATAATTTTGGAAATATACTGAAATAAAACATAAATAACACAATAATTATATTAAAAAAGAAGTTATATGCCAATTCCTAATTGTGCGTGCACATCCCTTTGTACAACTGAAACATGCATATATCCCCTTCACAGACTGACGGAGATTTTCTGCGATTATAAAAGAGTAATAACCTGTGACGGTCATCAAAATGAGCCTTTGGTGCTACACTTTGGTGCAATCGTGCATTTATTAAAATAAAGAAATCGACTTCTCTTTTACATAAAACCCAGAGTTCACGCGTCCTTTGATTTAGTGAGGACCTATCGGTATTATTTCTTCTTACAGGTAATTAAAATGCGTTTGTTTTATCCTAGCGTTGAGCGTAGCTCTTTCACAAAATATATATCTTTTAGGAAAGGCCGTAAAATTTCAACCAGGAAAGACCGTTTTATCATTTTTAAGTGTGATCCCTTAATCGTATTAGAAAAAAGGTGTTTTTTCGACGTCAGACTTGTTAAAGAATCCCGATTCCTCTTTCATACACAACATCCTTTAAAAGCAGGGAAAATTAATGTTCGCGCTGAATTTACCGCCAAACTGTAACCTTTGAATGGTTTAACCGGATTAACTGTGGGACTACAGGTGGATCTCTGGAGCCGTGGACCACCTCACTCACTGGGTCCTTTGGGGCTCCCCAGAGCAGAGATCCAACACCCCCGCCCCCTGCCTCCCCCTTGCCCCTTACAGTCATAAGTTCATATCTGTGCCAAATATGAAAACACTTACTTGTTCTGCTCCGATCTCGCGTGAAATCACGAATGTCGGCTACTGTAAAATCCCACTGGAGAGAACGGAACTTTTTCTCTCCCCCCCTCACTGAAACATCTCCGTTGTTTTCTCTTAGAGCTTGTTGATTTCGGACAAATATCGGCTACCAATCCCATCTGGCCGCCTGTCGGCTATTCTGTCTGAGTTATATTTTGGGGCTTGTCAAAGCGCCGGCAATAAAACACACTTTATTACAGTCACGTGCTCACGTTTCCCCCCTCTCTGCTCCCACCCGCGTTCATAAATTATTAGGTTGTGCACCCAGAGTCACTGCATTTAATGGCGCCAAGAAGGGAAAAACATGTTTGTGTTCTTTATATGTTTAAGATACGGTTTTGCCCATTTCCTTGTGTTATTTGGTTTTAATATAAGTGTTTTATTTTTAAGTTTCTTATCTTAATGATATAACGCTTCCATGAATACTTGATTATGGATTTTCATTAACATCCTAAAACCAAACCCATGCGTAAAACTTGCATTTTGTGCGTAAAGGACCTCTTCAAGTTAAGATTTGCTTGGCAGTGCAGACGTTCCCTCCAAAAAACACACAGTGTTAATGCTGCTTAAATTTTTTCCGGATGTTTCAGGAATGTTTGAAGCATTTGTTTCCTGCTTTGATTTCCGTAAATGGGGAGCCATAAAACCATAAACCCAGTCTGTGAAAACAGACCGCGCATCAGCGTGTGTGCGCGGCTGCGGGTCACCTCTGCGGTTGCAGGCATTTGAGTGTCGGATCAGGTTTATAAACCAATATTTACATTTTTAAAAATGTA
This sequence comes from Takifugu rubripes, assembly GCF_901000725.2. NCBI lineage: Eukaryota > Metazoa > Chordata > Actinopteri > Tetraodontiformes > Tetraodontidae > Takifugu > Takifugu rubripes. Next base: position 7,594,339 of record NC_042288.1, read on the forward strand.
TTAAATGTTTTTACAATGATTAAAAATTGGGTGTTATTACGTTACTATTGAAGGGATAAAATTATTTAATGATTATTTGCTCGTTTAGCAATGCTGCACCACTTTAGTTCTTTACCTTTGTTCAGCAAAAACTAAGCCCAAAATCCACGAATACGCGTCAGAACAATATCTTCCCTCTTTTTTTCATTGAACAGCGTCACCGCAGACCTAATTGAATCCAGGATTTATGGGCATCGGTTCGACGACCTTGCCTAATAGCGCCACCAAGCTGCTGGAGCATTATAATTGCCTCCAGAGCCAAAAGTCTCAGTAGCACTGCGCCAAGATGACGTATGTCGAGGTGCATTCAAGGTAAATGGGAGAATAAAGTTCCCTTGACCTCCGGTGGAAGGTACAGGGAAGCACGGTTGTTTTGCGCCACCTGGCGTTTAGAATATAAACTACAGTTGCAAATCAATACATTTTTTTTTCGGTTTTGTTGATATTGATGGGATAATGTAGCTGTTCCTTAAGCACGACAATCCTTTAGCAACAACAAAAAAGAACATTTTAAATTACATTTATTTAAAGAATGAACTAAGCTTTTATGTTTTTTCTTTGCTGTTGTTTTCCTCTGCTGGCTGTTAATGTTACTACAACCCCGACGTTTAACGTTTAAAGGTTAAAGGAACGTTTTAAATCTAGAATTATAAAATCTACTCAGCAGGAAATATATATCTTCTGTAGCATATTTTGTTTTTACCTGTAACAGATGATGATGACCAATGCTGTGTTGGTTCTGGAAGGCAAAGCATGCATAATATCTATTGTGCATAATAGTAGAACCGTGTTGCAAAATGCACGTTCTCTGCATCATGTCTCGAATCATTCTTCATTTTGCAGTTTTGAACTATCCAAATGAGACAAACCTTTGTTTTCTTGTTAAGCTTCCAGCAGGGATCCAGACTGGCTGAGATGTATTTATCTCTCTACCTCTGTTTCTGTCTGGTGGGGTTCTATCCCTCACATTTTATGTTGTTACCATTCGGTGTGTTAGAGCCTTCCCAATCTCCTTCTGTCCCTTTGTTTCTGTCCCACACAGACACACAGACCTGCTGCTGCTGCATTGCAGTGGGTTGTAAATATTGAGTGCCAGCTTGACTGAGCAGCACCATGTGAAATACTGTCTTTGTTTTCCTCCGTAGGGTGTGCCTTCATGCAAAGAAAGATAAAGAAATGTAAAATGTGGAAAAGGGGGATAACAACTGTCACTCTGTCTCTTTGTCTGTGTGACACTTAGGCGGCCCTCATAAAAAAAGATTTCCATTGAAAAACAGTGAATACTTTCCTTCTTTATCAGTCCATCTGTCAACTGTTTTCCTTTTTTGAGTGGAGGTAAAACAAAGTGAATTTGCCTAACAGATGAAAGTTTAGAAGACAGCAATAACAAATATGTACAAATTTATTTTTTTAAAAACGGTTCTGTCATCCTTTCAGGGAATGTTGAATGATGCCTTTCATGGCATAAAACAGTCACGTTTCTGAGTTGAAGAACACTTAAATCTGGGTGCAAGGGCTAAACACATAATCAAGTGCTTCATATTTTTGATATTTCAATAATATTCAGCTCAAATTCACATTTAATATTATTCCCATTTTCTTCAGGGAACCGTCCCTCATCACCATCATACTTTATGTTTCTATTGCCCTGAAAATCTGTGACTAACCGCTTAGCCTACTTTTTTGACAATTTCATCTGGCATTTACATGAGAACAATGTAATGAAAAGTACTTTTAATAGGTTTTAAAGACCATGTAAGACCATTTCCTGTTCTGCCAGTCTTCCCTGGGAAGCTGTGTTAGGTGTCAGAGTGTGTTGGTACCTGATGTGAGCAGCCTGCTGGACTCCATCTTCCTCCTCTTCCTCCTGCCAACATTCCCAAAGACAGCACAATAATGAGCACAGCGGGTAGAAACGAGCCAGACAATTAATAGGTTTAAAAATGGAGAGAAAGCATTGGAGATGCGTCAACGTACCATGTCTTTCGCGGATGAATGCCATTATTTCAGCTTTTTTAGGTCGGGGGGGGGAGGGGGTGAAAGTGGGGGGAGATTAATTTTTGCAACATTTTATTCTCATTCATGTTAAACATATTCTGTTGGTGCATCGTTCAATCTGTAATTAATATGACCATTAAAAGCCGGGTTTCAGAGGTTTTGTGAGAATCCTCAAGCGAAAATGTGAAGATAGCGTCCATCGTGGCGCGCGGGGATCTGGAGACAGCGGTGGCGCGTGAGGTAACGCTGGCAGCACGCGCACACATGACCGCTCGTGTCCAATGGTCGCGAGATTCGGCTCGTAAACCGGTTTTATGACCCCTGTGTATATGTCTGTGTGTGTGTGTGTGTGTGTGTGTGTGTGTAAATCACACGGACGGAAAGGAGAATTAGATGCAGCTGCGGCCAGGAGCTCATTTTCAAAGAGCTGTAGGATATTTTCGGACAAAGTCAAGCAGAAATGGCAACTCAGAGGTGTGTTTCACATTATATTCCACCTGGTGCATTGAAATTGGAAAGAAACCCCCCCCCCCCACCGACTCTGGAAAATATTGCTATAAATGTTGCTGCATATTTCGGCGGCACCTCCTCAGAAACAACCCATAATACAAAAGCGTCACGACTATATTCCTCTTTTTTTGACGACTGAAACAGTTTAAACAGTCGCAGCCAACAGATCACTTAAATTGTTGAGTGTCAAACATTCCAGACAAGCCTTCACATCCAGCCAAGGATTTAAAAACACAATTGTTTCGTTATTGTTCTAATGTATTTGGGTGTTTGGGAGAGCTGCGCGATGTGGGCGGTAAATGTAAAAATTCTTATACACTCTAAAAATAGTAAAATGAATAAATACTTTTTATATGAGTAAAATTGAACAGTCTCCCACTCTTGTCTGTTTAGATAATATAAAGATGTGTTTTATCCCCTATAACTCATGGTAGTTATTAGATTATTTTTGTTTTTCCATTCAAAACACACAAGACGACTATTGAAAAATGTATTTCTAATGCTGACGCCTTTTATTCAAATTAGCCTTAAGATTGCTAGACCTTATGAATCTGTTAAAGGGCGAAATAACTAGTTTCAGTCTCGATAATTGGAGAACAACTTCAGACCAAATCTTTATTAAAAAAGACCGATTAAACTTGTAATAACAATACAAATATTTGACCACTTGGGGGCAGAAGACACACAAACAAAGTCAAATTAACTCACCGTGACAATTCTTATTAATCCTAATTTTAAAAAAAAAGAAGTCTTGTTTGTCTTGATGATTTTTTTATATTGAGATTCTTTCTTTAAAGTATATGACTCTATTTCAGCCCGACAAAAAAATACGTGATACGTTTTAAGCTACAAAGACAGTTTTTAGATAACTATTAATAAGACAAGCACGTTACTAAATAATTTCCTCTGAAACAAAACTCGACCGAATGTACAAATGTAGTGGTTTTGACTATTATTTGACCTTCCATTTTTATTGTATCGTTTTTTTCTTTGAAGACATATTTTCAAAACTAATATAGATGAAGAGATCCTTGCATTTGAAATAATGATCTAAAACATGCATTTAAAAAGGTAAAGATGAACTAGATGTATGGAGGGGAAGCTCATCCTTAGCACCCGAGCTTCAAAATCAAATATTTAAATATGTGAAAAATCCTAATCTGGAAAAGGACAAACCTGCACCCACCTATAAGCGCCCATATTTTTTGCAATTAAGAACATTGTGTTGTATAAAGACAAGCTTGTGAGGAAAATAAGAAGGTTCTACTGAGATTTGAACTCAGATCGCTGGATTCAGAGTCCAGAGTGCTAACCATTACACCATAGAACCGTGCGTAACGCCGCCACACCAGCCAAGTAGGTGACTCCATCTTGTGGTCGGGGTAGTTATTGCACACATTTTGGGCAGTGATATATTGTCCGCTGCCGGCGATATTTGTCTAAGAAAAAAATAATTAGACAATTTATATGTGTATACGCTTTAAAGTTTTGATACAGTCAGATATATCCTTCCTATTTTTAAAGTTAACATCTAACTATTTCATTTACTTTGTTAATTGTCTCATATTTGTGATGAACATTGTTATGAACTGAGTATTATTCGTTCTGATTGTTGTGTTTGAGCTCCTATTGTAGAATATCCTCTTATATCCATCACTGCAGCTTCTTATATGAGCTATTTTGACAGTGAACCATGACCTAAAAAGAACAAAGATGACGTTCTTGTGCTGCATCTCTGTGGAATCGTTTCACTTCCCTCTTTAATTGTGGTGGGAATATAATTACTCAATCAAGAATGTGCAAATTAATTAAAGTATTTTCAATTTTCAATTGTGGTTGTTACATCATTTCTTGAGAACAGGAAGAGTTTTCTTTGTTGTAAATGTAAATGCAGTATTAGCTTTATTAAAACAACGTATTATAGGTTTAAACATTCATTTTAGCAATACCTATGGTATTTTTATAATCCTTAATCTTCTATATTGGAAAATTGTAAGATATTAGATAGATAGTTCGATTTTAGGCTAAACGGCTTAGAGTTTGTGTTTCTTTTGAATTTTCTTTGTAATAATTGTACATAAAATGCTTTCAGTTCCCTTCCTTTCCCCCTGACAATTAAGGCCATTGAAATCCTTTATGATTTGGTCTGAAACAGGCTGTCTGGTCTGGTCCCATCAATGACTTTAACATTTAAAAAGACAGACGAAGCTCAGGCAGGAAGTTGTGTCCAATAAAACCATATAGTTGCGCGATGCTGTCTGGTCTAAATGACTTTATTGCGCCTCTCCGCTTTCTGCTTGTGTGTGTTAAGAGTGTGGGGAAAGTCACGTTTATTCCCCAAATGCATGCTGTTGCTTTATGACCCTGCAGTAGGAAGGCGCAGATTATGACCGCAATAAATGAGGCAACCAAACAAGGAGCTGACTTTGACGAAAAAAGGAGCAGAATTCCCAGAATTTTACACACACACACACACACACACACACACACACACACACACACACACACACACACACACACACACACACACACACACACACACACACGCATACAAGAGCCTCATCTCATGAAATGAGTATATAATAAAATTTAAAAAATAATTCGAAAAAGCAGGAACGAAATTAACAATGACACAAAGATTTTATTGGGATCAGGTTGATGATAAAACACCTCACAAGCAGCATTTCCCCAGGTGGGGGTCTGACAGTTCAGTCACGTGAGCTATAGGCTAACATAGCCTGTTAAATCCTGACGGAACACATTCAAAGACTTAAATACGTTCGATATTGCGTTTGCAGAGGTAATAGAGGTGTGTGTGTGTGTGTGTGTGTGTGTGTGTGTGTGTGTGTATGTGTGTGTGCGTGTGTGATATTATTTATATAATAATAAATGAGCATTTGTAACACACAGAACAGGCTATAACAACAACAATAGCAACAACAACAACGGCGACGAATATCCTCGGTACATAATCGGAATATAAAAAAATAGCAAAATAAAGAAAACAAGTCCATTATATCTCGGTTTATAGAGTGCTCTTGAATCGGCCTGTTTTTCTAGCTTCTTTCAATGTTTAATCGGAATAAATGCTGATCTTGAATGCATTTAAGCAAAACATCCAACGACATCTCTCCAGTTTCTGAATGGATATATTCTTTTTTTTGGATGACATCATGACACAGGCCTACCCAGGTCGATTACTCCTGGTCACAATCTAGCAATACAAAAGCAAATTATTACAAAACACAAATAAAACACTTTTCTCATAAATAACATGCCCATAAAAGTGCTCGCGAAGCAGCACCTTTAAATAGATTTTTTTTAAAAATCAGTTTAACATATTGGAAATTCACATTTGTGTGCGTGATCTCTGCGGATTCCATGTCAAAATAGCACTTTCAAATTCGGCCTGTGCGAAGCAGAAACTAAAGCATTTCAAACCAATGACATAAACTTTTGTATTTTAAAATAAATCTGGCCAGGTTTTTCTTATTTTTAGGCACTTATTCTAGGTTTGAGGCGTCATTTTGTTATTTATTTATTTTATCTATAGACTAGCTTCACAGAGAATAACAGACAGGTGCTCAGACATGAGATCAGGCTCATCTGGCACACCGAGCGCAGCTTTTATGAGGACACTTTGCATTTTGGCAGAGAGTTCAGGAAATTTATGTGAAGTCAACTATGCGCCAGTAAACTTGGACACATGAGGTACGAGCTTAGCAAAAACAGATGTGTTTTTTAAAATAAAAAATAAAATAAAAAGCAGTAAAGCCGTCGATACAACTACGATTCTAACTATTTCCTTTTAAATGGCGCGTTCTTTTATTTACACTTCCGGTTGGATGCTCTGTCTTCCACATGCAGATGGAGGATTTCTACACCGACAATAAAAAAAGATGACGCAGAGGAGGGCAGAGGTGTTGGGCTCGACGGAGCCTCATTGGTTCACACTCCTCCTGTCCCGCATCATCAGCTTCTTCATCTTCATCCGCCTGTTCTGGAACCAGATTTTAACCTGCCGCTCGGTCAGATTTAAGAGTCCCGCTACCTCCAGCCGCCGATCCCTGGTCAGGTACATGTTGTACAGGAACTCCTTCTCCAGCTCCAGGGTCTGGTGTTTGGTGTAAGGACACCTTTTCTTCCGGGTGGACTTTGCGTGGATCCAACTCACTGATGGATTCTCTGCAGTGATGGAAAAAAAAAAACTGATTCCGCAAAACTGAAAAAAACAAAGATCCGGAAGACATTTTATGAGCCTGCAACTTTTGGATCATTAGAAAGGGAAACACGTTTTAACCACAGCTAGGACCTTATTCGTTTCCGTTTTATATTCATGCTCAGATTTAGTTATAAATTGTTGCACCAAGCACGCCACTAACTTCACGCCTAATTAAAATAAATGTAGGGTCTTCTATCATTTACCTATTTGACTCAAATATCTTTAAGTTCTTGTTATTAAAGAAAACGGCGTTAATAAGGGGTTCCTTCTCAGTTCTGTTTAAATCCACTGAAATTGTTGTTTATGGTTAAACAGAAGTAACTGAAAATAACAACTGAAACCAGTCACTAATTGATTTTTTATGATCTTGAACTTTCTTCGGGTGCCATTTCCCCCTAAAAAGCTTACCATCTTATAAAGTAAATAACAGGGGAAAACTTTCTGGAAGAATTCAATTTTCTTCCAGAAATGCTGCATTTTCTTTCTCGACAAACTGAATAACAGCAACAGCAGCTTAATTATAATAATGGACAATAAAGTTTTATATTTTACCGTTTACACGACATTTATAGGGCTATAAAAGTCACAGACACTTGCTTAGCCCACGTTCTTCCTCTCCTCTCTGTCCAACACACACACACACACACACACACACACACACACACACACACACACACACACACACACACACACAAATAAACATTCTTCAGTCGATTTTTACCAGCGTTCGTCTGCGTTTTTCTCTCCTCGCCGTCTTTCTTGCGCTCCGGCTTCTTCTTCGGTTCCTCGGCGGCTCCCAGCCGTTCCAGGACCACCTCTGTCGGTCTGTCGAAGCTGGAATCCGCGGGGCTGTCATGTGGGGCCGGTGAATTCTCTGGTTTCACGTCGTCGAAGGTCTGTCTGGGACTGGGGAGGCCGGTCTGAGGGGGGACGCACGCCTGGAACTCCTCAGACACATGAGAAAGATTTACCTCCGGGGCCGGAGCTCCTTCCCAGCTGCGGACGAATCTGCTCTCGCTCGCCGCGGAAGATGCGACGTGCTCGGTGTGGGTCTGCGTCTGGGGGCCGTAGTAGGGGTGGTGGTGACTCAGAAAGTGATGTGTTTGGAAATGGCTCGGGGTGGAATGCAGCTGCGGAGAGGACGATGAGGTGGGATTCGCGGTGTTTGTCCAAGAGGAAAATCCATTCAGGCTCGTTTGCTTATTGGATAAATGTGAAAAATCAGGAATGTGTGAGCCGGTGGTCCCATCCTCTTCCTCTGATCCTCGGACTGGTTTTGCGCATCCGACCGACGAACCCTGCAAGCCTCCCGGGATAAAATGCGCACCATACGGCTCATCAGTCTGCAGCCCCATCATGGAATAATAATTCGTTAGCGACATGTTTATTTTATTATTCCAATAAAACGACACTTAAGTGTAACTGTAAAATGTTAGAGGGGCTGGTATAGTGGCTTCCATCCTCCCTTAAAATGGTAGTATTTTTTTCCTGCCCGTACCTTCTTCATGGCTGCCCATTGGTCACAATGTGGATCACATGGTTAGACCTTATTTACCCAGTGTAGGAGATAAATCAAGTGGATTCTTTTGCTCAGAAATGTGATGGTCCCGGAATGCTGCCAAATGGGTCCGAGCATAGGCGAGAAGTCAAAATTGGGCTTTTAAAGTCTTTACAAGCAGAATAAAAGGTAGCAGGTAGCACTTTACAACTTGTTTGAAGGTTGTGCTCTCTACTCTCTCTCTCTCTCTTTCTCTCTCTCTCTCTTTCCCTCTCTCTCTCTTTGTGTGTGTGTTCGTGTGTGTGGAAGAGAAGGGCTTTTCTTTGTCTAATGTTCCTTGATCTTGAGCTTTCATTCAGAATTACATATGGATTATTCCGTTTCCTCTATTAAAACGCACTTTCATATATTTTAAGCAACATTGTCGCTTTTGATTTCTCAAAATTCAACTGGCAAATCTGTGTGGAGCAGGTCCTGAAGAACTTTAACCTTTGAAATTGGTCTGATATACTTGAATGTGATGGGTTCGTTGTTTTGTTTTTTAATTTGGGGGAAAAACAAGAACTACTGAAGGAAGTGGTATTTTTCCAAATATATTAAATTTGAGTAAAACACTGCAAGAGTAATTTCTAATTGTGTGTGGACGTGTTGTCCCACTGGCTGGAGGGGAATAAAGAGATTTGTTGGTGTGTGCATAGCACCTTTTCTAGCACTTCTGTAAATTTCCCATTAGAATCTGGAAAGTCTTTTATTATTAGCATCAGGCACATTAATTGATGGTGAATGCAAGTTTGCTCTGATGACACTTCATTTCAATTCAGCACACAGTTTAATGCATCACTGAATTCACCCTAAATTCAGAGTTTCTTTTTTTGGTCTGAACCCTAAATCAGTTCACAGCCCATCAGTGTTCCACCCTCATGTGTTGCTGCATTGCTACAGTGTCTGGTGTTACGAGGTGCGTTTCCCGTGTGTTAGCTGCATTATGCAGATAAAAAGTATCGCAACCGATGCTTTCTTTCTGGTTTGCTGACTGTTTTGGCGCTCACATGCTCACTGGAAAGTGGTCCGACTGTGTGTAGGTTCTGACCCCTGCGGTCAATGAAACGTATAACCTGAAGCAGGACAGCCCTGTTTTTGTTTGGAGACGTGGTATGAAAGCGAATAAATCTGTTTCTGAATGTGAAGGCTGCTCAGATTCTGTAACTAAATGTGTATCGGGCATCAGTGCTTTCTTTTTAACCTTTAAATAAAGTTACACCTGACCACCCTCAACACATCACTGAGACAATGTTCACTTTACATTATTGGTAATAAATGCCTATTTTAGCATTGTTCACTTGGGTGAAATAGCATGTTATGCACGGGAGATGTGATTTTGCATCCCACAATGTCAGAAAATAGTCATTTGAGATTCAGCCCTGGTCTGCCTGGGAAATTGTTATTGATTTCAGGCTCTTGCACAAACATGGTGTCCTCTAACAATGGGATGAGGCCAAAAAACGAGGTGGTGTTTTATAAACCAGTCACGTGCAGGCGTCTCCATGAATCCAGATACTATTTTACTGCATGGGCTGATGATGGAATCAGCAGACATTTAGAAAGGGATTTGCAGAGCGCCACAATACAAAATGGAGTTAACATGACTAAAAAACAGGTCTGTGGTTTCCTTTTTCTTATCACGTCCTGCTTAACCAACATCAAAAAAGGGCTGCAGCATCAACCTGCACTTACAAACCATGTGTGCAGACAAGATGGCAGACGTTGTTGCATCAATGATCAGCCACAGTTAAAAGCTTAAAGATTGCGTTTAGACTTGTTTGAATCCAAGTTTGAAATCTTTACACCAGGGTTCCAACTATTGCAAGGTCCCAAATGATGGGATTAGAATTTCAGTAACTATTGTGAAAACAGCTTTGCAGGGTCAAACTGATGACCATTACTCAAAATAATGAAGTTTAAATGTTCAACTGTGCAACCAAAGGGGGGAAAAAAAGAGGTTCAATTTAATCAGATTTGCTCCCATATAATGCACTGCACTGATACATTGCTGTTCAACTGCTCCAAAATTAATTCTCTTTTATCAAATTAGGATTTAGAATGAACATTTCAGTGGTAGTGTGTTGGCAAAAGGGTTCAGCATTTTTCCAGCCGAGTTTATTGTAGGTCATTAGGTTGAATGCCTCTAGTTTCAACCTCTCCTTTCATCTCGAAGTCACACACTAATGCACAGTCTCTGTCCCTCACCCACACACACACACACACACACACACATATACACACACACACACACGCAGATTGAGTGGATGTGTGAGACAAAGAGAGAGACAGCAGACTGTCTGTATTGCCCCAATAAAAGTCACTGGGTTGAGGAAATGGTGGCTGTGACTGTGTTGCGGTTCAAGGTTCATCTGCAGCCTTGGACTCAGTGTTTTCCTTCTGTCCATTTGCTTTGAATCAACAGCAGTGGAGAGCAGAGAGAACAAATCAAAGTTGTTGATGTATTTATTTCCGTATCCCCCTCCATTGCCATCCATTGTTGTGGATTTGTATGTAGAAGTTTTTTTTCTTTTTTTTGTAACAAATAATATGACAAAAAAGTGAGCCTGAGTTTATTTGTGTTGCTGAAATGACAAATGACAAATGACATGTATTTTATTAGGAAAATATCACAAATTATGGTGTGGATGATTCAAGACAACAGATTTGGTCAATCAAAATTAGCTTGAAAAAAGAAAAGTCCCAACAATTGAGATTACTTATATTTGACAATATAAAATGTGCAGTAATAAAAGGATATTAAATAACAGAATCAGTCTGGTCACATGTGATTAAAAAACACACTTTATTGTGTTGTATGAGAAAATTAAGAGTATAAATTTCTGATACAAATGGGACATCCGGATCAAATTATATCATTACTTGAATTCACTGCATTAAAACAATATTCAGCCATAAAGCACCACCTTTTGAAATACTTGATTAAATTATTGCGAGACAAATATGAGATCAGATTTGATTTTGTGCAGATTACTACATTTCTTGCCAACATTAAGGAAAAATAAATAGCATTCGTATTTGTGTATCTTTCTTTAAAGCCACGATTCAACAGTTACTATTCATAGAAGGGGCCTGAGGCAGGAAGAAGAATAATCTTCAGAGACTGGAATCACATGACCTCAGAGGAAAATATGCATCCTAAATTCAAAAAAAGAAGCTATTGTTTAAAGGATGTTTTAAAATGTTGCACATGCACATGTTATTAACATTTTTGTTACTGTTATCGCAGTTTGTGCTTGACCTTGAAATGACATCCGGTCCATTTTCCTCTGTCCCTCGTCAAAACTGGTGGTATGCTGTGTAATACTGAAGCATCTCTCGTTTCAGCTTCTTCTCTTTCATCCTCCTGTTCTGGAACCAGATCTTCACCTGCCTGAGCCGAAAACAAAAGAACATACGGGTGTTTTTGTTTGTAGGTGTTGACATTTCATGAGAAATATCTTAGAGACACTCTCCATATGACAATATGCAGCTGACATTGACCAACTATCTTCACCTACAGTAACAGTGTTTCAGCCAGAAATATTCTTATGGTTCTTATTTTGCGCTATCACACACTGATACCTTTGATATTCCTGCACACCACAGGTTTGCGTCGTCTATGCTGAAGTTATTTTGTTAAGAATAAGCCTGACATTGCACATAAAACCCAGTTTAGACACACTTGTGTGTTGTGCATTTCACTGGCCATGACAATTTGACACAGTGGCAAGATGAAATGTAACAAGTGAGGACAATCTCGCTTCCAGGAATTCTGATGGAGGGACTTTTTTCTCCTTTTTCATATGGCACTTTCTTGTGATTTCCTGTTCAGATGGGTTATGCATACAGCATGGGCATGTGCCTGATAAATATGACTGTGTGGCCTTAAGCATTAATGCAGTGTTTAAGCTGGACTTTCTGTGGTTGAAATTCTTCTGCTTGAATCTCACTTCACCATGAATTCTTCATCCTGCCACTAGAAATTACCTGTAAAATAATGGTTAAGTAAAAAAAGAATCCTGATTGAGAGGATTATTAACACACCGATCTGTGAGACGCAGAAGGTGAGACAACTGCATGCGCCTGTCCTTGTTGATGTAAATGTTGAATAAGAACTCTCTCTCCAGCTCTATGATCTGTTGTTTGGAATAGGGACACCGCTTCTTTCTCCTTGTACAAGGTTCTGCAGAGACACAGAAGAGCTCAATCAGATGTAGCGATGGATTATAATTCTTTAAATCACATTACTGATGTGTCAGGCGTTTATATAGTCTAATCTGGCTGCGTTTGGTTTTAATGTCACAATTACTGATGGATTTAGATGCTTTTGATGCCACTTTTTAATATGAAAAATCAATCACATCTCTTTTGCACAAGTGTGTCATACACAGGAATGAAATTCTCTGGCAGAAAAGGCCTTCAGTCTCTATAGCAACATTACATTGACAAAGAAGGCAGCAGCATGTTGGGGAGATGCTTTGCTACAGAAGAGACTCAAACAGATGATTTTATCAGAAAGAAAAATTACGTAAATCAATGAATAAAGCACTACCATGTCCTTTAAATCAACAGAAAAAATGTACATGTAGATAGATAGATAGATAGATAGATAGATAGATAGATAGATAGATAGATAGATAGATAGATAGATAGATAGATAGATAGATAGATAGATAGATAGATAGTTAGTTTCTCATTCAGTGTCTTCAAACATGCCATAATCTTCATGGGGCTCATGTTCACATTAGAAATACTCACATGCATCACTTTAACTTGAACCTAACTGACACATTTTCTTTTTCATATGGAATACAAGCAGGTCAAGCATGTGACCTTTGGATTAGCCACTGTCAGTCAGCATGCAACAAAAATAAAAATATCCCAGTCCATGTTTAAATGCACAAAACAATTACATTAACAAAATACACATAAAAAAATACATTTGACAATGCAGTAATCAATACATTTCATTTAGAATATTAGTAATTGCTCACAATGTCAAGATTTACTTTTGAATCCACTCTTGTTGGGACCCACTCTCACACTGAAATCAGGCCACGATACACCACGATAATTATGTTAAATGTCTTTGCTACATACGGAAACGCACGCTATTACAACAGGGTTTTGAAAGACTTACTCTGTGCTTGACTTTCTCCACAGCCGCCGGATGAATGCGCGTCCTCCTTCTCCTCCGGAGCTTCCACCGAGTCTGTCCCCGCCCTCTCCTCGCTGCTCTCCCCGTCAGGACTCCTCAGCCACTCGGCAGGATCCACCTGCCCCGGTCGGATGCCAGGTGTGATTCTCTCCTTCATCCCCTCTGCAGCATAGTCGAAAAACTGGTCGAAACCCGGCGGCAAGACCCTGTTCCGTCCATCATGGAAGAAGAGCTGTGAGTCCGAGCCGAACGCCGAGTACCTGCCGAGGAGAGCCCGCGGCTCCGCGGGGAATCCGCGTTGAAAGTGCGGACCGGATGGCGCGTAAAGGAAGCGGTCGCTGGGGTTGAAAATCACCCCAGACGGCGAAGGCAGGCCTTGGTGATCCTGTGGAAAGTCGAAGCATGTCGGGGAGGCGATGGGACCGTTCGTCGGGTAGGGATTCCATTCCCACGGGGGTCGGTACTGATGCCGCGGTTCATGGTCGCAGAGGCTCCGGTGCTCCAGCCTCCGTCCCGACGCGCTGCTGTGCTCCGCTAAAAAGGGCGAAGTTAGAGGACTAGTCTTAGAAGGATAGCTGAAGCTCGATGAAAACATGGATAACAATTTTTTAAAAAAGGTTTCTAAAATGACAGAAAACAATGAGAACAACCAGAACGTTGGTTCCACTCGTTCTACTCGGGCGCCGCAATTGAGTTCTTAATGTACTGGCGTTAATAGAATAATAACCGGAACAATCTTGCTCTGCATCGTGATCTAGCCCCTGAAGGTGAAAAGAAAAATAACTTTGACAATAAACCACTGATTCTGCCCTGAAAGCATGATGAAATCACTCGTCAAAGTCCTCTGGAAAGTGGGAAATTAATACTGCCGAGTTTGACCTTGAGTCTGAATCGAGTCTGCTGAGTGCAATTAACTACATTCACGCTGCATGGGCTGTACTGTTTTGTCATATCAGAGGATATTAATTTTAAAGTGAGTTATGTTATACCCCTCCATAACTACAACTAGAACACTGTAGCCATACCTTTAATTAAAACAATTAAAGGCTTCAACATAAAATTTAATGATACTCTCTTACTTTGGTTTGGATGGATCCCCTGAACATGACTAATACGTGTATAGTGCACACATAATAATATATAAAACGTGGGTAATGGCAAGTATAACCATAATAAAAGAAAGTCAGTTATGTAGCATTCTAATGGTGGAGGAAAGCATGTCATTATGTCATTAAATGGCTGAACTTCAAAGAGTTTTCACTTTTATGACAGAGGCCCTCCATTTACTTTATGGGGCCAAATGGTTTAGTTTTAAACCCAGCAAGAGCATTTTTGAATGTTTTGGCCTCTGGGATCGTTAGTGTTCGTCTTGAGTTGGTTTGAAGTTAATTTTATTCTCCAAAATGTCTGCAGCAGATTTATTTTAGGGTTGCAGTATAGCTTAAGCATTATGCAGGCGACATCATAGCTTTGTTCTTAACGGATTTTTTAAAATTTACGAATTTTTGCAACATTATCATCAACCATTAAATATTTATATGTGTTCAGCAGGAGAGTCTTCCCCATTACAGCAGCGGCACCGTCTCCAATCTGTTTTGTGCTGGTGTCATTTTCTGAGAGAAAGAGCCTTGGAGTGTCTTCGGGGTTTTCCCAGTTAGCGCCTGGATGTGTCAAATCAAGAGATTTTTTGGATTTCACGGGTTTAAAGGCACAGCCGAGGATGCACGAGAAGAGCGCAGCACTCACAGCCCTCAGTGATGTGTGAAAACTGAGAAATGTGTTTTGATAACACGCAAGATGACTTAAGACATCATGCACAGCCTGTTTGGTGATAGTAGGCTGCACACACTCACTGTCATGAGTTCTACCATCTCAAACGCAGGCACGGAATTCTGAGGAAGAATGAAATGAGGAAAATGAGGGACAAGCCTGAGAAAAGGCTGAGTGGAAACAGTGAAGGCTTTTGCTTTTTACTACTTATAGACTCTATTGAAAGGAACCCGAATCAGTCCTTTAACTGTGTGTACTTTACATGAAGATGGGGGATGCAACTTAAACTTCTCTCTGTGCAGAAATGAGGTCAGAACCTGGAGTGTTGGGCCTGGTGACTTCATGCTGGAGTGACCAGGAAGAACGGCTCGGGATCAACGTCAGCATTCATAAAAAGATACCAGATTCATTAGTAGAATTTAGCTGTTAATAATCATTTTCACCCCATTTATTACATCAAAACTAATGATAAACAAATTATTGAAATGCTTACCTACACTAAATGCAGAGTCAACTATTTCAATATGGCCACTGTCTCAAATGTTGCTATTTCCTCAAGGTTCAGGAAAGCAGACACATCTGCAATGACCATAAATTATTATTTTTTTTAAATGTACTATTCCCTGTCCTAAGGGGTAATTAGTATGTCTTTAGCAATTTTGGGAAAAAAACAACTGGTCTATAAGAACTTTTATTTTTCTTTCAAGGATGTACCTGAAGCGATAAATATGGTGCAGCTTTAGTGCTCCAGTGAAAGCGCACAGCAAAATAACAGTCCTGCGTTAATGAGAAGCTGTCATCTTCATCTCTGCTTCTTTAGCCTGAAGACATGATCAGATCTGCTTCATTACATCACCAAACCCTGCAGAGAGAAGACAGAAAAAGTGACACAGACTGACAGAGCAACACCAGCAAATGAAAGAATAATTATTCTGGATGTTCTGCTCAACAACTGCCCTGAGCAAAATTTCGAGATCCTTTCACTGGAGAGCCTTCTGACTTATGCCATCTTGGTTCCTCAGCTGCACTGCCTGCAGAGTGCAGTAAAATCAGCAGAAAGGGTTATGGGAGTCTCCCTTCCCTCTGACCAGGACATATTGCTGAGCCACCGCAGGGCCCCGAACATTGTCAAAGACTCCTCACACCCTCTGAACCGCTTCGTTCAGCTCCTACCATCACAGCAGCCCCACTGCAGCATAAGATACTCCACCACCAGACTGCTGAACAACTGAACGTCCTGCCACAAGCTGTCCGACTATCCAGCATTTAAAATCTCACCGCTGGACTCATATTATTTTTATGTACTGCCTTCTCATTTGTTAATTTGATATGAACAGAATGACAATAAAGTTGAAATTTGAATTTGATTTGTTGATTTTGACATGGAGCCACTTTTAAAACCTCACTTGCAGTTAAATGCTGTAAATTAGTGTGGCTGGGGGCTGTAAACTCAGGCCTCAGTGCAGAAATTGTCGGAGGATATGGGTGTTTTTCCACTGGAGAGGTTCAAGGGTAATTCTCAGCCTCTCTTCTGGGCTTTTGTGTCTCTTTGTCTCTCAGCAAAGCTCTTTTGTAGTTTCCTTTCCAACATTTTAAATTTGTCTGAAGAAAAAAGGTGGTCTAACATCTACACAACGACCTATGGATGAAAGCTTATATATAATAATAATAAATGTATACATTTTTATGCGCGTATCCTCTGTGAAAACTGTCGAATATATGCACTTTATTGTCTTTCTATTGTAGATGTATATTTTTTACATTTGAACGTTTTGGTTTGTTTTTAAACGACACAAATAGCTGCTTTTCCATTCGTTTTCAGGTCTGTTTACTGTGGGATCTTTCCCTAAAACAAACCAAACCAAAGGAAGAAAGTAAATAAAAAAGTTGAGATAATTCAGTCTAAAAATTCATATTATCAAAACCTTGGTTGAGCTTACGCTCGATTAGGCCGATTTTTGTTTTAGTGTTTTACATTTTTTTATTTAAGGTAAAAATGTATTGTGCGCCAACGAGGTCAGAAAAGACCTAATGCTGATTGAATTTTATTTAAACGATTCAATGCCTTAAAATGCTAAAAAGGTGTAGCCTATTAATTAACGGTTTTGCTTTTGTCGTCGTCGTTGTCGCGCCGAAGGATGTCTCTAACAAAGGATAACCATTAGACCAAAAATGAAAGAACAAAACCCCGTTATTCGTGTGATTTTAAGAGTAAAATAAGGGAGTATCAAAATTATCGAATAATAAATTATAAAATAAATTCCTACAGACGTTCGTCGAAAGCGGCAAAAGATACATTCATGGACCTGTACGAAGTCTGCCATCGTTTTTTTTTATTTTTTTTTTGAATAAATAAATTAATAAATCGAGGATTATTAAATATGCAGCCACACAGGCACACACGTTTTTTTTTAATGTTTGCGCCGTTTTAAGATGTTATTCGATGTGCTGTTGTGTTTTAATACTTTTTTTCATTCTTTCTTTATGTAGCGATATAGTTTAAATTTCGAAGTCGTGATGAAGAGAAGATAGAGAAGGTGAAAAGGGAAAGTTTTATTAGGCTCATAACTCTAAAGAAGATGTAAGCTTTAAGGCTGAACGCTGAACTCTGCACAAAACATAATGTAAAACAGCTCATGCTGCGATCCGAAGAAACCGAGAGCCGAATATTAGTTTTTCTCAACACTTTTCACAGATTTTTAAAATAACAAGACATGAAAAATGCCCAAGCATCTGAGATGGTGCCCAGTATAGACCACATTAGCTTTTACTGTAGAGAAATAATTCACAACCCTTTTAGTGTTTGTTGTTAAAGATCTCTTCTTTACCAACGGTGGGTATTCACAGACAATATAAAAAGAAATATGAAAGAGAAATAAGTGATTTAAGAGGTCTTGGTCAAGTAATTGAATATTCTCTTTAATAATGATAGGATAATTAATTAATTATAATTTACTGTTTGATGTTATTGCTCCGGATTATATCTTTTTATATGAATAATGGAGCTGAGACCTAGGAATTTCATTACCAGTGATTGCTTCTGTAATTATTCTGCCTATCACAATAAAAATCTTGAAGCATTGGCGTTCTTTGTTCTACCGCAATCAGGGGAAATTGTGACACCCTGTGGCGAAATAGTGACGTACACCTTTAGAAATAAAAGGGGAACGCCATATAAATGAATTAAATGTTACCTATATGTTACCTTTTCATACATTTGATAAGTCAGTCTAAAAAGCTCAACACTTATGCCGACTTCCCCCAAATATCACTAAACCAGATGCAAAGTAATAATCCATTAATTGTGTTCATTATATCTCTATATTTATTATGTTGGCAGCAAATATACACAAAACAAACAAAAACAGTCCCCATTAACAACCTGTAAGAATTTAGATTCTATTAAAAACTACAACGCAAAGCATCTCGGGAAAGACCCCCCTCCCTCCGTCGTTCACAAGCCACGTCGTTTACGTCGTCACTGCGCGCCAAGTCTTTCTGCAGCTGCGATGTCAGTTGAGGCGAAATTGTTGGCTTTTTATCCCGAAAACTTGCCCTGATGATCAACTGATAGAAAGCAAATCGCAAAAACACCACTCAAGGTGAGTACTTTAAATTCAAAGCTCAAGTTAAATGAGGAAACTTGAAACTTAATGAATGTGGCTGCTGCATGTTACTTTTGACGTCGGCTTTAGTTTTTGCTAGCCAAGTGCATTGTTCATGTACCGGTACTTCATATATTTGTGTATTTAATTCACATATAAATAAAAATGAAATCCTTATTAGCCAACAGATCCACTTGTAATTCTTTAAACATTGCTAGTAATTAGGAGCTGTAGCGGAAAAGAGCATCTTTATGATAATTACAGCAAAGTTAGCTGTAGATGTGAAATCAGAGTTGTAAGCTTCATATGCAAATAAATATAATAACTTTTATCTCCTTTAAAATTAACTGGCATAAGAATAGAAACAACTGCATAGAACATTTGAACGTTTTTAGCCATATCTAATCAAAGGCTAATTTACTCCTGACTTGCGTCGGTGTTACCTTTAACCCACAGAGATAAATCAAGAACTAGTTAAAGCAACCCTCTGCGGGCTATTGACACTCACTAATCATCATTTTACCATTTTATAATAAATCGATCTTGCCCTTTTACTGTGGTATTAGCTTGTGTTTATAATCCCAAATACCAAGGCCAACATTTATGTGCACTATAGGCACTTTGCTAAATCATGTGAGGATGTGAGCATTATGTAATTGTACCAGCAGGGATTAGAAGTGCTTTAATTACCTGTTACTTAATGTTCCATAGTGAAACAAAGGAAAACTGTGCACTTTGCTGATATGGGGGCCATAATATCACGATGGAAGGTAAGTCAGTGAGCATGAAGAGAAAAACACCCAAAAAACCACCTACAAACAACAAACACATATAATGTACACATGCCAAGTGGCTATGAGCCAAGAAGATTCAGGCTTCTTTCTTAAGGGCTTTTATAAATTAGAAAGGAAGGTAAGATAAGGAAAAATCATTAAAGAAAATAAAATACATTTACAGAATGGGACCAATTTTTGTATTTTAAAATCCTTTCTCTTGACGCTACATACCCAACGTAGCTAAAATTTATTTTCTACAGGAATACCCGATTCTTTTTATTTTTTTTTAAAGTTATTTAGGAAGTGACCAGTAATAACAGCCCCTGAAAGCACGTGTCACCTGTCACAGTCTGGCAAAAATGTGAGAGTTCTGATAAAGCTAAACATTTTCTATGTTCCGTCTTCCATCCAGACCAAACTAACCACAGTTGAGCAGCTGGAGAACATTGATAAGGTAAGTGTGAACATGTCCGCAGTAATTCATTATTCAGTTTTCACCACTGAAAACAAAAATTCTTGCCATGTTCTTCAGGAAATCAAACAACTGGAAGAGTTTAGAGCCAAAAACCAACGTCTGCAAAAGGTAGAAACTGAAGTTTGCGCTGGTGTTGTTGAATTGTGTTGGTTTTTCTTCCCAACTCACCTGCTTCTGTCTGCAGCTGTGGGTCGGCCGATTGCTGCTCTACTCTTCAGCCCTTTACCTGCTGATATCGCTGTTTGTTTACTTGCTGTATCTGCCTGAACAATGGCTGCTGAGACTGGCCATGGCTCTGCCTTTCTTCATATACCCTGTGCTGTGAGTGTTTTATCCTGTTCAATGGGACCTTGAGAGTTTTGCAGTGCGTCTCCAAATAAGTGATTCTGTTATTATTATTATTGGTTCTTGATCTTTTTTCTTTCCATCCTCAGCGTGTGGTTCATCAGGCGCTTTTTGATCTTCCTTTTCTCTAAACGCTCTGAGAGAAACAGTAAGTTATCCGTCAGTCCTTCTGGCCTTGTTCCCATCCGGCCGACACCCTGAAGGTGACTCATCAATTTTGAAGCAGTAATGTTAAAAGAAGAATGTAAGAATGTTCAAGATTAGCGTGACTCTAACGTCTTTCTGAGCCCCATAAGAAAACCAAAGCGGCACATTCAGCCCATCAATCACTTGACCGTCTCTGCCTCTGCGTAGATGATAAACTCGAAGACTTGAAAGCTACCAAAAAGAAGATCGTAAGTGTTCATTCCTCACAGTGCACATTCAATCAGGCACCTTTAATGACTGCCTTAAAAAATGGCTCCTTCTGGCAACACGAATAGCAGTTTCCTTTTTTTCCCACAAGAATTTATTTTCAGAATTTGCATTTAATTTTGATTGTTGTCTGGTTCCAGCTGGAGGAGGTGATGGAGACAGAAACATACAAAAATGCCAAAGCCATCCTGGAAAGATTTGATCCTGACGCAAAGAAAAAACCTGTGTGTTCGCTTTTCTGGTTTTAAGATTTATCGCGGGTTTTTATTTTTTTTACAATTGTTTTGTTAATTGTATTCTAAATGTAATCGATGTTCTGCTGCAGGAGCTTGAAGCGACACCAGTGCGTCCTCAGATGACTCCAGGAGCAGGACAAGGTACGGCTCATCAGCGTGCATTTAAAAAATAGATTTGAAATAAAATCAGCCGGAGCAAAACTATGCAACCTATACAGAGCTCCGACAGCGAGGGGTGGCTCTGAGACACATGCCGATGGGAACCCCAGTTGCAGTGACTCCTGGAGCTAGACCCCCACTGGGACCAGGAGGCACACCTGTGGGTAAGGTAGCGCACACTAGTGATGGGACGATGATACCTCAAGGAGTGTATTGACACACTACACAAACTGTGTCGGCACTGTATTGATACTGTGTTGGTCACCCACTAGTGACCCCTGCAGTAGTTATAAAATGATTGCAGGTAAAGGAATTCCTTGTTTGCTAAACTGAGTTGGTATGTAAAATATAGCAAATTTGAGTTACAATTTTTTACTTATGTACACACATTTTCTGTTAACTGTTACATCATATGAAATAATACAAAAAAGTAATTAGTTTATGATTTTTTATTGAGAAACAAAAGTTTTTGGAGTGTCTTTGCTCCAAGGCGATTTCTCCTCTTAAACACCAGCTCCCCAGCCTTAGAAAATACTCTTGCACACGGTGCAGATGACGATGGTGAGCAGAGAGTTTTAAGTGCAAGTTGAACAGAGTAAAAACTAAGGTGGCGCATTGCATTCACTTGTTAAAAAAATAGACACCCTATCTCATGATTTCGAGATCAGGATCTCGTTATTATGAGATAAAATGAATAAAGCAACTATAAGGCTTTTTAACTGACTATCATATGTATCACAGGTCATTCACTTGATAAAGTGAGTGCAATGCGCCACCGTTAAAAATTGTATGTAACAGTAAACAATGCTCAAAGCGGAAAAAGATTTCCCTTGTTTGGAGTCACAAGATCAAAATTATTCCACACTGGGGAAAACTTAGAACGATCCATAATTGCGCAACTGCAAAACTCCATCCAACAAGCCCACGACATGTCAATAGAGTTTGTTTCCTTATAAACACACCAACATCCAAACGATACAGTTCCTGTATCGGTCACGTGATTCTTTCTTAAAGCGATACGCGCACCGATACGAGGTTTCACTCTTGAGCTCTCGGCACAGTGCTGACGCACCAGTGTCGCTCGTCCCATCACTAGCGCACACAGACAAGAAGAATTAGAACCTTGTATCAGTCCCAAAGAGCAGGAATATCAGCATTTACAGGATTATGTATATAAAAAGTCAACGCCAACAAGTCGCCCGGTCATCCATTGTTGCTGTCCCGACAGAACGTGTTCCCCTCTCAGCTCCAGGAGGACCCCCGGAGAGATCCGGACTCGCTGCCTCTGTCCAGATGACGCCCAGGTCCCTGGGCTCACCAGTGCCAGGTGTAGGTATGTTCCCGCCAGCCACGTGAGGGTTGTCGTGCATTTGTCTTTGTTCTGCTTTTAATATGGGCGTTTGTGGTCTTTGCAGGCATGCACCCACCGGGTCCCCCATTAGCAAGACCCGTTCTGCCCAAAGACAGGGGGGCAGTGGACAGAGTCATCGAGTACCTCGTAGGAGATGGACCACAGAACAGGTGAGAAGACATCACACCTCATCCAGAACTCAACCCCTTGAAGGAGTTGGTTAATTTAGCCAGACCTTTTTCAGCCATGTTGAGGATAGAAAGTGAACTTCTGTGGAGACCATGACGTTGAAGTCTCCACCCTTGTTGCAGATACGCTCTCATCTGCCAGCAGTGTTTCTCACATAACGGCATGGCTCTGAAAGAGGAGTTTGAATATCTTGGTAAGAACAGAACAGAAACAGTTTCATGTAGTGTGAGCAGCAGTCTCACATTTCAAACGCGTCAGTATTTTTCTTTCATCTTTCTCTCCTGTCTCTTTGGCCTCCGCAGCCTTTCGTTGTGCGTATTGCTACTTCCTCAATCCGGCCAGGAAGATGCGCCCTCAGGCTCCCAGACTTCCCGAGTTCAACTTTGAGAAGAGGCTGCGAGCGGAATCGAGCACTCCCGGACCAGCGCCTCATTCTGCCACAGACACCGAGGAGAGTGCGCCACCTTCTAGGGGTATGGACAAACACGGACGTGCATGAAAGCTGCCGTCTCCTGTTTTTTTTTCTTCTGAGGATTTGGTTTGAATGAAATTCATCCAGATGCTCAGACTTTGAAATAAGCAGCAGATCAAAATTAGCTTCAGAGGTGATCTCAGACACTCTCATGTGCCGGTGTGTCAGTTCTTTGTGGTCTAACAGCCTGTGTTCCGTACATAGATCCATCCTTCCTGTGTTTATTTCATTCTTTTTCCCAATCTGATGTCAGATTGTATTCTTTTGTGGTTGTGAGAGCCAGCAGAGGTGAGAACCCAGTGTAATGGGTATGCAGCTGAAGGCGTTTCATTTAGACAGTACTAAGGCTAGTGGGAATAATGCATTTAACCAGAAGTCTAAAATAAGAGTCAGCTCCCAGAACAGCTTCCCTGCAGTTTAGTGTCACATTTAAGTCAGTGGTGCCTTTAATGTTGTGATTTTGCCTCTAGTTAAAGCTCCCGCTCCATGGAACTTGGTCCATAGTTTCAGGATCCAGCAGGATCCACAGAACCCTCAGAACTGCCCTCTGCAGAGCTCAGGTTCACCTCCTCTCTCCCGGCACTGTCTGACCTGGTCTAATTCATTTCATGGTTTTTCTTCTCTTTAGAAGACGAATCAATGCCTGCTGCAGATGACACTTTTTCATCAGCCTGAACCACATTCGCATATTCAACCGGTGTTATTTTTAAATCTCTGATGATTGAATTAGTCCTTTTTAACGTACTTTTGTAGAGATTTATACTAACCTCTGCTGTTAGAAGTGATGGTGTAAGAATTCTGGGTGATTTTTGTGATATAACTGACTTCAGTCTTCTAATTATTTGGCCTGATAAATATAATGTTAATTTTCTATCTTTACTGCTTTTCAGAAGCAACAATCAATCATCTGTTGCCTGACAAATTCTTCACATTATCTCAGACGCTTGCTCTCCCACACACTTATCTTCTTCACCTTTTGCTCAGATGAAAAAGATTTGGCAGAAGATGAAGTCGAGGGTGAGGAGCAGCAGTTGCAGCAGCAGGAGGAGGAGGAGGAGGAGGAGAAGGAGAAGGAGGGCGAAGGAGGGAGCCTCGAGGAGGAAGAAGAGGGAGCGGAGCAGTGCCTCGCAGCCTCTGGGGAGGAAGAACCTCAGCAGTCTTAGAGTTCAGAGGACTGGTGGTGTGCATTCAGGCTGCTGATAGGTTTCAGAGCTGATGTGGACGGGTTTAAGCATTTAACGCTTTCTGTTGCATCTGTGTTTTCTTTTGGAATATTTAGCTTTTTAGCTTAAATGCTATTATTTCCACTGGTTGAGCTGAAACAAAGGACATCGAGGAGATTAAATTAGTAAATATATGTACCGGTGCTCTCCAAAATCAACATATTCAAGACAGAAAATGTAAAGTGAGCATTCCACAATGATGGATGTGTTGGTTTCCGGTGTGTGAAGACGACCGCCGTTTCAGTATTGCGATTTACAACTTTAAGTTTATTTTGAGTGAGGTTTAAATAAATTTTCCCTTTGTAAAATAGTTTTGGTTTTTAGGTAGACCTAACACTTCACAGAGGTTTTGTCTTCAGATGTTGAAGAAATTCTTGAATGTCTGCATGGTACAGTTCTCATTTATGTTGTACGAGAGGACAAACCCCTTCTGAGGTATGTCTTTGTTTTTACAGCACACGCTAAAAAGGCCCCTCTAGTGTCCTATAATTGTCACGGTTGTAATATTTTAATACATTTTTGCACAAAGCAAGTCATTATGATACCTACCAGATAGTTTTAAAACAGAAATGCTGACTTTTAACCTGTGGTCTGAGAGGAGAAAGCTCGAATGGATTTAACTCATTTGCCAAATGTGCTATTTTTTCCCCCGACATGTTTTCTCCTCCATTTGCACTGAGTTTCTCTGTATTTATTTGTTCATGTTGTGTTTTAAAAGTAGATGCATCATCTGTAAACACCGCTGGTCGCCTTTATAAATATAGTTGATTTGCTTGCATGCATTCGAGGTATTTCTAAGCAGGAATCCTGGTGCTGTCATAATGTCTGTTTTAGTTGCTGCTGGTTTCATGTTTGTGTTTTTGTGCATTTTACCCATATTTTATTCCACAATAAATGCTGCAGAACGGGGCACGTTGAGCATCCATATGAGTGTGATTATGCTGTCTCACCTGTCAGAAACACGTAGGGTTAAAAGCTGTGCTTTTTTTTCTTTTATCACATTTGTTCCTTGAATCCTAATAAACATTTAAAATGCAAAGCAAGTTTGAATCTACTGTTTCTTTTTGGCTCATTTAATACAAATAATAGAATTACATTAAGTACACGAGTGAAAACTGATGGATTGAAGTGTTTTATTCATCCTATTTCACTTCTACAGTTATAAAAACAAGTGATCAACAAATGTGACGTTTTATTATTACATTAAACCAAAATTCAGGAGTCACAGCTGCAAAATAAATAACGTTGCTGTCTTGTGGGCGGCAACACTGCACGTGCGATGATCCAGAATTATGCATATCAAGTTATTTTACAATTCACAACTCAGCTTCAGGCGAGATAAAACAATCAAATTTCCAGGAAGGAAACATTTCTGCCTTTACTGACACCAAAATGAGGCTGTGAAATGGACTCAGATATGAAATAAAAGTAAAGACAGACCCTTTTGGGCTTGTCCATCCACAGAGTGAAAACATTCATACGCTGCTGAGTTTTTTTCTTGTCTCTTAATTAAATCAAATGTCACATGTTGGTCAAGCTGCCAGAAAAATAGTAAATATCGTTATGGTGTTGACACAATACACTCGCAGAGCCCGCCGGGGTGGACTGCAGGAAGAACGACACAGTATAAAAGGGAAAGATGTTAGTGACTAGAAAGTCTTCAAGTATGACCCGTGGAGATCACAAGATACTCAAACTTTACGGGATTCCAAACGCCTGTGAAGACAGGTGGAAAGGGAAGTGAACGCATCACGAACCGCCCTAGGCAACCTTTCTGCTTTCGTCCCCCTGGTGCTGACCTCTACAGCATGTTGAGCTCGATGAGCCTCCCAGCAAAGACGGCCAACGTCCCGATGATGCACACGGCCATGAACACGCAGAGCAGGATGTGATCCAAAACCATGGCGACAAATTTCCACTCCTCTGCCGCCTGGAATTAAATACAGCATTCATTAAACCTCTCGAGATTCTCTGCAGTCCGGCTTAAATAAGAGGGACTGGGATGAACTGGGAAAATGTCCTCTGGTCTAACCAGTGAAGATGTTGGGGAAATCATGGATGCTGCTTCCTTGAATGTCTACAACTTCAAAACCATCTTTCAGAAAGCTTCAAGGTTGCATTCAGGCTCGAGAGATCATGGCTTAGCGGTCCATGAAGGCACCATTGGTTTTGAACAGAATGGCGCCAAGAAGCTCGCGTTTAAACTTTATTCTGTGATTAGAGTCTGAGCACTCAAGCAGTCTTGGAACCGTATGAAAACACATTTGAATGTCGCAGCTTGAATGTCACTCACATTATTAGATTCCTCATCGGATTTCATGGTCTCGGCGATGTACTTCACCCCCTCGATGGCGCTGCGGACATCAGGGTTCTTGACAATGGGAGACTGGTAGGTGACACTGGTGGGGGTGGGATTACCTGCAGGGGGGAAGAGCAGGAACAGACAGACTGGCTTCATCTATGGTGTGGTTTTATAAAGGTTTGATGCCTTCTTGGTGTTTCTGATGCAGGACCCCGTATCAGGACAGGCTTCAGCCCGTTTTTAGGTCCTGGGTTTTGTGAGTGGAGCTTCACCTGAGATGTCTGAGATGTCCATGTCTGTCGGAAACAGCCTCTTCTGGCGGATCTCCTGACTGGGGCGCTTCATGGTGGAGAAGAACATCATGTTGGGAATGGTTTCGATGAAGACCTGAGGGTCAGGTGAACACAGGTGTCCAGTAAGCCACAGGCAACAAGGTCACATGTGCAGCAGATGAAAGGGTTAGATGGCGAACCTTGCGGATCCAGGGAGGCATGGTGTGTGTGCTGGGCGAGCGGTGGTGCGTGTTGATGACGATGACGGTGATGATGATGGAGGCGATGACGAAAACCATGGTGAAGAGCATGTATTTCCCGATCAGAGGAACAGCGCTGGAGGTGGAGGGGATCAGCTCCACAATAACCAGCAGGAAGACAGTCAGAGACAGCAGGACAGAGATGGACAGGGTCATCTTCTCACCTGGAGAGGGGGACGCAGAAACACAGCGGCTGAGAAAGGAGCTACGGTTTCTCAGTTTAGCAGGGCTAAAACTAGCTGCAGTTCAGCTGCAATTTGCTCCTCTGCAGCCACCGCAGCTTCTCCGACTGATTTACCCAGAACATCTAATGCTTAAATGTGCTTCCACACTAACCGGAGTCTGTGGGCAGATAGAAGACCAGCCCAGTAAGAAAAGAGAACAGCATGCAGGGAATGATGACGTTGACGATGAAGTAGAGAGGCAGCCGCAGCATCAGGAAGTGGTAGGTGATGTCCAGGTAAGGCGTGTCAGGGCAGCAGGTGTAGTAAACCCAGTGTTTCCAGCTCCTGTAGTCCTTTAACACCCACTCACCCGACTCCATGAAGTTACTCAGGTCTGGCCGATCGCTGTCCTAAAAGAAGGTGAAGATTGTAAAAAAAACCTAGGGGAAGCAGTTAGCATCATTATGTAACCGTCCGTATGTGACTGGACTTACTGGGTTGATGACAACCAGCAGTCCATCGTAGGTCCACGTTCCCAGTTTCATGCTACAGTTTTGCAGGTCAAACGGGAAATGGAGGACAATAATCTCACAGTAGCTCTTGAAGATGGCTGGAGGGTTCCAAATAATCTTCCCAGTGTGCTCCAGCAGGACTTTAGTCTCGTGGATGATGGCAAAGTCGCCATCGGCGCTGCAGAGAAGAGGTGAGGTGAAGAGCGTGATGCGTTTACAGGCGCGTGTCTGGCTCACAGATGGAATATTTACTTGTTATAAAGCACCAGGTCTGGTTTCCAGATGTCAGTTGACGGGACTCTGATCTTCCTGATGCCTCCGTAATCATCTGGGTTCCAGTTGAGGTTTACGTCAACCCATTGCTGCAGGCAAAACCAGGAAACAGATTCTAAGTGAACGTGTGCGACCGAAGAAACATCGGTGCTTTTTAAAGAAATATACATCTTTGTTGTTTACCTGCCTCAGACGAACATTACTGGTCACAATCTGGTTGACCTCATCCTAAAAGAGGCAGAAGAAGAGGGGGAAAAAAAAAAATCAGAAATATGATAAAAAAGTTCAGGATAATGGAAGAAGAGTGCCTTAATGTTTTCACCTGTTATCTTAAAATAGTGACAAAATTTTCCAAATGCTAATAATTTCTTTCGTCATATAAATTACCTTGGATCTTTGTGTTCTAGTAAAAATGTTACACAGAGAAACACACCGAGATGAAGCCAAAAAGAGAATTTAAAAAACAAACAAACAAAAAAAAACTTAGTGGAGCAACAACGGAGCCAGGCAGATATCACCTGGTGGAGAAGGGGTGCACATATGTGCGTTATCGAAATCCAGGAATGTATATGTATGCTAGAGTTTGTGTTTGCTTTACTTGGAGGAGCAAAAGGGCTACATTTTGCTTCTCAAACAGTTAATTTCTTCCCATTTCTTACCACACTGATGAGCTGGATGAGCTGCAGTCCCACCGTCACCACAACAGGTTCACTGAAGTGGTTTACGGGACGAACCACCTTGTTGTAACCAGTAAACAGGGTTTTCACCAGTCGGGTCTCGTCTTCTGAGCAGAATACTGGAGCTGTTGGGCAGAAAAAGGTCCCGAACACAATGCACAGAGGTCAAAGGTCGGCAGAGTGGGTGACATTTGCAAGAGTGAGATCCGAAACGCTTTCAACTGCAGCCAGGGTCGCCCGGTTTGGCGTCTGATTAATGCTGTACACAAACTGTGGTTCCTACGATAACAAATGTATTTTTGTCTCGCGCTTGGCTGAGATGCACAAGCGCGTGTGCTGCCAAACCCAGCTGACGCACATGTTCCCGCAAGCGTTTCAACACCGGAACTGAAATCACAGAGATGCAACTGTGGTTCACGTACCAAACATTACTCCAGTGTATACTGGTGCAACCCGAAACCCTTTAGAGGTCCAGAGAGTCTGTGAGAAATGCTATCAGAAGAAAGGAGGGTAATTATCACATGGGATTGTAACGGGGATAATGGGACAAGGGTCCTATATAGGTGAAAAGGCAGTACTGAATGTTCCAGTTCTAATGCACTTCTAACCCTAACCTTTTCCTTCATGATGGGGTGTGTGAAATAAAGCTAGAGGGCTAAATACTCATTTATATGCACAAAAATAGCCCTGTCACTCTGGCGATTATGGCTATTCTGTAAAACGTCCAGCAGGGGGCACTATCAGCCCTGAATTAAGGGAGGAAACACTGCCTTTGCTGGTGTTTTCCCATCATTCGAAAGGTGCTTCCTCTTTCATTTGGATTGCTTCACAACATCTTGGTTAAAGGTGAACGTTGCTTTGCAGGCTGTCTTTTGATGCTCTGCCAGACTAATATTCTACACTCGTTTTTCAAGGATCTAGTCAGAACATGAGCTGCTGCATTCTGAACCGCCGGCAGATCTAAAAAAGAAAAACTATCTGACAGAGGAAGTCCACGATTCTCAGTGTTACAAAATGAACACCTCTGCATGATGTGACAGATCTGTCTTAATCCAGTCTGTGTTGTGGTGCCAAAAAACAAGCTTCATTATTCATAAGGTACCGATCATAGCAACGAGCCGATCCTGCTGAGCTCAGGTGATTGGCTGAGCTTCTATTTCTTTTCCCTGTGATTAAGGCCCACCACGGGAACGACCCTGTGGGACCTGATACAAGACATATCAGGTCTACATGCAGCTGTGCGACTGCGTGAAAAGTGCTGAGATCTTTCTGGCAGATGAGCGTGAAACCAAAGTGATCCACCGGAAATGCAAAAGCTCATTTAGGGTATCCAGTATAATGTAACAGAGGGCTGATTGAGCAGCCAAAGGGTCCCATTCACAATCTTTTTCCTGGAGAAGGCCTGTTCATCTTTCACCGCGTCACTGTTGTTGACATGATGAGGATCTGATACAGATCTGCATTATCAGCACGCTGATGTTCGAGGGCGACGCCGTCAATCCTGACGGGCACTTATAGCTCTGCAGCTATCGCTGGCTGTTTTATGTGATCTCAGTTAAGTTCCTGCCGGTGGTGCGCCCGCTGTTGCGTCATCGGCGTGACTCTAATATGTCTGTCACACTCCAGTTGGCACTGCTGCTCCAGTTGTCTGCGTACTACAATGGGAATGGGGTGTTGTGTCACTGTTGTTCCTGTGCATCAGCTGCTTTTGGTCTTATGCGACTTACCATGTTAGCTTAGCATCGTGAGCCATGCTGCGACCCCTGCATTACTTGGTTTGCCTGTTATTTCTGGAATCTGCTGGCGGGCCTCGCTCGGTTCGAACTGAGCCGGCGAGGATTTGGTTTCATGCAGGCAGCAGCAGTGGAGGAGACACACACATGTGGCCATACGCATGCACACACTGTTTCTTATATGTACTTCTTGTGATTGTTTTTGACCTTTTTTTTAAAAAAAAAGGGAGGCGTTCACTTCCTTGGCTGGTGTCTTTCTCAATTTCTTGCCGTGACTATTGGCCTGCTAGCAGACTTTGATACTGCCACACACAAAAATAGAAGGGAGGAGCAGACACCACTTGGAGCTGTCAGTCATTCCTGCATTGAACTCTTATTTCCGCTTCACCCCCACCCCACTATGAAATAAAACAGCCTGGACTCCTTCCATATTCTGCCACTAAGATGAGGCATTAGGGCAGGTTAGGACATGTGGGGAGGATACTTCTCCAATTGCTCTTTATGCCACCAGGATGAACCTGGGTGCCAACTATTGAGCAGATACTGCTGTGATGAGCTTCCAGAATACTTCTGTACTCATTTATCCCCACCTGTGTCCTCCCATCCCTTTAGAAAACGAACTTAAAGACATATCGGCTCCTCTGTCTCATTACTGATGTCAGGGTCATCTTTCTCTGCACACAAAAAAAGGCACCGTCGCTTCTACATACTAGCTCTGTTGCACCGACATGCTTTGGCAGGTTTAACGGAATAAATCTGATGTGTAATGTGTGACAACGGCCTGATGGTGGCGCCTCAGACATCTGAGGGATAAAAGGTCAGAATTCAACAATGAAGCACAATGTAGTTAGAGGGATGAATATACAATAATATAAATGGTAAATTGGTATTTCTCTGATGCCTTTCAGTCTGTTTGCTCAACCCTTCTGATGTCATGAACAGAACGAAAAGAAACTCTTATTTATGCTATTTAAAGTAAAATAGTGGAGTCTTTTATCTAAATCCCTTCCTTCGACAAATCACAGAGGTAACCCACTCAATTCTTTGGGGGGTTTTGACGGTTTTCTTAATATTCACATGCTCAAACCTCCATGAACAAGTGTATGTCCTTGACAAACTCATACCTGCACACCCATAAATCTCACTTCTGAAGAGGACAAGAGATAAATTACTCAAATAGCAGCGGGCTGATGAACGCCAGCAAGGACGGATATAAACACGCTCACATTTGTGCTGGGTTGGAATCTGGATCCTTCATGGTCCTCTGGGTCATTAAGACGCTAACACAACCCCTGGGGAAGCTTGCTAACTGTAGTGGACCAGTTTTCACAAATATTTTCACAATAAATGCATTCCCAGTTTGGCCACCTGCTGCTCTCAAATCTTTTCCCTATTCTGATTCTTAAATTGTAACAGTGGGGATCTTTTCTTGATGTTGAAAATAAGATTTTCAGCCCACATGCAGTAACCGACGCACACACTCCTCACACGCAGAGGAAGACTCACCAATGAACACACTGAGACTCCCTGCCAGCAGAATCTGGACCACAGAAAGGTTCATATCTCCTGCAGACGTTAATGGAACCAGCTCTTAGTTCTGCAGTATCCGTGATGTGTCGTCAGCCGGTTATCGTCGGACTTCACACATGAGCAAATCTGCAGGAGTCACAGTGGCGTTGAAGAGAGCACTGGGAAGGTGGACCATCCAGTCAGTGAGCTCTGGTTTCCCCATTCCACCTCCCCCACCCAACAACATCCCAAACTCTCGGGGCACACAGGCATGGAAGACAGCTGGCACCGCATGTGCATGTGTGCGTGCGTGCGTGTGCGTGAGAGAGTGTGAGTCATTATCGTATTACCTTCATCACTCACAGACTTCTCTTTTTTTTTGTTCATGACTCATCACTTAGCTGTATTTGTGCTATAGAGGGCCAGACGGACAGACAGACAGAGACATGGACGGACGGACGGACAGACGGACAGAACAGCTGAGATCTGTCAGTGATGGAATGAAAAACATCACACACACACACACACACGCACACACACACACACCAGCTGACAGTTGACGGCCCCTGAAGACAACAAAGGTTTAAAGTTTCACTACATTTTCACGCACATGCAAATTCCAGAGCCCAGCAGAGTGAACACAAACGGGTTAACAACATTTCTGAGGTCACCCTCTCCGGCCACTTTATTGCCACGCCCATATAGACGTGGCGGCATCGTGCACTTGTTGCAGATTTGTCGGCTGCACATCTTCGATGCGAATCTCGCGTTCCACCGCATGCCAGAGGGGCTCCGTTGGACTGAGGTCTGGTGAATGTGGAGGCCGCTGGGTCACAGGGAATTTATCCTCATGTTCCAGAAACCAGTTTGAGATGATATGAGCTTTGTGACATGGTGCTTGGTCCTGCTGGGTGTAGCTATCAGAAGATGGTCTGCTGTGGTTCGAAAGTGGTCCAGACTGGACAAAAAAAACATCAGTAGAGATATTAGTTGTGAGTTCGATCATAAAACCTAGTTTCCACATCACTGTTGCGTTTGATTCACTCAGTTTGTGCTTTTGGTTACTTCTCTCACGAACTCCTTTGTCAAAACCATTCTGAAATAAAATCTTGTAATGATTTAAAGGTAACCCAACCAATGTGCAGACTTCTTTTTACAGCACTGGTCCAAAAAAGACCAATTTCTGACCAAATTGCGCAATCTGTGACAGCAAGACTTCAGAAATAACTTTATTCATGATCGTACAGCAACACCGGTTCTATGACGTGGTCATAAGTGCCACTAGATGGCAGTGTAGGACTGAGAAACGCTGTCTGCCAACTGTTGTTAAGCGTCCGCCCGTCTGTTTCGATGGGCTCCGCACCTCTCTGGACAAGCTTGATGCAGGTCGAACTCAATTTTTTCCCCCTTTCTCCCTCTTATATGTGGTAAAAATTGATACGTAGTTTGAAAGAGAACTGCTCCGTATCTCAATGATGGCTGAAATTTTGTTATTCTAACCCTACCATATCTATAAATGATTTTGAAGACGTAATGTTTTTTTTTTTACTTACACTTTATATAATCAGCAATAAAAGTATGCCTTTAGAGAAAAAAAGAAAATTGTTTTGATAACACAAAGCGACGGTAACACATTCATTGTCAGATTAAAGAGTAGTTTTTTTATTGATTTGCTTTAATTTCAAGTCAGTAAATGCACAAATGAACCACTGTTGTGCCGCTGATTGATGTCTTCATTTCTTTGCTCTGAAAGTAAACAGTCTAACGACACAGCGCTCGTGCACAACTTGGGGAAATAGCTGGGGAATCCTGCAGTGCATGAAATTAACTGAAAAATAATGTGGGTGGGTGAGAACTTCAAATTAGAGGTGGGCTCCAATCGGCAGAGTGGCTGATGAGATGAGGAGTTACCAAACGAGCAGTTTTAGGAGGATAATGCAGTTTTGTATACAGAAGATATGGGTTAATTTAGTTGTTTTCCCAGACTGTAAAACCCTAACCCCTGTGGAGTTCAGATCCACTCCATTCAGAGATTATCTGTGTTCTGCTTTCTTGGTTCCATCCATGCTAAATAGTTCCTAGCATATAGAATTTGGCATTGAATCCAGGAAATCATCATTCCCAGGGTGTGTTGTGTATGGGGGATCCATTGTGGAAAAAAATGTCCTTCTTTCCGAGGGGTGTTGGTTTTTCCATGAAACCAGATTTGATCCCAGAAGAGCAGGTCTGAGTTTTCCACCCATGTTGGATGTCTGGAGATAAACGCCTTCAGATAAAGAGCAGCTGGCTGAAAGACGTTCACATTCCAGTGGTCGGAGTGAGAAAAGACCACGGGGAACTGTCTGCTCAACATGTGTCGGGTGAAAATGTTCATGTTTGAAGCCATCACTCAAACTGATATCTGTAAACCTATACAGTAAAACAGAGCTTTAACCTACCACACATGATCATAAAGGAGTTTTATAGAATCCTTTTCTGGATTTATGGTGCTTTTACTGCAAAGATAACTGGACAGAGATGTGCATGCATGGATCGTGTTTGATAAGAACTGTGCCATATTTCAAACGTGACGTCTGTTGATGCTGCCGTTCACAAACGACTGTAATGGAGAAAACGACAAATTCAGCTATTAAATGACTGAAACGGTAAAAGTTCAGGTATTTGGCATCTGCCGTTACAGAACTTAATGCTTCTTTCAAAGCAAACTGGTTCCCCCACTGTGAGGAAGTGGGATCTTCCCTCTTTTGTGTGGTTGTTGCTCAAAGATTGATGTTGGATGGGATTTTAGGTTCTTCTAAAGTCAGTCATGATCTATTCATCATTCTCTGAACGACCTCTGCAGCGCTCCTGAGCGAATGCACCAACATAGTTTTGCTTATTTAGACAAAAAGACCGGAAATTATAGTATTTTTTGGCGCATGAGAGCAGGTTGGAAGCATTTTTGCCCTCCTTTTTGTTTAGTTTGTTGAATTCCTTCTAAGTCTTTCATTATCCTCAAAAAGACCAGTGTGTTATACCGCACACAGACATGTAGTTCTGTAAACGTACATCAGGCCAGGTGCCGTCAAACTGCATTAAACTACAGTTCCAACCTGCTGTTCTCTATTCTAGAACTTTTAAGGAAAGATAAACGTGGCTACGATGCCCCCGCAGGTAAAAGACGATTACGAAAGTCCCCAAATGAGTCCTGCTATGATTTTAATTAACCTGGATTCTTGGTTACTACGGTCCTGTTATATTTACTTGCTGCACTGATGAGGTTTTAATTTACCCACATTCATGTTGGGGGTCCCTGAGGGGAAAAAAAGTTAATTTGAATGGGGAAACATAGCGCACCTTTGGAAGGAACAAGACGCTTTGCATGGATCAGGTCTACTCAGAGGGAAATAGAAACACTCCTTTGAAGTGTCCAGCGCCCCCTGGTGGTGACACTGCGAGTAACATCAATTGTCCAAACTTGTGTTGACCTCAAACTGCTGTCAGCATGCTGAGACCATTATAAGAAGCACGACTGTACATAATAATGCCACATTGGGCTGTTGAAAAGATGGAATAATGACTGTTTAGAGGCTCTTCTCTCTGCTGCTGTTTCTATTGAGAAATGAAGCTGACTTGTTAAAAGCCAGCTATTGGGTTTTAGTCTGTGGTTTGTCTTAGTTGCAAAGTCAATTAATTTTAACGCCCTTTACTGATGACATCTTCCGAGTTCCCAGATTTGGTGGGAAGCTCCTTCATAGAATCTGCCGTCCGATAGTGCATCATTGGCTGAAGAGTCAACCTCAACAAATTAGTTTAATGTCTGCGTGTGTCTGAGTGTGTGTGACATACCAAGTAATGGGGACTCCCATGACACTCATAAAAAAACAGCAATTTATTTTCTTTCCTTTCTGTCTTTCTTCCTCATGTGGGTACACAACACCAGGACCAGAACCTTCACGGACACTGGGGTCAGCGGATGACCTGTGTGTAATGGGGTTCTGACCCACTGAGCCAGCGTGGAGAATTCATCACTCCACTCTGAGCTAAGTGCAACTGACAGTTCTGACACACACACACACACACACACACACACACACACACACACACACACACACACACACACACACACACACACACACACACACACACACAGATACGCACAATCTTACCACTTAAAGCCAAAAAGGTGCTAATATTTCTGCATTTTCCACCATTCACTGTCTGTCATGCTGGAATGGGCTCACTGGTTGCACTCCAAGGTTTGCCTATGTCACTGGTTCTGTTCTGAGACACAGGTCCGGCCCTCAGTGAGAGTTGAGTCCTCTGAAGCGTATGTGTAATGGCTTTACCAACCATAATGGACACTCAGAACCTCAGTTCAAACCTCAGAAGGAGCTGGGAGGAGGAGAATTATGCTGCTTTGCTCTGACCCACATTCTCTCCGTCAACCCGGTGTTCTGATGATCGTCCAGATGTTTCCTCCTCTGTTTTCTTATTGTCTCTAATAGATGGGTTTAACACGCCAACGTGGCTTCAAGCATATGCTGTCACCTGTTTCACCAGCATCTGGAGCGCCATTTAACGACTGTTGATATCATTCAGAACGTGTGTGTTGCAGCTGATTTAGCTGTCTTCGCATTATTATCTTGTCCAAGACAGGGATGGTGCTGTTTGCCCTCAGTTAGGGTACAAGCAGGCAAAACACGCCTGGAAACAACTGGATGTCGTGCAGCCTAATACAGTAACCTTGAGGAGTTGGCTGCCGGTCTTATGTATTCCTTCGTAATTTAAAAGATTTCCCGGAGGCATAATACAAATGTGCAGGTCATTCGGTTTGACCCAGGCTGTCAGACAAGCGGCAAGAGGGGAAAAATCTGCGGAGATAACTGATGTCAGACAAGAGTGAGCTGGTAATCTTCAAGAAGACCAACAGAGGCAGAAGCAGGGATAAGAGAAATCTGACATGGAAGCGTGAAATGACAAAAAAAACCCACCCCCATGATGAACAAGGACCCTAGATATCCTCTCATCTCTGTTAGAAATGTTATAAAGATGGAAAAATGGGGAAGAGAGGTGAATTTTTACTGACAAAAGACAAATGAAATAAAGAACAGTAGCCGGAGAAAAGAGACACGTTTCTTTTCAGCTTGAAAACACGAAAACAAGAAACAAGTGGGAAAAAGACAAAAGGAGACGATGACAGTGGGAATAGCAGATGCTGTGAATAAGGGGAAAAAAATCTTTTCTTTTACATCTCTTTTCCTGCAAAACAGTCAAATGTGGAAAATATGGCAAACAAAAGCATGAAACACAGAGAAAGATGGTTCGAAGATGGGAGGACATGAAACTCACATACTTGGTGAAACACACACATTTCAGGGTTTTTCCACCTTTTTAGGAGGCTATTTAACTGACAGGACGAGGCCAGATTTCCAAGGATATGATGTCATAATCAGGTTTTATTTCTAAGCTGTTTGATAAATGGGCTCTTGTGCCTCAAGGATTTGATCAGAAAGCAACTGTTTGGCTGTCATTTCCTCTGCTGTGTGCTGAAAAGCAATCAAGCCCCAATCACGGCTACAACAGACTTAGCCAAGTCAACCCATGTAGTGTGATTTACTGTAATGCTGGTTCCATCTGTTGCTGTGGAACGATGTCCCAGACGTAATGGTGTTCGCCTTCTGAAGCTCACTGAAGCAATCCCCAGAAAATCACCATTTTGTCATGGGCTGTTTGGAAAATACTTCCCTGTGGCCGTTGTTCTACCCTCAGAGGTGAAATACTCCAAAGGTGGAATTATTAAGATCAGAGCAGTTGATGTTGTGGGTAGAAATAACTAAGCGTGTGTTGTTGCGTAGCTATAACACTGCGACTTCTTTCCGATTTTCCTGCGACGTACCACTAAATTGTGCGTCCGCTTCTCACAAACCTGAATTAACGAGGGATACGCATGTTTTCCCAAACCCCCCTGAAACGCGAGACAACCCCCTTGAAACTGTTGTCTCGTTAAAATGACAAACGCCTTTCATCATTAAAATTTTTTTGACCTCCGTCCCTGAAAAGACGCTGCATGTTTCCATCACATTGTGGGACAGAAAGGGGGTGAAATGGAAGAGCTCTCATCGTGTCTTTTGTGCCGCAGCGCCCATCTTCTTCCCTCTCATATCATCTGTTTGCATCCAGCTCTCCTCCTATCCTCCATCTGTCCGCGCTCTAAACGAGCTGTCAGTCATTTTGTCATGTCGGTTCCAAAGCCTCATTTCCTGAGCAGGAATACATTAGCAGAGGTCTGCACTGCCATTACCTTCTGAATTATCGGCCTGTCCCCGACAATTAGTTAGGAGACGAGGGACGGCGGGCCGCCACGGACACGTCTCGGCACCTGGCTGCCAGCCAGATGGACCCATAAATACATTTCCAAAAAAAAGCGCATTATATGTTGAACTTTATATCTTGATCTAGACCTATGGCATCTGTTAACTATATTAGCTTTGCTCTAATGATGAAGCTATCATCTGAACATATGTCAGAAGAATCTCTGAACTGCTGACAGATTGCTGACCCACCTGATTACGATATTAACATATCCAAAGACGGATTTGAGTTAACTTGGGACTGCAGAGTTTGATACCTGCGGATAGAATCTAGCATAACATCCACATTGTGTCCACATGTATCCATTGTGTGTCAGCTGGCCGGATGAGAGTTGCCGGAGTCTGTCCCTCCCAGGACCGATCACCCGTCTGTCACAGGACGCACACGCTCACATTGAAGGGAAATGTATAGTCTCAATCAACGAGCATGTGGAGAACATGCAAACTGCCTGCAGATAATCCCAGAACCTTCCTGCTCTTGGCCAACTGTACACGCTGCTGATTACTCTGTTTCTCATTTCAATTTAGTGCAAATTCAAGGTCATTTTGACAGGACTGTAAATCACCTCAGTTTTGTAAGGACTGCTTCTTTTCTGTGTAATCTTTCAGGGTCTTGATGCTCTTTTGCATTCGTGTCACCAGCGTTTCATATTTCTTTTCCATTGCTTGGACATCTCATCGCTGTAATTTCCTCTCCCTTCAGTTTGCTTTTCATCCAATATTAAATGCACATCGGCTCTCTAAACACTCAACCATATGTTTGTTTAAATAATGAGTCAGCGGCACTTGTATGAAAATGGCATCAAAGGAGCAGCTTCTCTTTCTCAGAGAGACACTTTGCGCCATGGCGGCTCTTTAATGTCTGATTGAGATTCTAACCCAGACGTGTTCTGTCAACATGGGGTTGTTTGAAGCGGGATCACACACAGAGAGCAGACTGGACATCACACCTTTGATTCTGATGGCCTTGTGTGTGTGTTTCATGTTAACCTTGAGAGAGAGCAGGCTGTGTTTGAAAAACAGGAAGTGAAATCATCAACTTTTCCTTTCATTTGGGTCCTGCTTCTGGGCAGCGACCGCAAAGGATGCTGGGATATATTGCTTGGTTAAGGAGTATTTGTCGTACACTACTTTTCCCAGTGCATTATGGGACATAAAGTGCCCTACGTAGAGTTCAGTGACCTTCACACCCCTACAAAATGGCACACGCCATGGTTGCTAATTTCGGACAGTTTCGGAGATTGCGCTGACAGAGGTCACTTTCATCCCGACCGTATCCAGGTGGCACTTGCAGTCGGGTGTAATCCGTTCTCTTATCACCAGCTTCTAAATGCATCACACCGAGCGTTCCCTGACTCCATTTCCACAGAAACATTCTTGGGTGTGTGTGTGTGTGTGTGTGTGTGGATATGGGGTGGGATCATTTGTACTGGTTTTGTTGTCAGCCAGCGAAATAAGGATTTTCATCATGCTGCAGTTCCATTCCTTTATAGAAATGATATCAGGACGTCATTAAGAGCCTACCCGTTCTATTTTCTGTTCAATCCCCAAACATCAGAGATTGATGGCGCAAACATTCGTTTCCATCGCTGGCGAGTCCAAATTACACTTCAGGTAAAGCAAAGGCAATGGGGTCATCTTGTAATCTGCTAACACATAATCACTCTCATGCATAATAGAACAATTCCTGTGGTGCAATCACAACGCAGACACTGAGATAGCTTGTTGCCCGGGCGATCAGTTACTCGCTGCAGACATTTCCATTTGACATTCCAGGCATTTAAGTGATATGTTTTATCTCGAGCTACTTACACTAAGGACACGGGCCAAACGCTAATAACAACAGCCTTTTTGGATCAAGCCCAATCTGAGTTCCTCATTAGGTTGTGAGCCAGTGAAAATGGATAGAGTAGGAGACCAAAAACGTTAACGCATCTGCATGTGGTGCATTTGTGTGGTTACTTACCTAATTTCTTACTTTATATTGTTTAAAGAACGTAATTCACACTGCTTTGATAAACTAGCCTGAACTTTTCACTTGAAGGAGTTTTGGCATCACGGTTCTGCCTCGGAAACCAGATTTAATTCAATTTAACTTTATTTATACAGCATCTGTTACAATCAATATTGTCTCTAGAAACACAGAACCCGACTCTCAAACAGGCAGCAATGGCAAGAAAAACTTCCTTTTAACAGGAAGAAGCCTTGAGCAGGACCAAGCTCCTATGGAGGGGTCGCTCCTGCTGTTGGATCGGTAAAGGAGGAGAGTGAGGGCAAAAGGGAAGGATATAAAGAAGAGTGGAACAGCGAGATGCATGTAAATAATTTGATCTTTTCCAAGGCCATTTTTTCTACTCTTATAGACATGGATTGACATCTTTGGTATCTGTTGTTTTCATTTTCACTTTAGGCCCCTTTTTGACTGAAGCTGAGGGAGTTATTAAGGTAGTACGGTAGTTGTGAAGTTGATTTTTGGCCTCTGAAAAGCTGGACCAAAGCAAGAACAGCCATTCCATTCTCATTCCAAAGACACATTTATCAATTAAGAGAAAGGTTGCATTTGTTTTATGCAAATTTTGAAATTTGGACCAACTCTGGGTGCTGCTCTCTCATCACAGCGATCACTGTTTTCAAGTCTTCCCTTTAGATGCTGTAATGAGCCTGGCGTGGAGCGCTATTATTATCTTAGCGATGGAGTGCTGGGAATAGAGAGATGGAGAGACGGAGGCAGGAGGAGGGTGGAGGAAGTAAGAGAAAAGCAGCGGGTGGCATGTTCAGAACGGCCTGTCTGAGCAGAATCCAATTTAAATGGCTGCTGCTACCAATTATTTAGTTAGTGAGCCCTTACTGATTATTCCAGAGATAAATCCGATAATCTCAATGCGATCCAGTATGTAAAATATCTGCAGAACAAACCAGAGTCGATATGAATCTCGTTAGTTAAATTAGTCTTTATAGCTTTCATCCGTACAGGAGGCAGGTTATTTATACTTTCCTCACTACCCTGGCCTGTTGGTCAGCGCTACCGGCGAAGATGGTTGATTACTGGTGAACTCCTGACTTGTAGCCACTAATCAATCTGTGCAAAATCAGCTGATTGTTGTCAGCACCCTTGACGACAATACAAACGCTCTTCTCTCACCCGGCCTTCAGCTGCGACAGTTTTTGTCAGGCCGGCGCTGAAAAATCAGCCAATGAAAAAGGGTCAGACACTATTTCCTCCATTCTCTATTTTCCATTTTATTGTGCTTTGGCAATAAGTGAAAGTCGGGCACACGCCAGCGGATTGAGAGACATTTCATTAGTATGTGGTTTAAATTGACTGTTACCTTTCATTTCAACAAAATGTTAATTTAGCAAAAATGTCAGGATTTGAACAGCTTGTATAAATGTTTACCGCAATGGCTTGGAAATATGCAGGAAATGGGTCGAAGAAATATTCTGTGAATGATTTCTGTCCTCATCCTACTTAAATCCATCATTGCCGCTTCCTCAGAGGCTGTATGTCAGTCCTCACCCTCAGCTTCATTTTTTAACTTTTGTGCCTCTATGGTGCTCAAATGTTACACTTATTCATGCACACACAGTGAATAATTGCCTACATGGACAGAGAATAATTGCTTTAATCACAATGTCAGTTAAGCAAGGGAAGATAGCATCCTGTTATCTATCATATAATATCTTTTTCCTCTTTCTGGGGGCATTAATTCGTTAGTTTGTTGAACACCTTGTGGTAATTGTTTTAATGGGGCCATTATTGGAGCAAAACTATTCACAAATGCAAGTGAGAGACTTCTGAAACCTGCAACTTATAATTTCTCTGTAATTTTTGAATATTCTAGATGCAGCAATGACTTTTCTGCAACTGATACATGTGAAAACACACAGATCCATCCATGCTTACATCTCAGGGTAAACATTTGCACAATTTTAATTTACATGTTGGCAAATGTGTGCACATTTTGACAATTGCCACATCAGCTGTCACGTTCCATGTTTTCCTGTATACATTGGCACAGATTATCAACAGAACTTTCAACAGAATTTTCTTTAAAAACATATTAACATGCAAATCCATTCATAAGACTGCTTAAAGTCAAATGCTGCTCAGTATAAACATGGCAGAAGAAGGTTTGCCCTTTTTATGCTACAAGGTTGCAGTAATTAAGAGTGTTTTTCACCAAAACGTGGGCACCATTATCCCAACTGGAGTACCAAAAAAAGAATCCAATGGTACTTTACTATGCAACAAAAAAGGACAGCAAGAGGGAGATTAATCAGAACGCAACGCTCTTATCTGCCTCTTGAATTCACGGCTGCTCTCTCAAGGTCAACAGCAAAATAAATGTTATTTTTTTATGGTAAATGTTTTCCCTTAATATGCAAAAATCTCTTAAGTGTTGTACTTAGCCTCTTAAATGACACGCTGTCCTTGTCCCTGTCCCGGTTCTAGTGCTTTATTTAATCTATTGATTAGAGTTTTGTGGGT
The DNA here is from genome assembly GCF_901000725.2 of Takifugu rubripes. Lineage (NCBI taxonomy): Eukaryota > Metazoa > Chordata > Actinopteri > Tetraodontiformes > Tetraodontidae > Takifugu > Takifugu rubripes. The sequence continues at coordinate 7,637,365 of NC_042288.1, forward strand.
TTCTGGGATTCTGATGGAGGACTTTAGTGTCTGAGAAAGATAGTTTTTATAGACTGGAATTCATGTTGTGAAACAACAACCAATGACAACTTTGTGAACATGGAGGGTGTGTGTTTTATGTGTTTTACTTTTCTTTACTCTCTCTTCTTCACACACATGCATGCACACATGCCCTTGTGCTTCTACCATTGTGAGGACATTCATAGACAGAATACATTTTCCAGCCCCAAACCCCTACCATTCTAACAAATATTTTTTTGACAACATTTTGCTTAAATAACTCCGTTCATATAAATGTTTCTCTCTGCAAATGGCCTGGTCTTGGTCCCTGCCACTGCCACTGATCTGAATTACATCCTGCATTGAATTATCATCAAACCATCTGTCCACTACCAGTGAGTCTGGAACCAGCATCTTAACTGGTCCACCAATACATAAAACCCCTTCATTTTCTTTCTTGCTTATCAATTTTGATCCCCATGCCCTGAAACAATCACCTGCCTTCTTAAGGAAAACCTATGGAAGTAAACTCATCTGGGTTTGAGCTAGCTTTCACTATTTGGAGAATGGGAACTTACCACACGAGCCACAATAATCAACAGAGACATTATTCAACACATAGATACCATCATGCTTACACATGCCCCTGTTCATCCAACCAGACAATCTCCCTCCCAAAAAAACAATACTCACACCCCTACATCTAGCTCATCCAGATCCACAAACCAAAGACTGCCCCACCACATCTCTCAACCAGAATTTCATACCCTTTGGATTGGGACTAAGTGAATTGAGCCAAATAGAAGACAACAACCTCCTTGAGAATCTACCATCAGTGGCTATAAGGTAAGAGCCCTCCAAGGACTACACACATGAGTGATATCAAGATGGTCCTACATTCTAGACATACACATAGACACACTCAACAACCCTGCACCATTCCACAGACAAGACAGACCCACATCCACAAAACATTTTACCACTTAGTAAACTACCAGAATGAACAGAACACAGAAAAATGAACACAAATCCACTGGTCAACCTCCGAGGCCTTAGCATCTCTGGTAGCCTGCTTGACGCTATCCTTTCCTCTCCCCACAGCCACTAGCCACTGGGGCTCAGGGCCTGGCTGAGCCACAGCTCACCCCACACCCGGTGAAAGAGGGTGGGTTACCAAAAGTCGACTTTAAAATAACCCTTCCGAGTTTCCTATTACCCCTCTATACCTGTGGGTGTTGTGCCACTCAACAGGCTTCCCCTGAGTGCCAGCACCCCCAGTAACTCACCCTAAACCATTATCCCCAACCCCAACCCAACCCTTGCTTTAAACCCAATTCTAAACTCAACCCTACCATCTTACCATCAAACAGTCCTTTGAATTTGTTAAAAATCACTTTGCAAACAGAATGAATATTTTGGCACTCAGTATGTTGCAAGTACTAAAACACACACACAAGCACACACAGCTACGGTAGCCGCTTTCCTGACGAGTCACATAGCTACCTCATCTTGACTAAATCCTGCTTCAGTTAGCTCGTCATAAACACAAAAACATGCATACCTACACACTCGGCCGAGTCTGTGGATAAAATAAAATAACACTGGCGGTCTTTCTTCCTCCCCCCTCTCCTCCTTCTCGTCCCAGTAATCTCTTCTTTTAGAGTCTCCTCTGTCCTATTATGAAGGGATTTTCCTTCTGATGGGAATTCCAGCAGAAGCAACATTGAGAGGCCATCTAATTAGCCATAGATGAATGATTTCCAATGCAAGCAAACCAAGGAAGAATCTGCTGTTGGACAAATCGTTTTAACCCTGACAAGAAAGGGGTAGTCGGACAAATGATCATCAAAGGCATCTTCTCTGAGAGAGGACACGTCTGCTTTGAGGCTTTGCATTGGGGGAATGGAACAAAATGTTTCCCAAATCTCATTTTGACATGGCTGACCAAACGGGTTAGAAGGGTGATTTAACCTATTTTTGTTACTGATCAACGCCATAGAAATGGAGAAACTTAAAAAAATGGTTAAGGCTGGTCAGAGCCAAAATAGAGGCCTGTTCATAAATAGTACACAACTATGGATACCCACGTTCAACCACACATAGGAAAACAACCTCAAGCATCCAGGCAGTGGAGGTAAAACGAGTCACAAGACAAGCAAATGTATGCAGGTTTGACAAAGAGGAGACTTTGTTTAGTCGTCATAGCAGAAACCTCACCAACATGACAAAACATCAATGAAACGAGGGCTCAGTTCTTCACTTTCGAGTCTACACATGTCAAGCTTTTTCTCACACCCAGTTTTATGAAATCTGTATATCTCATTGCAGCTTGCTTTAAACATTATGAAAATCTTACAGTGTGTAAAGGGCATAACATGCAGCACATCCATGAAGACAGCTTCCCCCCAGGTTTGCTCTGCCCCTCATTGCTCAGGTTTTAGCCTCACGCCTCTTTAACTCAGAGGTTTTAAACTTTATCATTTATCCTCCTTACTACTATGTCCTCTTTCAGATATCTAAGATTGATCAGTTCAGAATAAACTAGTCAAATTTAGAGGCTGTTTAGCATAATATATTGAACGCATTTAGCCTACAAATATGCTGCACACCATAGGGACTTCAGTTGTCATGGAAGAACGCACTTAATGTATCCGTGTTACTTGAGAAACCAGCCTTTCAATGTCGTTGTGAGTCGGATAAAATCAGTGGAATGACTCTGACTGCCCAGAAAATGCATCATTCCACCCACATCAAGCCTGAACAAGCACCGGTGTGAAGTAGCACTAAAACTAATGGGCAAAGAAACTGATTGATTGGAAAACATGGGGGGATTGCAGTTAATGGATAAATGTTCTCTCTACTTTCACTTCCCTCAGCACAACCCTGAGAACCTTCATTACAGATAAGGCATGCACGAATCCACCCAGGAGCCGAAACAGTGGTTGGAGCCAACGCAGATGCTGCGCACTGCACATACAGTAGATTCCTGATGTTAATTCTGCATGTTGGCGGTGATCGATGGATGTTTGGGATAATGGTTATTAATGCATCGGCGCCTACGCGTGCACGCACGCACACACACGGTGCATCTGTCTTTCCTCATCAAATGTAGCTCAGAGTGTGCTGAGGCAGACTCTTCCGATTCAATTTCCTGTTGGGTCTCATTTCATTACTAAGTCATGAACCGCTCTGTTTACGGACGCACCTTCCACAGTATGAGCGGAATAACTTGTCAAAGGGAAATAAGGGCAGTTTTTCACTGATTTTAGATGTAATTTATGCTTCCATTTTCAAGAATGACAACAAACAACACACGACAGCAGTAGCAGGAATGATCTTTTTTCCCAGCATAACAATTTTGCCAGCACACTGCTGTAAAAGTTTACCCGTCATCTGCGTCTGACACATCCTTCTCTGAAAGAGCCTCCAACACAGGCAGGAGGATAAAAACACAACAACACCAGGAAAATCGATGTTACGTCATTGCATATTTAGTCCTATTAAGATTCCAGGTCCCACCCACTCCTCTGACCTTTTTCCTGTCACGATTACGGGATGATTTGTCCATTTGTGATCTGCAGCCCTCTGATCTTCAACCCTGCTGGAGTCTCAAATGCTGCAGCTGTGCAGAATGGATAGAGCCAGAATGCTTATAAGCAGACTCCTACACTCAATTCAGTACAAAGAAAACTAAATGCAAATTAACTAAAAAGAGGAAAATTTTCAACAATTATTCAATCTTCACATCTGCTCCATCCTCTTTTTTCTTTGATACCAACATGCCCCAATGTGCTTTAATCAGTCCCTCTCATCCTGTTGCAAATGAAAGGAAAAAGCGTCTCGGTGCCATTATTGGTGGGAGAAAATGAGGATAAAAAATCGGCGCCATGCGCACTTAATCTGCACATCAAATCCAAACTGCAAACGTTATATATGAAATAAAGCCATCGTCATTATTTCACAGGACAAAACATTAAGTGGTTTTTCCACAAACACAATGTCGTGAAATTCTCGATTTATAATGGTTTCCTTTCACAACACGCCACACCAAAACCTCCAAATGAATAAACCCAGTTGTTGTCGAAAAGCTTGTCCAATCTCCAAAAGCAAATGTGGAGAAACATTTACTTTAGATTTGGGAGATTTTCCTGATATTCACTCCCTCAAAAACAAAGGATTTGATTTTCCCCAAATCCAGCTAGGAAGGAAACCCTTCCCACCCCCTCTTATTCTACAGCAAAGCCGGATTTTAATATCTGACTTTAGTTTGCATATGTAATGCCGTGTTGTGGCCAGTTCAGATTAGATTCTGAGGCTAAGATCAGGATGGAAATATAAGCGAGCGGAGGGGAGCGTGAAGGGATAAAGAGGGAGGGAAACAAAGCTCTGACACAAACAAATCAAAAGACAGACGGGCCGCAGGACAGAGACAGGCATTATCTGAAGAGTATTAGTGTACCTCTTAGACCTGCTGACACGGCGCTGACAGCTCTTGTTATTCATGGAACCAATGAGGTTGTGTCCCACAAACAAGAAAGGTCACACGATTTATAGTTTAGAAGGGAAATATTCTCCTTTTCATTGTACAAATAAAATGTCAGGGAATCATTCCATCATGGCTGGCTGTTGTCTGAGCAACAGAACTGAGGAAAATGGTGCCTGAACCTTTAAACCATGAATGAACAGATAGAATAGGAGTTATTCAGACTGTGGACCTGCAGAAAAACAAAAGTGGATGATGTGGGAAAATATACAAACCCCTGTTGTCATTGGTGATGACATCTCGGCAACGGAAACAATCATTTCGCTGACATGCAGCCATAATCTTGGAAAATGAATGTAATCAATCGCATGATTTTGGACCAGATGTTCATCAATAAATAGCCCAGTTGTCCCTCAACACTTCCAACTTCAAGAGCTAAAGCTGAGCACCAGCTCGGGCGTCACGCTGCATCATTAGTCTGGATCATCCTCCACATATTTGATGGTTGACACAGTCATTTTCTCCCAGCATGCATCTGACAGACGACAGGAAACCTTCAAGTTCAAAAGCAATCCTTGGAAGGATGTTCATGCTGATATCATGACAGGGAAAAAAATGAAATAAAACAAAAAAGATGAATTTCCTCTATATTGCCCATCTATCAACAATCTGATGCTCATTGTCTTCAGAGCTGGAGATATATGAGCTGTTTTACTCTTCCTGCTTAGCAAACGAGACACAAAGTCAAACCAGACAAAAGCAGAGTTCTGATGCTAATGGAGGTCAAATGGTGTTATTCTGTTGTGAATGACAATGTGAGCGCCGTCTCTGTAGTGATTAATGTTCAGCGATACAGACGTCCATTCGCAGATTTCTCCAGTTGGATCAGAATTATTCCACAGTGGTAATAAGATACAAATTTGTTGGGGGAAATAGCGCGCAAGCACATCAGTCACTTCTTCTCCAGTTTGTGTCTCACTCTTCAGTTGGCTTCATCAGGTCATGATCTTCATCACCTCCGCGTCTGACACCGTGGTCCTCAGCTGGAGCTGGCTGGAATGCCCTCTACAGGTCAGGGATCAGATGTCACTCCAAGTGGCGTCAAGCATGTCGGCTTTTTGCTCACGAATGACTGAAAAATGGAGATTGATAAGAAGATCGATGCAGCTTTGGCAGTTTGCGTCGGTCTGGACTGGTGAAAGATGAGCCGGGCCAAAAGGCAAAGCTCTGGATTTACGTTCCAGCTTCAGCTGTGGTCACCAGCTGTGGGTAGTGACTGAAAGATCGAGTGGCCTTTGAAGGATGTATGAGCTGTCGCAGATATGGAGGAGGTCTAGGATTCTCCCCCTCTGACCCATCTCTGGATAAGCAGCAGAAGATGGATGGATGGATGGACGGATTCCCATAGTTACAGTCCTGAGGAGGCAAATGTCACTGGGGGTCTGTGTGGACTCCCTGATGTGATGCAGAGGTGCACCTGAGCCCTTACAAACCAAATTCCTTGTAATTTTAATGACTAACTAAGCAGACATCCATCTATTCACATTTCTCTCACTTCATTTACTATCACCCAGAGTCTATCTCTTCTCACATCATTCCCTTTAATTAGTTATCACATTTAGTTTCATTATTCCAGTGGAGAGAGCTGTCAGGGCTGTAAATCCCTCATCCTGTTTTGGCATCAAGGAAGCTGGCACGTGCTTTTGGAGTCATAATGTGAATCTTTATTTTCTGCCATGAAAATCTAGCAGAGTGGTGCCCACAAGAGTGAAAGTGAAGTTTTCTGAATGCAGATGTCGCTGTTTATTTGTTGCGGATGACTTTGCAGCCAGGCGTTATTTTCTACTGTCCCTTTCAAGGTACAGAGAATCCAGGCCCGTTGATTTATCGGCACGGACGTGTTTGCTTTGGTGTACGTCTTCCTCACCCCAGTCTATTATATATTAGCAAGACCAATGAAATGTCAAGAGCAGACATTAAAATAAGACAAAGAGAACACAATAACTGAGTCAGCACAGCTACTCTGCGAGTCCGACTTCATAAATGTTTTCTCCGAGGAATGCAGCAATAACAAGGCTGTTTGGCTTTTACTGCTGGCAATAACTTTGAAAGCCACGACAGTCTGACACTCACCCTCTGGGGGAAAACTTTAAACCACTGGCACTGATGACAGAAATATTCAATTTATATGCATTTGTATGCAAGTTAAGAAACGGGAGGTTAGAGGGCAGGCGGAGAAAAGGGGAAGATAAGAGAATTCATTTGATCCCAGCTGTCAGGAGGACGGAAAAAGCATCCATAAACGGTGTAGTTCCTCTGGGATGGACGGAGAGGGAAAAAGTGAAGAAGCCATCCTGCTGTGGAGTCGGTTACAGTGAATTCCAGTATTCTCGAAACCTGCTTCTGTCTAATTTAAACTATTTCGTTAGATTACAACCACACACGTGCACACACACATACACGCTGTCACACCTGGGGCTCAGTAATCCTGAACATCTCTGTAATCCATTCAACATACTATAAATGTCTCTGAATCTCAAATAAATACTAAAAATATTAATTTTTGCCTTAAAAAGAGCATTGTAAATTATTCTGAATATCATAGCAAATTAAGACATCAGTGGGTTTCCCAAAGGTGGGATTTATCTTCTCGTTCAACAACAAATCCAGCCTCTACTGAACCCATCCGCCGCTGCCCCCCGTGTGCGCATTGACAACCCGATGGATTCGATTTACGCGGCCATAAATCATTGCCACTCACTGCTGACAAATGCTACAGATGTCAACATGAGAAGGCCAGATGTCTGCGTCAGTTTGATACGTGTTGTTCCGTCCAGATGGGGATCCTCCTGATGATCAAAAACAAAGATGAAATGAAAGAGTGTGTGTGTGTGTGTGTGTGTGTGTGTGTGTGTGTGTGTGTGTGTGTGGTGATTGGGAAAATGAAGTGCACAGGAGGAGGAAATAAAAAGCTGGAAACCCATCAGTCAGCAATGTGTTAGACATATGAACAACATGTGTGTGTCTGTCAAGAAAAATATACGACGGCAGCCATCAGCATGTGGCCCACCAAAGAGACGGACGTTTACTCTCAATGTGCGGGTTTAGTCCAGATGCACCTCGTTAGCTTTAGTTCCTCCGGCTGTCGTTAAAGGTCCATGAAGCTTCCATCAGCAAAAAGTCTTTTAAAATCTAATTTTAAATAATATCGTAACCCCAAAGTGATCCTTTCCTTCCAAGGTGGCTGCGCCTGACTGCCTGTGTTGTGCATATGAAGTTAAATAGCCGCTGAAAGTAGTTTTGCAGAATGGAGGCTGCTGCTTTCTGGTCTTAGATTCAGTGTCTAACTTCAACATTAGGATCTAACAGGCTGTTGGGGGGTCTGAATATGTGTGAGGACGGCAGAGGCTTCTATTCCTGACTCATTTTGTAGCATTTGCAGGTGCACGCAGGAGGGGTGAGGTTGGGGTTAATTGTTTGCTCAAAATTAGGTGCAAGTTTGCGCCGAAATCTCTCCTCTAATGAACTGACGCCTTATCTAGGCTGATCCCTGCCTGGGAGGAGTGGAGCAGGAGCAGCGGAAGCCCTCTGCACGCCTGCCGATGGGCAACGATGTGTAATAAAGGGAAGGATAAACACGGGTGGTTTAGCCTCATCTTTTCCTGAAGATTTGCTCACCCGGTTCGGTTTGATTGACAGGTGGGTGGTCCCATGAATTCGCTCAAAGTAGTTCCTGTGTTCACGTGAAACAAGCATTAAGCATTTAAGCCTGATTTAGGACCTTATTTCTTGCACACTTAAAATGGCTTTAATTACAGTGTGTATATATATATACATATATATATATATAACGTGTGTGTGTGTGTGTGTGTGTGTGTGTGTGTGTGTAGGTAGCAAATGCAGCCAGATCCCATCCATTTAATTATCTGGAAATTGACTGCTTCCTAGTTTAATAAAAAATTAGCAGCCCACACTCAAATCTATAATCAAAGGTTTATTATCTAACTTTTTTCTCATAATGGGTTGTATTGGAGTGTTACCTCTAAACACACCTTATAGTTTTGTCATTGGTGGTGTCTCCATGTGTGTAAAGGTCAGATCCATTCTTTAGGTGGAAGTCGGGTTCTAAAGCACCTTATATACAGTATTTCCAGGGCAATCTTTTTTAAAAAGGCCAGTTAGCATGCTAATGCTTCTCCTGTGTTTTAAAATCCACTCTGCTCAGTCAAGCTTATCTGTGCCAATAAGAAATTCATGAGTGTCACGAGGATAATTATTCAGCAGGAATAATCTCCGCAGCGGAGACTTCACACAGTTAAAATTGGTTTTGTGAGACGCTGATTCCTGTGAAGGGTAGCCGGTGCCGGGGCAGCGGGTTTGTGAGGGCTCATCCAACAACTCATCCATGTGGTGGGTGTTGAGCTGGGCTTCTCTGACTGAGCTGTCAGGGAGGATGTTGTCTGAGCTGCGGGCTATCTCGGCGAACCTCTCCCACCTGCTCCGCGGAAACGGAGCACGTTCAGTGAGGGCAGCACCAGGAAGTCATTCCCAAACAGCTTGGTAACCAAGAGCATTTTGGTAACCGCGTGTTGCCTTTAGAGACAAATAATTCTTCTGTTTTCATAAATCTGACACTTTGCTCTTGCGCAAACTCTGGCGTGAATTAATGAACCTTCCAAGCCGAGCTGTGTGATTGCCAGCGGCTTCAGAGCTGCTGCATAAACATGGCTTCCCTGTTTTGCATGACGATGGTGTTGATATTAGGATGAAGACTGAGATTTAGAGCGTGTGATTAGCTGATGAATGGGAAGCACAGTTGCAGAACTAAAAGCCTCCAGCCAACTGGAAGATTCGCGATAATCACATACGCTTACCCGTTTAATATCAATACAGTCGATATGAAATTCCTCATCCGGAGACGCAAACAGAAATGATGAATTGAGGACAGAATTCTAATTATTATTAGAGTTATTAAATAAAAGACTTCAATGAATAATTCAAAGTGGGTTTTTTTTTTCTTGGCAGAAACCTTGTGATCACACACTATTCCACATATTTCCCTGATGTATGTATGTAAAGATTATGTATGCAAAGATTACAGTGTTTGGGTAGTTCCAATAAACAGAGTCAATTTATAAATTATAATGCTTTTAAATCTAAACTATAACAGGTCAAAGCAGGAACAACACAGTAAAACTGTTTATTGAGTTATACGCTTGATTTCTTTAGGTCAGTTCGACGGTGGGGAAGAGCAACAACATACGTGCATGATTCTGTATTTTTAAACACTCCAAATGCTCCAAAATGAAATGACAGCACTTTTGAAACTTCTAATTGAGATTCTAATCTGGAAAGCTTTTTTTTTTTTTGAGGATTAAAAGATAAACGTTTCCAGAGAATTATAGGAAAACACGAAGAATATTTCGGGAAAAGTTACATCTCCACATATCTATGCACAGACATCATCAGGAACCCTCTCAAATCAAGTCTTATTATGCAAACGACAGATGATTTCATTTCCAACCATATTGTCTGCTGAGGTAGTGAAGTAATCACACTCACTGTGGGGTGTAAGAGACGAGAAAAGCAGCGGTGAGGAACCCCCAAACCTTCAGAAGTGAGGTATAAATTTTAATTAGCCAGCAATGACGACTGTGGATAATATGTTCTAATTAGGCAGCAATCAACACAGGAAATATTAAATGATTAGATTAGCTATTCCTGACAGTTGAAAGAGCTATATGTTTTAATTAGCCGGCATTGGAAGGCAGAGGATATATGTTTTAATTAGCAAAGTCTCCTGTGGCATCAAGGCCTTGGGGCTTAAATATTAGGTTGAGTGTTAATCAAACTAGCAAAAATGAGACTAATTGTTTTCTCACAGAATCTCTCCTGTGGTTGACAGAAATAATCCTTCTGCATCTTTTTCCCCTCCAGTGCTTCCATAGTCAGGTACAGCGAGCATTGGCTGGCCTACTTCTACCTGCTCCCAAGTGACCCGCAGGCTTCGGCAGGTAGAACACACGGAACGGCTCCATTCTGCTGGAAAAAAAATCGAGTTTATTTTCTGACAGTTTCCCCAAGATATCAAGATGATTCCTGCAACTTTCAACCATTTGCACAGTGGGTGAATTATTTAGCCGTGGACCTCCTTACAAAACAAAATGTTTTAAAGGAAGATAATCGGAAAAAGAGGAAGCACTGGTTTAGTTGATAGCATTGTTTGAAACAGAGACCACACGTTATCACTGAAGGGACCTTCCAGGTCTTATCACACTAACCTTAAACATTTACATGGACTTGTGACATTAAAGTGCCCTAAACTCATGTCCATCCTCTCCTTTGATGCACCTTTAGCCTGTGGAAGCTAATTTCTTCTTATGCTGTTAGCTTAATCACATCCTGTTTATAATATCCTGTCAATGGTATGTGTTACGCTGCAAGGAGACGGTTATTAGCTAAAATCACATTGTTTACCTCCAAATAAATTGTACAATTGTTCCTTTTATATGTTTTAAGCTCCTGAAGTTTCTTTTCAAACCATGCTCTTGTGTAGCAAAGTATGTTCACGTCTAAATCTGTGTCTCTGAGTCAACGTGCCACCTTTCCGCAGGGTTGTGTTGTTGTTTTTGCGTAGGCACGCTCTGTGGGCACGTTTGTTTGTCTGTAGGAAAAATCACTGCCTTGAAAAACACACAGAAATAACATTTCATATTTTCTGCTCCACTACTTTGTTCTTGAAAATGTTGGATTCCTGCAGCTGAAGAGAAGTGGTTTTTTTTAGATGTATGGGATTTTTAGGCATGTTCAGAAGTGACATAAATTGAACAACGGCCCCTGAATGCATCGTCAGCAGTGTTATTTATCATTTACGGATGGGTGCAAGTAACAGTTCTAAACTAAACTGAAAGTCGTGAAAGATAATTAGGTTATTGGAACGATTAACTGTCGAGTCACCGACATTTCATTAGATTTTTGAAGAATGCTTTTTTGCAGTCTACCAACATGTAACTAAATAATCTGATGCTAATGCGAGCGGCAGAGCTCAGCTGGTTATCAGAACTTTTACAAAGAACTTTATCTTTTTTTTTAAATGAATGATTGAATGAATGAACAGAATGATTTTTTTTAATGATTCAAATGGCTCCATGTCATCAGTTTTAATTTAAAAAATAAAAATTCCTGGAATGCTACAGATGCTGTCTATACTCATGCAAAAGTGAAGCTATTCTTTTACACACACACACGCACACACACACACACACACACGCACACACGCACACACACACACACAAAGTGAGATTGGTGCGGATGAGAAAAGGTGGCACAGCTCTAACCATCCCAACGAACCCCAATCCTCCAAACCCCCAGTCCTTTGAAGTTGTGAGGACCAGTCAAAATATCCTCACTTCCTGAAAATTTCCTCACTTTGTAAGTAGAATGCAGATTTGGGTACAAGAACACACACACACACACACACACACACACACACACACACACACACACACACACACACTCACACACAGCTGACACCACCTGTCATCTCCTTTCCTGTGGCGCCCTAGTTTATCTTGAAGGAGCCTATTGTTTGGTCATACATGGTTGCCCTTTAACAGGTAGCATTGTTGGGCGATGGGTTTCAGAGCACACACAGGCACACGCACGCACGCACACGCACATGCACACACCTCTCTGCTCAAAGTAATATCTTCTCTTTAGCCATATGGCAGGTTTATGGTCTGCTGTGGCATCTGAGAGGGAGAAAATGAAGAAATTACAGTAACATGGCTGAAGAACATGTGCAGCCAGGAGGATAGACAGATAAGGGCATAAAGAGAAGCTGGGCAGATGAGGGAAAGAGAAATGAGATGGAATTTAAAAAAAATCTATTTAGCCCCACTTGCAAAAATCCAATACCTGCTCTGATTGAATATCAGCTCCACCTCGCCACGTCCACGTTTTCATCTTTCACAGACATCTGAGGGCGATATCGCTCACAAATGTCCCACTGCTATCAAAGTTTTTTTTTCAGTTCTGCTTCAGTCAGCATGTGGTTTGTCTGTGTTGTATCACTGAGCTTTAGCTCTGTAAAGGTTACATTCAAAATTAGCTATTGATGGTTTAAAAAGAGAGAGAGAGAGATGGAATCACTGTTTCTGAGATTGACCTCTGACCTGTGCTGGGAGTGAGGCCCGTTTCTGCCCGTTTCTGTTCTTCTGAATAGTTTCAGAAGAACGAGGTGCCAGAAGCACCAGCACATAATCAGGGAGCTTAAACATTTTTAGCTAGTTAAATGCTTTTTGGGGAATATTTCAACTCCTGGGTTTGGATTTACTGAATGAAAACCTCCACTGCCCAAAAGTGTATCAACCCCCAGGGTGATGCCGAGGCCTGGGAAACTGTAGTTCCACCCCGTTGTTTGAGCTGTTGGGCTCTTGGAGCCACGCATCTGTCGCAGCAACTGCCCTCACAAGGGATGAAGATTGATTCTTAAAGTCAAAGTCTTCTTTGAAGAAGTCCTCATTTGGTCAGTTTATTCTCATCTGAAGTTAAATATAAACCTGTGGGACCCGAATGTGAATAGATCAGCATAGGTCGTTGGAACACAACAAGCATTGAGACCAGGGTTTATTGGATGTAATGACATTGAATCACTGAAGCCTTGCACAGAAAGCACATCTTTCATTTTCACACCAGGTCTCTAATCTAAAATGCTGGATTTCAGCATGTGACTGAGCCGTGACCCGTTGAGTCAGAAATGTACGTTCCACAAACCATAATAAGACCAGGCTAATGGGCTGTCATACATATGGTTGTCTGACATATTTTGATCCCACTAACAAGACTTCTCTATTTTCAATAGCTATTAGACCTGAATGGTACCGTGTTATTACAGTCTGCTGACAGCACCCACATTAATATTTGCAATGTTAATCAACATCAATGCACCCTGAAGCAACTCCTGCTAGCTATAGCATCAGTCACACATCACCCCTTTAGATCCTGTGTGCTGAGATGGAAAAAGTTTTTGACGGCCATAATCTGTTATTTGACACACTTGGCATGTTTTTGTAAATAGTAAGCAATAATACAAATGGTAATGGTGAAAGTAGCTAATGCGTGTTAATAAAAGGGGAAAACATGTTCTTTTATTCATTAGCAACAGGCACAAATGATGATAAATGGCAGCGATTGTGGTATTATCCATGTCAGCCGACCCTGTTTCTCTGTTCAGGGTGTAATAGCAGGGGATAATAGCTTCTCAATTATTCATATTGCCCCTACGCTCTATTGAGAATACTGTCACACTGCCGCTATATGTCTTGATCTAATTAGCTTGAGGAGAGATGGAGCTGAGGAAAAAGTGAGGGAACGGAGAACAAGAGAGCGAGAGAGAGAGAAGTGAAAAGGAGTTGGGACGGGGAAGAGGAGAAGAAAGCAAAGGTGAAGCAAAGGAAGTGGGGAAGTGGTGTTTTGCCTGGAAGCCTTGTAAACACTCTTCAAACATTGTTTGCTGCAGAGCACTTCCTGCAGTCGACACAGCCTTCTCTGCATGACTCCCGTGTTAGGAGGATAGTGCGCTCGTGTGTACATCTGCTGGTGAAATATTCATATATAGGCTGCGTCCCTGGTGAATTGTTTGAACCGGCATCGGCGAGTTGCAATAGGATGTTTTTATTTGTCTCCGCGGTCCAGTTTTCTCGTGAGGAAATTCACTATACGCCAAGGTTAAGACATGCTAAACCTTTTTTTCCTAATACCTTTGTCATGCATTTCTACAGTCCTGAGATATGTCCTAAAGCCACTGGGATGTCACGCATCTCACATTGTTGCGTGCACGTCCTGCTCTGACCGCAGGCATCAAACACACAGGACGGTAGGACTTCCTGTCAGGCTGAGAGTTGACTTTTCTCATCCAGGATAGCTGTTGACACCTGAACCTTTCAGAAAAGTCATATATGCGGATGATATTTCTCTCTCTCATTACATAAAGATCTTATTTTTTTCTCCATTTTGCTGAAAATAGCATCTTCAGTCACCACAGAGCTCCTCCTGCATGACTTCTCTCTCTTCCTCTCACATTAAAAGTTAGATTAAACATAAGTGAAAGTCAACCGAAGCTAATTCTTTTTGCTCTTAAGGATAAATAAAATAAAATGGGGGAATCATTAAAGTGCTAAAGTGGAGAGTTGGTATCAAAAAGACAAATGAGCTGTTGAGGAAGCTGATAAATGCTGCCCGGCGCCGTCAGAGTCGGTTGTTTTTGAAAAGAGTTCGAGATGGAAAACAGGAAAAGGACATCATTAAAATGCACACTCAAGCAGAGACCTGACAGGATTCTATACTCCAAAAATAAAACTTGAAATAAAGAAAGTAAAAGATGGAGAAAGACGTGGCCTGAAGCGCCACGCAGCTTTCCTCGGCGTGGGAGCGGAAATTGGAGGAAGAAATCTAAATTGTTGCGCTGTATTCGCCACTGTCCCTCTTTCCAAACCCCCCTTGTCTGCATCTTTGTTTACTCCAAAAGCACAAAAGCTTGAACCTGCAGACAGGCTGCTTTCTTCTCCCATTTCCATTCCTTTCTCAGCCCTCAGTCCCCTCTGATAAATGAAGTGGCCAGTCAGGTTATGCTAATTGATCTCCCCCTTTGCTTCCTTCCTCTTTTCTCCAAAGTTCAATTACACTCATCCACTGCCATCAATCACTGGAATGAAGCTGGCTGTGGGGCTAAATTAAATGTGCCAATTTCAATTAGCCAGCGTGAGCCGGTGCAGGGGACAGAGGTGACTGTGGTGGAAATTGGTTAGCGGAGGGGGAGCGAAAAACCGGGGAGGTGGTGCGGCTGGCAGCTTTGTCCGGGTTCGGCGAAAAGGTGAAAAGGTGGGAAACATGAAACTATATGTATTAATTTCTTTTGGACTACCGACACACACACTCACACACACACACACACTCACCTTCACACTTGTTTCTTTGAACCTGATCCTTTCAGCAGCCCCTGATCACAACCCTGGCCCCCACAACTAGACCCTGATGGCCCCTTTCCAGAACCTAAGCCTAAACCCAGATCTAAACTCAACCTTTAAAACCAAGCCGGAACCCTTAAACAGTACTTGTGAGGACCAGTTAAAATGTTCATACTTCCCTGAAATGTCCTTTTGGTCCTGAATATACTGGAATGTGCGTGAATATGATCTCTCAACGCATTTTTCCATGTTTTTCCTCTACATGTGGAGTAATAACCTGTGTTAATGTGATGTGGAGTAAAATTTTTAATGAATCCTGCTGTTATAATCATGCCATTTTTTTTAAAGAAGGGTGTTTTTTCATCTCCTACCTTTAAACTATGGACGTGCTTGATCTTTAAAGTTATAAAAAAGAAAAAAAATAGATGCCGTTGGGAAGAAATCAGTTTGAAAGAGATGTGATGAAATGTCTCCAGCTTGGAACATTTGAATCCTTCTTAAAAGAGCTTATTTTACACATCAAGGAAAAAGGAAGCAAACAAAGAGTTCCAGACAAGTTTTTATGGAAACAGACTCCAAAAATACAGAACAAATATAAAAGTACTGCGTATCACTGCTGATTTAATATCAAATATGAATTCAGGTTCAATTAAATTCCAACAACAAACACTTAAAAAAAACCCTTTGATATCCTCCTCGGGAACAACTTTGAATCTAGGTTGGAAGTGCACCAGATGTACTTCACAAATAAAACGGAGGCATCTTCACTGTCAACGTGTTTAATGAGCAACAAAGCCGGGATGACTCTTCGGTACCAACATCTTATTAAAGCTACTGCGTCGCCACGACAACAATCGGCGCTTTCTTTGCGTTGCTCTTCGAGCGGCTATCGCACGGAAACTCTCAGAGCGCCAGACAGGGACGACGGATAAATAATCTCCTCATTGCTCTGGACTGGCAGACAGTCGGGAAGAGCAGAAAGAATCATTTCCGCCCTTTTTGCTCCTTCTCCCCAGCTGTGGAGTCGCCTTCATCTGTCGCCCCCTCCTTCACTCGGCCTGAAACATGCCGATACTCCACAGAGAAGTGATTTCAAACTTTTAAACGGTTTCCCTGTGACTTGTATATCCTCTAATTGTTATTCATAGCTCTGTCAGGAGAGGAGGAGGAGGAGATGCAGGGGAGAATGTGAGGAGCAGAGGAGGAAATGTCGAGGACAGACAATGGCAGAAAGGAGGAGAGGAGAGGAGAGGAGAAGGGAAGAGAGGAAAGAGAGGAAAGAGAGGAAAGGAGAGGGGAAGAGAGGAAAGGAGAGGAGAGGAGAGGGGAAGAGAGGAAAGGAGAGGGGAAAAGAGGGGAAGAGAGGAGAAGAGAGGAGAGGAGAGGGGAAGAGAGGGGAAGAGAGGGGAAGAGAGGAAAGGAGAGGAAAGGAGAGGGGAAGAGAGGAAAGGAGAGGAGAGGAGAGGGGAAGAGAGGAAAGGAGAGGAGAGGAGAGGGGAAGAGAGGAAAGGAGAGGAGAGGAGAGGGGAAGAGAGGAAAGGAGAGGGGAAGAGAGGGGAAGAGAGGAAAGGAGAGGAGAGGAGAGGGGAAGAGAGGAAAGGAGAGGGGAAGAGAGGGGAAGAGAGGAAAGGAGAGGAGAGGAGAGGGGAAGTGAGGAAAGGAGAGGAGAGGAGAGGGGAAGAGAGGAGAGGAGTGGAGAGGAGAGGAGAGGAGAGGAGAGGGGAAGAGAGGAAATGAAAGAAGAGGGGAAGGGAAGAGAGGAGAGCAGAGGAGAGGAGAGGGGGAGGGGAGAGGAAAGAATGGCAGACAGAGGAGAAAATGAGAGGATAAGAAATGAAAATGAACAGTCTTGCCATGAGATGGAAAAAAGAGGGAGAAGACACCATTGAAGGGACGTTAAAGGATAAAGACAAGGAAGGAGATATATTTTTTTAACCACATAATTATTACTCTGCAGCCAACTAATGCTTTACCCATGAAAACGTGCTTATTTTTGCCAGCAAATTGCCAGTTGCTGCGTGTACTGAGGTAATGACAAGCTAAATATAGCTAATTTGGAGCGTAACGTCAGTCCACAGCCTGAGATGGGAACATTGCTGTTCTCTGCACTCTTCATCTGCCCACGTCTCATCAGGCCTCAGACCCAGCCACTGTCTGCCTGCACTCATTTACAGAACTGATTGGAAAGCAAAATAAAGATTGAGGTGGGAGGGCTGCTGCAGGTGAATCCTTCAGTGCACGGTTGTTGAGCTGCGACCGCGGAGGAGTGACGGGCCCGTAAGATGCAGTCCTCAATCTTCCTGATGATCATTTCTGTTTTACTGACACGTACGGCGCTGCTAACACTCGCTTCAGAGCCCCTCACGGTGACGGTGTGTCTGCAGGGTAAGAGTCTCTTTGAGATGAGAAACATCCGCGGACACCAGAGATCTTATTCCGACTCAGCATTCATGGCGAGACGCAGAGCTGTCGTCTTAGCTTTCCTTCATTTTTGAGCTTTGCTTTGACAAATCAGTCAGGAACACGTTAACTGCAGTTAGCTGGAGCCTTGATGAGTGTCCTATCAGACCCTCTTCAGCATGTGCTGCATTCCTTTCTTCAACAGTTCCCTCTATTTTAGCTTGAATATGACTGTATCATAACTGTACATGATACGGCCATGTATGATCGCAATCAAATGATCCCCATTTGCAATCATACCGATGCCTGACTCACCTTGGATGTCATTAGCTGGGTATAAGGGCCCGGTTCATGGATGTCAAACCCAAAAATGAGCCACTTACAGCATGTGGAACAGGCCACTCGGTTCTCTGAGACGTTGTTGGTCAATACAGGATTAACGTCACCTGTATTTGGTCATTTGGTTTTGCCCTAAATCAACACTAAATGGTTTTTACCCATCTGCTGACTGAAATTGCTGCTGTGCACTGACTAAACCAGGCTTTTGGTCTCCCCGGAGCAGGACGATGTGGCTGAGTCTGTTGATCCGTGCAACCATTAGAAGTTAAACATCCCTGTGGACCAAAGATGATGTCATGGAGGCACCTCCGGAGGAGATAACTTTAGAGGACATAAGCTGATTAAAATTGCGAGACTGCAAGCAGCAAGCCCAAAAATCGAGTAAAACTATACATGTAAATAGGGCCATTAATGAAACTTCATTTCTCTCTTCCTCCATGACTGCCTGGTTGATTAGTTGTCACCCTATTCTTTAATCTGTTTAAGGTGTAATTGTGAGTAATGATGCTGGTGGGTGATATGGCTTGTATGGCAGCCAGCCCCCTCTGTGCCCACTCTGCATATCCAACCCATCTGTGAGCCACACAAACCGCAGCGCACGCACCAGAACGGCTGCCGAAGCCCGCAGACGTCCACACGCGTGCACACACATCACAGCAGCCATCAACTTTCACACGCGGGCTAACCAGCAAAGAGGATTCATAACACAGCAAATTAGCTTTAGATTTGCAATGAAAGATCAGTTCATTAAAAATGCATTAAATAGGAGTGGGTTCAGTTGATGCTAAATGGAAGGGAGGGTGGGGGGATTAATCAAGACTGTCTCGTTTCCCATTCCCCTCTTTTATAGCCTCTTTTTTTTGTCCGTGTTTTTGGCATCTCAGACTGCGGCAGCATCTTTGCATCAGGATCTGTGTTGCGTAACAGCTCGTTCAGCGTGCGCCTCCATTTTGAACCGCTTGCACGGCCCAGTTGTTGTCATTAAAACGGATACCAGATCGCACATTTAAGTCACAGTGGTGAGAACCTGGCAGCAAACGCTGCCGCAGTTGGTCGGGTTCGTCCAATCAAATAATCCTGAAATATAGACGCTCAGGCTGCAGGCTGTGCAGATGATTTTCATACGCTTGTCTGCCAGGTGAGGCTTCTCGATGAGGCTTCCAGACTACATTCCCCAGACATCCCGATCAGAATAAACACTAAATTCTCGCCTCATCTTATCTTATATTTGTGCAAGTGTCACTGGGACAGAAGTCATCATAAAATTGTGCATAATTAACTTCAAGTCCAAACTGGAACCAGTTTGAGGACGACCCAGGAGCTGCGTTTTATCACCCTAAACCTTAATCTGAACCGAGCTCACAGCATTGGTGGTTGCATCGTCTGTGTGCTGCAAACCACTTCAATCCCCCAACAGAAGGCCATGATGTACCTGACTTAATAGCTTTGTGCCAAAAGCAGCTGTTTTTGCGCCCAAATGCACGCATGAACGCCAGAACTTATTATTTCTGGTTTTTTTTTTTCTCATGGAGCTGAGTTGGCAGAAATTCGCCAGTGATAAATTTGTCCTGCGGCTCCTCGCTGTGGGAACCTGGTCCTGGGCAAAGACCCTGACAGTGTGACAGCTCGGGAAAGGGCCGAGGGGGCGTCGGAGGTGGCCCCGTCGGATCCCACGCAGGGCTTGCTTCATTGTGTGGAACCGGTGGCTCTCCTGCAAAGTAATATGAGGAGTCTGGGGAAGAGGGATGATGATTATGAAAATGAGAGAGGTCTCTGTGAAAGATTAAACAGAACAGTTATTACATTACATAACCATAACTCTCCCTCTCTGTCTCTCTCTCATTCCTCCAGCCCTATCTTGACTCAACCAAAATTTGAATCTAAACCTTCCACCTAGGTCTTTAACCTTAAAACATTGCGTTGACCAGCTGTGATCCTCAACAAACACACACACACACACACACACTGAAAATGCCAGATAAACCCAACCCTGTGCAGCAGAGCTTCAACCTCAAAGTTTTTCCGCAGTAACATTGCAGCTCCCAGAATAAATCATTTTTACCAGTTTCCTTTCTTCCTCAGCACTGTTGGTCCCCTCTCCCCGCAGGCCCACTTTTCAAATTAGCAACATTCTCGTTTCTGACAACAAAAAAGAACCAACCCTAACTTAATACCTTTTGACAAATGGGGATTTACCTGCATGCTGCAACGTTTTCAGAAGCGTTCTTTGACTGGGATTGAATAACAATTTGTCCTCAGTCATTTGGGGCCCCCTTTAATCTTCCCTTGACACAGCTTTGAGTACCAAACCAGATTTTGACACATAATAGTCCAGCTGGCGGCTGCAAACAGCGCTAAGCTTTTACCTCTGCTAATTGCCAACATGGCATTCGTCTAAAAATGCATGACCCCCCCCATTTTTCCCTTTTAAAACAACTTCTCCCCCTCGTTCATTCAGGGGCTACATCATACACCTGAGATTTGGTTGTCACGACGGCTTTAGGTTGGCTGCCACGTTGATCCTCCTGAATAAAAACACACCTCTGAGGAGGTTATTGTCAATAAAAAGTTTCGACTTTCAGCTTAAGTAAATTTATGAAACAGCCAGTCCTTAAAGTTGCAGAATTGCAGCAAGCTTCCAACAGCAGTTTACGACTGCTCCATTTATAATATGTAAGGCCGACAACGCAACGATTTAGCAATTTATACCGAGTTTATGAACCTGGGAGACCACAGACACGAAGAGTTCAAATCGATTTTAACATTATAGCCCTCCGAAAGACCATTCAACCCACACACACACACACACACACACACACACACACACACACACACACACACACACCAGGAAGATATTATTCTGTTTATAACTTGATTATGATCCGTGATGAAGAAGGCCAACCATAGCTCCTTTTATCAACTTTCAGGGACTTGCTCCTGACTTTAAAGTAGCCAGCCTGGCCGATCTGTTGGATTACGCTGCGGTATTGGGAGAATTTGCAGGTTAAAATCACACCAGTGTCGACCACCTCAATCTGCCATCTGTCCAATAAGTGTTGGCGCACGGTCCAGCCTGAAAATCGGTCTTGCTGCCAAAGTGGTGGCTGATTGACTCTGAATAACGACCAGTTTCTCCAGCAGAAATACAAACGCACCAATGGGGGCGTTTTTGACGTGCGTTCCAGGTGCCCTCTGTTCGTAAAATGGCCTGTTTCTACCCTGCATAAATAACATTACACACATCTTCCTGGCTGTTAAATTAACTTCCTGTCGGTCTCTCTGTCCGTCTGTAATGCATCTTAGAACGTCTACCCGTCATCCAGTCTGTACACAAGCTATACCACACACACTCGCTCTCCGGAGTGACGGCGAGAATATTTCCCTGTTTACTCAAGTGCCACTTCATGATTAAAACCTAATCAGGCTTCAGCCAGCCTGGGATCCCCGAACACGCTGACACAGAATGAACTGTAATTATCTTAGCAGCGGAGTGAAGCACGAGAGACAGAGGCACATGGATGGAAATAGGTTAAGGATGGATAGAAAAGGACATCCAGGGGAAAGGTTGATGGGAAGCAAACACGCTTGAATAACTGAAAACTTAATGACAGCATTCACAAGTCATAATAATATTAATTCCAAACCTTTTCAATGCCATGATCAGTGAATATTTACGTATAGAGAAGACAAATCCAGGGTCTTATGGCCCCATTTAGACCTTTGCCACGTGCCGTTGCACATCACAAAGCGGCTCTCAGTGAAACTAATTGCCGAGTGATGCTGGACTGAAATGCTTTTAAATATTGATGTCGCTGCAAATAGGCTACAAATTAAAAATTATGGTTGTTCCCCACACCCAGAGTTTATTTTCCCCTCTCAAGATCAGAAACACCAGTTCAGCACCGAAGCAGTTAGCTGTGCAGAGACAAAGAGGGAAATGAAAGTCAACGTTTTCACCCTCAGAACTGGTTAGATTTCGTTGAGATGGTTTTTGTTTGGACGCATGCACGTTCTTCCTAATCATTTCGATTCAGGAAATGGAAAAAGCTATTTCCAAACAGCACCGTTTTAGAGCAACTTCCATACTTTAGTTGCTATGTTGCATCTTTTTCTGTTTCTTTCCACTCAAGTGCAGAACGTACTGTGGTGTGTCAACGGCCTGCAGAGCAGAAACTTGATCAGCCTAAAGTGCAAAATGGTGATTATTCCAAACAGAGAGTCATTTGTCATAAAGTCCAAGCTTTAACTTTCCAATGTGCTTGCAAAATGCGCAATTAAGCGCGAGCACTTTATTCTTCAAATTGAAATGGATTTTTAATAAAGATTAGGATACAGAAGAACACATCAGACAAACTGCTTGTTAGCATTTACCAAGTTAAGTTCCTAAGTTACTAAGTTTTGTGGTCTTGCGTGTTGTTTTCTGCTGAATCCGTCTCCACGTGTTTCTTCTCCTCCGGAAGGGAAGCAGCCAAACTTGGCTGTCCTTGCTGCATCTGTCTCCTCCCAGTTGGAGAAGCTACGTTTGCATAAACAGGTGCAAAAGTTCATCTCGTCTCTCTTCCTCTCCCTGCTTTTTAATCATCACCTCTCCTGAAACCCCCTTCTTTTATCGTCCCTCCTGTCCTCCTTTGCTCCATCACCTCTACCTGGCAGACACAATGGTTAGCGTGTCCTCTTTTAATTTTCTGATTGATTCTGCTTCGATTTCCACGGGCCTCTTCTCATCTCTGCCCCACAGGGATGCAGGAAAAAAAGCAAGACTTCAGTCAAGTGCAGAAGTTCACCTCTCCTCCCACCATCTTGCCCGTTCCCAGTGGGACCGCGGTTAGCAGGTGGTGCATGTTCATTTTCCCCTCTCAAATGTGGAGCATGTGTAGCAAAAAAAACCCAAACTCTATGAGCCCCATGTTGTTTGGATTATCTTTTCTCTTTTTAAAGAAGCATTTCACTCACCTATGTATGCTCCCATCCAACACCGATGTTTTACTTCATGTTTATGTTTTAGCATTTCTATGATCTAAAATACGTGATTCATATGTTGTGTTCACAATCACCTACTTCACTAAAAAGTGTTGCTCGTGCACCAGACTTCAGATGGTTGCTGGTTTTCAGGATGTTTGGAGAACGGTGGTGGAAATTCAATCAATCTTTATTGATAATTGGAATGCTGCAGGACCATTAGATCCGCTCGCATATTGAAATCAAATGGCTGCATCTTTGTCAGGTCCGGTCTGGCCGCACGATTCCTACGGCTTCTTTACCGTCGTTTTCCTCCTCACATTTTCTGTCCTTTTCGTTCTCTCGCCTCTCTCACTGTGGCGTTCGTTCCGAGTACAGGCTGACCTTTCACAGCGTTGCTCCCCGAGGAGTCAATAAATAAAACCTCTGCTGGTGTGTACTCGCAGTTGACATTTCCTTCCAATAACTACGACTGAAACTGAAATGCCTTCGGAAGAGGTGTTTCAGGAGACAACCTGTTATGAAATATGATGATATTTTACAGAATAATTTGTCCTTGTCCCACCTGCCAGCGCGCAACTATAAAAGAATCTCATTAGGTGCAAACAGTCCACACGCACTGATTTTAATGTATGGCCACAAATTGAATGTTTGATTTAATGGATTAGTGTTATAAAAAGGCTTTACTTTACTGACATGTTGACATATAACATTACATTATTTGTATTGGGTTGTCTTCTTATGCTAATGTGCTAACCTGGCCAACCAGTATGTAATATTTACCACAGGAGGTCACAGTTTAACCTTGGAGATGTATAAAAGCTGCACATTCTCCACAGTTGTGAAAGGAAGACACAAATTCAGTCACACATTCAACCCTTCGAGCCTGCCTATGGGCATAAAAAATGTCACGCATCATCATTCACTATAAAAGCAAATAAAGCGGTGCGGTTCTCTTAAACTTGTTTTATGTTTAGACTGTAATGGAGACAAAACACGCCTCAAAGAAGAAATAAATGCATTCCTTTGTTGAGAATCCATGTTTGTAGCCTGATCCAAGGGGAGGAGCTACCGAGGCTAGTGGTTCTAGGGACTACAAATCCCAGCTGAACTACAGTACAATCAAATGTCATGAGGCTTTTTTCCCTCAAAGACTTTAGGGTTTAAAGGGTTATAAACTATATATATAAAAAAGCCTGGCTATATCAAATGTCTAATGATATATTATCATATGTCTAACATTTTCCCCCCAAATATTTGTAGATTTGAATTTTAATCGATGTAGCAGCTCTAAAGGGAAACAGTATTTCACACACGTGTGTCATCTGTCAAAGTCAGTGATAAAGTCAGTCAGCCACTGAATTTCCACTCATTTGTCATATTGTTTTATAAAAAGAGAATTTATTTCAAAGTTTTTTGTTTTTTTTTTTCGCTTCGGAGATTGAAGCACATAATAAAGCAACAGTACAATGTTCAGAAAATATAAGTGTGATGCTGTCATTTTTTTTATTCTTATCTTTGTAACATGTTTTTTGTTGTAATACTGGAGTATTTTGCATGTATACTAAAATAAGAACTTTTAAAATTGTACAAATCGGTACCATAAAACTCGACAGAATAAAAACGAGGCGTTCTCTCACTGCAACAAACACAGATGTTTTTCCCTCTCTAACGGGGAGAAAAACAAAGGAATGGCAAATAATGAAAGAAAAAAATGAAAAGATTGTGTTCATACAAGCAAATTCCAAATTTCATGTAGAAATCTCTGCAGTAATCAACTCGCCTGGCTGTCCAAAACACACAATCGCTCATCAGGCGCCCTGAAGGAGATTTCTTTACCGCAAAGACTCAATCATGAATCGGTTCCACTGCAGCTGCGAAAAAAAGAATACTGTCATAATAATGATAATAATAACAAAACAACCGTAATAGTCATAATAATATAATAACATTAAAAATAGATTGGTCAAAAATCTACTCAGTCTACTACTCAAACAGGATGCTCTGCTTCAGCCTTCCCGTAGATGTGACGTAGAAAACGCTCTTTTCAGATCCAATGTTTACGCTCGAAGAGCAACACGTGTTGATGCAACAGATGTTGCCGCCAACAGAGCTGGTATCGTTGAAAAAAAACCAAAATCGCACACTTTCCTAGTCTACATTTACAGCGTTGGCAGAAACGGCTCATCCTAGATGAAGAGTGCACAAGGTGCAAGTTGGCGCCTCAAAGTGACACAGCACATGTCTGCACGTTGCTCTGTACATACCTACATACGTGATAATCTGCTTTCTGAGTATACTTTTCAAATTACAAATAAAAAGAGGAAACAAAAAGGAGACAAAAAAGGAGAATGCACGGCGTTGCAAGAGTGTCCATAAAGATTAAGGCGATTTTTCGAGCTCACAGGTCTTTTACTTGTTGTGATTGATCATCATGGATGGACTCTGAATGAGTGACCATTCATTGGTATGGGAAGCGATCGCTTGATGGGAGGAATCGGGGGAACCAGAACGTAGTTGGGGGTTGATTTCTCTCCTTTTTTTTTTTTTACAAGAAAATGAACACAGAACCATTTAAAGTTTTGTTTTGTGTTTTTCTTTTTATAAAAAAAAAACTGAATCCACTTTGAGTCTTGTTTCTTTTTGGGGTAAAGGAGGAAACACAGTAATTTGTGTAGCGTTTAGACAGACACGCCTCATCAGTGTGTAGCTACTGAAGCTAGTGGTCTCTGTTGTTGCTGTATTTACCCCTGGAGTTGCTGTTTATTTATTGTAAGGCCACCATACTGTGAAGACGCTCACAACGTCTTCACAGTATCAACAACTCGGAGTCTGTCGCGCTATCGTAACCACCTCAGCACACACACACCACCTTCTCCTTCAGGTGGAGCCCACATTGCTGTTTAATTTCTCACATTATTTCATTTCTTCCTTAAAAATTTCTTCCTTTTCCTCGCACAAACTTTAAACGGGACTCTTCCTTGAGAAAAATGTGAATCCAGTCCAGAGAAGTGTGTTGAACCTCTACGCATCTAAACATTTAGCTAAAACGATTTGTTCTGACCACATAGCAACAATTCCCCCGTGATGTGCGTTCAAACCAACAAACTGGTGACAAAACAAATTTCCTAGCCCTCCAATGCTCAGTCTGTAGAGAGAAGAAGGTTTCGGGGGAAAGCAGGGAGTGAATTTGAGTCTTAGCGTTCATTATATGTTCATTAACAAATCATCTTGGAGGACCCGGGAGGTGCCGCTAGAGGGGAAGCCATCAATGTCCCAATAATCTGGCTTTAACTGATGGGGTTCTGGTTGGAAACATCAGGCTACTGAGGAGTTTTAATCCTCAGGTAACGAATCCTCGTGGAATCGATCTTTCGGATATCGGAGGCGTCCGCTAATGGAGATCACTGTTAACAGTCTTCACCACCATCTCCATCGTTAGCGTAGCAGTCTTTGGCCCCGTACAAATCCGCCAGCTTCTTGAACCTCGGCCCCCAGCTCTGCAGATAGTCATAATCCAAGTCAGACTCTGTTGTGACGGACTCAAGGGAACTCAACGATCCGGCCAACGATCCTCTGCCCTCGTATCCATAGATCTGAATGGAGTCGTACGGAGGGGCCGTGGGGTCACTGTCCGCCTCTGCGATTCGAGTCTTAATGAAGTCATCAACATCGACGCTGTTGGCCGCAGGGCGGCCGCTGCCGGGCCTCATAGGATACTGGAACTCTGGTTTCATGTCCTTCCTAGGCAGGAAACCGTTGGCGCCGTCTGGATTCTGAAAAATCCGAATCTCAGTTCAGCAGTTCAGACACGACAACGGGGCGCCGAGAGGGGCGGCTCTTTTCATACCTGCAGCGTAGCAATATCGAAGGCCTCGGTGTCCTCTTCGCCACCTCCCTCGTCATCGTAAGTGATAATGTTCTCCCGGATGTCCTCCTCTTCAAACACTATCAAAGGCTCCTTCTTCTGACGCCGCAGAGCGACAAACAACACCACGATGGCTGCCAAAGAGAAGCACGGCGCTATGTTATAGAAGTCTCTTTGAAAAAAGGGGATTTCAAGCGTGACATAATTAGTACTGTGGGATATTAATGTAATTAGGCCTTGGATAGTTTAATCAATTTCATTGTTGTGTTGCCCGTTGCACACACATGACACTTAATTGCAGTTGGATATCAACATGTCGTTCTTCAACAAGGTTGTAAGCGCCAGACACAGCGTGTACTACTACTACTACTAAATCTTTACACTTTAGCTTCTCTTCTCTTCATTCATTGGTGCATTTTCTGCTCAACACAGAGACAAATACAGCTCAAGCGGCAAGAACATCCCAAAGATGAGCTCCTTACCCAACAGAATAACGATACACGCCAATATGGCTATCAGAGCCCCCGTGCTGAGTCCGGCCGGCAGGACGTAGGGCTCCACGTTGCAGGACAGGATGGTGTTTTTAGTGTCACAGGAGCAGACTCGGATGGTCAGGGTGTTGGTGCTGCTCATGGCGGGTAAGCCGTTGTCGTTTATTTCAATGGGAAGATGGTAAATATCTTGCGTCAGGCGGCTGAATCCTTTCCGGAGCACAACGACGCTGGCCGTGCTGTCTGCAGATGGGGACCAAAACATGGTGCTCAGTCGATGGAAAAAGTGGATCTATAATAAACATTTAAAGTTCCTCGCAATAGGTGAAATAGGTAAATGTTTAGAGCCACCAAAGCTCAGCCTCATCTGAGGAGAATTCAACGGTATTGTTGCTATCTTGTGGATTTATTACATCCTTTATACGCTTCAAAATAGCAATGATAAGCTGTGGCTGTTGTTTCTGTGACATGATGAGGTCAGATTTGTCGCACTGATGCACGGTGAGCGACGTAGCAGGCCGCAGGCATGATGGGAATGACTGACAGCTACCGCCATCATTCGGGTGACCCAGAATATTAAACAAAAACACAGAAATTGAAAAAGAAGTTAGCGGAGTGGTGCGGGAGAATGGAAGAAAAAGAAAATGGAGGATGAAAAACGGTCCAAAGATAAAGGTTAAGGCGTGGGCTCGCTAGGTGGAGGTGAAACGCCATTCTTGTTTGGCGAGATTGTTTATTTGTCCTGCTTGCCGGAGATACTGCTAGGTTTATTATTTTTCAGCATTATCACTGCTTCATTCCTGTCGCCTGCACGGACATACGCACACAATGTAATCAACAGACCGACAATGGGCACGGACATAAGCCAATGAGGTGTGACTGGATGACATTAAATTTCCGTTAAATAGAGGGTGCTTTCATCAGTTGAGTAGGAAATGTAATCAAAAGCTGTTGTTACTTCTGTTGTGACAAGCTCTGTTCCGGCAACCAGGGAGAAAACGGTGCTGGTTTATTGTTACGAAGGCTTTGTTCCAGAATGGGCGAGGCTTTATCATCCAGCAAAAGTCGCATTTTTGGAAACTCCGTCAGAGCAGAAGAGAAAAACTACGATATCGAAATGATGCACAGTGAATAAAAATCTGACTGCTAAGAGAGCTGCTAGCACGCGGGCAGCCTTTCTTTTCCTCTTGTATTTCTATGTATTTAATGTCCATTCTGTGAGTTTTCCATCAGGACCAGCATGTCCCTCAGATCTCCCCCTGTTCACCATATAAGACTCAGCCTGCTACAGCTCCTATTTTCAAAGCTTGTGGTTCCAGAATTCTTATCCTCGCTCTTTGCTTCTCGCCTCCATTCTTTAAAATCCCTTCCTTTCACTTCCCTCACAGCAATCTCAACACTTAATTCAATCAGCAGGCCCCCAAAGAAATATGTACAGACGGACGGAGACCCCACTGCAATTAATACAGCCCGCAGGACGCGTGTGCATTTGTGTGTGAGAGATTCAGAGCACCTGCTGCTCTCCACGAGTGTTGCGAGCCTCCATCTGGTCACGCTTTGATCTAATCTTGGAAAAAGGAGGAAGACGCCGAGAGCGGCGCCGCAGAACGAGGAATATTCTGCAAGAGTGATGTGTCAAAAGCCCAAAATACGAATCGAATGGTTTACCTCTATTGTCTTTGATGGAGAAGTTGTGGTTGTGGGCAACTTCTGGAGCAAGGCTGAATGTGAAGTGCTGCCTGTGGCCCATCTCATCTTTGTCCACCGCCGAAATCGTTTGAATGCTCTGAATCACAGGTGCGAAAACATCTTCCATCAGTAACAGGAACATCCAATCTCCTCTAAATTCCCACTTTGACGTGCAAACCCTACCTTTCCCGGACTGGCAGACTCGCACATGAACACCTCATTGTTGTTGTTCGCCAACTCCGGGGGGTTGTCGTTCACGTCTTTGACTCTGATGTTGACCCGAACTTTGGTGTCTTGGTGATGGCCGCCTACACGCAGACACACAGGAGCTAACCGTCAGATTCAGCTGCGCATTTCACTTACACTGAAAGCAGATTTTTGTTTGTGCTTGAATATGCCTGCGCTTGTCTGTCTTCATCTTCACCCCCACATCTAACGATGAATAATTCCCAGCAAGGTTACCTGTCAATCAGAGCCTCTCAGGCGACGAGACTAATGCCAGATATATATGTGATACATACGGCAATACTGAACCTGAGATGCTCCTACAACATCGACATGAGCAAAGAAGTGCTGAAAGATAAAAGGTGGTTTTTTTTGTTTGCACACACTTTTGAAAATCTATTTCTACAATGCCTTGCATATTTGTAATTCTAGTCAGTATGATTTTTCCCTCTACCCTGTTATTACAAGCCATTCATTTAGCTTCCCAGAGCCTGTGAGTGGTTAGCGTAGCCTACAGTGGTCCTAGGTTTGTGGGCGGCGAGCTGGTTTCCATCTGGCCGTCTGGCGTCTAGGACACCACAGGGAAACCACACTGCGCTCTCTTAGTTGGAGCCCCAACCACAGAATCCTAGGGTGGGGCCAATGTGGCTTGCTAGCAGCAGTGTTTTTCAGGATGAATCAGGAGAGAGAAAGCTCAAGAGAGCCTGTGGGCTAGCAAACATTTTTTTCTCCCCTCGCTTCAATTTATTTATTTTTTACCCCTGTATCATTACCAAGAGTGTTTGTGATGGAGATGGAAGATGGAAGATGGAAGTGGTGTTTAAATTGCTTTTACTTTAGTTTTTCACTTATCTGACTATCTTTTTTGTGTCTGAAGAACTGCCGCTGGTGGAATTGAATTTATTTAGTGAGGGGAAAAAAATCCCCCTGCTTAAATTAACTGCTAGAATCGGTAGTGAAATTTACCTCAAAAGATTTACAGTTATTTTATTTTCTATCTCTTTGAATCAGTAAATGACAGCAAGGAGGATGTTTTTAAGCTTTATCCACTGAAAACCCATGTCTACATCAACCAGTCGACCACACATCAGCCAAGGACATTAGCTGATAACTAGCTAAATAACTGTGCGTCTAACACTGCAGACAGTCCGTCTGGCTGCGATGCTTCCATCTGTTCATCCATCTTTACACGTAGTCTCTGCATCTTACAGTTCATCATTTTTGGCAAAACCCAGCAAGATCAAATGCTGACAGTTTGTAGTTTAACTCCTCGCAAGAAGTGGCTGAAAATAAATTAGCAGCGACAGTGCGGCGGCTGTTTTGTCACTTTTCACTTTACGTAATAGGTCTGAGCGTGGAAGCGAGACCATAATGAGTCACAAACGTTGTTTTGATGTTGTGAGGGCCCACGCATGTCAGATCCAGTCCCAATTCCCCTCAAATGTTGGAAGTGCTTGATGTGTGCCGTCGCCTCTGCAAGAAAGTTTGCGCGTACCGATCTCTGTGGCTGACACAGATATGTTATGCCAGGCCTGCGTCTCTCTGTCCAGTGGTTTCGCCGTGGTGATCAATCCATCTTCTGAGTTGATGCTAAAGAACCGCTCTATATCTGTGTACTGAGGGATCATGTACCTGTCAGGACAACAAGCACGCGTTGAACCTCGAATTCTGAAGAGTTATTTGTCACAAAAAGAGCCGAAAAACATGTACACAAGTAGGCAAGTGGATTGTTCTCGCTTCCTATGCTCTTGTTACCTTATGGGGTTGACGGCAACGTCTGTGTCCTTGGCGTGGACTCTTCCCACAACAGTTCCTGCAGGTGCGTTTTCCTCTACCTCAAACGTGTAACTGGGAGCCATGAACACCGGAGGCTCGTCCGCATCCTCCACGGAGATCTACAGACACGCAAATACCTTCATTTCCTCAAACACCACTGGGATATTTATCTTGTTGCACGCACTCAAACAAACAAAATCTGTTCCGAGTGCTGTCATGCATAAATCTACACTCTTCAAGTTGTAGCACGCAGAGGGTTTGGTAGGTTTTCCAGGCATATTTTACTGTGTGTACCTTTATTGTAGCTTCATCCTTATAGGGCCCCCAAGCAAGGAACCGTGGGTCAATGTGGGGGTTCGATCCCTCCACCTTCAACGTGTACAACCGTTTATTCTCATAGTCCACATGCTGAGGGTGTGAGACAGAGAGAGGGAGAGAGACATAATCACGTTACTGAAAAGGAAAAAAAAACATGTTCTTTTAAAAAAAAAAGTAAACTGTAAACACATATTCAAAGAGGTTTTATCCTGATTTTGTGGAATTAAGAAAATTCCCAATGGCTTTGTGAGGGTCAGACCTGTTCCCTGATCCACTGCTAGGGGGAGCTGTTGCTACATGAATGACAACCAGCTCATTATCGCTGTATTGAAAGGTGGAGTCCACGAAGATTACAATGCAGTGAAACAAGGAAGTAGCCCTGTTGAGTCTTACCTCAAGACATTCTAAACCACGCGATATTACACAATTTCACGAGTATTGTGGGACCACAATGAATCATGGATGAGACATTTGGATGTTTTCTGCAGGGCCATTTTCATCAACACACGAAAAACAATTCTGCACTGGTTTTAATGAGCACGGATGAGGTCTGGGAGTTTGGGACACTGCGCCATAAAAGGAGCGGAAAGTGTTTGGGGGTCACAAGGTAGAGATGAAATGAAGTCCCACGCGGCAACGATTAATGCCCCAACAGCACTGCTGCCTTTCTTTTATTTCCTGCTTTTGTTTTACAGCTTTTATAATGAAGACAGATACGATAAGAACGCATTTAAAAAAAACTAAAAACTAAAAAGGGCTATCAATGTCACTGCAAGGCCACTGTAAAAACGCTGAGATCGAATTCACTGTATTGAGCTCAGCTTAAATTCACTTACTATATATTGAGAGAGAAGCCAGTGACTTTTAATGGCCTTGATATTGAATCAACGTCAGTGTGGGCGCGCAGGTGCAACATTCAGACCCAGGAAGCATCGCACCCTCTCCTCCTGTCACAATCTGTGGCTCAGCACTTTCAAAGAAGCGACCTTCAGCTAAACGGTGGTTATATCTGACAAATCATCCCCTTTTTCCATTCTCATGCAGTAACACTGTGCTCCTGTGGGAGCGACTTTTGAGTCAACAAATGTGTTGGCATTCATTTCAGGAAAGTTAAATACCCAGGAGATGTTCTCTTCTGTGATTATGGGAACTCGTGTGTTACTAGCGGCACTTGGCTGCTTCGCTTGCACTCCTGTCTTGTTCTTTCGGGCAACAGTGATGTATTTTTAAACCAGATAATTGTTATCTAACTCCACCATTGTTCTTCCGCCATGTTGGGGATATGTTAGACTAAAGTCTGGAGAGAGGTCTGATCTTTTCAGTCCGGATGTGACCACTTGGTAAAATCTCTTTGGGAAGGAGGCTGGACTCCTAAGTTCAGGAATGGATCAGTTAACTGCTGTCAAGTCATAAGACATGGCGATCGGGTTACCAAAATAGCTGCAGCTATGATCGGATGACACGCTGTCACTCTCAGCTTGCCAAGTAATGACGCAACGTCAGTTTCCCGAGGCTCCAAAGAGCAATGCAACAGATCTTCTCTTGCATCGCTTTTCGCTAAGTTCATATCGCCTGACGTCCTTATGGCGTTGAATGTTGCGGGACACAGTCGTGGTTACGGTCGGGGCTAAAATAAAAGTCCCAGTTTCTTCCTCATGGAAGAAGCTGGGACTGTTACTGTGCCGTATCCACATTCATCGTCTGTAAGTGAGGTGTGACCTCATGCAATACAACGAGTTTTATTATCTGACAGGCGAAGACCTAAATGGAAGCCATCGCGTTAGCATGAAGCGAGCTGCTTTGCTTTGGGTGGACCCTGATGCAACGGCTTCATTTGCGACTGAAAGCGGATCGCTCCACGCTTACTCATTTCCACTTGCATCCAGCAACTAATGAATTGATGATAGGCACAATGCTAATAGGATAGATGTGACCCAGTTCTTTAATACCCTCTTCTTTGCGTGCTCTCTGTCTCCTTTGCCTCCTCCGTCCTTCCACGAATGCTCGTCACTCTCTGCCTTTTTGTGGAGCGGCGAGAGATAATGATATTCACAATAATGCCTTTCCCTCCGACGCACTCACGCAGCTCCTTAATATGCTGCGGACTGCTTTCGTCAGGACATAGTTGAAAGAGAATAGCTGATTAAAGCGAGTCCCTATGCGTGCGTGCGGGTGTGGGAGAATAGAGATTAGTGGAGGCTACTCCCACTGCTGATTTGAAAGCGTGCTGAGGTGTTAGGCTCGACGTGTTCTTCTGTGTACGAACGAGCGTGCGCCTGCTGGGAGCCGGGGGTCGTGATTTCCCTGGAGAGGCATCGAGACGCAGACTTCACACATACCGATACGTTTACACGCATTATAAGATTGAGACAAACGCAAATGCGACTCAAGCGTCTCTCGACTGTTCACACGGCCAAACGCTAGCACTTCAAATCAGCGTTGGACTGCTAAAGGCAGGGATCCGAGGGATCGTTAAGCGGCAGCTAGTGGATTTAATCAAGGGTATCCCACTTTTCATCAAATCAAAATATCCTTAAACTATTAATTTCCGCACATCTAATCAGGCAATGTCAAGTGTAAATCCAACAGAACTGGTGCTGAATGGGGAGAAGTTTGTCTATAAAACCGTGAACTGTCGGCTCCCTGAAGCTTCCAGACACGCTGGTGCATCGATGAGCTTTATTTATTGGCCGTCAACTCTGCTGTTGTTGATTATATGGATTTATAATTTAATCGTGCCAATAATAAGTCTGTTTACCCCAGGACTCACCCGGGTTTTGTCCCACATTCCGGGTTCCACTTTTAACGTTACCTGATCTGTTTGTTTAGCTGCTATGCTCCAGGGCCCACAAATTGCATTTGTTGAAAGCAAAGCAAAGTCATTCACCCTTTCACCGGCCAGCCCTGAGTGGGAAGAGAGGCGCTAAACCTGGTAGTCTTAACACCATGCTGCAGCGCCATGCGCCAAAGGAATCCTTCATGCAGCCGGTTGTGGGAAAAATAGCATGAAACAGACTCGTATCGATTGAATCAGACAAAGATTTTCCCACAGCATCAGTAAAAACAGCAGCGGGTTAAAGCTGGCCGCTCTTCAGAGCAACGGCATCGCTCTCTGCGAAGCAACTTCAGCTTGCCACAGAATTCATCTTACTTTCAACCGCTTACTGTAATTACTGTACATTTGAACGCAAAGCCTTTTACCGAACAAAGCAAATGGTTTGGGAAAAAAAAAGAATGTACAGTAGGCGTCTTTAGCTGTGGGCCGAAGTCCTGCCAAATCGAGAGTGCGGTGATTCGTAATGTCAAAAGATGGAAAGTAAAAGGGTCATTTTTTGGTTTTATTTTCATGTCCCTGCTCTTATTGCCGACTTGAGTGTGAACATCATTATTTTTTAATTGCAGACACCCGACAGCAGGATGTCCTGTTGGGCATAGCAGGACACTAAAGCTCACTGGTGGTTTGAGCTCATAATCTCAACCTGCAGCTACATATACAGCACAAAACTCTGTGTGTGTGTGTGTGTGCGTGTGTGTGTGTGTGTGTGTGTGTGCGTGTGTGTGTGTGTGTGTGTGTGGGAGCGGTACGTTTCTGCTCGTGTGTTTGTATTTGAGACAATAACAGCCCATATGTGTGTGAGAGGGGACGTAATTGTGTGTGCTGAGCTGGCTCACTGAACGCTTCAGTTATTGTGCACGTGTGCACGTGTGTCGCGGCGACAGTGCAGAAGATGAGCACAGCGGCCAAGCCAAGCATGAAAGTTAATGCACTCTCACTGACAACCGTGGAAGTCAGTGTTCACATAAGGCATAATAAGGATCTGTGAGGGTCGTCAGCGAAGGCAACGCGGCAGAACCTCCCCTTTGCTGCCCGGTAACGTCAGCAGTGCTCCTCGGGTTTTCGTCAGCCCCCGCTCTGCTGAAGTGCGGGCCGGTCAGTTCTGACATTAACCCTCTTTGTTCGGAGGAAAAGTGAAGCCTACGTAACATTTCTGCGCCAGTAAAGTGGAAGAAAATGGCCGACACAATAAGAACAGCTAAATGTAAGAAACATAACAGGCAACACATGACAAAAGTGGCTGAGAAAAGGCTGTTTAGGGATCAGGACAGTTGAAATCACAGCGAGCCTGGACACATCTTGCTTTATTTTTTGCTGGAAACAGTTATTTCTGGTAAAGCTTGAAAATAATCTTTCATTCCCCACCTTCTTCAGTTTGATGATGGCCTCTTTGGTCTCGGAGTCCGTGCTCAGTTCAAACACGCCCATTCCATCTCCATCCACGAAGCGGTAGTTCACTTGTCCGTTTTCTCCGAGGTCGGGGTCTTTGGCCATCAGTCTGCCCACCTCCTCACCCGGCACTTTGTCCTCCGACACAGACATCTGATACACAGCTAAGTATGTGTGTGTGTTTGGGGGGGGGGAGACAAAAAAAGTTTCAAGCTTTAGTTTCACTGCTTTTAAATTCAACACAGGTCTTGAGAGAATTTGGGACTGCTTGCTGTTTACTACCCGAGTCAGGGTCAGTTTTGGAGGGCAGGGAGGATTAACATGAATTATACCATCTGTCTTTATGACCCAGAGGGTCTTCATGAGACCCAAAGCATATTAATCTCTCCTATAGTGTCAGGTATGAGTGTATCTGACAGAGTCGACACCTGGCTGGTAGAAAGAGAGCAGGAGGACCATATGTCGGCTCTATTCCCTTTTCTCCTCTTCTCTCTCTTGGTTTGTCATTCCTTCTGCTCTCACCTGTTACAAGCATTCGATTTTTACACAATCATGCTGCTGATTTAAAAAAACCCACAAAGTGGTCGAACTCGGGGTTTCTGCTGGTTCCTGACATAACTTTTATCAGCCCGTGATTCCTGCATGTGTATTTCTTCTCTGCCCCTCCATTCACAAGAATAAGCGGATCAGTTTGTCTTGTAAATTATTAGCATGTTTATCACGCCCGCCCAGGTGTTGCATCCCTGCTAAATCTTGAAATTAATCTGGCCATGAAAGTGAAAGAGGAGAGCAGCCCTCTAGGCCCCCTAACTCGTTCCACGCTGCCTTCAAACACGTCCCACCTCCTCGTTCTTCTCAATTTCTAGCCTTGATTTTCAAAATCATTGAGAGATGAGATGTTTTGATGAGCCCTCGCTGCCTCTCATTTACTTTCCCTTCACAAGCGTCATCTCGCCTCTCCTCTTCACTCTGCCCTGCTTCCCTCATCTCCTCCTCCTCCTCCTGCTCTCTTCTCTCTGCCCGTTCTGCCTCAAAGCTCATTTCATTCCTGCCCCCCTCCTTTGCCCTCTCCCTCCCTCTCCTCTGCTGCCGTTCTATTCTTGCTTTTCCTAAGTAGCTTTACTTCAATGGCTCCTGGCAGCTGAGTTAAACGTTGCAGGACAGAACCCACAGGCGGGCGGGCGGACGGGCTGGCGTACCTGACTGCAGGCTCAAACGAGCTGCGGCACATTTTACCATCGGGGCTGATGTGAGGTTGGCTCTTAGAAGTAGGAAGCTTCTAATATATTGACGGAACCGCCAATCAAGTAACCAGACAAGGGTGTCATGGATGTGCCCTGAAATCCACCTCTCATTTGAGTTTGATGTGAAATCTTTACACTTTATTGCACAGCACAATATTCTCTATTAGGAAAACACAGTCTGTGTCCCTCAAGGGTAAAATCTATTTTTGCATGTATTTAATTCATTTTAAGCAGCAATTAATGTAAGCGTTGACGGGAGCGACTGTAATTCAAGCAGATAGAGTTCAGCTCAAGTCACAGAATCTGTCATTATTCTAATTTTATTCAAAGCTTCTCCTCGGATTCCAGAATATTCCACATCTACAGTGCAATTATATGAATGGTGTGGAATTAAATACAGTCATGCATTATTACTATTTTATATGATTTTATATTTTTGACTTTTTTCTGCCTTTGAACTGTTAAACAACAAAGAGAAGTGTGTGTTTGCACAGCACTGTAATTCCGAGACCATCCCTCACATGTGGCCTATTAAATGTGGACTTTAGAAAAGTTTGAAAACCCAACTGCTCCTGTAGCGTCTGTGCTGTGATGGGCTTCATGATGGCGAATGAGGGTTGCCTGATAATGAGGTGAAAAGGAGGAAACAACAGGAACACAAAGTCTGGGAGAGACGGAGGGATCCAGCCTCGCATGCGACCAGAGCTGAAAAGCTGTCGAGACACACGCAGGAAGTCATGCTGTGATATGTTCTGTCTGGTTTTTAGCTCAATTGGGAACCCTTTTTACACACTGTCTGGGTTTTGTTTTGTTTTCCTCTTTGCTGAACTGATTTTCCATTTTTTTCCCCGTCTCTCTCTGCTTGCTCTCTCACTCTTGTCCACCTCTAAATATGTAATCACTGTCCTCATTCACGCCATCTGGGAGGCATTTCCTGCAGGTGTTTGCATCGCTCCTGCGTTTTAAGACGAGGGTTACCAGCAAAGAACCATATTGTTGTTAGATGCGTTGTCTTGTATCAGAGATGTAACCTGTCCTGTCTGTGCTGCCAGCCCGGG
Organism: Takifugu rubripes; assembly: GCF_901000725.2. Classification (NCBI taxonomy): domain Eukaryota; kingdom Metazoa; phylum Chordata; class Actinopteri; order Tetraodontiformes; family Tetraodontidae; genus Takifugu; species Takifugu rubripes. The sequence continues at coordinate 7,675,407 of NC_042288.1, forward strand.
CTTGGAAAACACTTAGAATTCGCGATATTTGGCGATCAAACATTCACCCATCCGTGGTATTTGATTTTAAAAAATGCTCCTTGCAGTTAAAGCATACAAACTCACTGACTTTGCTCTTTATTGCGCAGTTAAACCAAAATCTGACAACAGAGGAAACATTTAAATATCATCACATCCGATTTTTCCAGCTTGTGCAATATTTTTCTGGCATCTAGCATTTCTGCTGATCGGGTAGATGTCAGACCTGATATCGAAAATGGTTGATAATGTTGCTGCAAACATTGCTGCTGGCAAGGTCACTGCTCTCAAAGGGTCAGAAAGGGGTTTGCGATAACCACCCTTCATTCAAAGGCTTGGTGGGTGACACTGGGCGCCATCTTCCTGCTCTGGACGTCTTGCAGAACATTTTATGTGGCTGCTTCAGCAACATTTAGAGGCTGAGGGCTCAAAGCCGTCGAAACTAACACCGAATAGGCTGTCACCCTTTTCCAGGTGTGAGATTATGTTGAACCTCTGATATTACCTCAAATGAAGCCAAGTGACCAGCTGAGCTACAAACTAACACACTGAAACCCTAAGCTGCAGTGAGTTTTTGGACTGACTGTCCTTCATTCCCTCCTTGACTTCCTCTTCCTCACTCTTCTTTATTCAGCTACTCATCCCCTCCACAGGCTTAATCCTGCTTCCTCGTCCTTTTTTCTGCCCATCCATTCCTCCAGCTAGGCTAGACTCCGCTGAATCTCTGCCAGCAGTTACTACGCTCACAGCTACAAGAGGCAAGGAAGACCAGAAACGCACAAACGTGTCAAGACAGAGGAAGTCAGAGAGGAAGAGAACAGAATGAGTTTATGATTCAAATATAGCAGCATGAAGCTCCCATGGAACTCATTTTACAGACATACATCCATCTCTGATTCAAGTTCTTTTTTTTCATATTGGTGGAGGAATGAAAATATATTTTTATCTTTTGCTGGATCCCCATCATTCTTTTCTGATACTACGCTTTATAAAGGAGAATGAAAACCAACTTGGCCTGCACGTTCTCCAAACCATGCTCATTATTATCAATATTGTGGCTCTTTGTATTTTATTGTGTTTCACACCCAAATACATATTTCTCTTCCTGTTTATGACAGGGTTTTCAGCAAATGAGTTATTGCCCAGATTTCTTAAAGAGACGCTTAAACTCACACCTACACACAGACACACACGTTGTGAAGGCGCACCTTGCCCGAGGACTTTGCAGGGGGGCAGCGAAGAACCTTTAATAATTGATTTCCCAAGTTATTTTTTCTGCCTCCTACAGTGAATCTCATATCCAGAGCATATTGCTTGCTATGGGCTGCACAAACACATACAGCGCATGCAAAACCATGCACATACGTGTGTGTAAATTTGCATAATCTAGAGATGTGCGCGCGTGTGGTAGGTGATGGGATGCTGCGGGATGGGAGACTGCATGTGGCGGATGCTTTAATGTCTTCCTCGCACTTTCACCTCTCGTCCCAGGAGAAGAGGGCAAACCGTTTCCAGCAGACGTTTGGGGTGAAACAAAGACGCACAAATACATTTAGTGTTTGCACTCACTCAGCGGGAACTTCGGAGGGTTGTCATTGACATCGGTGAGGGTGATCTTGACCTCTGTTGTTCCCGACAGTCCTCCCATGTGACCGCCCATGTCTTTGGCCTGGATCACCACGTTGTATTCCTGGCGAGCCTCGCGGTCCATGTTTGGCAAGGCGGTACGGATTATACCTGAATGGGCAGACGTTTTCACTGTAGATAAAACTCGACCATACATGTCAACATACATTTTGTTCTGGAATACGGTTCTATACCTCCATGTTGCTTAAGATGAATGTGATGGAAATTATTCCAAAATTTCTTACTTTGCAAGGAAAAACACAATCTCCCTTCAGTCACACTACTCTAGCAGACCATGTCCAAAGTCTTTTTCCCCCTCTATTTCAAGCCCAGCTTATCTCTTCTGTCTGTTTGGTTCATCAGCAGCTTCTCCCTCCATCTCTCTTTTTATTTCCCCTCATGTTGAACTGCAGTGTCTCTGAGTCGAAGCTTTCCACTGTCATATTACCCCAAGTGTAAGTACACAGAGTGTGTGTGAGACACCATGGAAAGCTGATAATCTCCTAACCAATTAGAAATGTGAGCTATGGATTTGAGCCAGTCAAATACCAAACACTGGTTTGATTAGCTAGATTTACTATGCCCAAATCTCTCTCCTGCTCCATGCCCTAACCACTCTGTCCATGGACTCACTCCCTCTCTAAACCAATTTCCCTCTCCTCCTTTCCGCTAGCCTCCCTCTTTCTTCTTTTTGCCTTCACTCCGTGTGACCCAGCATAGCTCCATGCCTCCCTTAACCTCCCCTTCTATCCACTTCCTTATATTAATGCTAACCCAAATATTAGGCTTTGGCTGCGCCGATACCAGGCTGGATGTCCTCTGGGAAGCTTCTTTAACAGCGCTGTTCCTCCACAATTACAGTGGAAAATAGTTGCTGTTGCATGAGCCCTGCACCGGCACGAAACCAGAGTATTTTAAATCAAGGGGAGGTTGGTGAAATCGCTGCAGACAAACAGGCTTTTTTTCCCCACAAGGTCCCTCTGAGATGCAGCAGTTCGCCAACAGTTATTCCTATAAAAGTTGACGAATGAGTGTGCTGTATTAGAATTGTTCCTTTATTGGCACCTAATATCCATCCACCACAGTGAACATGGGTACATTCTTGTTAAATGGCAGTGGTATAGGAAATAATTCATGAATGTGTTCCTTTGTGCAATGTCATTTTTGCTGGCTGTGTAAATCACCTGTTTGAGATTCCACGGAGAAATACGGCTGTCCTTGGAGGATACTGTAAACCAGGCGGGCGCTGTTGCCGTATGTGGGGTCATCAGCATCTGTTGCTGTCACCTGTATCACCGAGGTATCTAAAAGCACAGACAGACGGATGGGACAGACATCAGGAAGAAGGTTTCATACTCTAGCGCCTCACAAATGTTTCAAAAAATGTTCTTGTCATCGCAGAACATTCCTCGAGTCACCTGAATGCAACCTGCTGGAATGAAGGACCCTCACACCTGTCTCAGCTGGGAGAGCTGTCTACAGCAGGACCAATCTGTTATTTCTCTGCATTCTCACCAAAATATCCACTAGACACTGAAATTTTCTTTTTCCATTGCGATGAAGACTGCATCCCAATTTCCCCCAGTTCTGTTATATCACCTTCCCATTTACTGAACCTTGTAAAAAAAAGTCAGATAATCTGAAAATAAGACTGGTTCCCAAACTCACAAAACCTACGACGGCACAAATTTGCCAGCCCTGAATCTCTGTTAACCGACCTTAACACGACAAAGCTGAGCAAAGAGGCAAACTGAATTCTATTGGCAGAAGTAGGAGATGACTTTCAGGTGTGGATCAACTACCCTGCTATGGTTTTCACATATTTACATCTCCTCTTCCCAGGTCTATCTCCTGTGTGAGTCACTTAGACCTTTTTGGATTATATAGTTTTACATTACAGAAGGTACCAATGACTCAGTTTCAAAGGAAATCCAGCATGTATGGAACATTCTGTTGTCATTCTACCATTGAGGAAACATGGAGCTAGTTAGTCAAAGCTGCCCCTTTTCCTTCTGTCCCCACTGTGATTGAGGGTGATGGCACCCAGAGGCCCCTCGCCGCCAGACTTCTGTATTTGGATTCCAGCTTAAGAAGTAAATGGGTGAGTAAAGGCTGAATGGAACTCATTCAGGAGTCCTTTCAGAGGTTCAATCTTTTCAGAGGAGGGATTTCTCCGGCTCTGAGAGGTCCAGGCAGGAACACTGAGTGAACGGTTCATTTCGGGTCAGTCTCGATAACACGTTTAATATTTGGAAAGAAAATCTATCACGACGAGAAGCTCTAATAATGAGACTCTGAGGACCTTTTGCCTGAGCCAATCTGCTGCTAAACATTTCCTTTCTCCTGCTGCAACTCAATCCAAGTTTTTTTCTTTGCAAATATAAATCCACCAATGTAATAAAAGGCCTTTAACGTGTGACTGAGGGCTATTCGTCTGTCCTCAGGTCAGATTTCAGTGACCAGTTATGTTTGAAAAAGGCTGTTAATCAAATAGTGATAAAGAACTCACCCTCATTTCAACAAATGTCCATAGATGAGTGATTTTACATGGGCAAGAGACTCTTGGGTGTTGATGTTTCTGTTTATGCGTGTAAACATGATCTCTAAAACTGAGGTCGACCTTTTTTCTGATTTTGTCAAGCTTAAATATTCAGTATTTGCTGTCGCTCACTCCTCTCATGCTCCTGAAATAGTAGTTAAGGCATCTCTGGGAGCTGCTGTTGCTATGTAACTACCATAAGCTGGCATGTTCTCAACATAACACACATCCCAAGCTCGTGTGCAAATAACATGCTTCAACAGAAAGTGTCAAACATCATCTGAAAAGGAAATAATCACCTGTAGCTGTCTTGTTTGGAGTTTTGCTTATTTTATTCTTTGTGGGATTGAATATGCTTTATTTTTGTACTCACAAACATTGGACATCTCGGGAACCCTGGCATAATACGGCCCATGGAGGAACTCGGGAGGATTATCATTGATGTCCTGGACCTTCACGATGAACTCTGAAGGAGGTTCTAAAGGCTTGTTGGTGTGTCTGTCCACCGCCTGGGCTGTTAAGGTGTACTGTGCCTGCTCCTCGCGGTCCAGGGTTTTCGTAGCATGGATGTTTCCCGTCTTGTCATCGATAACGAAGATGGTTCCTGCACCCTCTCCGGAAAGAATGTACTTGATATTGCCAGTGCCCGTGTCTACGTCTGAGTGGAGCTGAAAGAGCGAGATAAGAAGAGTGAGGTTTTGAGCGCTACTTTTAGTCGAGTTGCATTTTGCCGTTCGTAAAACTGGATGTGTAATACTCACCCGGCCCACCAGCACCGGATCGGGTCCAGTGTACTCCTCAATGACGAAAAACTGATTCCAGACCCAGCCTCGTTTGGACCTGTGGAGAACCTGCCCTTCCTTCCCTCCCCTCTGCCTGTGTCTGTGCAGGGACAGGTGACCTGCAAGCAGCATTGGCTTTTTTATTATTTGCTCTTCTGGGTCACTCTGTGCAAAAATGAGTTTAACATCACAGCCCAGTTTGTTTTGCAGATCCAAAAGCGGGTGTCGGTCGGGGACCTCATCAGTGGAGAGGACCACTTTTGCATTAGGGGTTGCCAGTTCAAGTCAAGCAGGGAAAAAGTGGACCATGACAGGAAATTTATCAATAACATGAGAACATCAAGGAAAATGATAGGAAAGACGGAGCAATTTATTTATTGTAGGGCCAAACTAAAAGAAGCAGGTGTGGAGGTCATGCTGGTGTAGCATGTTCATACACACTTTAATATGAGCCTGTAGCAACAGAAGACTTCAGTCATACCTGAATGTCTGTGTCTGTGGCTCCTCTGATCCAATGATCCGTTTCCTCTTCGGGTTCCTACTGCAACACCAAAGAGTGCGGAAATGCCAACCAACACCAGGAAGGCCTTCGTCAGGCCGAGGCCTCGTCGCTTGAGCATCACCATCTTGACGGATGTGAGCAGCTGTGCCCGAGGATCTGCTCTCTACTGCTGCCCTTCTCCCAGTGGAGCTCTGCTCCCACTGAGTCGATGTCTGAGTTTTCTGAACAGAATGTTGCAGGATGCTCTTCCTAATTCATTGATTTAGATTGTTGCAGACATTCGTCAAGGCCTTTTCTCGACACTGCCAAGCTCTCCGTGTTTTTCCCTCTTCTCTGTGTGCTCGTTCCCTCTCTCCTCTGAGCAGGCAGCCTGAAAGAGAAAAAAGATGCTTGGTAGGAGAATATAATAAAAAAATCTGCTGAAGTTGCTGCGGAGCACATTTACATTCAGTTTAAAAACCTTGGCACTGCAAACACATTTATCTTAATAAAATAACACATTTTAAGCTGACAGCAGAAATACTCGTTTTATGTTATAAAGGGGTAAATCTCCGAATGCAGCTGGAGGTCAGCCTTTTTTCCCCCCCAATAGCTGCTGTGTTGATTAAGACATTGTACTAATTAGTCAGACAATGCTGTCTGTTAACTCATCGGCTTTAATTCAATTAGGCCCCGAGTGGTTCTGAGTGGGAGGTGCAGCTCACGAACAGCATGTTGTTGTGTTTGTGTTTTGAACTTGTTTCAAAGTAAAAGCACTGTTAACCAAAATATAATTTATGAGTCAAAGGCTGGTGTCGCTCAACCTTCCCTCTGAGTGGGTTTTCAGTTATTTCCAACACCACATTTGGTCCAGCATTTGGCTTCAGATGACTTGCACCGAAATGCTTTAATATCCTCCTTCCCGTCCCGCTGGTTCATGTTGACTGATGCATCACTTTCACACAGCTGCACCTCCATCGCCTTCATTATGGCGTCTGATACGGTCAACGGAGGATTTGGGACAGGACAGCATGCAGGTCGGCCAATTTCTGCCCCACTTAGACCTGCAGTATTTGTCATAGCAGGGCGAGACATCTGATCAGTGCCAAATTAGACCTCAAAATAATTGTACAGCCGTTAGAGCTGCAAAATCATTAAACACAAGCAGGAAGCACAAACAAAACCCTTTACAACAGTTTCTGTTTGTACTGTGTCCCCAATCTTAAATGTTCCTGTTGTTTGTTTATGTGCTCTGATGTTTTCTGCTGCTTGATGGCTCAGTAAACGAGAAAATTCCTTTAGGGCTCATTGGCGCCTGTTGACCAAAAGACCAGCGAACCAGGAAGTGTTGACAATTAATCCCACACTGGCTCATCATCTAGCTAATTACCCTTGAGTCGCTGATTGATGGGCATATCTGAATGTCTCCTCATCTCACAGCTATCTTTAGCGAGTTAGCAATTTAGCTAAGAAAGCTAAAGAGAGGGGGATGCAACAGGAAACTCTAGTAAAATATGAACTCCGAATAAAAATCCTTAAACACGCTAATAGCTGATACTGTTTTGTATTGAAGTATCAGAAAAGTTTGCTGGTGACTCTCGTCTGCTTGACCTTGTTTGGGAAGGATCTGACACCTGCTATAGCGAATCTATTAACAAGCTCTCAAACTGTCAGCCGAGTGTCAAATGAAGTGTCTTCCACATTTATCAAGTCAAAAATAAAGCATTTCCAAAATAAACCACTTTCACGGACACCCTGATACCCTGCCCTTCATTTGTTATTTGTCTGAAAACCTGTCAAGTGAAAACACATAAACAACAGTAAAAGAATGAGATAGATTGATGAGAGCATCAAGTATGGCAGCTCCGAAATCCTCTTTTAATGCGTGACTCGCTCGGGTGACAACGAGTCGACGCAGCTGACAAATGCTGCCTGCTCGAAAATTAACGGCTAAAATTAAGTTTTCCAGATGAAGCGGAGGAGCCGGTGAAGCCGGCGTTATTTACAGCCTCATCTGAACTCGGGTTCTTTAAAATAGATTCCATAGCAGGTTGCTTTTCTGCTCATTCATGTCTAATGGGAGAAAGAGCTTCACAGGAATACCAGAGAGGGAGGAGGGGGCGGGGCGGTATAAGCAACACAGAAGCAGACCGTGATAATGACTCTCTGGGGCCAGTGTGTCTTCTGGCACGGCCACTTCCTCCCTCTGGGTACTCGACTCTGGACTTGGATTCGAATCCTGAACTGCGTGGAAATGTTTGTCACAAGTTTGATTGACAGTTTAAAAAAAAACAAAAAAACACCCGTTCTCTGGGCCTCGCTGTCTGCTCTTCATACACTCATTTGAGGGAAAATAAATCAGATTTTGGAGCGGAAATACTGTCTGGTTCCCCCGATTGTGTCCTCTGGATGGCCGTCATGAACTTCAAATGTTTTACAAAGAGAACTGATGAACAGATGGTTTTACTTGCTGAAGTGCCTCCTAATACGCACTGACATACTGGGAATGAAATCAGTTTTGTTATTATAAAAAAGAAAAGAAAAGAAAAGTCCAATTGGGTGAATTTAGCTGATGCTTTGGGACTGAAATCAGTACGTAGACCTTCCTTATTTTATTCCTTCCTCTCCAGCTGGGTCTCGTTATCGTCGAGGAGCTGTAAATATCTATCTAGGAACGCCTCCATAACAGGCAGCTGTTAATCAGTTGAATCAATTTCTTCTTTTTTTCCTTAAACTACAACAGGATGGAAAATCAGGATTGTTCGCCCCCCCTGTTGCCGTCTCTGAGTCAGTCTATTAAGCATGATTCAAGCATGTATGTGTGGTCCGCCTGTGTTTTGCCCTTTAGCCTCATTTCCCCGCGGATGAGCTTCGCGCTCTCAAGAGTTTTCTGCTCAAATATACCTTCTAGACTCACCCCAATGGAACGTTAGAATTAAAACAGAAGGGAGGAAACACCCAAATACGTATTTGTCGGAATGTTTGCTTGTATGTTCACACCTTTCTATATTAGAGCACGGACTGAGGCCTCATCCAGAAGGTCCTCTTGAGTTATCTTAAGCATGCAGTCGAAGCAGGTTTTAATAATTCATCATGTGTTGTTTGGATGGGGCGTTATCTACAAAGATGGAAAAGCATCTGTGTTATGATAATAGCTGCTGATGGAAAAAGCTGCTTCTTGACGGAGATAATTCATGATCCAGCTCAACACGTTCTGGCTTCTAAATTGACTCGCATCAAGAAGATGGCCTTCCTGTTCTTAGCTTACCCCAGTGAAAACAAACTGAGCCGACAAAAAATACATAGATTAAGTAAAAATACACTGGGATTAAGAATGAGCTGCCCAAAAGTACAGGAAACGGCTGTGAAATGTGTTATTAGTTCTTGCAGTGGAGCCTGAAGGCGACATTTGTAGCTTATCGGTTCTAACAGCTGAAACATCATCGCTGGCTCCTGCCATATTGGCGCCATGTGGCACTTCTGCTCCGACACTAACCAAGATGGTGGCACGGGACAGAGTGGCGGGCTGCTCAGGGTTCGGCACTGCTGTCATCACCACATTAGCATGGCGTAAAACCACTTCTGTTGTGATCCAGAACTCCGCTCAGGCTAACTGCGCTAAATTACCCAGGATTGAAGATCAAGGATACCACAAACATACAAATTCTGCCTTTTGCCAGGAGTGGAAACCTGCAACCATTTACTCGCACAAAAGCCTTCCCCCAGCCCCCGAACCCCTCAATAACCCCGAATGCTATTCAAACCAGATGGGATACCATTTTTCATTCTAATGCTGGAGGAGAAAGGAGGTCATGTGAGGTTTAGAATGAGATTTTCTTAGTGTATGAATCCACTGCTGCTTGCCAAAACAAATCCAAGGTCCCCGTGGACTTTATTTTCTTAACTTTTCTTTAAATATCTGCTTCTTTCAAATTACATACTGGCAAGGAGAGAATTAATAAGAAGAGGGATGCATGAGTTCTTTAAAACAAAGCAAATTTGTCAAAAATCCTCCATTTATGCACATGTCTGAACATCTTTCTTTTTTTCTTTCATTATCATCTGGGTGTTAATGTAAAGTCTCTAAATGACCTTTGGAACAGCAAGGGGCTCCTGGGTATGTGACTAAAAAGGAGACAGACTGAGAGCTGTATCAGAGTTCACTCTGTGGATCTGGTTTCAGGAGCCGACTCTTTGTGGTCTGTTAAAAGCTTCAAAACAGAGCGACACTGGAAACAGACACCCACACTTCAGATCACACCACAAAACCTGATCTTTAATCACCTTTCAATTAGAAGAACTAATAGGCGTGTTCATGTCCGTGTGTGTTTGTGCACAAAATGTCCTCAGCTAAATAGCGTCTCTCACACACAACTTCTTCCTATCGTCTTCAATTTACCACCATTAGCGTCTCTTTGTCAGGTTTCCTAGGCTGAGTCGTACACATTTATAAATACTCTCTCCTTATTACTGACATGAGGACAGATGGTTTTTGCAAAGAGGATGAGAAGGTTTGTCTCTCCCTGACAATGTGCTGGACCACTGGTGATTTGAAATTCGGATCTTTTTATTGGCCTCGGTTCTTTTCTACATTTGCTTTAGTCTTGTATCCCAACTTTATGAACCAAAGCCTACAAATACAACCAGGCCGAACAACATTTTGCATATGAAGGGACACTAAGGGAAGTTGCTGCTGACGAACACAATCTGTTCACAGCAAACACTCAGAGCTCAGAAAAACATTCACACTTTCAGTAAAATAAAGTCATTTTGCATGTTTATTTTTGTTTTGCTCATTTTGATTAGCTTAATTACTGAGCATCACTCTAATTTATATGGAAATCCTATGCAATTTGTGGTAATTTATGTGCAATCAGACTAATTATTTCTGGTAATGAGTTGGAGATGGCTCCTTTTAAATCACCAATATTTTTGGGGTTTGATGGAATGACATCTGCTGCTGCCTCTTCAATGATGGGCTGTCGCAGTAAAAACAAACCGGTACTTCTTATATGGCATGAATGGTTAGCATGGTTGATTATCACAAAAACAGCAAGACAGTAGCTGTTCCTCGTCTGCAGACTGTGGAGACTCAACATGGAGACTGCAGCTTCTACAGGTGAATCACTGAGTATATCCTGTCCGGCTGTGCCGGCAGCTGCTCCGCCCTCACCTGGAAGTCTCGCCAGAGGGAGGTAAAAGCCGCCCGGCACATCAACACAACAGACCTGCCGCCTAAGTAGGAGCTCTACGTCCAGGGCAGCAGGAATAGGGCCAATCGGATTAGAACAGACCCTCAGCACCCTGGTAGCAGACTGTTCCAGCTGCTGCCATCTGGACAATGCTACCGCAGCATTGGGGCTGCGCTACCAGACTCGGCAACCGTTCCTTTACTGTTGGACTCTTTTGACATAAACACACTTTAACAATCATATTTGCACATCAGAAGGTGCACATTACTCCATCATCCTAGATTTGTCTATGTAATTCTTATAGTTATTGTTGTGTGTACCAAATTCTTTTCATATACACCCCTGTGTGTTGTATATTCATATTTAGGTCCGAGCTTGACAAGAGTTTCATTGCCGCTGATTGCTGCTATAATTATTCTGCACACAACGAACAAATCTCAAACATAATCACACCCAGGCTTGTACTTAAACACTGAAATTATTCAGTTTTTGTATTGTGTAAGTGAAAGGCCATTAAATGGTTGTTCCTTGTTCCAGCTAACATGACTGAGGAAAAAAAATGAAATTGTGTCTTTAAATTCAGGAAAACACAATGAAAATATAATGGGAATGTGCTGCGCTCGTCAGTTGGGTGCATCTCTTTTTCTGGTCTTTCAACGTGAAATCCTCCGGCATTCAAAACAAGTTGATAACCAGACCGGTTGCCTCCAAATGAACAGCCAAAATAGACGGCAAAACAACGGGAGAGTTGATGAGGCTCTAAGCTCGAGGCGAAACAATGGCTCTTCAATTAGCTCGCTGACCGATATTTATGGCCTACTGGCTTGTGTTGGGAATGTCCTCTTCATTGCATTTAACTTTGTCACTATTGGGATTTTCATTCTTCACAAATTGCAAATGCAAACTTCAAAATGGAGATGTTCACAGTTTATTGTGCTATTAATCTCCAAAATTAGAAACAGTGGATTTAAAACTGAAAAGAGGCATGTGTAAGGACCTTGCGCCAACAATTGACTTGTTATCCCCTTAAATAGAAAGCTTATGAATGTGCCTTTGCAGTGCATCCTTAATTATCCAACACTTTTAATTTCTTCCCGCTCCACCCTTCACTTTCTCCATCTTTGGCCGTCTGCATTGTCTGCTCCCCTGTCCTTCTACTCCTCCTCTGAGCCAATTATTGCAACTGCTGACTGGAAATACAATGTTACAGACATGCTATTAATTAAGTGTTAAAGGAAGGAGTGAACAATCAGTCAAAAAATGCACAGAATCAATCATCTTTACTTATTTTTCCGCAGATATGAGCACATCCGTGCAGATAAATGAATGCATTGTAGACATCTGCTAACGTTCAGGGGCCAAAGTTGCAGATATTACTCAGTGAAAGATTCATGACAGTGTCAGAGCACCGTTTAATCTGGGAGACAAAGAGAGATAAAAAGACAGATGATTATGACAAGGGACTTGCCAAGACAAACGCGGGGTGGGGGGGGGGGATAAGAATGGCTGCGCACGGTTCCTGGAATAGAAATGGGGGAGGGTGGAAAGTTAGAGGAAATTATTCTATGGAAAATCAGGCAAAACCTGATGCTTCTTACTCACTCGTCTCTCCTGCTCTATTTCTGTATATGTCTGCCTGTGTTTATCTGTGCGGTTTTGGTCTGCAGCCCCTAAGAGAGGGCAGTGACATGAAATGTGGGGGCACAGGAAACAGTGGCGTCTGGAATCGATTTGAGGCTAAAGAAAAATAGAATACTTTAGATTCTTAAAGTCTCAGGGAGCAGGGAAAAAGCCGCAAGGAACGGAGGAAAGGTGGGAGAGCGAGGCCTCTTGGCCACAAGAAAAGAGGAGACATAAAGCATACATGAAGAAGGGTTTATACTGAAACGTCTATGAGGTCCACATGCATCTAAATCCATCTGCGCCTCTTCAAAAATAGCCCGAGCCACATACGAGACGCACGGCATCTGTGATTCTTCTGCACGGGTAATTTGTATGTCTGCGCCTGGTGCTCTAATTGACTGTTGACAAAAGAAGCAATATTTGAAGGCTGCACAAGAGCGACCGCATGACTTTATATTCACGGCATGAGCCTGTCCAGAATGACGGAACTGGGAGAGCTCTGGGAGCAGGGCCAGTCAACAAATGAAGCCACATGCAAGAATATAAATGAATCACTTTGCTGGAGCAATTCAGGTAGGAATTAAATAAGGCCACAAAATCTGAAGTCAGATGGAGACAATAAACGTGAGGAGCTGAAGGGCAAGAAACCCGGGGGGATGTTAGGACGTTGAAGTTTATTTTATATGTCTTTTCAAACTACAAATAAGAACCTGTTTATAACCTGTTGGTGATGTGATGTCAGCGTGTTAAGGTTCCCAATAATCCTTCCACAGCCTTAAGATACTGGGAACACCTCAACTTACAGTGGAATGTGCAGATGAAGTGCTAAGGTTGAGTCCAAACCCATTTTCGATATCTACATTCTCGGTCTTTGGGCTTTCCCCCCAGATCGTGTCTGGAGTCGAGGGTTGGGACGCGATGACCATTGCTCGACTGTTCAGTCACCGTCTGCTTCTCCTTCGTCTCGTCTAGTTTACCATCTCTCCGGGGGGCTGCTTCCTTTTGTGTCATGTTGAAAACCACAAACTTAGACAAAAGTTTATCTCCATCCACCGACTCGACCGTGACAACAAAGAATCAGGCGGTTCTGAGATGATTTGTGTTAATTACAATATTGTAAACTATCCCCTTGAGACCAAAAGGAGTAAATAAAGGATGAGGAAATGATGACGGATGAGCAGGTGATATTTATGAAGTAAGGAAGTAGGAAGCAACAAAGTGAGCTCAGTGTCCGGTGGAGTTTTTCCCCATGTTCCTTCCACTCGCACTCCTGGTGAATGTGTTCCAACGGGATGGATAGAGGCTAAAGATATTAGAATATGAGACAGGAGGGAAGAGAGATATCAAAGTAAGGCTGAGAGGATCGGAGGTGGAAATCCTCTTTTTTTCATTCTTCCCCATAGAGAAATGAGAGAGTTAATCCTCAAGGGCTTACATTTGTTTTTTTTTTCTCTCTCCCTCTCCATCTCGCTCTGTATTTCACTACCTTTGCCTTCTGACATGGTCTCTGCTTCCCGATCTTAATATTTCCATCTCATATTCATGAAGTGTTTCTATGCTCTCATTCACCATTAGCATTTTTCAGTCCTCTCTCTTTCCTCCTTTTTGATTTTCCACTGTCCCTAATTCTTCCCCATCCCTCCTTGCAGGGTTTATGGGTTTATGATGCCTGGTAATCTCACTGCAAACACATTTATCTGCTCTTTCTTTGTTTTCCTCTTCTTATGGTCCCCCCCCCCCCCCCCCCCCTTGCCCAGCAGGGTGCCAGAGTTGGATAATGGTGCTTATAGGTTGTTTATATTTTACACATATGGAGGGAATGTATGGTGAGAAGAGAAGCATGACACAAAGGCTAAAACAATTGTGCAGAAGTGTTGAAAACAGGGTAAAAGATACTACAATAAAAGTCAAAATTCTGTCTGATATCTGTAATTAAAAGCTGAAAAACTTCACATCCCTCCGTCTGCCCTGAGCCACCTGATTTGTCTGGCTTTCCTAGGTATTTGGGTCACAGTGCATTGTCCTCATAGAAATCCACTACAGGTTGCTTTAAGGTGCTAAGCTTGGTTGATCAAACCAAGCCCTGTAATCTCATATTGAGGGATAACTCCACATACCTTAAATCATTTGAGCCCAAAGCCAAAAGCAATTTCCTCCCATTTTAAAGAAGCCATTTTCTCCCCAGAGATTGATCTATTAGGCTTTCACACAACCTCTCTGGCTTGATTTCATCACCCTGTTTCCAAAGATCTGATGATGATCACGAGTGTGAGCTTCTGAGTCTAGCCTGAACGTTAGACCGGAAGAGTTTCTAGAGCCAATAAATGAGACTGATTGTGCAACAGTTGGTCCCATCAGTTGAAAGCGAAGCAGAACCACGAACAAAGAGGAAAGAGTAATTGCAAAAATGTTGATCCAGACGAAGCTGAAGCGTCTTATATGGTGAAGACTTTTCCATCACATGACATTTCAGGATTGTTGGGTGCTGAAAGTCAGGAAATTTCAATGCCGTTTGAATTTTCCAATCCCTGTTGGTGCCTCGGGCATTAAATGTCAGGGACATTGAACGTTTTATCCCAATTCCAGTCTTGGCTGTGGGAGTGAGGATTTGACATTAGATACTTTATGGAATGAAAATGCAATCATGACATTTAGTTGGTACTATAACTCTCTGCCTTTCTGTGCAGCGCAAAACCATTTTGAGCTGAAAGAGACTGATTAAAACTGTCCTTCACACTCATTTAGAGGCATTACGCTGATACTCTTATTCAGAATTTTGAAAGACTGAGAGCAACAGTGGCATAAAGCAGCACATTGCAAATGTTACAAAAGGCGGAGGCTGAGGCCAAAGCATTAATCTAGTGTCCAGAGAGCGTCTGACATGCATATTACCCTGGAATTTGTGTTTCAGACTAAAATAGAAAACAATTTCAGTAGCTCTTCATGTTTTCTCATGTACAAATAATCATCTTAAGCATCTGATCACAGGCTCAGACTGTAGTAGAAATAGCTATTGGATGTTTGACACCTTTGGTCCCTTCTGCTTTGAGGAGTGTGAAGGTAAAGCCTCTGTTTCTGGGAACTCTACAACCCTCAGCCAGTAAGAAAGTTTTATTCTCATTTATTTAAGGCTATATTTTAATGTTAAACGCACAAACCCCGCCATCTAAAGTCAATAGACAGTACCTGCAAGTGCTCTCGTGTCTGGGTATTTCAAGGCACCAGAAAGTGAGATGCACACGCATCCAAGTAAGAGGGAATGATGTTGAAGGGCGTGTTTTAATGTCATTTTTTAACACTGCAGAAATTATCACAGCGAGACAGCATAACTTTATCTTTTTAATTAGACAGAAGAAAAGCAGCTGGTTTTCTAACAGCGGGCTTGGTTAATTTAATTTAATGGGGATTGCTAGATCACAAATTTTATAACTCGGCATCCTCTCGATTGAACCACGCTGTTGGAAAGAAATTGGTTTTTACGTCAGTGTTGCCAGTTATTTGAAGCAAGCTTTAATCATTTACCTCCCAGAATCATAGAAGAGCTTTTTTTTTGGATGTGACTGACCTATTACTTGCCACTGCTCTCATGGACTTCTGGAATTATTTAATCTCATAGCATCTATTTGTATTTCTGTTGGTTAGAAATCTCAGCTATTTAAAAAAAAACTTTCTGGGCTTTTTAGAAGATTTTATTGATGTGTTCCTTTCTATATCTCGCTCTCAATCAGTCAGACGGCTGGGTAATCAATAGTGGTGGAGGGCATTAAAAATCCCTCAGTGCGTGTTAGCGTAAATCCCTGGAAAGGGAATCTTCTCGTCTCTAATTCCTAATCCTTATCTCTCCCTCCAGATACCCCTCAGTGTGACATTTTGAAGACATTCATGACTGATAGTTAACGAGTTTTACGATTCGCCACTTTGCTCCTCAGCCAACTTTGAGATCATGTTACTTAAAGTAAAAATTTCTATACTGTACCTGATAATACACAGCTCTTTTAAGTTATAGCTATAACATAGCTATAATGTTAAATTATAGCTAAAACAATACTACGCAACAAGGCCTGGTCTGAGACCCAGACTGTGATGGTTCGTTATATAAATAGAAAAACTATTTGTCATTTCAGGAGAATTTTAACCTTTTGAATCGTTTCACCGCAGCTCCGCTTGATGTGCCGCGATGCTGCTGTAGGCGTGAGACTTCCTGTAGTTACTGTATACATAAGCCACCAAGCGAGTCTGGAAAACGATGTCGGAGTATGCAGTTGGAACCAGCGGGGCTTCCACCATTTGACTGAGATGTGAGATGTTTCCCAACACTTTTGCCATAACTGAGTCTGATGACGTGTGTGTGTGTGTGTGTGTGTGTGTGTGTGTGTGTGTGTGTGTGTGTGTGTGTGTGTGTGAGAGAGAGAGAGCTGAGGATTGTGCAGATGCAGCTTGGGGCTCTGCCGCCAGACAAGATTAATTTGACCATGCCACAAGTCTCTGGATCGGTGAAGCTTTGTGGCCGTGCTGCCTGTACACTGAAATGGAGGGTAATATCTCCTTAAATCATGAAAGCACAATAAACAAAGAAGAAGAATGGACGCTGGCCCCAATGTTCTCCCGCTATCTCTGTGTGAAACCCGCTAAAGACTAAAATAACAGGAAAGCACACATAGGCTCCCCCGTCGCCATAGACAAGGCCATAAATATGCTGCTTTCATTTGGCAGGAAAAAAAGCATTGAAAGGCAAATGGGAGAGGAGGAGGAGTGATGTGACCTGAGACAAGTTCAGATAAGCACTTTTGTTTCGTCTCTCTTTTTTCTACAAAGGCGAGATGCACACATCGGATCTCTTTGTCGGCTTGCCTGCTGCTGAGCTGTCATGGTGACAGGAGAGGTCATCTGGATGAATGTGTCCCATTATGGGATATGTGCTCAGATCTCAGTTTGGAGGCCAAAAGGTTAAACACCCAATCAGCACGCAGCGTTGCTAAACCCCTTTGAAACCCAGAATTAAATAAGTCACCAGCTGAATCAATAGATGTCAATAGAGGACACGTTTATAGGCAGTCTTGATGTTTAATCCAGGTAGAAACAGACATGGAGGAAGACTTTAAACGTCTTTATTTATGCTAGAGTGACATATGTTTGGAGGGTGACATTAAGCCTCAGATAACTGATTATTCACGCTCACTCACTGCCTCTGAATTTGTCATTCTCGTCAGTGTTGTCCAAAAAGCTGATATTAACGGCAGAGTGGAGATCATTGCTAAAACTTGGACAGAGATTCATTCCCAGGATTCGTCCTGGGCCCATAGATAATTGGATTGAGTGATTGATTGGGTGGCACGCTCAAATCACGAGCTCGCGAATGGTGTAACTGCACGTGAATTAGTCCCCGTTGATGTTATTTGTCATTGGGTTTTTTCATTGTATGGCACCTGAATCGATTGGCGCAGTTTTTCTGGCCTATTTCCGACGTATTCAGACCTTGTTTTGTCCGTTATCGACTCAATCGTGAGTTTTCAGGCAGCAGTTGAAGGATTAGAATGTGCTGCTCTGAAATCGGCTCATCAGCCTGCCAGCCCATGATAAGCACACTTGGGATCGATTAGATCTGCCTTTAATGTATTCAATGTTTTTTTTCCAAGGAGGAAAAAAACTGCGAAGCATGCGAGATGTAAGACCAGTGTTACGGTAACTTTGGGTACATGTGGCTGGAGGGCAAATGCTTTGATAGCCACATTCTCAAGAATTACATCATATTACATATCAGTTTTTACAAGCCCTCTTTCACATCCTCCCGAAGGCAAATAGAGGCTGAACAGTTATCACTGTTTTTTTTAAGCTATGAAAGGCAGAAATCATTATTGCTTGTGGCACTGAGGCAGAAACAGGAAAAGGCAGTTTAACAGGATGGAAAACAGTCTGCTGGGACCTGATGTGTCGGGACTAATTCACACACTTTTTTATTCAGTGCCCATGTTGGGGAGAGAGAAAGTGAACGCACCTTTAGCTCATTACTGGTGTGAGAGATGTTGGCTTTATGCTCTGGGTGATGATGCTGGTATGCCTGGAGAAACAGAAGAGAGAATTTCGATTATTAAGTGTGAAGTGATGTTTATGGAAGAGTAAAGACTTCAAAGTACACAAACAATATATATTTATGACACAATGTAACACCATTACAGGTCCAATGCATATAATATTTCCAGAAGATGGGAGCTCTGTTTTATGTGAACGTTGTTGAAAAAAGATCCAAGCAAACCAGGTAAAATAATACATGTTGAAGAAAAGCTGCATCTAGTGTAAATAAAGAACCTCACAAGGAGCCTTCACACACTTTTCTTAGGCTTCACATTAATGCATGACTACAGACAAATAAAGGGCATTTCATGTGTCTGTTGACCAGCGCTGTTCCACATCAAATCCACCAACAGTCAGTCCAATAGTTTGGCCAAAAAGCTTTTATTGTCATTTTAAATCACAGCTTGATGATGGCCCTTTTCACAGAAGGAAACATTCTTTTTCATGAAAGATCGTATTGTTACTCTAACTGATTTTGCTGGCATGTTTGACCAGCCAGGAATAAAACTCATCATGTCGAAAATTGTTCTCTTACATATTTCTGTGTTAGTGAGATAGTAGGATGTTGTCGTAGAACTGTAATAGCAAAATTATTGTTTTCTCGATCTTGTTTCTGCTTTGCAGTTTAGGAGGCTGCTACTGGAACCCTAACAGAGAAAATTGAATTAAGAAGATTTGTGTTGTGTGTCGTCTCTTTTTCTTGCTACTGATGAGAAAATCTGAGGTGTTCCATCTTCTGTGCCTCATAATGTCCCAGACAAACACACCGGGATCAAAGAAATTAAAGAGGGCACATTTCCTCTTTTCTTCCTGATTGCAACCTTGATTTGAGCATGCTCCACTCAACCGTTTTAACTAAAAGGGGTAATTTGTCTGACTTGTTTTCTCCTTTTCTGAGATTTCAGGTGATTTTCACTTCAAATTTAGATGGAAGCCATCTGAACCTCCCATCACGGTCTGTGTATGCGTTGGCTGTCAGGGGAGTTTGAAGGACACGCTCGCCGTGCCAACATTAACTACCAGTGAGAAGCCCTTGAGCAACCTACTTAACCTAGCCCTGTCCCACTGGAGCCCACTGGAGCAGTTCAGGGTCTGTGGTGGTGCTGAGTGGCTGCAGGGCAGCTCCCCTGTGTTCGATGTGAACTCCAGGTTGACTCAAAAATGAATATTTGTGTTCAATGCTTCAGAGGGCAGATATTGCTAAAATAGCAGAAGAAAGCAGTCCAGTAATGTGCTTTTTTTTTTTTTTTTGAAATAGAAAGGGTTCCTTTTAAATCGTGTCATGATGTGGGTGTGATGGGACACAGGTGAGGGAAAATTCTGAGAGGAAAAATACTCTCAGAAAAGTGTGGAGGCAAAATATATATAAAAGCAAACCCTGAATTATCCATATCTTTACAAATGTGCAGCAGGAGATCACACGGCTCCGAGGACAGATGCGCTACAGTCATTAACCTCGGCTGCTTTTGGCGGCAGAAAGGAAAAAGCAGAAGCTGAAATGTAAAAGAAAGCTTTGGAAAAGCACATATTGAATCGCTGACATGTTGAGCGAGCTTTAATTAAGGTGAAATTTCTCACAAAATCATGTGTGGAACTGCTCTGCTGCCATCAACCCCCCCACCCCCACCCCCACCCCCACCCCCACCACCTAAAACAGCTAATCGATGTGAATAGATTGAACTGTGTACAAGATGGATTTAGAGCAACGCCAACTCTGTCTGGGGGTTCAGCATACCCCAACAACAGAGAATTACATCAAATCATTAATATGCCATGTTGGAAAAATCAATCATCGTTGCACAAAGGTTGGTGTCACGTAGCGGATCAGCCTCTGGGTCTCTAGAGCAACCTTGGCTACAACGCCGCACCTGTCGTTAAGAGCGACGATCCTGGAAGGAAAAAGATGCCACCAATCTTTCAGAGACGGTTCCGTGGGTTAATTGCGATTATGTAACGCGATCATGGTGTGGGATGTAATCCTGCTGATACCTGTGGTGTTGACAGTATGCAGAGACGCGCCCACAACAGAAAATGACAGCTCGTTATGAGGGAGGAAAATGGATTTCACCAACAGCGACTGCGAGGGACCTTGAGACAATACTGTCAATACAGTAAAGTGTTTTCTGAATTGGTTCTTGTGTAAAATGTGTCATGCATGAATAATAGGCTATCGATTGGCGCTCCAGAGCCAATGTCTCTGTTGGGCACTGGTTTCATTGTCTCCACGCTGGACTGAAGAAGGCACTTATATTCTGGTATCGATCGGTTTTGACGAATTGCGTTCATATCTCGAGGGTGATTTTCTCCATGATAAAACATGTCGAGAACCTGTGAATTAAATCTCCTGCCTCAGCAATAAGAGCTAATCAAGGTTTTTAATAAAAGGTGCCGCGGTGCGTGACGGTCCCAGGTGAACAGTTGTATGGTGGAACCTGCGAAAATCCCTCAAGGGCGTTCCCTTAAAGTTCCTTTTTCTGTTGCGTTCCATGACAGGTTCACTCTGGCTTATGCGCTACCCTACATGTCTGTTCAGGTTATGTTATTATTTGGCTTCAGAAAGCTGAAACACAGAGAGTATGAGTAACATAAGAGTTTAAATATTTCTGTTATATTATGACACGCTGCCACTTCATGGGCACTACTTTTTAATAGAAAGCCGGTGTGATATAGCGCGGGCTGCATTTAGCTGTAGTCGGGGAGGTCGTTACAGGATTCTGAGCTTAGCTGCTCATCCTTGCAGAAGACAACAATTTGGTTGGGAGTTTTGGACCAGCGTGCAAATGTTGGCAGACCTGCTGGAACACAGAAACACAGATGCCCCGTGATATGCACACATAGGAGTAAACTGCCATCAGTGTTGTGGCTGTCATTAGCTAAAAGGCCTGGAGCTGGAGCTGGAGCCATCCCAGAATAATTATTCTGATTATAGTCCCTCCTGCTGAGCTTCATCCAAATGCATTTCATTCTTTTGGATTAAAATGTGGTCTTTTGGGTTCCTACAGCAGAGTGCAAAGATTTATCCCATGATCTCTGCCAACTGGAATCTGAATATCACCAATTAATAAAACAAATATCCAGGGCTTATGGAGTAGATGGCACGCGATAATTCTTTGGGGATGTGAGATGAAGTTACCACTTTTGCTCTCGGCCTCGTCGGCTTTTTCTCATGTCTGATGAAATGATTTAAAAACAGGAAGGCAACAATTCAAGAGAAAAGAGGCTAACATACATAAAATGTAAAGGACCACTAACCCTTTAGTGTCTTACAGCCAAGGAAGTCCTGATGCAGAGGCGCTGGAGTGAGTTTGTGCGTTTTAATGGTGACGATGGGGCGGAGGCGGAAAGCTTTTCTGCCCGGCACAACTAAAAATATATAATTAAGCCATTTCATTGTGCTAATTTCTTATTAGAGAGTGTTTCATCCTGAATGGACCCGACTATAGAGTCACAGAATCCCGTCTGACGTGCGTCAAGCACCAATAATATTCAGTCCTAATATCTCATGTTTCTAAATGGGGGTTTTATGAGTGTGATTTTAGGGCGGGAGTGTGTGTGAATGTGGGATTGTTAACTGCGAACATGTGTTTGATGTTCTCTGTGGGGAAATGATGCAAGCTGAATGTGATAGCAGCTTTGAGGATCAGCACAGTAGGCACAGCTGGTAGCCTGCCCCCCCCCCAACACACACACACACACACACGCACACACACACGCACACACTGGCTGGCAGTGATCGCTGGACCCCGGCTGTGTCACTACTATATGCATGCTAGCATGAACTTACAGGTGCGAGTGCACACAGAACCACACATATGTTACATGTAAAAGTTGCACATGTGGAACTGACACACAGACACACACCTTTATCATTTGTTGAAGGAACATTAAGTCTAATTTCTGTGCCTTCAAATACTGACTCACACAGTTCAGAGCAAACTAAAGCAGACCGGGCCATATTGGAAACGTCCACCTTCGTTGCACAACTGCCAAAACACATGAAAGAGGAGGAAGATTCCTCAATTTAAACGTCTCATTCAAGGTGTCATAGAAAGAATAAACTGAATTTTAAAAACCATAACTGACAGAATCTGTCTCGTCTTGAATAATCATCTTTAAATGCATTCTGTAGACTCGTTTTTGGTGCTTAACTTCCTTTTTCTTTATCATCCCTTTAGACAACCATGTCCCCTCAAACTACCCCCACCCCTGTACTCCTCCTCCACCTCCTCCTCATCTCCTGTCTGACTCACTGCTCGGTCTAAAATAAAATGCTCCACAGGAGAGGAAGGTGTGAGTGGAAGCCAGTTGCTTATTTTAAATAACTGGTGACTATAGACTTCTTTTAAATCATGATGCTCAGACATGCTGCCCCCACAGTAGTGCTGCACCGACAGCACTCCCTCCAGACAACAGCTTGTACATTTTTTTTCCACTTTCTCATTTAAAAGACAGACTTCTTTTTCAGACGCTCTAAAATAACACGATAGCTATAAGCTGTAACTTTGTCTATTGCGTAAAAGTGCTGTAAATGTTTTAACCTTTGTATTGGCTTTAAACCAACTTTTTAAAATCATTATTTTGACAAAGATACATGTCACACACAGTGAGACAAGAGGGTCCTCGTGGGTTTGAAAAGTCACAATACATTTCGTGCAAACCTCCTGAATGCATTTTGCAGCAGGCTGCACTCGAACGCTCATCCCATTAATGCTAAAACTGCAGGATGTGTGAGCAGCAGGCGTGGGTGTGAGGTCAACAGCAGACAAGTGTGATGCTGTTTGCCTTTGGAAAGCAGAGTTTGACGTGAGCAGCTGCGCCATGATGTAGAACCCTTCAGTTGTCCAAGAGTTCCGCTCCTCTCTTCTATCATTATTACCAATTCCTCACCAGATCTGTGGAAGCTAATTGATTTATTCAACAAAGTATTTGAAAAAAAACTCCACCATTACTGCAAGAAAGGCAGCAGTTACAGAATGAGGCGGCTGCGATCAGCGCTTAAGTTAGAGCCAGACGGGGAATTGCTTCAAAGGCAGAATCCTAAAGATGTAATGTTAATTATAGTGGATTATATTTCCTGTATTGATTTTCTCCCCTAATTCTGCTCCCTCCCTTGAGAATCCTACTCGTTTACAAAGCATCGCACATAGTTTAATATCAGTGTGGTAATTAAAAAAAAAAAAAAACACTAAAGACTTTACCCTCAGCATTGCCAAAGCCACGCATGGCATTATTGATTTAATAGCGCTTTTATTGGCCCCTGGAGGCTGTCATCAGAGCACAGTTGCCATTTGCATCTTCTGCTCGTCTTGTTTTTTTCACTTTCAAATTTTGGGGATAAAAACAACATTAAAATATTGGACAGACTTGTTTTGGAGCTCGGCGAGCCTTATTTTCACTGGCTGAAGGTCCTGAACAACATTTTATCGTTGGCACGTTGACTCGGAGGGATGGGCGAAACGAGCAGAAGCCGTTTAACCGATGAGGAGAGCAAAGGAGCGAGGAAGGAGATAAATGGTGGTTAGAGAGAAGGATAGAGGGGAGGAGGCAGGTAGATGTGTGGTTTCACATTTGCAATTGTGAATAGATGACTTGTTCCTGTGGGTGCAGTCATGCTCAGTTGTCACTGGTTCCACTGGTTGACGATTTTCATTCGGACAGTTTGTTATGGTGACACAATGTAGGAGCCACAAGAGAAGCTGCCTGGTGAAGTAAAACACAGTTAATATTGTTTTAACACCGTTTCTTTTGACTTGGAGTTACAAAAGATATCCATCTCAACCTAATCATCATATTCAGATGAAGGTAGATGTATTGATTCGTTTCTTCATAACCATCGCTGATTTGAAGACCGCTCACTCCATCACATGGGTTCATTTAAAGACAGACCAGCTTTGTCCTGCCTGCTAATTAATGAGTCCAGTCAGAGTGCTGGATGGCTGCACACTCGGTCCGTCTCCTCGGAGCAAAGCTTTGGCAGCCCGATGAATCACCGCATTCAAATGGTCTCGTGGCAAAAGAGCAAAAATGATTGAAAACCAAAGGGAGAAATTCATGAGGCTGGATGAGTGGTGATAAATGTATTAGCACCAGTTGACATTTCCATCACCACCTCATCGATCACCTTTGGGACATTTTAAATGCGGAGACGTGTGTGGATGTGTGTGCGTCTATGCGCGCCTGTGTGTTTCGCAGAAAGCACACATGAACACATTCACATATTGAAGTATTGGAGGATGTTTTTGCTTCTCTTGCACTTTCTTGTAACTCTGTCTACTGACCTATTGTCTTTTAGGTTTATTTAAAACAAACTTTTTTGGACGATACTTGGTCTTTCGCTCCAGTAGCTGATTCACTTCCACCCACATCCACAGAACGATGGCTGCTGCGTCAAACTTTAACCTCAATCTGAGCTCAGCAGATTGCACACACATTTCAAAACCTTTGACATGATGGTTGCGAAGAGCATCCGTCTTTGCATTTGTTCGTGGAGAGGATCTTTGAGTCACATATATAGATATAGCTGACTACTGTCAGCAGTTACACTGTAAATGATCAAAATAAGAGCTCAGTAAATCCAAAACTACAGCGGTGAGCTCCGCTGTACCTGGCCAAGAGGCTCATATCTGGGGATTCCCAGGACGTGGGGCTGCATTGTTCATATTTGAGATGGGGGCATGCACCACTTGTCATGCGAATATGCATCAGGGATGGAGGAGCTGGCTGAGAGTCTGGCATGACCTCCAGGGATATCCAGGTTCTTTTCAGCGTCACAAGCCTCACTGTATTCATTTTAATCTTTCTAATGTCGTGTCTCATACATCCTCCTCTGGATTACTCTTTCTTCAGTTGCCAAAGAATGTGGACAGATTTTCCCCCCCGGCATGCTTATTTGATAAAGAAACAACTGGATGTTCAGTAGTAGTTAACAACAAGGTGTAAGTGGCTCTGTAAATCTGGCCTTGACTCTCTGCTTTCATCTTTCTCCACTTTTGGTCTGTCTCTTGGTATTCAGCAGCTGCTCCCTGCAGCTCAGACTCTCTTATCTAAATCTCCATTCAGACAGAGAAAGAGACAGAGCAGAGGAGAGGGAGTCAGATTGATAATACAGGTCACTCTCCAATGACAACTCTAAAAGGCAACCAGGGAGTCGAGAGAAAAGAGAGGGTGAGTCTGCAATAAAAAGCTGGATGGGTTTCTGGTGAAAGCTGGGCCACGAAAAGCTTGCACACTTAATGAGTAGCTTGGTTCGGACGTTACTGTCCAGCGGTGGATTTTGGAGGCTTCCAGCATCTTCCCTATTTATTTTAAGATCTGTTGAATGGTGGCGATGATAAATCAGCAAAAACATCCAGCATATGTCTCAGTAATGAGGAGCAACACTGAGTGGTAGAAACTCTCTCTCAAAAACGTTATATTTCATACTCCTTTTGAAGCCACAACAATAATCCTTCCTTGTGTCTGGCAGTTTTGTGTAGGTGGTCTCGGCTCCCTTTAAAAAGGAGTGGAAAGCAATAATCTACCAGTATTGAAGTTGATCTGGCCTCAAATGGATACAAGGGTTTATTTCACATTGTTAAATTAATTTTAATTCTTGTTGTCCAAAAAAAAAGTTCTCCAATGAGCTGCTTTAAAGTTTCTGGGCAGGGAGCCACATATCATTTACTTCTTTTCGTCCAGCTCTCCCTCCCCTGGTTCATTCCCATACATGCTGGAAACTGGCTGTTGCCATAGTTATAGTGATCATCAATTAGCTTTGTCCTCTAAGTTCAGATTTCGAAAGCATAGTTTGGCTGACTTCCTGGGTCTCCTACACAAAGATGTGCTTGTTTTATCCTTCAGCCTGTCCCTCCACTCCAGTTGAGTTGCATTTATACAGTAACGGCTTACTTAAGTCACTCAGTTTCTTGCTATTTCGGCTGTAGCTTCACCTATTTCCCCCTTTCCTTCCTCATTGTCACCTACTTTCCTCACCTGAGGCGAGCTGTTAACGAAAAGCCAAATTGAATCTGGCATGTTCACAAGGCGCAGCATAATACGGAGCTAAAGCAAATGCAAGTATTTCCATGGCTACTGCAGAAGATCTCATATAACGATGCTTTTGCCAGCAGAACCAGCCCATTGCTGGATGTAACCTTACATACCTGTTCCTCCAGGACAAATAATCTATATACATCCTGGAGTCTGTTTAAATGTAAAAGAACTACTTTCCCATACATTATGCAGACCTTGTGTAGAGGCACACAGAGGTTGTTTAGAGCTGTTAACCAACCTGCCCACGCCGACGCACTGGAGCCGTAAAGCCAGTGTGTCAACTGTGCTTTTGTAGGGAACAACTGTTAAAATATCGGCAACATTGGCCCATTTCCTGGTACTTTTACAGGATCTGTTGAATTGAGCTACACCCCCACGATCACTATCCTCTGCAGGTCTCTCTCTTTGAACCTACTTGCTATATATATTTAGCCATCTCTCCTTCCCCAGTCATCCTGTTTTGTCTCTTTGTCTCTCTCTGCCCACCAGAACTTCTCTCACATTTCCACTCAGCAATACACTTTCAAAAGTTGTGAATGTACAGACAACCTTGATCCATCTCTGTCTCTCTCTCTCTCTCTCTGACACACACTCTCTTTCGCTCTGGCTAACTGAATGTTAAAAGCCTATAAGGTTTCTCTGCAAGATGCAGAGTTTCACTGCTCTGGTACTGGGCTGTGCAGTGTGTTGGAGTGGGTATTTTGTCCTGGAAGTGTAATGTGATGCAGTCTTTTACTTTAGGGAAGGACACACAGTCAGCAGATAGAGGTGATGACCTTTTCTATAGGACATGAGCATAAAGGACAGGCATGTGCTATTCCTAAACATGACATTGATTTTAAGATTAGGTAGCGGAGTTGTTTCTGCTTCTGTGCTGCGTTGCTTGGTTTAATTAGGGAAAAATTCAATTTTGCAGCAATTGCGACGCTAAATCTTCCCATCAGCATAATGTTAGTTCATAAGAGGGTTACTTTGGCTGCTTTCTCCCAAAAATATTGTCCAATTAATTGCGTTTGTATGCTAATTTCTAACTTTGGCTGCTTGTAATCAAACCAGGGGACAGTGAGGCAGTTTACACTCACTTAAGAGGTGACGGAGGGTTTGGAATGAGGTGGTTCTAGAGGCCACTGATAGATGAGCTCCTCTGCTTGGCAGCAATGAGAAGAGTCACTCGGAGAGAGCAGAGCAGTGACAGGAGCATTCGGATCAATGAGCAGGCACCAGATAGAAAATAGAGGTTGCCTTAATCAATTAAACTCCTAACTGCCACTAAAATGCTGTAACAAGTTGAGGAGGGTTTCTTCTGCCACATCAACTGGTTTCACGCTCTTTTTGGGCCATCAGAGACACAGTGACAGTGACCCCTTTGTTCCTGCTTTTATCCCTTTGTAATTTTCAGTCTACCTGATATGTCTCCCAATTACCCAGTGCTATAAAAAGCAGGGAGTTGTTGCTGCTTCCAGGAAGAATCCTTTCATTTTCTCCTGCGAGGCTTGTGCCACAAATGTCACATAACCACCCACTAAATGGCTTTATTTCTCACTTTTCTGCATTCTCCCGCTCGTTGCCGTAACGATCTGTGGCATCAGAGCATTTGTGGAAATGAATATCCATGTTTTTAGTTTTCGCACCATCAGAGTTGTTTTTAGGTGGTGGTGTGACTACAAAATGTTTCCCCATCACAAATTTGATACTTTGACCCGAATATAAATGGCTTTTGTCATAATGTAGCCCTCTCTCTCCCTCACACACACAAACACGCACTTCCTCGAGTATGAGCCATGGAATTGAAAAGCCACTTCAGAAAAATAATGGAGCTGCAGCATCCCTGCAGCACATGTGTTTCAACATGTGGGTGTTTTCTGTGGCTGTAGTCTTAAAGGCGGGATGTGCAAATGGATCTCTGAATGATTGTGCTCAGGGGGGGTTGACCTATTTGCAAAGGCAGCTGCTTTTATGAACGTCCATGCATTTGTAAGTATGATGGTGGGAGTGAAAGAGGGAGAGCGAGACACATGGAGGGGATGCGCTTTGATTTGCATCTGCGCGTGCAGGAATTTCAAATGCTCAAGTGAGGATGTAATTTGTTTTAATATCTTCCCATATGGATTCTGCATATGGGCTAATTAATTCACCTTTTTACATCTGAATGATATCTGAGCCCAAATGACTTATAATGAGAGCAAATGCTGAAAAAGCTTCCATTTGTTGATCATTAACGTTGGAGAAATTAAAATGTAAGATGTGGTACAAATGACATAAAACACTGAGAGGAATTTCTCTCTTTTTTGATGAATAGATAAACAGATGAGTGCAAGAAGAATGAAAACGAAAGGCGGCTTTGCTGGCAGAGGCTTGGCTGGTGATGAATAACCCCATCTGTGTGTCATTACTACTCAAACCACTAGTGCTACAAGCTCACACTGCAGAATCTGTCACAGATCCCCTCTAAACAGCCTCCAGGGATCCAGAGAAAGACAGAAAGGGGAGAGAATGGGAGCGGAGATGCCGTCTCCGCACTGGCCTGTGGACGTGCCGGTGCAGCGGCGCTGTGGGAACAGAAAGCAGGACAAGACGCACCAGGAGAATAAACACCTATCCCCCATCCCTCAGATGGCACACATCTATTTTTGGTGTCACTGAGATGAATCTGAAGGAGTGTTTTTCCTCATTTTTAATGCCAGTTTGTGTGCTAATTAAGGCCGGCCTCCCGGATCTTTGATGGCTTTGGTGGAAATGCTGACATTTGAGATGGAGCCCTTCCAGGAAGTGAGCACAGTAAAGAGACAAGGTTGATCAGAGACGGGACCAGAGGTCAAAACAAATAAGTTAATTATGAATTCAGCCATGATCCAGGCGTACTCCAGCAGAAACAAGCTACCGGATGTGACAAAACGACTCAGGCTTTACAATGTTTGACGGAAGTCAACAATTAAAACGTACATCGTTATAACTTCTTTGCCAACATTCCTGCTGGCTGTTCTGGGTTCTTCTTCAGGGTTTAATGAGCCAAAACCCTCCAGCAATAAAATGCCCTACAACAGATGGGGACAGAGTCATAGTGAAAGACGTTAAAATGCTCCAAACAATGCTCTTGTGTTTCATCCTAATTGGATTTTATTGGATTGAATTAATTGGATTCTGATGGAATTTTAATTCTGGAGCAACAATCTTCCCTTAACCACTTGCACTGGAGCTTGAATTGACATTGGAAAAAAAGAGAGGAGAGCATCCTGGACCGTTGGGAGCTTGCACAGGCGCAACTATGCAACCAAACTAAAGAACATGAAAAGTTGCTGTCAGCCATAGTAGCAAGGACCTCCTGTGAGGTGACAGTGGGAACTGCTGCACCGCTCTGACATTCACTTTCATGACCACGTTGATCTTGACGGTTCCCCACACATAAAAGAACGTTTGCTCTTCTGCTCAGCATGAGACACAGCTCATTAATTAAACAGTAGTTTGTGATGCGGCTGATGAAAGCCCAGACACACACGTGTGTGTGTGTGTGTGTGTCTGTGTGTATCTCAACTGGAAAAAAGTTAGTGCATCTCCTCGCTCGTGCAATATCCGTAGGATTTGTGACCAAAATAAGGAAATTAGAGGAAGATGGCGGAAGTTCTCCTAAGACGAGGTGAGGACAGACTGGCGTGTTTCATTGTGACTCAGATCTCCCCCTCACCAGTACGCCCAGCTGACACACAGACACAAACCTGCCTACATTCTCTGTCTCCGTCTGATGTGTGAGGCTTTTTGAAATGTTTTATGTGTGTAGAACAAGGCAGCTTTGTCTTCCTGCATCGCACTTCTTTGCACACATAGATAAAGGGAGAAGCATCATTACCTACAAGTATGATGACATCTATGTGCAATACCAGGCCATATAAATTCAGATCTCAGCCCGTCTGGCTATGGATCTACTTGTAATGCTGATTATGTGAAATGCTCTCATAATACTACTAAAGGGAAGCTTCATTTCAGGCTGAAACCTCAGACAGGTGCGAGGAGACTGTGAAGTTTGGATCTAGTGAGTCAAAATACTCTGATTTTAACGTTTTTGAAAATCGATGCAGCTGCCAAAATGCAATGTCCGAATGTGGCTTTAGCCTGCAGGGCAGCTGGGTTTGTCCTTTTCTGCATGTGTCGAATAAAAAGAGAAGCTGAGTGGAACAAACAGTCACCCTCCACTCGAATCAGCGTCTCTGTGGTGTGATACACCGGGAAGTGACCTTTCCCTGACTTGTCACAACACTCTAGGCAAACAAACGGAGAATTCTAACGGGCGGAGAAGACCGTTCCCGTTTGGACTTGCATTCCTGTCCTTTGCAAAGGGAAAGTGGTGTGACTGGGTGGTGATGGGCCCTGAAGATGGAGGTGAAAAGGCTGAATGGCAAAGGAAGCGGCGTTAGCCACCGGTCACAGGCGCAAACACTGAAAAGACCAAACCATTTACATCACACTCAGCTCATTTGTTGTTCACTGTGTGTGTGTGTGTCTGTGTGTGTGTAGGGGGTATCCTCTGACTTCCTGCAGTGTCTCCCTGTGTGTCCAACACACACCATTAAAATATGTGTCTCTCTTACTGCAGCCGACTGTAGTAAAATGCAAATGAGCTATGTTACGGCCCCTCTCCGCCTCACACTAAAACAACCTTTTGGACTACTTTACTACATCGTCTCTGGCATCCACCCTCCGTGATGTACCGGCTGCCGTCTCTGCTGTCTCTGTAATGAGAGTCACGCCTCCTCTTGGACCACCCAGCCTCTACAGCCAGAGCCAAACGACCTTTGAAACTTCCAGAACCTGATGACTATTTTGCTTCCCGCTAAGAAAACAACACATTTCAGATAAATGAGGATGCGTTCTACACACTGTTAAAGTTGTTTGCTTAATATACAGGAATGGGGCTGGTCTGATTCAAATTATGGGGACATTATGAGACTGTATGACTGTAATTTTAAATAAATACATGTGTGGATATGTGGGGAAATAGGTTTGAGTGTGTGTATGTCGCTACTTGCATTAGTTTGTAATGATTTTTAGCATACAGGATATAAACATTGGTTAGCAAGGCCAAAATGTGTGAAATTTGTCTCCTGAACACATACTTCACATCGTTGCATTGCTGGTTGGTTTTTTAACTGGTGAGATGAAGCCCAGACTTATGCATATGACCCTGCTTTCAGAAAACAACTCTGAGTGACGTGCAATGCTAATGAATATGGGGCCCTTTTCAGTCACCGTGGAGGCTGAGTAGACTCTTGAGGTCTGTTTATTGGAAGCAAAATCCTTTATCTGATGTAAAATAAAAAAATAAGAAACGCATAACTGTGAGAGACGATTGCCGTCAGTATTAGTGAAGTCACCAAGAGGCTAAATGCTTATAAAATCTGTGTAATTTGAGAAACAGTGGCAGGAAAAGAACCCAGACTTTCCTTTGCATCCCTGACCAATCAAGAACACCAAAAATAGCTACGCTCGTTTTCTGCCCCCTCCCCGAAAACCGCGAGCTCATGCACGACGAGGAACTGGGGGCCACAATGGAAAACTCATCAAATGTGGAGTCTGAGAAAGCCAAAAAATACATCTGTGGAGGAAGATTGGAGTTTTAGCAGGGTCCTCATATCAGGTAGATTTAGCCTGTGTGTGATTGCTGTCAGCCTGAGTTTCTTCCCTCCCTTTCCTGCCTCGACAGCTTTTATTTTTCCAAATAAAATGGGGGGAAAAAAACACTAATAAAATGCCAACTTTCTCCTACGTGTGCACCTAATGTGGTGTCTCACTGCTGGAAACAGTTGTAAATCACATAACTCCACTCAGTCATCAGCTCTCACTTATTCTAGTAGCTTTTAAATGCATCTAATCAAGAAGTAATCAAGCGTTCCGAGCAGCTTCTCCGTCTGCTCCCACCTGTGCTCACTCTAATACCTTCTTATCTCGCAGTTGAAAAGCTTTTCCACTTCATCGCTCCGCTCTCATTTCCTTCCTGACGCTGATGTTTGTCGTTGAGGAATTTTACTGTTCATCTGTTACTGCAATTGAAATTTCCCGAGCTGGAATGGAACAATGGAATGGAACTACAACATTCACTCACTTTAGTGACATTTTCAGAGTTAAGGAAGTAGCTGTATTTAAAATTCAACAAATATTTTGGAGGCACTTTAGGACTTTCATTCCAGGTGTTTTTCTTTAAACATATTTGAACTTGAAAAGAAGGACGTTGAAAGGCTATTGCTGTTGTACAGGAGACGTTTTAACCCAAAAGTGAGTTTTTAATCTGAATTTTTTGCTTTCATTTCAGTTTGTGATGATATCTTTTGGAAGTGTTGCTGGATCAGATCTTTTTTTTGAAAAGCGATTAGGTTATCAAATAATCTCTGGCTAGCTCAACCAATTTAAACCTACTTTTATTGTAGCCTGCACATATTGACTGCCATTTTGACCTGAATTCTAAAGCTCTGTTTCTATGTTTGTCTGTCTGCTTCGTCTTGGTGCTGTCTGACATCTGCCTGTTTGCAGTTCTGCCTTCAGGCCTCTTTTTTTATTGTTAGGACAGATAAAGAGCTGGGGTCGCGTACACAAAGGAGGCCTAAAAAAAATCACCAACGCACACGAACCATCGGACTTTGTCCACACAATCGCATGGTTCCTAGGTTAAAAAGGTCACTGGGGTGAAGCGGCTACAAAATCCTGGCAGCACTGGACACAGATGTAAGCAGACGCACAAAGAAAGATGATCCTCGTTGGACAAAATGCTTGTTGTCTTAAAACGCCGACACCCTGACCCATCTCTGCACACACACACACACATACACAAACATACACACACACACACACTGTTGAACACACATTCACAGACGGGGACTCATAAAGGTGAATTACCCTCATTTACAAATGTATGGCTTTGTGACTGAACCATTAGCAAAACTAGTGGGAGCACAGGGCTGATGAATTATTCAATAGTTCCTTAAGGGTTAAAACAGGCGGAAAATATGCTTGTTAAGATTTCAAAGACCAGACAGAATATACTTAGAAGAGAGAAAGGACAACTAGAAAGCAAAAAAAAAAAAAAAGCTTGCCAGAAGGTTCAGAAATCTTAAATACAAACGCTCTGTTCTCTCAGTCAGAGCTGAATTATACATGTTAATATGTACAGGTGCACACAAACACCAGCCAGAACAAATTTACTGATGCCATGAATTATTCAAACCCTTCGTACTCCTGAAAACAGGCAGGCAATAAAGTTGTGCAGACTTTTTCCAAACAAAAAACCCCATCATAAATACCCTTAGATGTCAACCGCCACTGTTTAAAGGCCTAAAGCCCAAGTGGAAGTTTAAACCAAGTTATAATAGCGCTCCCAAACTTTTCCCCGGGATTGTGTGATGTGCCTCCGGGGCTTGATTTGCTCTAATCATACACGTGTCAGTAAAAGAAACAATGACACATGCACTCCATGGTGCCGGCCAGGAGTCCTCCCTGTGATTACATGATTCAGTGGCTTTGCGGCCTGAGGTAAATCAATCAAAAACAAATCTCTTCGTTCCCGATTTGCTCCTGTGACACCCCCCCCCCCCCAACCCCCATCCTCATCCATCTTTGTCGTCACTCCATCCCTCTCGTCCTCAAATCTTCGATCCTCCCGGATCCACCCGGGCGTACTTAAGTAAGTGTGGCAGGCTTGAATGTGGGTCTTTGTGCATCATCCCGAACCCCCACCTAATACCCTTCTTACACACACACACACACACACACACACGCACACACATACACCCACACACGGCAGTTTTCACAGACTAAACTGAACTTTTGTGAGTTTCCTGCCAGATGTTCAGCTTCATCATCATCATCATCTTCTTCCTGCTTCCATCAGTTTAACTCATTTCATTACATTCTCTTTTTAAAATATACATTCAGTATTTCTTTCATTGCTTTAAAACATCCCATTCTCTACTTTTTTTGGCATAATTGCCCTCTTTTGTTGCTTTCCATCCTTCCTTGGGCATTCATGTACCCTCCTCTCTTGCTTTTCTTCCTTTTCTCCTTCTCTTTCCTCTCTTTTCCTTCCTACCCTTCTTTGTACAGGAAATTCAGCTCTATATGCTGCACTGCTACACCATTCATGTTCCGCTCAATCAGTTCAGAACATGCAAAGGAACAGCGGCTTTTGCTGTTGTGGGAAAATCATTCTTAATTATTTCCTAATAGACTGGATGTGCCAGCGTTTTCTGAGATCTTCATCCTTCCTTTTCGAATCTGTTCCATGTCTCCCTTTTCTTCTGGAATTTCTTTCTCTCGTTCTTTGGGTCTGTCTTAATTTCTCACACTTTAGTCTGCATTGATGGAGCCTCCATGTCTTTGCCCCCTTCTTGAATTAACCAGCATGTTTCAATAACAGCCATCTGCAAAGTCCCTCATTTCCAATTTCCTCTCTTTTTTAATCTTTTCTATCTGATACTGCATCCAAGGTCCCACATTTTCTTCATCATCATCATCACCATCACCACCTCCTCCTCTTCTTTGCTCTCTGCTATTCTCCTAAGGCCTATTAATACCCCGCCACCCCTTTTCAGACAGAGGACAGACGTGAGACAGAGGACTGACTGGGGAAGGAAGAGCACTGTGCAGTTGCCACTAGTCTTATATCTTGGAAAAGGCGTTTCAGTCATTTGGATTTTGTAACATGTTTTTCATGTTTTTCTTCTGTTATAGTTCCACCACCAGCCCCTCTCCCCAAACTCTGAGCTTTGCAGCCCAGACTTCCTTCATTTCCATTTTTTGTCCTTTTCGCCCCCTCCATCCATCTGCACCTGCACCTCACTCCGTCCGTACTCTCCAGTCTGTTCATCCATCCTGCAGGTATTGATCCAGCTGTCCATGGCTGAATGTTTCTGCCCGGCCAAGATCAACTTAATGCACTTTTGCTGCTTAATTGGACTTCAATTTATGTTCGGAGTGTGAGTTGTCCTTGTTGAACAAGTGAAAATTGTCTCTGGCAAATCAGTGGTCTTCAGAATGAACTCTTTGTGAAACCTCGGCCGGGCTGGTACCACAGAAACCCCCCCATGAGAGGCATATATCAAATTTCACCAGTGGAAAACCAAAAAGAACAAACAGAGCCCAATGTAACCAAACCGCCACATGGTCATGATATGCTGGGTGATTGGCAGCTACTAATTGGTTTAATCCAACCCCTGGGGCCTTTTAGCTCCTTGGCTGGCCTGGATACAGCTGTCTTATTGTCCAACTGCCGACACCGTGACCCCTGGGAGTCAGCCGGGGGAGTAGTGAGATGAGAGCGATATGCATACATTAAGGTAACTAGATCTGTTATTAATATTGATAACCTCGACCAATCTAATGAAAATGAAATGAGCTATTGGAAACTGTTTTCAGGCTGATATATCTGTAAAAGCTTTGGAAAGAGTTGTTGTATTGCCTTTATTTGTTTATTATTCATAAATTAGAAAACTTTGCACCCAAATGAAAGAAAAAAAATAAATGCAGCATTGATTTATATGTAAATAAGAGCTGGATGGAAAAGTTTTTAATGAAAAAGTTATACCTGATAGAGGAATCAGACAGCTTCGTGGAGCCTGTGCCAGTGTGTGTTCAGGGGTCCCTGACTCAAAGGTCAACACGTCTTTCACTGCAGTATATATGAGTCAACAACCATGTGTCCAGTCGAAGTGTCCTTGAGCAAGACACTGAGCCGGTAAGGTTGAAAAAGAGCAAGGTGGAGGGAGGCAGTCTGTCGCCAGAGAGACGAAAGAGGCAGCCTAAACAGACGCAGATTAGCTGTGCTCTATTGAGGAGGCAAGGGGCAGAACATGGGGTCTTAGTGGATGCCACTAAGCCTTTAAAGACCAACCTCCCTCCCTCCCTCCTTCCATCCTATTTATCCTACCCCTGACACACAGCGTTTACATAGATATTATCCCATGGAGACCTCCGTGGCTCAACATTAATGCTCATAGTCAGGTCATGATCTGGTCCGAGAAGACAGTAATAGTTTTTATAACATTTTTATTACAAATGATAATGGCAATTGTGAGATTGATTCCAAAGCACTGAGTGTATTATGAAATGCTTTATTTCACTGTTAGTAAAGGCCCGGGGGTTGTTCATAACTTCATTTCTATTGAATAGTTCTCTCATGACAACATCAGACACCTTAACGGGGAGCAGATATAAAATTAAGAACCACGTTATCGGGGAAATATCTTTTGGCTTGTGCGGTAAAACAAATGCTGTAATCCATTGTGCAGAGTGGACCGGCCTCTGGATCGATACGGTCTTTCATTCTGTCACTAATAAACCAAATGCAACACTTCATGGAATAAATGCTTGAAGGGCTGGCTATTGATCGCCGTGTGACATTAGTGCTTCAGAGTTTGACTTGACAATGTAGCCCACACGGCTTTAAACGCCAACGCAGCCCGACTTTTTCCACAAAAGTCCTGTCTTAGAGAAATTATTGGGAATGGGAGGTGAATGAGATCTGGTCAGTTTGCAGGAGAAAGGGGCGTGGAGGTAAAAGGGAGGAATTGATCAGCGACGTCGTGGACCATTACCCGCACCATGCGTGTGTAATAGCCCTAATTACCCCCTCTCTCACCCATCACCCACAAACAACAGACAAACTCTCCACTCAATGACAAACTGAGGACATAAGGGTCCTTGTGCTAAAGCATGCTGCCCTGCAAAATGATCCAGCCTGCTCCCCACCAAATTCTTAATCTCCTCCCTGTTCTCTGCTTCCCTCCTCTCCTGCTTCAGGCCAATGCCTGGGGGTGCTGAATCCTTCATAATAGCCCCCCTCATCTATCCCCACATGGTTGTTGAGAATAAATCCCCTCCCTTCTTTCTTCAGGTTGACACAGAGAGTCCCTTGTTGTCCTGTGCTGCTCTCAGATACCTCTGTGAGCCTGCACGGTCGGTTCCACACTAACCAAATTACACATTCCAACTAGGCTGCCGATGAGGCCTGTTTTATCACAGTACCGACAATTTACCCTTCGTTTTCTATGCAGTTTTTAAAGATGGCAATCAAACCTATATTAACTCACAAGATAACCATTTTACAGGAGAAATGCAGAAAAAGCTATTCATTATCCTGGTATTTGAGCTCTTTGGTCATGTCGAGGGCCGTCTAACCTCCCTGCACCTGCAGTTTAGATACTTATCAAGGAAAGTGGGGCTGAAACCCTGTAAATATGAGTCATATTTCTGCACCTACAGCAGCCGCAGCAGTGCGGGGCCCCATCCCGATCCACTCAATTAAGGTTATTTAGAATAAACCTGCCATTTGCTTCATCTAAATGGTAAAGTGGACATTTTTATGCACTAAAACTACAGAAACACATTTTTCCCTCTTTATCTCGAGTGCAAAATCAATGTAAATGAGACCCTTAGCAGACTGAAACCATCTAGACAAACCTGATGGACCGACAGTCAAGTATACCTGACCCCAAGTCTGTTTTTTTTTTCATTATCGAGCTAAAACACCAGCTGACACTGGAACAGGCTGCAGGTCCAAACCCATATCGCATGTTGAATCTGTCACAGACGGACAGAAAAACACGTGGGCGTAATCTTTTCGCATCCTGCCGTCGGGCACATTCAACCTGACCTTTTGGGGTCAGTTTGAACTCTTTTATTATGAAAACACCCCACATGATCGGACCCTCCCTGACCTTGCGTGCCCAACCACTGCCACTGGAACAAGAGCAGGGTTGATGGCGCTCGCTTTCATGCCGTCACGATAAAAATAAACACAGCAGTGACGAATTTCATGTCACATCACATAAAAACTGAAAACACACACAATATATGAAAACGGCTCAAAGCAACAGCTGCCTTAGCTGGGTTAAAAATAACCATCTCCCTTTGCTGCGCATTTTAAAACGCTCAATGCAAACATCAACATCTTCTTTACCGTGCTAAAAATAGAACACGCGTGATATTTAACTCGTGCTGATGTGAAGCGTGATCGGAATAAATGTTCAGATATGTCGAATTGACTCATCACTGGTGAAGCTGCAGCTATAATCCCCACCTCATGCATGAATTAAAGGCAGCGCGGAAGTCAAGATAATCCACCTATTCTTCTTAAACAGAGCTTTTTATAGCAAAATAACAATGAGCAGAGAGGAGTTATGTGCTGCATCTACACCCAACACCCAACGGAAAGGTCACTGCAGTCACGGCTGCAACTGTAACTGAGATAAAGAGGACAAGTAATGGAGCCAATGGAGGGGAAATGATGCAGATAGAAGATAAAAAGGAGAACATGTAAGACAATAAACCTTGGAGACATGACAAAGAAGGAAAAGGGAGGAGGAAGCAAAGGTGCTGCATGAGGCCCTGAGTCACAGCTGGGGGATTTTTCAGCGGAACAACTATGGAATATGCTGGGATCAGTCGTCCGCATGGAAAGAATGAAATAAATACTGTCAAACGAAGATGCAGGAGTCACATTCAATCACATGAGTGCAGCAGTAAATGAAGCGTGGCCCACACAGAGGAATGCAGAGGAGGCAAAAAAGAACCTGAGGAACTGGGGGGGGGAAAAAACGAGACAAAAGTTTGGGAACGTGAGTTCAGGGGAGCCACAAGAGGACAGTGGACAAGCGCGCCAACAAGTACAGAGAGAGCCAGAGAGAAGCACAGTGGATGAGCTTATTATGGTAAAGAGGTCAACCTTGCGCTAATGCTCTGTCTCGTAGAAAAGAAAACAGGCTTTTTGTATGTGTGCACATCCGTGTGTGTTTGCATTTGATAGAGCCGTTGTGTCGGAGCGTGTCAAGTGGGTTCACGCTTTGAATGAAGCGACGTCTTCCAGTCTCAAGGCCTCCTCAGGGACTGTGAAAGTGCACAGCTTCCTTGGCTTTTCATAAGCAGATGGTGTGGTAAAAATAACAGATATTTACAGGTGATTCTTTGAATGTGTGACACTGCAGTGAAGAAATTTGTTTTTTGGGTGCTTTTGAGCAGTTCGTTCACGTGCCACACAGTTAGGATCAAGAGGAGGACTGAAGATGGCTGTAATGGAGAGGACAGGCAGGGAAATGGCGGGGGGGGGGGGGGGGGGGGGAGTGAGGAGGAGGCTGAAGCGGATGAGAACTGCGAGATAAGTCCCAGTTTGATCAAAGCATTAGTGTGACATCAAGAGCAAGTCTGGCCAACGTGCTGGTTGGTAAATGTGGCAAATGCACTTTGAAACATTCAAATACATATAAAATTGAAATTAGGGAACGCACAGTGAAGCAGTTCTGAGGATGACACCTTCACTTCTCCAACTCTCAATATATCACAGCTGTCTGATTATGTGATTCTCAAAATAATTAACCAAGAGGTGTAAAAATCCAGTTCAATCACAAAGGAATGTGTGTCTTTAAATGGAAGAGCTGGTGAGCAACTGTTTGGTTGCTAATGGAGGCAGATCCTGACAGGATAAAATAATTTCTTTAAAAATAGACTAAATAAGCGGAATGTGCCACCAATAATGTAGTTTGGGCGAACTTTTTGTATAAATAACGACTCACCCTCTGCTCACCATGGCATCAGGCGCCACAAATCATATCAATTTGTCATGCATTCTTCCCTTAAGCTACACTTAGGGATGCTCATTATGCGGCTATTTCTGTTTTCTGTGTCATCTAATTTAATTTCCCACATTCTTGCTAGGTTAAACTATAGCAAAATAATGTGGAAAATGCACAGCCAGGCTAATTTCACATGCCTGTTTGGAGCCAAACTGTTAGCTGCTAGCATAAATGTCACAAAGACGTGTGAATTCATACGTGTATTCACACTGCACAAACAAACACACGACATGCCTGATCTGTGCCCTGAGGCGAAGCTGTATGTCCACTCAGTTTATCTGTGAAAATGTGTTCCATCAGCATAATTAACCCGCCGCAATTAGCATAACCACGTTAATTATGGGAAAACGCTGTCTGAGGGGACACACACACACACATACACACGCACACAAAGTGAGATTGGTGCGGATGAGAAAAGGTGGAACAGCGACTGGATGGATAAATGAACGAAAAGAGATGTACTAAATATTTAATATTGTTGAATTTTCTGAAACACCAATGGAAGCAAACGAGGCGACACAGCAGGAAAAGGAGTTATTGAATGACACAAAAGTCACTTAAGTGGAAAACACAAGCACACACACTGATAATTATTAGTCAGAGTAATGAGAGGCAAATGACTCATTAAATCTCTCCTTGACCCTTAATCTGAAAAGCAGCCCCCCCCCCCCCATTCCTTTCCTCTTTTCTTCATTCCTCACCAACTTTTTCTGTCCTTCATGCAGCATCTATCAAAGCCTTTCAGCTGGGAATTATTAATCAGCAGAAAACGCTGACCCCAGGGTGGCGCACTTTTACAGCAAACCCGAGGAAGAGGGCAGAAAAAAACCTGCTCTCCGCGTTCCCCGTTTCCAGCTCGGATAAGAATTCCAGAAAAAAAAGTAGACAAAATGAAAGTAAACCTATTTTCCACGTGTGACCACATTTATGAGACCAGGCCTACCTGACTGCTCCTGACAACTGTCACAGGAGACAAATTACTCTGGGACACACAGATGTAGCGTCTCTGATGTGGGAACACACACACACACACACACACACACACACACACACACACACACACACACACACACACACATGCACAGAACAGTCCTCCCTATCTGGAGTAATCAATTCTCATTGGGTTCGATCAATAACCCTCTCAACACTGCATTCTCATCATCAATAGCTGAATCAATGACATCGGTCATTAATCCTGAATTACCATTGATCAGGCTCCCAATGTTATCACAGCTGTGGTCCTGCCCGGTCATAAGACAATAACCCCCCTCACTTCCTCACATCTGGAGGGAAAAGGTCACAGCAGACCTGAGGAGCAGCCTCTCCTGCTGGAGAACAACGTCGGTGCTTTAATAGTGAAAAGACAGCCTTTATTTTAGCTGGACCTCCTGGTCTCATGACTCCAGGATGTGGGATGAGACGCAAGCTAGTCAGAATGTCTGCCGCATCGCCGCAGCCACGGATTTATCCCGCCGCGATGCCATGGTGCTTAATGTTAGTATGAGTGGAAGTGGGGAGATTCAGGGCTGCAGCTCATGGAAACACATAATCGCGAAAAAAAAACCATTTTTCCAGCTTATAGACTTTAGTTCGATGGTTAATCTTCTTTCTGTTTTATTCTTAAAAGGGTAGAATAAAACCCCATGATGCAGGTCACCGTGTGCCAACATTCATTTTGTAAGCAAATGAGTTAAATATCTTTATTTTAATCATGTTGAATGAAAAACGTGGGTTCCAAAACAGTGTTTTATTTCGTTAAGTATGTTGAATGATTCAAATGCGCCATGGATCCGACGTCTGGATGATTTAGCTCCTCCAGTCTGCAGCCTGTTCCACTAAGATATTGGAGAACTAAGTGAAACCACATGATCACACACAAAAAAGGCTGCATGCTTAAACATTGAGGAACTCAGACTGCGGACGTTAAACTGTGAGGAAACAGTCAACCACCTGTGCCGATTCCCCGCCCACCTCGACCCTCGTTAAGCACATGGAAATCAGCCACTGTCTTTTTCTCTCCTAAGGGCAAGTGGAGAGATTAGAGGTCAAAGACACTAATTACCGACTCCGTCATTTAATCGGGCCGCGGCAGGAGATTAGAGCGATAATCCCATCATGCTGCTGCGGAGAAATTTAAATCGATGCGAAATCTACCGCAATTTTTTTGGGGAGGAGGGTTGGACAAAAGCAAAGGAGATGCCCAAAGAAAGGAGGGGGAATTGCCTTTTAGAGGCTTCTGCCCACCCAATAACTCTCAAGTGTGCCTCCCTTTTTTAACTGCTGTCCAGCCCTTCAGTCCGTTTCTCCAGGAGGGAACGTGAATCTGGAGGAAACAGAAGCCAGTCTCAGTGGACATACTTATCCAGACAGACCCTACTGTGTGTCTGTGTGTGTGTGTGTGTGTGTGTGTGTGAGAGAGAGAGAGAGATTAAATCCCAGGTTCTTGGAGAGCCCAACTACCCTTTCTGTGTCCCCAACCCGGCGTCTCTAAGCAGAGAGGGAGAAGGGGGACAGACGCAGACAGACGAGGAGAGAGAGAGACATTCAGAAAGAATTAGAAAGAAAGAGAAGGAAACGGGGAGAACCGAGCCACCATGGCTGCAGCAAAGCCCAACAGCTCCCTCTGTCGTCACCGAGCAAAGGTCTGGCACACCTCCGTCACGCATCCCTCCCTCTTTCTGCCCCTTCCTGCGTTACGTTTGAATTCTGGGGCTTTGGCCCCCTCCTCTCTTTCCCTGCCAACAACTTTCACCGTCTTTTG
Organism: Takifugu rubripes; assembly: GCF_901000725.2. Taxonomy (NCBI): domain Eukaryota; kingdom Metazoa; phylum Chordata; class Actinopteri; order Tetraodontiformes; family Tetraodontidae; genus Takifugu; species Takifugu rubripes. Next base: position 7,718,139 of record NC_042288.1, read on the forward strand.
CAGTTTTACAGCAGGATAACGTCCAATGCCACAGCTCAGGGGAATCAGCAGCTGGTGCCTAATGAGATATAAATATGATGATTATCCTCCCTCCCCTCCTCCCTGGTGAGCTCTGTCAACTCAATTTTAAAGTTATTCCACACAAAGACTCTTCCCACTCTAAAATTCCACCCTTTCCCTTTTTTTCAAGAATGTGGAAAAATCAACACAACTTCGCCTGCTAAATCTTGCAGCAGGGCGGCGAGCCAGCTGAGTCTGGGAAAATCAGCACGTCGTATGAATGATTTATGCGGAGAATAACCCACATCTGCGTAGTGCTGTTTGTTTTTTAATCAATGCAAAGCATTATGTTCCTTTTCCTAAAAGACAATACAGAAAAATGGATGAAAAGGGGGTGCGGATCGGAAACCGGAACAGTGGCTGCGCTGCTGATCAATATTAGCTTATTCACTTGATATTCGGATGGACAGGGAGGTGTTTGTGGCAGTGGGTCAGAAAACAGCCAGCAGGTGAGGCCAACATTGTAAAGGTATAAGAGAATCTGCTTAAACTTGCAGGCTGGGAGTCTACCGTGATTAAAGATCTTCTAAAGCAGCGTTCGGTGACCCAGTTCTGTCTCTCCAAACAATTCTTAAGGAACACATGGCTGCAGGTTTAATTATATCTCTGGAAACTATAAGGAAGACTCATCCAGCAGAGTATATCCAGAAACAAATGGGACAGTTCTGTGTGAGTGTTTCTTGGATTCACATGAATCATCTGATATGACCCTGCTTTCATCTTAAGCCAAGCTGCTGCATGACGTAAAAGAGATGATTCCCCATCTTCAAATGTATACAATCAGTGTCCCTGGGCAGGAAGCTACCGTGTTATGAGAGCTGGAAACAGGATGAAGAGACGAAGAGCACGCTCATCGTTTGGAGGTCTCGGCTTTAATAAGACGGGAGCGAATGATGAAAATGCCGATGCAGATCGCATCGGCATTCCCTCCTCCCCACAAACTCCCTATTTTCCAGAGTTGTGCCGTTTCCCCTCTCAGGTTCTCCTCCTCTCCAGCTGCTGCTGCCTTCTCTTAACTCCCCGAACCGAGATTATACGATTGTAACAGAAGAAAGTGAAATAAGCAAACACCCCAAAGTACAAATCATCCCGAGGTTTTAGCTTAAAAAAAGGAAACTTTGGTGGAGCCGAGCTTTGAACTTGCGCTTGGTCACAGAGCAAATAAACCTAAACGGAAATTCGAGGACGATCTTTTCTTCTGATGCCTTTTAAGTGGCCACCGAACCACATTGTAAATGCAGACAACCTAAAATGAAATGGGGAAATTCCACTTTTTCCCTGCATTGGGTGCAATTTAGGTTGTAAAGTACAAAGAGCAGAAGAAACACAAATAACTCTGGCACACTGGGAACGCACTGGGAACTCAGCCTGATGTTTTCTGGTCATGACAAAGGGAGCCTGAGTTGGACATCTTGGTTTCTCTGAGTGGAGACTTTCTTTCAAGCCACTGGGGCAAAAAAGTGCTGCAAAACTGCAGCAGCGGGCTGGTGTACCTCCTGTCGGATAAAGCCCAACAACACTAAATGATTTTCTCAATGGCTCCCACAAGACTGGGGAGTACAGAGAGAGCGAAGAAGAAGAGACTGAGGGGAAGATGTGGTGGAGAAAGACGGAAGGCATAAAAAACGAAAAGGTGGGGTGAGAAGATGGAGGGGGGATTCATAGCGCAACAGTGTGGGAGAAATGGGGAGGGAGGGAGATTATTGCTCGCTTGAGAGCTGCGATCTGAAGCTGTGTCATGAATACCAAAGACTGAGCAGCCCCACAGCCCCCTCCTCTCTCGCTCCCTCTCTCTCTCTCGCTCTTCCTCCTCAGCCCCGTTAAAAACGAGCTGGAATTTCAGATGACCAATTATACACCAATAAGTCATCGATGCCTTCGCGCTTCCACCTCCAAAGTCCGTAATTATAGCCACACCAGACCGGCTCGCTCTAAGAAATGACCATAGCGGACACGTTTGCAGTTGATTTCGCTCCGTGCAACAGTTAAAAAATGATCAAATGTGGCCCTAAGGGGGCGATAAGCCGAGCGCACGGCCCCTAATTGACTGCAGTCGATGAGCCCTGAACGAGCCTACGGGAAAGTGATCTGCATGTAATTTTCATGGAGTTTCAGCTGCGCTGGCGCACACCGGAAGGCCACGGACGCAGCTCTGCTTGGTCAAGTCTTCTAATTGACTCCATAATAAAGCGTAGAGCGTCTTTGGGGAATCGCCGTTTAGGTTCTAAATTCTTTTAAGCTACAACGCAACATTTCAGGTGAAAAAGAGGAGAAAGATGAACACGCTAAACTGCAAATTGCACTTTTGGAGATGAGAGGAGATGGGTCGGCAAACAAGTTATCCAATAATCGGATTCGACAGACACACACACAGACACACACACATGAAGCTTGATTTAAGAGGCAGCCATAGAAAAAAGTTACCGTGTGCGCGGGGGCGCAGAGACGCGCCGTGACGGGGAAACGGACCCTTCGCCGATATTTTACCCACTGTGCGCAGGCAGACGCGCGCGCGCAAGCAGACACGCACCCACTCTGTCTTAAACCCGCTCACAACGTGCGCAAAAACAGGTACCCACTGACACACTGTGAGAAATTGGCGTGAAAACCGCACAGATCCAACCGTCATCCAGGCACGCAGGGTGGCGAAGAAAGTGTCCACTGTTCCAACACACAGAGCAAATACACTTCCACATATTTCACCATTTAGCGAATGCGCAACGACGGGAGCTGCTCTGGGGTTTCTCATTTAGTGAAACGGGCCACCTTGTATGGTCCAATTTTAATGTCATCCCGTGCGGAACAGAAGCGTCATCGAACAGACATATTTCAGTTGATTGCTTGCTAAAGCTGAAAGAGTCCGCAGGATGAGACGCGCGGAGGGAAATAACACCTGGCTGGGACAAGAGACGGCGTTTGTGGGACTAAGCAGATGGAGCAATAGAGGGAAAGATAGCATTCTTTAACTTGAACGGTCTTTACCTTGGTAGGGGGAGATGCCTCCGTGCGCAGGTCGTCTCTCAAAGGAAATTTCCCCGATATTTTCAAGCCAGCAGCAAATGATCTCACTCTCCTCCCGGATTTCTTATATTCTTATCAAATGTGTTTTTGTTTTTTGCTTTCTTAAACATCCACACATTTAAAGCCCAGTTTTTTTGGGTTTTAGCGCACAAAAAGAAGTCCACAAACCCCAGATGTCCACCGGAGCGCACGGGCTAAAGCGCTGGAACCGGCGGGTCTTCAGGTCTAGGTAGAAAACAGTTGGACGGACCAGTAAGTGTGTCCCGAAACAAGTGATGAAGAGGAGGAGCCGAGGAGGTGCGGCGTCGACAGAGAGAAAGAAGGGAAATCACCGTAGCATCCCTCCCCACCGTCAGCGGCGCGTCTCCGTCTTGCCTCCCCGAGCCTCGCAACCGGAGTGAGAGAATGAGCAACAGCGGGGGGGGGGAGAGAGAGGGAGGTGGCAGAGAGAGAGAGCGAGAGAGAGAGAGCGAGAGCGATGTCACTGCCGATGGAGGGCGTTGGAAACTACACTAAGTTCTCCTCTTATAGCCTAGAACTAATCTGTAGTGATGATATGGAAGCGTTTCAGCATCACCTCAAAAAAAAAAAAAGTAATCAGATTTTACAAGACGGCAGTGAAACCTTTGACATGAGTATTTGACAACGTCACCTTCGTTTATTTATTATTGTTTGGGATGTTTTAAGTGCATACATTTATAGTTCTGAGGGGTCCAGGACCCTAAACGGCGCCTCCTTTGAGTTCCAATCCCGGACAGAAAAATCCTGCTGCGGCAAATGGAGCAGCGGGGTTAAACGCATGCAACAGTTGCTCCTTCCTTATTGGCCCAGAGAGGCGTCCAATCACACTCAGTGCAGGTTTTAGAACCTCTCCAGCAGCCAATAGGAGGGCAGCAGCGGGGAGTGGAGCAGCAGATCCGTTACTAACATCTCCTAATAGAAGATAAGTGCGTGAATAAATAAATGCATTCACACATGCTTTCAGCACAACCCTCATTTGTTGCCTCTGTGCACTCATGGCTGCTGTTGCCAAAGAGTGATTCCATTTTTTCAGACACATCTAGATATGTTAACAGTTTAACCCAGCGAGGAACTGGTTTAACATTTGGTCTTGATTCCTGAAAGATCTGTAATATTTTTGAAACATTTAAGAAATGCAGATTTTGAGCAAATTACATCAGTGGGACTTTGAATTCCCAGTCTTGGTTGGCTTTTGCAATTTGAAATTAAAAAAGGAAACATTGTATCTCAGCGCATGTATTATTCAAACTGAGGCCAGTTTTGACTTTTTTTGTTGAAATAAATCATGTCAAATCCGAATTAGATTGCAGGATGGGCTGAAGATGAAGACACTTCTTGACTGTGGATCATTTTACCTAATTTAAATGGCTTCTTTTTACCATCCCAGCATAATAAATACAACCGACCTCAAAAGTAAAGGGCAATGTTGCCTCATTCTAGAGCCATCACTTTCACTTATATTTGTATAAATATGGGTTCAGGTTCACTTTTCACTTTCTTTTCATGCTGTTTGCACATCCCCACACACATTAAACATTTTATCAGGAACCTTTCAGATTCCTCCTCATCCAACCTCGAAGTTCTGGTCAGCGTTGCACCATCTTTGTCTGCCAACAACTACAATATTCAACTCGTGATGTGACAAGAAATACAGAAATGAAACTGAAAAGACTTTGTGTTTATTCGTTTTATTCATTCATGATTGTGTCGTTAAAGCAGAACTCAAGATTGCTCCTTCAGCCTTCACACCATTGTTGTGTGGATTGTTTCAGTGTTGTTAGAAGAATTACAAAATGCCTCATCACACCGATGCGCAGCGCGACTGTCCGCCGCGAGAGGCTCGTTCAGCTGAGGCAGCAGCTCTGAGAGGTCAGAAGTTGATTCTACCGTTGAGTACACTGACCCACAAACTGCAAAAGCTAATAAAGCATGTTCGCTCTGAGCGGGCCGGGGATGCACGGCGGCCGCTCAGGATGGCGCTCTGGTTTTAGAAACGCTTAATTTGTGTACAAAAGCTGCTTTTGTCCCTAATAAAATTATAATCAAGATCTAATTTTCTTGATACCTCCCTGGTGACTGAACAGGGGACAGTAAACCCTCTGAACTGAGGGCTCACACCATCCCCACGTCTTCATTTTGATGCTGTACTTTAGAATAATAGTGTCAGTAAATAAAATCCTTTTCCTTTTCTAAAGAGTTTGTACCTAAATGTCTATATTTATGGCTATTCAAACACGAAAAAGAGTTCCATTTTGATTGGTTGATTGTTCAGTATGAGCTCAGAATTTGTACTGGAGAAAACGAGAGGTTCAGCAGTATCTTCTTTCCCAACACAAAAGCAACAAAAAAGAGAAACAAGATGCCTTCAGGGGCTATTTTGTGTTGATGTTATTGTGATTCCTATCCTCGATATTGAGCCTTTGGCTTTTCCTTTAATTACAATTGTAATGTTTTGTGAAAGTGCCCAAACAACTAAATAAACTCACCAATCCAATGTAATTACGAGCTTCGCTTCCCGAAACAGAAACATGTGCTTTGCCTAAACTAAATTACAGTGGCTCATGTGCAAAACAGAACAAACATCACATTACAGGAGTCATCTGATGCTGCTGTGTTGTAAAGCTCAAAAGAATGCAGATGTGTTCAGTTGAGTCTCAAACTTTTGAAAAGTTCATTAATTCCTTGTGTGACAACCGCGGACAGTTCACAAACTGACCTCAAGTAACCGAATCATCTCTTTTCTCACAAAAGTCCAAACAGCAGATTTATTAATGATTTCTTTTAAATCCATCCTATCTTGCCGTGGTCCAAACAATCTTGTCCAGGGCTCCTTTTGATTTTACGCCACCAGAAACTTCTCCTCAAATCAATGTCGAGCAAAACAAGAAAATGCGCAGGGTCAGCTTTTCTGTCTTTGATGTGGAATTCAACCAATTCATATCAAACTAGAAGGCACGCATCGATCTCCCTCTTCATTCTCGTGTTTTGGTTATGTGCAGCAAGGCTGTGGCAGTGATTACGCAGGGTATAAAGAGCGGGCTTTTAAGGCCATTGTTGTTTGTTTTAGCCTCGACCTGCAGGATTCCAGGAGCTTTCAGGAGTAGGCTGTAGTTTTTTCCCACTTTTCTTCCTTCCTTTTCTTTCTTCCTATTGAGGAAGGCCTACAGTGACCTATAGCAGGCCTGAAATGATCACACAGGTCTGCAATAATTGAATCTGGGCTATCGACACAGTAAGTTAGCGGATTAAATTGAGATCGCTGGGACTGTTGTGTGGAACTGAGAGAGCGAGATGGAGTTGGTGTTGCTCGAAGAGCGAAGGAGGAAAGTAAATAAAGAATAGGGAATCCAGCGGAAGCTGAGACGTGAAGCCAGGTAGAAGAGATGGGGAGAGGAGAAGAGCTCCACCCATGCCGCTGATTCCAAGATTGGTCGCACTGTGGATGAGGACGGACTCTGTCCACACATGAAACACTCCGAGCAAACACAATCAAAGACGGCGGGATGAAGACGAATACATCTACAGTCAGACGGAAAACAAATCAGAGTGACAGAGGCAGACAGAGTGATTTAAGGGAATCAATGAGGGAACCAAGAGAGAGACCTCGGGATGAAGAAGGAGAACAGAGAGCAGCCTTGTGTATGAATTAGCAGTGGGGAGCGGCGCTGCATAGCAATCACTCCATTGCCACGCTTTAATCAGACAGAAAATGCTAAACATTAGCTCGGCCTACACTCCAGACTCATTTAATCAGAGTCTGGACTCTATGTGTTAGCGTCTTCATGCCTCAGCATGGGCCTCGCAGACAGAGAGAGACCAAAAAATAGACTTTTGGCATTCTCCCTATCGACATACAGATGGGAGGAAAGAGCTGTTTTTTTGCATTGGACATGATGAGGATACCTAAACAGCAGGTCAGCCAGATTAGAGCAATGCAGATCTAACTTTAGGCATGTAAAAATGAATAAATCCCAATTCTCTAAACTGATCTCGGATGCTTTCCTCTGCAGTCCCAAATTATATAAATCATGCGCCTTGATTTAGTAGAATTTGCATGGCTGTGGAAGCCATTGATGCTGGATCAAAGAAAAATGGCAAAAGGAACTGATAAAACATCTGTTATTAGAGGCTCAATGCAACAATGGTGGGTATCTCGAACCTAAAACCAGCGACTGGCGGGTCAGTTTAAACCCTCGGATCAGATGCAGATCACAGGAGTGAACTTTCAGCTACATCTTCATATACAAACACGTGGAGCTGTCAGCAGCTGAGCTCATCAGAATTCCTTCAGCCTCGCTCGTCTTACAGCCTCTTGGACTTGACGAGGATATAAGCGTCACAGACGTACGCCTCAGTGAGCAGACGCTGAAGAGCAGTGTGCCTTTGCATCAGATGATTTTTGACCTCACGGGAATGTGACGGGGAAACACAACGAATGCTGGGCTACTCCGGATCCTCCTCACTGTAGCCCTCACGTTTGGATCCGCCCTCCTCCTCGTACCATCTCTGATAAACTTGTCAGGTCAGGTTAGACGTGATGGGAACCAGACAAATACTTTTAAACATCGAGAAGCCACCTCATAACTTACGCGCGTGTACTTTTAACAGTGATTCAAGGAGTCCACAAAGGTGTTATTTTTATTATTCATAGCAATCTGGATGCAATATTCATTGACGTAATTATCATCCAGCTGCTAAATGGTCCTCTGCTGGCACAGTGGGAATGAGGTCGAAGTTTATTGGGATGAATTTTCATGTGACTCTCACATCTATGTAGCAAAATGGTGCTAGATGCTGTTGTAGTTGCGAACATATTCCATCTCTTTTCCCTGATTCAAATGTCCGATAGTTGCAGGTGCAGGTGGTGCTGGCTCTGACTGAGAAGTCGGGCTGGTGGAATTCTTCCTGTACGTTTCTCAACACGGACAACATGTAAATAATCATGGTTTGAAAGAGACAGAAAGCGGAGCACTCTTTACTGTTAAACTCCCGAGTGAGCCGCTCTGTTGCCCCCCGTCCATTTAAACCATGACTGAACCCTGAGTTTGTACCTCCAGGGTTTGAAAAGGGTTCGAAACCACCAGACTTTTCTACCACCAGAAGTGCTTTTGAGCTCAATATGCAGCCAACACATATTGATTTTCATCTTACCACATCTCACTTTAACAAAGGAAGTCTGTCCTTGTGGCACATCTGCTCCAAGGAGAAGCAAAATGTTTGTTTCTTCATCTTTTTTACGCTTTTGATTGTCATCCAAGGTAACACAACACATGAAAAAAAAAGAAGGTGGAGATCACAGATTTAATCTGTCAAACCTTCTGAAGGTGGCTAGGGAGGGAATATAAGACAAGATTCCAATAACCGGGCAAGAGCGCTAACTGTCTGATGCTAAGTACAGACCAGCAACATCAGGTTCAAGAGCTGTCTCAGCTATCAGTGTCATTAAACAGATGTTAACAGATGTATATGGTGATGTTCGGTCTGGTTTCAGTCCAATAGCAAAATGTGAAAAATCCCACATGTGCTCCAAACAGCTGCCGTGTCCACTATCAAAGGTAGGTGGGGGTGTAAATATGTCCTGACCTGTGTGCTGTTGTTTGAGATAAGAAATACCCAAAATTGACATCCTCCCACCACACAGAGAAAATGTGACAGGCAGAGAAATCGCCATCCCCACCGAGATTAGGCTATGGACGACATATTGACAGCCGAGTTTCACAGTGCACACACTGATCATTATGTGCACATCAACTTGCTTGTCAACTGGATCATATGATCCTCCATCTTTAAATCTGGCTGACAAATACTGACCTCATGCTCCGAACCATTTCATAGTCCAGTTCATTTCGGTAAATTATTGACAGGAGCTGGTTGCAATACACTTGGATTCTTTTTGACCCAAAAAAAGATATTTTCGGTTTCCCAAGCCTCCAAACTTCAAAGCGGGGGTGGACAAATCCAGTCCTCGAGGCTCAGATTCACGCCGGGTTTTGTGTCTGACCAGGCAGAAACACTTTCACCAAGGGAAGTGGGACCCCCAGGTGAGGCTTGTCTACCTGGTAGGACATAAAACCTGACTTGAATCGGACCCTCGAGGGCTGGATTTGCCCTCTCCTGCTTCAAAGGGTTCTGTTGCTCTTTCAAAAATGTTGAAAATGCAAATGATGCTTTCCTATTTTTTTAGTTATACTGGTATTTTCCAAGCACGATGCAAGAGAAATGCAAAAAAAGAAGAATTTAATGCAATGATAATGCGGATTATAGACTCCTACCTCCTGCAGATGCCTCCCTGTCGTTGTCGCTTGCCTAGAATGAAGAAGAGTACTAAAATTTACAGATTATTTTCTTAAATGTATCGTAAATGCATTGTTCATTCAGTTTGATTTATACAGGAACCTACATTTAATTGTGGATTATCAACATGGGCGATGGCGGAGCGAGCTGTTTAAGATTTAATCCTCCATGTCCGAAAGGATCACCAACGTGGTTCCACTGGTTCATTCATATTAAATTCCACTTTTCACTGGACCAACATTCAAATGTCACCACACGGAAGTGTCTGATTTCTATTTCACTGCAGCTTCCGAACTCACACCTTGAATGTGCAGCATTTATTCGGAATCCCATTTTCTCCCGCTGTCACAATCCGGCGGTTTTAAACTGATTTTTACAGCACCGGTGCGGCGCAACACCCAAACCAAAACAATGCTACGCTTCCTGAGAGCATGCTCCTCTTCAGCTGCTCCTCAGCAAATTTGCTTTTCAGGCGTTCAGCCGATACTGAATAATGCTGCGTAAGTGCGAGTCAGTATTTATGAATCCAACCGTCACAGAGTGGAAACAAAGTGCTTTTTCTTCCCTGAGGAAGATAGTTTGCCGACATCAATAACTAACAGGCGGCTAACACCAAAACCAAGGTCGGAATCCAACCGAGCTGCCTCTCAGCTGTCACACACTCACAGATGACTTCCATCAAGTCTGTTTAAAGCGTTTAGGGAAGAAAGATGTGTTTTGTGTTGCAGGGGTTGAGCTGTTGTTGTCATTGAGATTAGTTACAGCTTTGAACCCAGACAGAAACCATACTGTTTTGAAATGTTCAAATGCTTGTGTTAAGGTGGGATTAAAGTCAGACAAATAAATGCTAGCTTTCCTGTCCTAAAATGTGCCTTTAAATGGGTTTTGGGTCGAATTTTTGCCACCAGGACGCTGGTGTGTGAAAGTCTGGTGTTTTCTTGATGTGTTTGTGTTGTATAGAGCTGGCGAATGTGTGAAAACCAGCAATGTTTTCTTTAGCTGTGACCCCTGTGGCTACACACACACACACACACACACAAATCCTGTTTTTTTTCCTGCATCTTTTCTCTCAGCAGGGCTCCTCTCTTCGTCCATCGCCTGTCATTATCTTATCCCATGACTGATGACTGAGTGCTCTCTCTCTTGCTCTGTGTGTGTGTGTGTGTGTGTGTGTGTGTGCGTTTGTGTGTGTGTGTGTGTGTGTGTGTGTGTGTGAGTGATAAAGACTTTAAATGAGTAAACACAGTCACTGGGAGCCTTCTCCATATTAATGCACCCCCATTGCTCTGTTTCTTACCTGCTTTTCTCCATCTGCTGTTGTCCCACTCAGTTTCTGGCTCATTGATGCTGTTTCTCAACGGTTCTTCTCTCTCTCCGTTGTTCAGTACAAACATCGCCGTCTCCAGCGGTACATTGCGCTGCAACACTGTAATGGTGTTCTGTACATACAGGTAAACAATCATTTCATTTCCACCTACTTTTCCCCAGTGTAGTCATTAATATTCACACTCAAAGACTTTTACTTTTCTGTATAAACTGCTTAAATCTGGTTCAAAATCAATACTTCTCTCAGGAATAAAGCCATCGCGGGCAGCCTTGCCCAGCATTTCCTAATCACCTTAGTCTGATTTAGTCTAGTTAGCCTTATTCTGTGCGGTTAAATGGATTCAGCTCCAAATGGGATGAACCTGGGTTCAAATTGAACAGAAAAGGGACGGCAGATCTTTAAGTGTGTGAATGCTATAGAACATTTGTGGAAAACACTCTTCGTGTAAGATCTCATCACTTAAAAAGGCGGCGGAGAAAACGAGTTCTCAGCCACTTTAAGCCTCAGAGTCATGCTGAGCTGTGTGGCGGGGGATCATCACCTCCCCCGTAACTGATTTCTGTCTTGGCTAACCAAGTAGTGTCCTGCAGGTAACGGCAGAAACACATGTTTAAATCTCCTTTATGCTGGTTTATTTTCCTTTTAAGTCCTCCATCACCACCACCTGATGTGACATGGGCGATAAAAGTGGGATTTTGTGAAACACCATCGAGGGGTCCCCCTCAGAGCCCGAAGGTTCAGGGTTTGATTCCCACTTAAGTAGCATTTCCATATTTTACCAAAATGCACAACCTGGACATTAGGTTGACTCTGGGTTTGTGAGTGAAAGGTGTCACTCCTGGACTGCTGACCTGTCCAGAGTGGATTTTAGCCTAAGATCTGATGACCTCTGTGACCTCTGGGTTAGGCTCCACGACTCCTCTCTTTATTGTTAAATCAGCGCAGTCATCAGTAACTGCCCTTCAAAAAGCAATAATGGAAAAGACAGTCTGCTGCCGGATCAGTCTCTTTTCTGTTTCCAAGAAGCTGGATTGGTTTTTTGACAGCATCTTTCTGAAGGATGGCTGAAAAATGTAGAGCTGAAATGAATGAAACCTAGACAACAGATCTGGGGGCCTGATCTAAAGCTTTTGGATAGAAGAACTGCATCTTTATCAACAGGCATTTCTGCCCTGGTAAGAAATAATACATGAAGGGCTGAATGTGGTGAATCCTGCAGTGATTCACAACTAGAACAAAAACCAGCAAGAGGCTACAAAAAAAGAAAACTTACCCGCTATTCAGAACAGAGGAATGTAGGCAAGAAAACTAAAACTGATTACACATATGAAGATACCTCACCTGAGCCCACGTGTTTGCCTGACACACTTAGATATTCCCACAATACCTGTACTTCTGTTGAAGTTGAATGTTGCTTGTATGCGACAACGAAGGGGAACGGGAAAAAAAGAAGGAAACAGATGAGACAAAAGGAAGAGCCATTTTTGACGACCCTAACTGTAATTTTCCAGAAGCTGGAGATGTGTGGCGTTAATCTCGATGAAGCTGTAAATGGACTGACTGCAGATTGCGTGCAGGAGTATTTAACTTACTGTTTCCATTTCCAACAGGACATCTCCCATTGGGCAGCTGTTAATTTCCACTTTAGACAACTCAAATGGGAGCGCAAATGAGATGAAACTGTCTGACTGACCTGAACTACAATTCATTTTGAAGGGCCAATACTCTCAAACTCTTCAGTAATGTCTGAGGTTCTTCGCACCTTAATGGCCGGACCTTGTCGAGAGGTGATCAGTAATCTATAATGGGTAGGAATTTAATAAATGAGCGCCATCGGGTGCATGTGGTTACGGCTCACTCTTGGTGAATTTGTGCGTTCCCTTTGGGTGACAATTAGCTCACAACAAGCACTTGTGTTCGGGGCCCAGGGGACAATTAGGGAGATGTGATTTAGCGATTTGTCATGTTTGTAACACAGTAGCAGAACGCCACCATCCGCTGTGGAATTACTTGAGTTATGGGGCTGCCATCTAGATCCTCATAAGCAGGCACACAAACAAGCCCTCACGCTGGCTCTGACACACAGCTGTGTGATGAGCACGTAAATAATGACGGGGACGTTGGTCAGGTGGGTCTGCTGTGGAGCCCCGATCTGAAAAGGCTCGACAAAAGACCTCGGAGTCTAAAAACGTTAAAATCCTGATGGTTCTTTTTTTTCTTGATGAGTTTTCAAGGTTCATTCATCTGGTTGCAAACCCAATAGCATCGAAAACGGTGGAAAATGCCTCCATTTAATGTCATTTTCATCTCTCAGAGATCTGATGGCGAGGACATAATGCATGTTGGTCTGATAAGCTACCTGACTCTCTTTTACACATGTTAATCAAATCAGCCGGTTCCTAACAGCAGCAGTGCCTGTGATTGATGCACCAGGAGGACGTTTTCAGGGAAAAGTGTGTTTAGAATGAAACATCGGTGACACACGGCCGAGTCTGGAGCGGCATTTCCGCTCATTCTGACACGTTGGCTGTCGCTGCCGAAAGGAAGCAATTTGTTTAATTAATCACAGAGAAGAATTCCGGCACCACACATTAAAATACCTCAGCTGGAATTAAAGGTGGAACAAAGATAAATGTGAAAGAAATTCCGCGGCAGCTTATGCAAATTTTTACTTTTACAAGATTTTCCAGGTAAAATATGTACCTCTGGCCACACAACCTTCATTATCGGAGTATAAACCTAGAACAAAAGGAAAGAAAAACCTCAGTATACAGATGCCAACCACCTTCTTCCTTCCTTTCTTGCTTCCTTCCTTCCTTCCTTCCTTCCTTAATACACACACACACACACACACACACACACTCACACACACACACAGATATATAAACTTTCTGAGCACCCCCTCTCCCCTCCCCTTTTCCTGTCTGTCTCTGTCCAACCATTTAGTGGCCCTTGACTCTGTTTCTATGTTTGGGTTTATCTTCATCCTTCTCCGTCCTGTGATGGATGGCTCAGGGTGAGGGCCACTGACTTCATCTCGACAGAGAACAACTGGCCCTCTCTCCACCCCCTTCTCTCTCACACACACACACACACACACACACACACACACACACACACACACATAGAGACAGACAGACAGACAGACAGACAGACAGACAGACAGACAGACAGGCACATAAACACACAGACAGTCCCTAGGTGGTCATGTCTGTGTGTTTCAGTCATCACTTATCTGTGTGATTGACAGCTGGCACCCAGCTGCCTGTGATTTAAACCAAACCCAGACTGAAGCAACAGCACACGCAGGATGCAAATTAACATATTTGTGAATCACTTTTCAGTGATTGATATGAAACTGGCAGCTTTTAAAACGTTAAAGACCTTAGGATCGATGTGAGCAGGTGGTCGCTGTCATTTTGATCCTGCCTGGAAGTGAAAAAACACGTATATCAATAGGTTTTAAATCTACAGTCCTTCACCTGATCTGCCTGGCCTTGTTTCTGACAGTGATGTGATGCAGGTGTGTGTTTGTGTGTGTGTGTGTGTGCGTGTGTGTGTGTGTGCACAACTGCAGTCAAGGCGCATGGTTCCATTGCATTTGATATTAGATTCAATCAGTCCCCTGTTTGTTAAAGGGATGCACGATCTTTGTCTGTCTGATAAATTCAGGCCGTTAATGGGAACATTTTTGTTATTTTAGCTGAATTAAATGAATTCAATAAAAACAGACTTTTCATTTATTTACAATCAAATTTAATAGCACTAATCTGAACAATTGCGCTAACAAAGTACAGCAGGAATATACGCAGCCCGTGAATGTGGCTGGAATTATTGTCCTTCGTGTTTATTGTATTAAACTGCTGTTTATTTGAGTGTTGGTGGTTTCTGTCAGGTAGATCTGGTCATTAGCATGCACCCCCCATCCTTCCCTGCAGGTCACATGACTACATGTTTGATCTTGTTTCTTTTTTTCTGTACCAAAAGTTAAATTTGAACACACACACACACACACACACACACACACACACACACACACACACACACACACACACAGATCAGATTACTTTGCCACTTCTTATTAGCACATCACAGTTTGACCTGATTGAAGCAGCAGAATTGTGAGCAGCCATCTTTAAAATTCCATTCACACACGCAGCCTTCATGCTTTTCCCTGTGTGGATAACACGGATTGCATCGTGTCTGGGAGATACTGTCGAGATTTGAGTTCACACAGTCTATATTTATGTCATTTATATGAAGGCGACACCAGATCCACTGGCAATGACGTGTCATTAAACAAACACCATTGAACTCCTTCTTTAAAGATTTCCTATATAGAACCATAAACATTCCTTTTCCTCCTGCTGCTAACTGTCATTTTCCTCTTTGGCTCAATGTGACGTATATCAATAAAAAGGAGCTTTTATTTTTTTTTAGCATTTCCCTGGATCCTAATTCTAAATCCAAGCCTTGAAGTCACATTTCTGTTTTTAACTGATGTCAAAATTTAAAGTCTGAAGGCTTTAATACAACATCAGTTTTGACATTTATGCACCCAGAGGTGGCGTTCCTCTCAACATCTTTGAATGTCACTGCCCACATTTGTCTAAATATAATTAAGTGGAACCTCTTTTTAGCCTTAATCTTTGATCTTTCTATGTTCGGGTTATTCAAGGTTGTTGTTCTTCTCTATCTTCATTTGGACCATCATTTTTTTTTTCTTTGTCCCCTGGAAAACACTCCAGTCTTTATAAATTGGATGCAACTGCAGAATGTGCAACGAGAATCTAATTTCTGGGGACGTTGGACCTAAGGGCTCATGCAGGAATTAGCTGAAAATAATATGGTTTTAATGTGAAGCCCGAGTCGTTTGTTCAAGGTGAATTTTAATGCCGAGGAATAATTGTCCTACTAGGTTTCAAAAGGGATTTGGAGGCGAGGAGGAGTTTGAGTGTGTTCAGAGGTAGACCCGGGTTTCACACACCGCTGCGCTGGGAGCGAGGGGGTGGGGGGGCAGGGGTGGGCGCGGAGGGGGAGGAGAGCAGGTTTTCAAATGTCAACTCCAGTGAGATTTACTGTTAGCAGTGGAGGACGGAGCTGGGAAGACTGCATCCTGGTTCCTCTGCATCCATGAGTACGACATGCTCTGTCCTCCAGCAGACAGCTCAGCAGACAGGTGGGGGCTTCCTGTTCCTGCTCCACATCTTCGTCTCACCAGAATCTTTCGCTATGACAAGACAGAGCAACTCAAAGCTGGGTCATCAGAACCCAGAACGCGCTCCCGATGCAGAGATTCGTGGAGAAAAGAGCAGGTTTGAAGGCCTGAAGTAACAGAGGAAGCGACTCATCAGGACTTGGATTTACTTCATACAGCATCTTCTCACGTCTTGTCCCGTGAGTCCGAGAACGACTTGAAAACTTGAAAAGAGAGCGGCCGGCCATCGTAGCCTCCCCGCCAGGCCTGCTGCCGCACTGGAGCCTGCAAATTTTAGGCAGCGCAGATTTCACTTCATGTTTTATCGATTACGTTTTTCTTTTACTTGATTTTCATGCTGGCACGGTGATTGAAAACCGGGGCCACGCCACCTTTTTACCTCATGAATGCGCATCCTTCCGCTCCCCATAGCCGCGGGCAAACTCAAGACTGGCATTGACGCGTCGCCGCGTGAGTAATGGCGATTTCCTCGGGTGATGCCCTCGAATCTCGCAGTGATGAAGAGCCCTCAGAAAGTCTTCCTTGAAACATAATAGCGCTGATGAGGCCAGTTCAGCAGCAGTGGCTTTGGCCAAGGTTTAGCCTTTTTTTTTATCCTGATGGTTTTCCCCTCTGAGGTTTTTGATGTTATGCACGTGTTCCCGCTTGCTGCTTTATTTATGACACAATATATCTCCTACTTTGCGGTGAGGCAGCGTATGGCTGCTCCAGGCAACGTCATGCGAGTCCACCATCTTATTTCTGAGTTATTTTCTTGATATCGCTGCCTGCCATTGAGAATTTGAGATGAATGCTGGTCATCTGCTCTTTTCGAGGAGATGATTTTCAATCGAACTCAAGTATGCATTGCTGCGTGAGCCTTTCAAGAATGATGTCATCATTGGACAGATGTGTGGAATGTTTCATAACCTTTCTGGGGCTTGTAATTTTGACCTAAACTCTGCGCATGTGGAAAATGTGTTTAAGCCTTACGGATGGTTTCAGTAGTCTCAGGGTTTCCTCCAGCTTGAGGCTGCAATCCAAAACATTTAGCATTAAATTGGTTTTACAGATAGAACGGGAGCCAGGAAGCATGACGTAGGCCGGCTATAAGGCTAGCAAAGGAGAAACACATGCAAAGCTCAGCCACAAAAGCCTCCAGTCTGGCCAGAGCGTGTCAGATTTAAAGCCTGACAGCATCGGGGCCCTTTGGCAGACTGTTTACTTAAAGTTCTTTCTGCCACTGGAAAATCCAGGAAGCCAGGAAGAGGTAAAAACAGACGCTTGAAACCTAAAACTAACAGCCAAAGATGATTATTTAGGATGAAGAGGACACCGTCTTCCTCCTCATCCATCTTCATGTATTTGTCCTCTGTGCTTGCCAGGAACTTAACAGGAGTTAAGACTCACACAGACGTTGGATGGAGGGATGGAATTTAAATGGTCTTTTCTCCGCGGGTCTGCTCGCAGAGGGCACACCTTGTTAAACTAATGCTGACGTGGACCCTGCAGCTACGGGAGACAAGGACTGGACAGACGTTGTCCAGACGAATCCAAGAGATGCACTTAGAATAGAAAACAACAAGAAAAAACGTGGGAGAAGGAACGTCCTTGCGGGGGTGAAAGAAAATGCTGCACGTTCATGATTTGATTTAAAAGCTGTTTATGATGCAGCATGTTAGCGCCGCGGTTGGTGCTTAAATAAACAATCAGGCATTTTAATAGAGCGGGCAGAAGTTTCCATTGCACTTAACTAATATTCCATCGGGTCAGAGAAGTAATTACAGATTATTTCTAATGATAATCCTGTCGGAAATATTAGGCAACTTGCTATACAGACGATGCTAGTGGAAGAGTTTCAGTCAAAGGTCACGGGAGGACAGAATCTGATCATTTCTTTAGTCCCTATTGGATTATTCTGCTCTGGATGAGAAGGACTGCTCTTGAGAAAGCAATGGCCCTTTTGACTCCACCTCCTAGTGGTGGGCCCGCTGGAGAACACACACATGTCCCCGTTTTCCTCAGATGTTGTGATCTCAACAGCGGGCCGGTTCCAAAGGCTTGACAGCGCCAAAGGCAGCCTACATTGATCTTCTGACGAGGGTCTTGTTGAATCTCACTTTACCTGGCCCACGGGACCAGCTCACCTCAGGGGGAGGGGCAAAGTGGTCACTGACATCATGGCTTTGAGTTCACCGGAACACATAAATTCCTCCACCATGAGAACATGGCTGTTCGCAATGACTTATCTTGATTTTCTTCTTTCTTCAGCGTCGGTTTTTTTTTTTTTTACCACATCTGGAAGCAACAAAGGCCCTAAACTCGCTACATATTAAGAGAATGCTTTGAAGCACCCCAGTTATTCAGACAATAAGCCCAACACAATACCAATAACAGTTATAAGGATAATTGCTTTAATTAAATGAATGCATTTGTTCCTGGCTTGTTCCTTTTGGTGTTTGCTTGCTAAGGCTATTCAACTTGGATTTGACTATCATATATAATTAATAATATCAAAGATAATTATTGATGATTGAATAATTATATGTAACTAAATTAGATCACCTTCTCAGAATGCAAAAGAAGGCCCAGCAGAGCGTTTCTATGACCCGATGACCTCAGAGTCACATGCCACTGGCAACCATTGGCCACTGTATCAACAGGTTTTCATACCTGGAGGATTGTGGGATATTCGGGGTTTAGGCACTTCCCTTTGTCTTCAGGACACAGAAAGCCACATGGTCAACTTGGTTATGCATGATGTGCCTCCATTTATGGTTATAAATACTACATTGAAGGCAAGAACCAGCTACTAAGTAATATAAATATAAAGTGAGTCATATTACCCTGTAATATGTCGAAGGCAGCAAGCAAGATCTTGAGAAGTAAACTAAGTTCTTTAGCATTAAGCTAAGTTCTTTAGCATTAGGCTAAGTTCTTTAGCCTTCACTCCATTCCAGAGAACACAGACATGTGACCATCAACACTAAAGTAATTTTACTTCACTGCTGCTTTGAGAATAAGCGACGGATGCTTTTGCTACGTAACCATGGTGATGTAGTGATTATAACCATGTGCATTGGATGTTGAGAGATACCATAACATTACTTTTTACTTGGATGCATTTGTTTCTTTACAGTATCTTCCTGTATTCACTGGTCAGGAGAAATGTTTTGTTCTCTTTGAATACAATGAATAATAGTTATTTTTTTATCATCATGTATAAATAATGGCTCCATCAAAGGGGGGGCCATTTGCATTGAAATTGCGGGCATTGAATATCAACATTGAGGAGATTCCAGCAGAGCCAAGCTGAATCTGATCCAGAGTGATGCTCTGGAAAAGTGAACAGAAAACCTAAACAGATCCAACAGACCAACCACAGCTCAGCAGACATGCTACGTTAGCTCCAGCTAATGTCCGTGCACGGGCTCCTCATGTGACCACGATCTGAGGATGCACATACAGCCTCGCAGACGAAGACGTCTACTCATAGAATCTGGGAAACTAAATGTAACCTGATGTTTTTTGCGGTCAGTAACTGTGTCAGATCTACTTCCGCCGCACATTTCTAACACATGGACGGAGTCGCTATAACTCACAGTCAGCTAAAATCAAGTGTCACATTACCGCCGGCCGGACTAAATCATTACCCGATATTTTGCAGAATTTCCTTACAAGTCCAGGGTTTAGACAGAGGGTTACAGGAATTTCCCAAACACAAACACCAGATGCACACAAGCCATATATGCATCTGTTTTGTTTCTTCAAATGAGTAATTATTGCACTTGTTGTGGATTCAGCAGTCCTGCACCATCTGCAGCTGCTCGCGTTGACGCTAGTTATGTCTCTCACACACACACACACACACACACACACACACACACACACACACACACACATGGGCAGACACACTTGGAGACATCACCAGTGATGGTAGATTTTAGGAGCACACAAAATGTGACACAGATGGGACGTGAATGTCTGTGTGGGAGAACTGCACAGGCATTAACTGGGGAATCAAGCTGCTTAGAAGACCTCTTCAACACACACACACACACAGAAGGTCCTCATTCCTGCAGCCCACTGTCACCTTTGGATAAACCTCCTGTTTGCTTCATCTCTGTTTGTAAGGAGCCACAACAATGACACAGAGAGTCAGGGCGGCAGTGTGGGGGGACTGAAACAGTCAGCCGTCATCTCCGTGTGTGCTGTTGTGCATCCTGTGTGTGCGAGTTGTGTTTTTGCTGACTAATCAAGTGGCAAACCAGAGCAGAGATACGTACAGATGGCAGACAGCGGCCGCGAGCTTATGATACTTCAGGAGTGATTGCAGGAATAAATGCTCATTTCTGTTCCTGAAAAATGCTTTTAACAAATTACTTTGATTTCCATGAACCATCAACCCACCCACTTTCCACAGTTTTCAGCTGTCCGCCAGGTCAAAGCCATTAAATAAAAATGGAGAGACACTTTAGCAACTGTCACGATCTGAGCTAAATTTATAAAAGTTAAGTAAAAAAACGGCTGAGCCTGATATAACAGGTACCTTTTAGGTGTTAATTCACTTCAGGCCAGTTCATTGTTCCTATTTGACTGTAGTTTCCATCAGAGAAGCTCTACTTTGGTCTCATTAGATCCACATTTTTCACACCTTGCAATCGTTTGGGATGTGCAAAATGTTTCCTGGCAAAAGTCAGAGCGACCATAAACCCACGACAAACACAGCAAAGAGGGCGTGTGCACGAGGACCGTCCACGTTGAGCTCGCATTCCCGATATCTGCAGCACTCCGTGCATTCTCTCAATATTATTTTATTAAGTACGGAAGAGTTGGCTCCATTTAAACTGTGGCCCCCAGCTCAAGTGCTTGTTACCTTCTATACATCTCAACTGACGGCCAAGCTGTTCGTCATCATCAGAAACATTTAACAACGGAAAAGAATCAATAATGCTAATATTATTCGCATAGCTAACAGCTTTCTTTTAAGCAGCACCAGCACCATAGCACCCCCACCCCGCCACCTCCTTGCTCCATGTCTAGTCACACTTGTTCTTGTCCACACAAAGTTACGCAGATACATGAAAGAGGAGCAGAGGGAACGCCACCGTAGGGTCGCATCACTTCTCTGAATACATTAACTGCTTACATCTGCGCTGTTCCCGCCAACACCTGTTCACGCCTTTCGAACTCTTCTCCGCGTTACCCGATTTACCCTGAGGGCTTTTTAACGCTGCACACCAACTGCAGCTGATGAAAATGTGGTTTTCCTGAAACCTTGGGCCAAACGTCTCGTCTTCAGTCGACCTTACAAACACAAAACCTCAAATGTTTCAGCCTGTTGCCTGATGTGCAACTTTAGAATTGTAAAAATCGTGACAAAAACAGGTTTTTATGGCTGCTGATGGTGTTTTTTTAGCAGTGAAATCGGTGTTTTTCATTCCCATCGCATTCAGACTTTTAAGGCCCTTTAGTCAGACTCCAAAAAGGAGAAACAAAGGAACCAGTTTAGATTTCCATGTTGATGCGCTGGTTCTTCTGCTGCTGAAGTCTGCAGAAGCCAATTGATGAAATCAGAAGTGAGTAATGAAATATGCTGAGCTAGCCGGGGCAACGTTTCACCCAACAGACGTCCAATTGCATCAGCTGCAACTGCCCGTGCTGGATCAAGTTGCCTCGGGGTCAAACACTTTCAGACATCATAAATTCATATCACAAAAGGGAGATGTGGTGGATTCGGAACGCGCCGCTAATTGCCTGTTGTCGTTTCATTTCGCATGTCAGACCAGAAAAGCAATAATTTCAGTTTCCTATTTAGATTCAATGTCTAAACACAAATGCAATTTATAAAAATGTGTTGTGTGGTTTTTTTTTTAAAATCCTTTGTGGAGTCAGAGAATTAAACAGGCATTTTTCCACAAATAGCTTAATTTTCTTTGTAGCCCCGCTGCTCCGCAAATGATTATTAACAAAGCATCTCACTGCATGCTTGTAATAATTTATTTTCTGAAGCTATTTCTTATTTTTATCCACCTACAAATTGAATTTATTTTTCAACCATGGTTTCAAACCCTGGAACCAAACACCAGCATATGATGCGGCCCCCGAAAGCAGAGAGGGTGACTGATTCTGTCTCAAAACTTTCCTCTGCTTTCCTTTTTTTCCTTGAATACACAGACGCTTCACCGAATGCAGATTTTTGGGGTTTTTCAGTCACGTTTCCACTTTCCTGTGCTCTGATTCGGAGGAGCGTGCCGCGATCCGGCTTAGATTTCTGCTGCAGGCGGTGCAGCTACACCGGATGTCATGGCAGCCTGACACAGTTTTTAAAGGTGCGAGTGCGTTTCCCAGAATGCATCCCAGCTGCCGGCAGCTCAGGTGGACATCCAGGAAAATTATCTTTGCGGTGCGGCCGAGTCGGCAGCTAAGAAATTGGGTCCAGATCTCAAGTGACAGTCCTCAGGGCATCTAATGAGATTTTACCCAGCTGGCCCTGCAGCCGCAGAAAGACTTTCCTTCTTCTTTTCCAAGTCCTGGAAACAAGAGTCCCCAGAGCCGTTTCTTTTCATATTATTCAATTTTCTGGTTTCTGTTATGTTAAATTTCAGAGCCAAATCTTTTATCTTTGCCTCTACAAGGCTGAAAAAATCAATTCAAGTGGCTGTAAATGTTCCTAAATTTCACAGATTTACCGGAAACATTTTCCCCGCAGAGGCGCCCTGTGAAGCAGCTGAAGTCTGACCATTGTCAGGCGGAACTGCAGCTGGGAAAAAGCTCCCCGCTTCACCTGCACACGTAGAATAAAATGATGAGGAAATTAAAATCTCACCTCGCTGACGAGACGGACAGGAAACTTCCTGACCTTGCTGACTTATTCCGTTCACACTGTGACAGTGTCTGATTGTTCAGCACTTCGTCTAATTAGACCTGCAACCTCACTGCAGCCATCACAATCAGGAGTCCTCCCACAGAGCCCCCCCCCCCCCCCCACCCACACACACACACACACACATACACACACACTGTAGTCTAGACATCCCCTCAAACATACTCCATCTGCTTGAATCTGTTTAAATTCCATTCCTCCATGTTTATTGTGTAGCTCTTCACCTCTTTTCTCCCTCTCACTCTGCTTTGAATTGACATCAAGATGAAATCCTGCGTATTTTTAGGATTTTGCTCCTTAATGTGTGTTAATTTGGCCTCAGAATGGGGTCCACCTTCTGCTCTGGCAACAGCCGGCCGTGTTTCCATTGGCTCCACCACTGACAAAACTTTCCATGCAAATACTCGTAGGCTTTACTTTCCTCTGCTCCATCAGATTTACAGTCATGCAGATGTGCAACATCACATGCAGATGTGCAACAAAAATGTGGACAGGCTCCACGTCCCGTTCCAAGAGTCAGACAGGGAGCGCTGTGACTTCCCTTTATTCTTTTGCATCACAAATGTTAACAATCAGGCCACAAATTCTTAAGGATCTTTGAACAGGATGTCAAATTTACTGCCGCATGACAACTTTGAATGGAGCTTCTTGTCACTCTCAGACTTTGAACCCCTAAAATTTGTGGGAAATCCTTTGATCGGGCATCTCATTGTAAATGAGTCCACCTCCAAATGGCATCAGATGGAGTTTCGCTTATTCTCACCCAGATTATCGGGATTGTTTTGTCCGTAAACTGGAGGAAATCGTCCCAGTGTTCATCCTTTAGGCGCGTTTTTGCCTCTCGAAGTGAAACGTCTCCCTCAGCTGTTATGAAGATCGTCTCCAGCAGTCGGATATTCTGAAAAGAAACTGAAGCGACCCCAGATGCGGTGCATGAGGCACTATTTGTGTCCTCCATAATGATCTATCTCCACAGCCTTATTCCAGTGGCGAGACACAGGTGATAAATCCTGGTTAAACTTTGTCCTTCCTCTTTTCACAGAGAGGCCGGGTGCATGATGGACTATGTTTCCCTGCTCTACAGAGCTCCATCCTATCTGTCCCTCACTTACTTCATCTGGCCCTCATGTCATCCATCCCTCTTTTTCTCACCCTCACCCTTGCCTTTCCCCCCTCCATCCATGCATTACTTTCCCACTCATCTCTCGTTCTTTGCTTTTCTCTCTCAAATCCCGCTGTCTCGCCTCACTTTAGTTTTTCTCTCCTCCAAATAACAACCGTGGTGGTAATCAAGGCGCAGCATGTCAAGTTATTCTGTTATCAATCAAACAGGGTTATTCTCCGTGTTTTCACAACAGTCAAGGCCTCACAAACTCTCATTATGTCATCTACAAGTCACGCGAAATGGTCCATCCATCCATCCATTACACATCCATCCATCCATCCATCCATCCATCCATCCATCCATCCATCCATTACACATCCATCCATCCATCCATCCATCCATCCATCCATCCATCCATCCATCCATCCATCCATCCACCCATCCATCCATCCATTACACATCCATCCATCCATCCATCCATCCATCCATCCATCCATCCATCCATCCATCCATCCATCCATCCATCCATCATTACACATCCATCCATCCATCCATCCATGTATCCGTCCATCCATCCATTACACATCCATCCATCCATCCATCCATGTATCCGTCCATCCATCCATCCATCCATACATCCACCCATCCATAGATCCATCCATCCATCCATTACACATCCATCCATCCATCCATCCATCCATCCATCCATCCATCCATCCATCCATGTATCCGTCCATCCATCCATCCATCCATACATCCACCCATCCATAGATCCATCCATCCATCCATCCATCCATCCATCCATCCATCCATCCATCCATCCATCCATCCATCCACACATCCATCCATCCATCCATCCATCCATCCATCCATCCATTACACATCCATCCATCCATCCATCCATGTATCTGTCCATCCATCCATCCATCCATTACACATCCATCCATCCATCCATCCATCCATGTATCCGTCCATCCATCCATCCACCCATCCATAGATCCATCCATCCATCCATCAATGTATCCGTCCATCCATCCATCCATCCATCCATCCATTACACATCCATCCATCCATGTATCCGTCCATCCATCCATCCATCCATCCATGTATCCGTCCATCCATCCATCCATACATCCACCCATCCATAGATCCATCCATCCATCCATACATGTATCTGTCCATCCATCCATCCATCCATTACACATCCATCCATCCATCCATGTATCTGTCCATCCATCCATCCATCCATCCATCCATCCATCCATCCATCCATCCATCCATCCATCCATATATCCACCCATCCATAGATCCATCCATCCATCCATCCATCCATCCATTATACATCCATCCATCCATCCATCCATCCATCCATCCATCCATGTATCCATCCATGCATCCCTCCATCCATGTGTCCATCCATCCATGTATCCATCCATGTATCCATCATCCATCCATCCATCCATCCATCCATCCATACATCCACCCATCCATAGATCCATCTATCCATCCATCCATCATTACACATCCATCCATCCATCCATCCATGTATCCATCCATGCATCCATCCATGTATCCATCCATCCATCCATGTATCCATCCATCCATCCATCCATCCATGTATCCATCCATGCATCCATCCATGTATCCATCCATCCATCCATGTATCCATCCATCCATCCATGTATCCATCCATGTATACATCCATGTATACATCCATGTATACATCCATGTATCCATCATCCATCCATCCATCCATCCATCCATTACACATCCATCCATCCATCCATCCATCCATCCATCCATCCATCCATCCATCCATCCATCCATTCATCGGATGCTTTGTCAGTTGGGGATCTCTTCAGCCAACCTCAGGAGTCACCAGTTCCAAACATGCACGCCTCACATGCATGCTCTTGGACTGTGGGAGGACACTGGGGAAAACCCATACAGACAATAGGAAGAACACTTCAGCTCCGCATGGAAACACCTCAGAACCTTCGCGCTACCTTGGCGTCTGTGCTATCGCTGCACCGTGTGCTGCTCCAGAATTTTAATTACCTCAAAAAATGCACCTTCGACCCCGCGTCAGGGTATATTTACATATGCTGACGATGACAAAATCGTGTAATTTGGTCACCATTGACACTCATAAGCCAAAGAACACCATTTTCATGGTGCTTCACAGGAAACACTGGCCTTTATATTTGATGTATTGGATATCGTTTTGTCCTGATTCAATCAAATAATTTACCTTATTTATTAAAAAACTGCAATGGCTTAAAATGTGTCCCCTTCTAATCCCAGAGCCTGACCAGAACCAATGTCAATGTTTTTAACATTCACGTCACTAAAATTTCCCTTGGAAAAAAGTTGATTCATCATTTGTGTGTGTGTGTGTGTGTCTGTGTGTGAGAAATAGGTTGGAATGCCTGATTACATTTCAGCCAGTTTGACCTTTCCCACTGCCACAGATACAGTGAAAGAGGGAAGAAGAGGAAGAGAAAAGCTGAGCGAAAAGAGGAAAAAAAACTAAATAAACACAGATCCCATGTCAGTATTCCGCAGTTTGCTCGTAGCTCCAATTTGGAATTTTACCCTGACAGCTGACCTTTACTCTCACCTGTACAAAATGGAATTCATGACCCCTGAACCAGGTTAGCCTGTTGAAGAATGACCCTGGTATCAATCACAGGACTCAGAGATGAAGAAAGTCTATCTGTATGTCTGTCTGTCTGTCTGTCTGCTATCTAGAAGCTAGCTAACTAGCTTCTAGATAGCTGGATATCGTTTTGTCTAGAAGCTAGCTAACTAGCTTCTAGATAGCTGCTTGATTCTTACTGACAGGAGATCATTACCCTTGATGGAGATAGTTAGGAGGAGGATTCAAGGAGAAAATAATAATGATTGAAAATGAGAGAGAGAGAGAGAGAGAGAGAGAGAGAGAGAGAGAGAGAGAGAGAGAGAGAGGAGGATACATGCAAAAATGAAAGAGGGGGGCTTAGCCAGCATTAATTGTGTTGAATAATTCAACTTACTCAAAAGCTGTAAAGGCCGCTGGAGCGCTTCTTTATTCTTTGTGGGTGCAGCTTGTGCGCTGCTAGTACGTGCATATTTCATGGATGTGCATGAGAGCAGAGAATTGGCGTGTGCGTGTGTGTATGTGTGTCGCTGCTTTGTGGCCAGAGTCCTCCAGGAGCAGCCGCTCACTCTTCATTAATGCGAGATGCAGCTGATGTGTCAGGTAATATTATAAACACGCATGCTCACATGCATGCTCACACGCATGCTCACATGCATGCTCACACGCATGCTCACATGCATGCTCACACGCATGCTCACATGCTTGCTCACACGCATGCTCACATGCTTGCTCACACGCATGCTCACATGCATGCTCACAGCGCTGGAGCTCAAGCGCAGGGCTGTGCTCTCACCGGCTGTCTGCTGAGCGCTGTGCTCCGAAACATAAACAGGCCAAATCACGCACGCGCACGAGTCTTTATTAGTCTTTTCCCATTGATTGGCTTCCTCCTGCATTTGCCCTTCAGTGCCGACTTTACTTAAATTTCCCATCCGTCTCTGTCTGTCTGTCTCTGCTCCCTGGATGTTAACAAGGCACGTGCTTCTCCTCCCTGTTTGGAAAATTGTGGTTTGTCAGATCGCACAGACTTTACAGAGCTTGTGTTTAAATTTAGTGGAGAATGATCAAGCTCCCAAGACCAATCTTCACAAAACTCCACCATTAGCTTCCCAAAACCTCAAAATTCTGTGATGTTCTCCCAAAATACTGTGACTGGGATGAGTTGGCAAGTGTCAATCCCAGCCTGAATGCCCGTGATGAGAGTGTGACTTCCAGGATGATGGTCCGCGCCTGTGTTGGGGTGTGGGGGCTGTTGATTCTAGTGAAGTATTTCCACTCCAGTTGGTGTGAGAGACTCCATCACCTGTAATTTGTTGCATTAAATGCTAAATCATTTATTGGACTCTGGAGCTGATGACCTTAGATCACTTCTTTGACAATAACAGCAGATAAGCCAGTGTAATTTTGTTCCCTGAGGCATTAGCCGGGAAACTGAGTGGTTGATCAGCCACAGCGGATCAGTGTTTGTTGGAGAAAGCAATGGTCAGCTCTGGCTAATAATAAGAAGGTGCTAGGTGGATGGATTGTAATGTTCTGCACGATGAAAAAAAGGGGAGATAAGAGATTTAATATCAGATTTGCTGGCGTGAAAGTCAGAAAACCTTTTTACTGTGCCGACCCCAGTGTTAGCATCCAGCACTGTTTGCACGAGGGAAACTTAACGGAGCCACTTTTTCCAACTTCAAATTTTGATTTTTTTTTGGGTGGATTCAGGACCCCATTAAAAAAATCAAGCCATCACACACGTTCTCTCATGTTCGTAAACTTCCTGTTCACTTCATTCTGGCTCAGTGTTCATCTTCTCTATTTCAGTCTTTCAGGTACAAATGGAGCCCTCTCATGAGTGGCGTAAGCACATGAATAATTTGTATCTAATATCTTTTTGCCTTTCAGCAATATAAACACGCTTTCCCTCAGTGTCTCACCTCTCCGGATCCCCTCTGACTTTGTCCCCCCCCCTTCTGCCCTCAGTCTGGTTCTTTCACACCCTCTCAGTTCTGTCATTCTCTCTTTTGTCCCAGAGTTTTCTAAACAGGCTTAGAATGAAAATGGAAGTGGTTTATTACTCTGGTCCATTATGTTAGCGTTGAGTAGAAAAGGCCAAAGGACACCATGATTAATTGAGTAGGGGTTTGTGTGTGTGTGTGTGTGTGTGTAGCCAGTGGTGAGAAGGAAACAAGACAAGAAATACATCGTTGGCCAGGTTCAGGTGCACGAGTGATGTTGGAAAAGAACATAAAACCATTACGTTATCCACACAGAAGCGAAAACTTTAGCATTAAGGACTTTTAACTTGTTGTTTTAATGACTTCTCCGGTGCAAAGTCCTTGTTTTTCTCTAATGTCTCCAGAGATTATCCTCTATGTGCTCTGGTGAGTATATTAACCATGGAAACAAGGCATCCAGCCAAGGATGAAGGTGGACTCAATCACGCTTGAGAAGAAGCTTCTCTGTTTGTTATGACTCTGAACATGTCTTCTAATTAGCATAAATTCAAAGTCTTTAAGCTTAAACAGATGCTGCTTGGAATGAAAAGGACACCTGTGCATGTTTTGAATATTTTTGCTAAAAACCTTAAAATCTCTACCGAGCTCTGAACTCTCCGGCTCTGCTTTAGATGCGCACCAACTAATCAGCTGAAATGCGTCCCTGGTCTTCAGAACCTGGTACTGAAAGACCAAACCAACAGTCTCAATGCCTGGAGTGTGTTGTGCCATTTTTATAGGATATTTCTGGTGTTTTAATCATGCTGTGAGTTCAAAAAGGCCTTTGCCATTGCTTTAGATAAACAAGAGCACTGCAGTTGACCAAGCTGATGCATTTAAAGGCAGGATTGAGGCACATAAACCTTGAAATGCTCTTATAAGAGAAATTTAGAAATCTACCTTTTCACAGCACGCATCCCCTAGAAGCAAATGCACCCCAGTCTACACACTAAACAAGGGTTTAACACCCAATATTTGTGGTCATTTAGTCACTTTTCAACCCTCCCAAAGATGGAGGCATGGCAACTAAACACAGATAAAGCCGAGACTGGATTGGCATTCTGAGCAGATGAGTCTTACGTTGCTGCAAGTTCTGGCAGTTTTGGCTCCTGCTGTTTGGAGATTTGTCATTTTTGCCACGTGTTTGTTCAGACTTGTTTACTCAGGATGGAGGGAGGCGACAAGGTAGGGAGGCGGCGAGGTCGAGGCAGGAGGAAGGATGAGTTTAACAGTGTAAATTTGGGAAATAATAATTCCCAACAATCAGAGAATTAGGACCTATTTAAAGAGCAATAACACCAAAACGGAATCCTCTTAATTTCTGGAGGAGAATTGGTGCCTGGAGGTGAAGCATGAGTGGGACTTCCTGTTTGTATGGAAGCAGCGGTAAATTGTTAAGATATTTTCCCACATCAGTCTTCACTTCTTTCGCCTTCTCATCATCTCTCTACTCCCTCCCCCCACCCCCACCCCCCACCCACCTTTCAGAACACTCTCTGAATTTCAATATTGGATTTAATCCTCCCCATCAGCGCCAGGACGTCGCTGCCGAAGGAGTCTAAACGAATTTGAGCGAATTAGAGGCGAAAGACGAACGTGTGCACGGAGCCATCGGAGCGCGTGGCGCACGAGGGAAGTGAGGAGAGGGTGAGACAAAGGCGAGGAGAAAGCTTTTTGCAACTTGTCGCCAGAGACATCACAGTTTTTCAGCTCCGACAGGTTTCGCTCTTTAGCTTCATGTGTTTGTGTGTCCAGACCCAACAAAACCTCGACGTGTTCCTCCTCTTGGGGCCCGATTCAGTGAGTGGAGGGGAGACTTCAGTCTTGTGATTCTGTCTTCTCCTAAAATACCACCCCGTCTGTTGTGTACCACTGCCATCAGGTCCATTTCTCCACCTTTTATGCTTGTGTATCTCTGACAGGCTGTGAATGCTCAAAGAATTCCTTTACTGTTAATAATGGATTCCCAAACATGCAATAAAGAGGGGAAAACTCAGCATAAATAAAATAACAGGGGAAAAAAAGGTTTATTTTTAAGGATTGCCTCTGAAAAAAAACAGCAACAAAAAAGAAACAAGGAAAAAGCTAGCGTGACACTGCTATTATGGACTATCAGAACAGGGAGTGACACTTCTGTTCCGATGGTTAAAAAGAAGAGGATGAGATGTGCTGTAAGAGACAAAAACAAGGTTCCTAGCAGGCCTGGTATTCCTGGGATACAGTGAAAAGGGAAGAAATTAATTGAGGGAGGACTTCAGCGCCTTTGCTTTTCTCCAACACCTTCTGGGTTATATCGTCTACCAACTTCTGAGATGATCAAAACAAGTATGGAGCGAATGCGCTCTGCTTTAGCCACCGCTGAAACCTAATTTGTGTCAAGGTTCTGACATTTCCCCAGGTATCAGCAAGAAAGAGGAAATTAAAGAGATGCTACAAGCAGCCAAGGTTTCCGGGGTGGAAAAAAGAGGATTTCTTAGTTTGCTGTGATTCACAACGCGCTGCTTTCTTTCCCGTCACACCTGGAACGGCTGCGTGAATCCAGCGTTTTGCAGAGAGAGGGGGCGAAGAGATCAGGCTGACAATCTGCAGCGCCACGAATGCAGAAACACCGAGGGTCAAGTGAAGCGTTGCTTGATTTCTTACACCCCCACCCCACCACCCCCCGCTTCCCGAAGGCCTCCCTCCTGCACACCTCTTGCCATTCATCCTCCCGTCATTTTCCTGACTTTTATCAAGGTTCACTCCTTGTCGTTACCTCCACGTGTTTGTCTTCACTCGCCGTTCGGGCTCTGCTTATAGTACACTCTGACACACACTTGACCTGTAATGTGCCGTATGTATGATTCATGAGTCGTTTGTGTCTTGAGAAGCACGCGGGGCTGAAAACAGCTCTCTCCTCTTCCTCTTCCGCTAACTCCGCTCTTGCAGTGAGGTATAAATAATGGCAGCGGAGCGAAAGGAGAGTGGCAGCATGACGCCAATGAGCCCCGTTGACTTCCATTAGAGTGAGAAATAATATTTCTCTCCGCATGTGCTTATTAACATCACGACAGTGCTGATTTGATCCAACTTGGGGGGGGGGGTCAGCGCAGTCCAGACAATATCGCTCACTTCATTCAGGACCTTTTTCATTTGGCTGTGACTGTATCAGGTTTACAAAAGATCACCCTATTGATTTTCTGTGCGCTTTTGTTACTTGTGCTAAGCTTCGCCGCTAAGCTATACGGCTGGTTATTTTTGGCTGTGCGCTCAGCCTACAGCATGCCGTTCGGACGTCCAGGTCGTTTCATGCAGGCTTACTTGAGTCGTCCTATAATTAACTGTCTTTACAGCTTCCAAGTTCAGCCTTTTCTGCCGCTGTGAAAGGAGAGAGCTTCAAAACGGCTGCCAATACTCCCGTAGCTCAACTGCCAGAAATAATGTTGCATATCAAAGAACAAACACTCCACTGCCTTTGGCAATTTAACCTTCTTTTAGAGCTGATTAAAATGTGTGAGACGTCTCCTTTGCTATGCCAACACTAACAATAAAGCAGCCAAATGAGAAAGCCATTTTAATGAGAAAGGTCAGTCACGTAAGACATCCTCTGACAGCTTTGTTTATGCCGTGTGTGTCAATTAATCGACTCAGCACTGCTGTATTTATTGTCTGAAAAGAGAGAAATATTGACTTAAATGTTTCAAAAATAATACGCCGCGAGTTGTTAACGAAGAGACCGATACTAAACAGATGTGTCAGAGCGGGAAGTACCGACATGGCGGGGGATTGTGCCGACATCAGCAGAGTTTTTAAAAAAAATGATCATCAATGGTGATGAGATACATATGAGACTGGGCGGGTGGCCGGCGCTGTCACTTCACAACATGAAGGCCTTCGTCGATGTGCACCTGGGGTGTGTGTTTGTGTGTGTCTGTGTGTGTGTGTATTCTAAGTTGACCTTAGGTGTGTAGTTGACAAACACTGCCTGCGTACAACCGCATGCACTTGGTCTCTCGGTAATATACTGATGTTGTATCCCGGCCCGGAGACTCAATTACACAGAAGATTTACATTCTTTTTGCATTCAATGTAGCAGCGTCAGATTAAAGCGCTGAGTAAATCTCACGGGGATTTCCTGGGGTGAACGGCATCACAGGACTGCGACTAGAGAGGTAAAGTTTGGGTTTGTTGTTTACTCGGCAGTTGTGAAAAATGCAATAATTAATGGGCCGGAATGAAAAGTTCCAGCCAGATGGGTTGTGTCTTTTTTTACCCCCCATCAATATTTCTGAGTTATTTCGATTTTCAGGGCTTTTCCGAGCCACTCCAGGTATAATTTAATAATGCTGCTGGAATATGGAGACTGGGATTAGAGCACTGGGGGAAAACGCTGACCTCCAGGCCTTCCAGCACCTCAGAGGCAGAGCATCATATCCACCTCAGGCAGTGGTGTTCCTGGGAGAGCGCCAGCCTAATAGAGGGCGATCTGTGCAGCTGCTTGGGCGCTTGATCGATAAGGCGCGCGCAAAAATCGCAGTCAATTCAGACACAAATTATTAATGCAAGGTCACATTTGTTGGCTCGCAGAATCCGGCAGAGGGAACGGAAACACCTGAAAATAACGCAGGTGTGGAAAGACGTGTCGACCCTCGGTAATGGCCAGACCGTAGGCTGCAAACCAGCGTCCGCGGCCCTGGCAGGGCGCGTCGAGCCCACAGAGATCCGTCTTCATCGCAGCAGCATCTGCTCTCGTCCCCGTCTGTCTCCACAATGTATGAGTGGGTGGTAATTGCGGCGCGCGGCGCCATCGGAGTGACATTAACACATGATGGGGATTAAATGAAGTCCAATACTGCAGCACCAATATTATCATTCCCTCTTTTTCTCCCCCCTTCGCTCCCCCTCATCTACTCATTATTTTTGAGGCATGTTTGCTGCCTGCTGCCGCACTCGTGTTATTGGTTTGTCTTTCGATTTGTTTGGAGGCAGATAAATGTGCCCGGCAGGATGATTCTCGTCGTGGACCACTTGCATGATAACTAGCACTATCACAGAGGCTGTCAACACCTTTTAAAGTTTATTTTTATTGCTCTGCCACTGTGTGAGAGTGCATGCAGATCCTCATAAAATGCTTTTAGTCTGCTGCTAATGCTTTTAATCGTGCCTGTCTCAGGCTATTAAGCTTAGTTTGTGTTTCCATTTTCAACTCCACTGTCGAGAAATTTACATTATACACTTTGTAATAACACTTTTGTCTAAGTACAAAGTGATTTTTATGTATTTTATTATGTGTAGATATCAGCATACGTAGGAGAAGTCTTGCTTTATGATCACATTTCTGTTTTTAGAACTTTTGATCTTTTAGAATGCTTTCTATCTATTTTTTATTGAAAATCAAGTAAAAATAAAGTCTACACGTCATCTTGTTGATTTCAGTTTGTTTGTAAATGGAACCTGATTTCACTCTGGATGTTTTACCAGAGATTTAGGTCACATACAAATTTTACAGCTCAAACTGCAGTTATTGTTGTGTTCAAATATGATACGTGACTCTTTACCACCAAATAAAAGTATTCAATAAATCAACCAAAAATACTGTATAACTGAGTAACGCGTAGTATAATCCATGACCTCCAAACCCGAATAAGTTCATTTAAAAAATAAAAAATAAAAACCATGAATAATTAATCGGACTTTGTCAGTTTAATACAGATGGTTACAGTCAGCTGTTATATACATTTGTGCCTGAGCTGTATTTATGAGTTATGCGTTCCATTTTAGGTGCTTTTCAAATCAGGTGGTGCCTGTTTGCGGGTGTAGTCGGGTGTTTGAAGGGGTACAAAGTAAAACTTCCTGCCGCAAAGCCACACACACTTGAAACACTTGAAGAAGTCTAAATCACTTCCTGCAATTGGTTTTGTTTGTGCTAAATATTCAAATCCCACAAAATTGTGTCAAGAACAGGCAAGATGACAACAATCTGCATACGATGACACTGAATATGATGCTGATAACGAAGGGGCATGTGGCAAATCCATACGGCAGAATATCCACCTCACTCTCATTACTATAATCCCTCCACTGTTTATTCATTCCTCCTTTTGTCTTCCGCCTCTGCAGGAACAGACGCTGCTTTCACCTTCCAAGGAAAACATTACTCTCTGGAAATGGACTTCCTGTGTGTGCTTTTGTGTGTGTGTGTGTGTGTGTGTGTGTGTGTGTGTGCGTGTGTGTGTGTGTGTGTGTATGTGTGGGGTTCTTTCTTTTCATTTTTTCAGAACACTCGACTATGAACCTCGGTCACTTCTTGGAACTCTTCTTTAAAAGCACACACACACACACACACACACACACACACACACACACACACCCACACACACACACACACACACACACACACGTGCACGCACACACGCTCACAGTACTTTAATGCACCAAAGGGCTCCCATGTGCCCACGGGGAAAAGCCAATCGCCCCATCGAGGCATTGCTGCTTTATGAAAAATGTATGAAAAGATATGATACAAAGCAAAACTCATTTCTACACAGTTGTGAATTAATAATTTGTCTTTACAATTTTAAAATCTTCATCTCTCTCCCTTGACTATGATGGAATAATAATAGCAATATATTTATTTGTCAGCACCTTTCACAAAACTCTAATAAAAAAGCTTCCTTTATCCCTCTTTTTCTCTCTTTGTTTGTCCTTTCTTTTCTAATTTTCCCAATTTCACACCCATTTCTCATCATGTTTGCCCTTCCAGCCTAGCTTACTTTCTCCAGTCGAGATAGCTTTGACTCAGTAAACACTGGTCTAATCATTGTGCCCTTCCAGAAGTCCGATTGCCAGCTAGCTTCTGGTTTGAAATATCATCAATATTTAATTAAGTGATTATCTTTTTCCAACACAACACAGATAGGGAAAGGAAAGAGGCTTAAAAGTTGGCTCCAGTTCACGGCTAATCCTCTTGTTAAAATGGCTGCCCCCCCCACTGGTGTTACTGTCCACCCACTTGACCAAAATATGTCCCAACCATCAAACAGGATACTGTGGGAGCAGAATGGTTTGAGATAGCAAGAAGTCCTGACTCCTTCAGCCCTGCAGCTCTACATTTATTCGATTGTCACATTCGGCATTTAAAGTTAACACTAGATGCAACCTCCTTAGAGGCTGTGGTCAGAATAAAGGTCTGCAAATCTAGAAAGAACAGTCACTATAAAGTAGAGTTTTATATAAAGGGTGAACAAATGTGTCACATAGAGAGAAGAACAGTTCCTGAAATCTACTTTTAGAGTGTACCGTAGAAAGATTTGCAAAAACATGTTCAAGAGTTGTTAGTCTGTGGTTCATCTGTGTGAAGGCAACGCAACCTTGTGCAACACTTTTATCACCATATGATTTCCAAGATATAAAAAAAACCTCAGAGAGGGAACAATTGTATGCCTGAGTTTACATATAAATGTGGAAGTAAAAGTAAATCACGATGTTGCACAAGCAAGCTAGCATAGATCAAAAAGACAGAATGTTCCCAGCATTCATGTAAAAAAAAAAACGTGCAGACTGTCATCGTTTAAATCATGAATGTCAATAATCAGCTGTCAGTCAGCATGTTTGCTTTATTCACCCTCAGTCTGAACCAAGTGCAGGAAGCTCTGCAAACATTTTGGATTTAAAGCTCCTATAATTACAGGAGGGATCAAAATCACTTCACATTTGAGTTAAAGGTAAAACACGGATAAAGCCATTACTTGTTTAAATATATTAGTGATAAGGATATGTCTGTTAAGCAATCGATCCAGTGGAACAGATATCCAATGGTTTCAATCCAAAGTACCTTTCTGTTTAACTTCCTGATAGTATAATCCACTGATAAGCCATTTTGCTCACGTGTTGTGTTACATGCTGACATTTTATCTTTGTTATTTGGGCCATTATGTTCTCATGTTTGGCTATCAGGGCAACACAGTGATTTTAAATAGCAGGACTCTTTTAAAAGCTTGCAGCACAAACCACTAATCAAAAGCCTTTTCCATCCCTGAGCTGCAGCCATGCCAGGAAACATGACACCGTGTGTTCACTTTCTGCTTAAATAAGGGCACAAATTTAGCTGGTGCAGACGAGCGCTCGAGTCTGAAACCCAAATGAGAGATGCATGTTGTCTGTCATATTTCGGTGATATTTTGTTGAAGTTGAACTTTGACACTGACAGAGGGGGTGTCGGAGCTGTGTCTTGGTCCCCCAAACAAAATACAACTCTTAAATCTGATGTTAAAGGCGGTAAATCAGCAACTGAATGATTTAACAACACGGACGAGGTGGCAGAGAAGAGAAAGGAAAGATTTACAGATACTGCGGGGAATGGAAACCACTCATTTATATTTTCACCTGTTTTCGTACTTTGGTCTGATGGGATTATGCACCAAAATATCTGTGTGTGATGAACAAACAGAACATGATTAGTTCCGAAGGTGAATTGCAGCTCTGCACAATGAAGGAAATCAGCAAAAATGAGAACTGTTGCCCTTGAAGTGGCCAAATGTACGATACAATTGGCAAACTGTGTGGTTAAATTTGCTCAATCTGCATTCACTAAGGCAAATGTATAGTTAAAATCTACATGATCAGCCTCAGGAAACATGATATATCAGGCCAGTGAATCACTGCCTGTCATACTAGATAAGTGAGTTATTTAAAACTATAATTGCTTGCTATAATTACACATATATACATGCATAAATTT
This sequence comes from Takifugu rubripes, assembly GCF_901000725.2. Lineage (NCBI taxonomy): Eukaryota > Metazoa > Chordata > Actinopteri > Tetraodontiformes > Tetraodontidae > Takifugu > Takifugu rubripes. The sequence continues at coordinate 7,755,395 of NC_042288.1, forward strand.
AAATGCAGCAATCGGACTATAACTGATTTATGTGTTTAAAACTTTACAGTGACATAATCATGTGAGATAGTCTTACATGGAGCTGCAGTCATTGGTAATAATTGCAGACATTATCTGTGACGTCAGTCCAGTGTGATTCAACCATGTCTGTAATTTAAATATATATATATACATATAGAAATAAGGACAGAAGGCTGCTGTGTGTGCATGTGTGAAGGTGTGCTCCATCTCTCAGTGTTCCTCTGCAGATGAAAATGCCCCAGTGTAACGAAGCAGAAACTTTATTAAGGGCTTTACAAGGTGGAGATTTGATTCTATTCCTCTCCTGCCCCCCCCCTCATTCCCCCACATCTCTCAGTTTCTGTCTTCATCTCTCACGCCATTTAATTTAAACTCCAGTTGAATTTAACAAGGGAGGGGGGCATTGTAATGAATACTGGCGCATATATTAACTGCCACAGAGGGGCATCCACTTTCACTCTTTCATCTACTTTCTTGCCTTTTCTTGGGGCCCAGGCGGACATGGTTGCAGGATGTGACGACACGAGTGGCATTTCCAGATGTGCCATCTTGGATTTTTTAGTTAATTTAGTTATTAAATAAGTTTCCTCACACATACCTTTAAAATGTGTCGTTTTTATCCGCTTCCTCAATGTTATTCGCTTTATTTTAACCTTCGACACATCTCAGTATAAAAAACAACCCCCCTGCGTCAAACTTGGAGTCCACCTTGTTAAAATTGTGTGACCAAACTAGAGCCACAGCAGGACCACTTCTCTGCCACTTCTTGCCAAGACGACCAATAAAAGAAGAACGCGGAGGTGAAGGGGGAACTGAGAGAGGTGGGGGAGGGAGCCGGTCAGGAGGGCACTTTCTCCATGCTCAGCAGAGCGTTGATGTGTCTCCGTCCAGCTGAGAGCAAAGAGAAAGTTGCAGCGGGGAGATTCTGCAGAGTCACAGGAGCAGCAAACGCAGAGGGTGGAACAGAGGAGTGAAGCCGGGGGGAGGGGGTTTGGGAGGGGGCATCACTTATGTTGCTCCTCTACTGGAGGAGTCGGAGGGAGAGAGGGAGAGGAGTGAAACTTCACACCTGCCTGTGCGGTGGCCATTAAAGTCAAACCAGTACTGGAGCGGACCCCACAGCAGCTTTTCCAGTCACCAAGCGTTGGGAACAATGCTTCCTCATAAAACGCATCCACCGCGTGAATCATCTGACTCTTAGAGGAAGGTAAGAAGCAGCTCAGATTTCTGTGCTGGTTATTTCAAATCATAAAAAAATGTGTGTTTTGGGGGGGAGGAAAGGATGATTTAACCTGAAACAGAAAGTGCTGTAGCATGAATTCATCGACTGCTGAAACATTTCAGCAAAGCAGTTTGTTTTCTATGGAATGAGATGAGACGGAATATGAAACAGAGAGCGAGTCATCGTCCCGGTGGCCCTGTGCTCTGCTTCATGAAGGCCGAGGAGGCGGTTGTTGGAGGGGAAATCCAGGAAGGTGAGTCGTCGATCTGCAGGTCTTCTCCATGGAGATACGAAGGATCTTTCTGCTTGTTTTCATTCTCTCTCATAAAGATGGAGTTCCAAAAGCCGTGCCACAGGTCTACAAAACATCCTAACTCTCTCTGAAAGACAGCTCCAGCTCTCCATTGGGGCCTTCATTTGAAGGCCAAAGGACAAATGTTCATGTCAGGCCTTAGAGAACCTACTTCTAAAGGTGTGAAGGACTTTTTGCATCAGTCACAGCAGAGCAAATCAGCCCAAGGGATATCTTTTATTTCAACATTTGACAAAAATGGCAGATAAATTGCCCATTAGATGTAAATCACGCATAACATCTCAGTCTGACTTCTCCTCCAAGCGCCACACACGTGCTCGCCCTCTGACCGACTCGTTCCTGATCCCGTTGATCTTCGTTCCTCACAAAGAGAACCTCAGCACCGTCATCTCTGCCACCTCCAGCTCTTCCACAGTGCCGCTGACCATCTTCCCCACCTTTTCCTTCATATTTGCTGACACTTTTCACTGTGCTCCATCACTGTTTCCTCCACATTCTCCACAGTCCTGGACCAAAGCATTCACAAAATCACCCTGTAAAGAGGGAGGAGTGAAACTTCACACCTGTGTGTTCAGTGGCCATTTATATTTATTTATCATGTCGACACCGTCTAGGGGACTATAAAATGTGAGTATGCTGCAATTAAATGTATATTGTGAAACTCTCCATTATTAAAAGCTGACACATCATGAACGGGGCCTCTATTCTCTGTATTAATTATTCATTTGGAGAAGAGAAGAAATGGGTGGTGGAAAGAGGAGGTGGTAGTCTTGAGAGAGGCGAGAGTGGAGGAACAGAAGCTGCGCTTTAAACACGGGACCTGGAAGCTACATTAGCACTATCAATAAATCAGGGAAACAATGTTTATGCCTGTCTCCCCCTTTTTCAAATGGCCTTTGACCTCTTTTAGGACAGAAATAGCTGGATATAAAACTGCTCCCTTAGATTAGACTAAAAGTTTGATAGAAAATGAAATAAATAAAAAACACAAGCCCTAAAAAGGCACTATTATTTTTTCAACTCTATATCAGCAGAATGTGTTTTGGCCAGAAAAACATCACTTGAGTTTGGAGCGTTTTCAGTCTGGTCTGATCAAACTTTGCTTAGCTCTTCTTTTCTTCTAATCTTACCTCCATGCTCTGCTAGTTTGTGATGATGGTCTTAATTATTCATGAATGCCATTGCCATTAAACCATTCTGTTCTTTGATTTAAATAAGGTAAAGGGTTCATTTTAAACACACATTATAACCATTCTGCCTCATCCTTCTAAAACATTACTATGACATCATCAGATGAGGGGGAAGGTTCTTCAGCTCTTCTTACCTTAACAATCCCTCATGCTTTTATATGACCTATTTATTGCTGACTGACCTTATCTTATTGCCCATAAAAAATCAAGCAGAGGCTCTTTAACTTGTCCGGTCCACAGTTGACCCTGCTTTATTGGCTTTTTGGTGATTGTATTTTTAAGTTGTTAAACCAGCCACTGTACGTCCCCCTTCAGCCGTTTCCTCTGTGAGGCTGGTAAAAACAGCAGGTTTGTCTCTTTCCTCGCCAGCGTTGTTTAGAGTGATTAAAACAAACATCATCCTGCTGTCAGCTGTGGTTTTTTTAGGCATGTGGGGAAAGATCAGCCATGCATGATCCAGAAACCACATCTTCATCAAGGTCAAAAAGCTTGAACCCAAAGTCGAGCTGAACTTGCTGGTCATTATCAATCAAAGCGGCTTTGATATGTCTTGGTAAAGAAAGGTCCACCTAAAGCTGGAACACATCCACAGACGTTAAAAAAAACAAACCTACTGACAATCCCAGTGGAGAACCGTAGTGCTTTGTTGTAGTTTGTGGAGCTCCCTGATTTTGCCTTGTGTCTCCTGATGGTTTAGGCATCAGCATCAGATGTCTCAGTAGGGTCTCATCAAGCTGTGGGTGGGTTTCAATAAAGAAGAGCTTCACTGTTGGTCCAGTTGTGTATCTCCACACCACTGCTGATAAATATGGAAGAGCCTTGTTTCAGGATACAGCTAGGGAATACTGTGGAGGTGTGAAGGCAAAGTGCTAACTGATATGCTAACACATGACTCTTGCCTAAAATATGCAAGGTGCTTGGTAAATAATTGTCTTATATTTAGATTTTGGGTAGAAAAGTGAGGTAGTTGGAGAGTGACAGTAGGAGTGGTACTATTAAAGGCGTGTGTAGCAATTTTCTCAAAATGATGTAAACAAACTGGGTATAGATGGTTGCGGGAATGTACAGAGGTTAACAGGTCGCCCATTCCAATTACACTGTGATTTGTCTGTGCGTGTGTGTGTGCAAATGCGTCAAACTAAAATCTGACTAGGGTTAAGCTCATCCAGTTAATCAATAATTCTCTACGAGACCTCCATGACAACAAACACATGGGTCATTTGCACCAGCAAATTACTGCACCACCATTTACTTCTGAAGAAAGGAAAACACATATAAACAAGAAGCTTAAGGTTGCTGTGACATCATTACCAATGAAGAAGAGAGACACACAGCATGTTGACAGACCCAGCTTCAAGGAGCTTTGTTCAAAACTGGCATCTCGTTGGAATTCAGGCCTTTTCCCTGTTTACATCAAACAGGTAAGTCGGATAACTGACGGGAAGATGTCCTCCTCGACACTAGGTGGCGATAATCCTAAACTTTGTTAATCTCCTACAGAAAGTATGCTTTACATATTGTACAGATAAGACGCATTCTATCTCTTGTGGTCGTGTTGATGAGAGGCAGACAAGAATGGCGAAAGGTCGCAGCAGCTTTCTTGGATGTGTTCCAGGGTCATACCCCAGCATGAGGGTTGTGGAGCATGCGCACGTGTCCAGTGAACTCTGATTAAGGTGAATACATTGTCCGTGTGTCATAGATATGGAGAGCACCGATATCAGTCAGACCAATGTATTTACATGCACCTGTGTTCCAATAATGGTCAGACTGTGGCACCGTCATGCACCCCCCCCCCCCCCCCCCCCCCCCCCTTCATAAACACACAGCCACACACATGCACCCGTAGACCAGAATAACTCTTTTTTAATGTCTGCTGTAGTGTGCATCGATATCATGGTAACTGGCAGATCATTAAGCAGCAAGCAACCAAATTATTGTCCCGTGACAGAAACATGAATGTGCATCCTCTCTCTCTCTTTTTCTCATTCAGTCTCTGTCTCTTGCTCATACGTGCACAGCCATATTATTTATAGGAATAAAATAACTCTTACCTAAATCAGACACGATGGTCTGGCATTGACCTGAGACACCCGTGTCTATAAGCAATGTAAAACTATTAGATTTATTCTGGAAAATTGGAAAGGTTGAATTGAAATTCACACCATCGTGGTGCATAATTAACCTGGCAGAGAGCATATTTTCCTCAGAGGTTTTTTTTTTTTTTGGCAGGTATGGCCTTGTACCTCAGAAAAACAAATCTCCATTGTCTTTGCCGAAAAAAATCTATTTATTTGGGACTGTAATTGAAGGCTGAGCTTGGCCGTGATTCTAGGCAGATGTTTGGTCTGCACGCTTGGGTCCTGGTTTCGTCGGCACCTGCAGGCTAGTGGAATAAATGCATGTGAGATGGAGTATTCCTTGCTTTCCCAGACTGTGTTGTCAAACCCAATCCTCTGAGTCCTCGGCTCATTAAGATACAAGCACCAAATGTGAGCAGTATCACCTTTTTAAAGGAGTTTGCACAACATTGCTTGCAGCTCGATCTCACCAGTCAAAATGAAAACCAGAGCCAATCCGAGCTCTAGAATCTGGATGATGGGCAAACAAGCAACGAGTTCAATGCAGGTTAAAGGTGAAAGACAGCCCACCCTGCTAATTGATGAGCATTTATCTCCTCCTTATCTCCTTAAGATGATTTGGAATAGTAGGCCAGCAAAGCGAGGGCTCATTTTGATGGGCTGCTGCTGTGGTATGCTAACTTAACTATAATGGAGACGTGAGGGAGAACCAAACGGACATGAGCAGTGTTGGGGAAAAAAACAAGAATAGAAAAGCCCAGCTAATTCTCCCGAAACCCCCCCCCCCCCACACACACCCACCCCCGTGTTTCAGAGACCCGCTGACTGAAACCACTGTTGCTGCCGCTGTGATAGACTTTGGAAAATGAACCATCATTTTCCACTCAGCAGTCGTGCATTATGCTCCAATTGAAACCACCGAGCTTTATATGCCGGGAGGATGCAGAGGAAAAGGGAGAGGAAAAGCTGGGCAGAATATTTAAACACGCCAGACAAAGAAACTGAGCAAGCGAGGCAACAAGTCAAATCCAAAACCCGAGTGGGTTACAACAAATATGTTGATATAACAGTTTGAATCAACTATGCTTTTGAATAGTGACCAGGAAAAAAAAAACCATATTCAAGACATTTTAAGATGAGCTTGACAAACACTCTCCATCTGATTCCACAGTCTGCCATGCTTTTCTCCCTCTTCCCACCTGACCTGGTCTCTTATAAAGGAAATGCCATATAAAATAACCTTTTTAAAAGTGAGCCCGACCTCTAGTCCCCACTGAGGTATTCTGTTTGTGTGAATAGTGAATATTGACATTTGGATCCGACTGGGGACGACTGTGTTGCTGAATCTATGTATGCGCTGGAGCCCCTGCGTGTGGATACACACACCAATGCAGCAGCCAACACACACTGAGATATGAGAGTAACACAAATGCTCCTAAAGAACACAGTCTTGTTTCAATCAAATGCTGAGATCCTCATTGTTTATATACTGTATGTAGAGTGTCTCATGCCTTCCCTTTAGGTTTGTGTTTAGGGGTCTGTTCAGAATTTCAATGTCTCTGCAGAGAGGGTGATAGACGCCTGTCTTTTTTATTTATTCTTTCAAACAAAATCTCCCAGCTACCATTCTGTTCCTGCCATCAGCCTCAGCTTTTTTAATATCCTTAGCTGCATATCCACAAATACCGCGATGTAAACAATGAAATCACTTCTCCAAAATTCGGAGAGCATAAGTTGCATCTTTGTTTTTTGTTTTTTTGATTTTCCCCCAATCCTAAAATATGCAGACTGAGTTCAGAGTTGTTGTTGAGTTTTTGCAGCCGTATGGTGTTCTGTCATAGTTTGGGCGTGAATGGGGCGTCCCACCTTTCAAGTCACGTATCAATTCAACCGATGCACAAAACAGACAAAGAGCACAAACAGCAAGTCGACTGTCGCATAGAGAGGAATTCACACCTTCCTTTAAGAGCACTAAACCAAGTCCTACAAGGTCCCATATGTTTCCAGGACTGCTTCATTGGGTGAGTAAAAGTCATGAAAAGTGTCTTCCTTGACCGACGGCCCTCATAAACCACAGAGAATTCACCTGCTATGATGTGAACTGCGATATAAATGTATTCTGGTATGTTCGAAAACGCGTACATTTAGAGTTCTTTGTTTCCCATGAAGCTTTTAGAGGGTGTTAACAGGAATCTGGAGCCATTTTATCCCCAAGTTTAAGGCTCAAGAAATACTACAGCCCGATAGCAGTGGCAGCAGTAATGGAGGGTAAGTGCAGGTGCAGGCATGGCGGATGTGCTGCGCCAGCTTTATGTGTGAAATCTGTTTTAAAGTTAAATTTCTCTGAAAGTAGCAGCTACTGGGAGACTTCTCCCAGAATGCAGGTTCAGCCACCAAATGGCTCTATCAAGTTTAATGGGACTGTGTCGTTTCTTTTATGACACAGTAACACACACTGCAGGCTCCTTCTTTGCTCATTTTGCTGAGATGAAAACAAAGGCTATATTTTCTGAGACGGGAAGCAGCTTATAAAAGAAACTGTTATTGCAGGAAATGTTCCAAAAAGAGCTAATATCAGCATCCCTGGTACAAAATAAAATGAGCATAAACTTGTCTCAAAATGCTTTTGAGTCCGCGAGTGTTTGGGTAAATAAGATGTTTGCTTTTGCTGTGAAGTGTATGACTTCCACACTTTCATGGGACGCACAGAAGATGGTATTTATGTGCGTTCAACATTTTACAGTCTTTCCATGCTTTTTATGACACCTCACGAGATGTGGAAGGACAAAAGGCAGATAAAATAACAGTGATTATCCTTTAAATTAATGATTATTGTGATTCCAAACCGTTGGGGAGGAAGAAGTAGAAACCATTCAGCAGCGATTTTCTAATCTGAATTGCTAATGTTAATTTTGATGTTTATTTGCTTACAAATTGCTGCTCTGATGCGGCTCCAAACCGGTTATTCAATAAGATCTTTGTGTGTCAAAGAGGGTGGGAAAAACAAAATGAAACAGATTTCAACCCAAACGTTTCTTTACTACAGCCCACTTTTTGACTATGGGCTCGCACGCACCAAAACCAAATTAACCAGGGGTTTAAGTGCTAAACATACGTAGCATGGCTGGTCATGTGCCAGCTTTTACGTATGATCTCACTGTGTATCTGGTTGCGCGTTCTGAGATTCACCTTCCTTGTTCTGTTGCACATTTGATCTTATCAATGGAAATTCATACTTCGCTAAAAGTGGCACCGATACCAACTTTGAGAAAAAGAGGTTTGAAGTCAGAAGATGGAGCCTAAATGAGGATGGGGAGAATGAAGAGCTGCATAAATGATCAAAGAAAGACATGAGCTGAAGGGGTGTAAAGGAACACAGAAGAAAAACAGTCGGATTAATAATTGACCAATGTCTTTCTGTTTCTCTTCTATAACTGTATTTTCTTTAAAATCTTTTTTATACAGGTGATAAAGCTCTTTAATTATATAGTTTGGTCCCTTAATTTTGCAACGTTCCCTTATGGAAACTGAAGATTATGCCCTTTAACTTTATAAAAAATATGTCTTCCTTCAAGTAAAAGGTGGTGAGAGCAGACTGCTGGTGTGGTTGGATGTTTCATCTCTTCAGTCCATCTCTAGCTGATGTTTGTGTGAATCACAGAAAACACGACCAATACAAACGCAAACGTGAGAGGAGTGGAAAAAGAAGAAAAGAAAGCAGGACAATAGTTCCTTTTCCCAGTGAGCCTTTGAGTTTCACAGCCCATCTGGACATCCTTGTGGTGAAGTGGGAGAGTGATTAAAAAACCTGACCGGAGCCTCTGTTCTGCAACATCTAAACATCTTAATGTCATCAGTGCAGCAAGAAAATTCTCCATAAGTTCTAGCTAGCAGAAACACACAACCATCTTTTCCCAGGATTTTCCCAGGTTCTCCTGAAACTAGCAGTCCTGCTCTGATACAATGTGGTCATAGATCAAAGCCTGTGTAACACATCAAAGTGCACTTTTACTTCTTTTACTTTTGCTTCATTAATATCTCATATCTCAAATTCGAGGTCAACCTGAACCAGTTTTTTAATATAAAACATTATATAGATAAATCTCGGAGCTGTTATTTTCAGACCTTTCAAGTCTCTGGGGGGGATCAATGTGACAGATGGGAGAAAAACAGGGGACAAGGACCATTGTCAAATTGGATCTAATCACATTAGCGAGCTGATAGCGTTCCTGTTGAGGTAAATGTTGAACACAGGCCGTTGTCATCAGCAGACGCAACCAGCCGGGCCTTGACCCACCGAAACGGCTGTCACATCCACCTCATCACATGCACACTTGGGGGTCGGGAACCTTGAGCGTGACCCACGACCACATCTGAAGAGTGATGGCAAGGTGGGCAGAGCTGGGATTAAAGGAGGAGGACACATCAGGCTCCACATCTACTACAGACAGGTTACACTGTAAACAGGGCCAATTGATTTGTGTGCCAGATGTGAATGTTTTGTAATGGTTATAGCGGCATTACAATATATGGTGTTGTAATTTGTAGTTGGATTAAGTGCCGCACCATCCGTTAGGTTCCGGCTCTCTCCTAAACCACTGCAAGAATCATCCTGCGTTGGTGTTTTTCTGTGAGACTTGGAGAGAGGAGTTTTTTTTCTGTTTGCAGGCCGACATCGTTCACATTTGTCATCTGGTTTAATTTGCTACCTTACTGGTCATGGCCATTCAGACTGTGCAGCTAACGGGCTTTTGTTGGAGGTAAAAGCCTTTTAAAGAGCCCTTCTGAGATTTGTGTAATTGAGCAGCGTGCTTAATGACAAGTTGCTCTGGCCTAATGAGGGTGTGGACTAAAATAACAGCAATGACTTTGGTCCTTGCTTTTCATAACAGTGCTGTTTGGTTTAGTCTCTCTCAAATAAGGTGGTTAGGAGGGCTCTGAAAGGTAATGGGTGGTGAGGCAATTTCACCATACTCACATGCTCCACACTGGGGCCATTACTTGTGAGGAAGAGACAGAGAGAGGGACATCCAGAGACAGACAGCCAGAGAGAGGGTGATTAGGGTTAGACATGGTGCCGCAGCAAGCCCGGATCTATAGAAATGGCCTCTTAACATGATGTATGAGGTACGTGCTGAAAACAGAGTTGGTGATTAGCATTCTGCTACCAGTAAGGCCGGACAAAGAAGTGGGGAAACAGCATTAGTTGGGTTGTATCATGGGCCACAGTGACAGGCCAGCTTTTAGCTCTCTATAGCTGTAAGGAACTACAGTTCTTTCAATGTTGTAATTGTTTTTAAAGGGATCATTAGATCCCCCCCAACAAGGTAATTTATCATGAATAAAAAACTGGAAAACTGATGGTCCCTCCTTAAAATGATAATGTTTTTGGTAATATAGCACTGAGAATGTAGAAGGAATTCTATCAATGATCCATTAAATATCTGTCATGTGTTGGAAATGGAGTAAAACAGAAAAAAAAGTAATGTAAATTGTTTTTCTTTGTTGAACTCTAAGATTCTAGATTTGCTGTTGAGTGCTGAGTTTGTTTCCTGTTGAATTTCTGATTTTAGGGTTAGGGTTTTCTATTTTCTACTTTGACAATGACAGTTAAGCCACTGCTGTGAGGTCCTTTTGCTAAAACAGATCTATCTATCTATCTATCTATCTATCTATCTATCTATCTATCTATCTATCTATCTATCTATCTATCTATCTATCTATCTATCTATCTATCTATCTATCTATCTATCTATCTATCTATCCATCCATCCATCCATCCATCCATCCATCCACCCACCCACCCACCCACCTATCCATCCATCCATCCATCCATCCATCCATCCATCCATCCATCCATCCATCCATCCATCTATCTATGTATATATACACACATTTTTGTGGGGTTATCAGAGAGAAAAGCACAAAACAATGGCCTGCCCCTATTCTTTGTGTGTGTTTGCAGACATTTGGCCTTTTGGTGGTTGTGTTGTTCATGGTGGATCACATTCATTATTTGTTATTTGACACTTATGAGGAAAAAGCAAATGTATTTTAAATTACTGATGCCCCTATTTTTAATGACTGTTGCTGTCTCTCCAACTGTTGAGTTCAAGGTTGTTAGATTCTCTGCAAGAACAGACATTTGTTCAGTCATCTTTTGCCACAGGTGCTCTCCTCTCCAAACTTCAGGCTACCTCATGACAGGCACACATTTTTTCCTTTCATGCCAATCCGGTCAGCTTTTCTTCAAAAAATTACTTATTTCAAAAATCTATTATTCCTTTTTTGTTGCCTTTTCCCCCTTTCATCTCCACTGTTTAACCTGTCAAACTCATTTACTTTTCCATGCAAATCACTTTTCTGTATTTTCATATTTTCAATGACTCCAAAAACAAAAAGGTGGGCGGGAAAAACCTCACCCTCTGCTAGATTATGTCGCTCCCACTTTGTGCTACAATATTTGCTTTCATTTTTCCTAAGAATTTTTGATGAATTATCCTGCTGGAGGAACCTTTGGACAGTGGGGCCGTAAAGTTGCCAGGGACTAATACTGCAATGTGGGGCAAGCACGGTTAAGATTTATGGACTCGTGGCACTTAATTATTCAACAGAAAATGTCGGAGCAAATGTCACGTTACAATATTTAATGCACATATAACATTCACTGAGCAGTGTGGATGTAAGAGAAGTCAGTGGAGTGGCCAAAGGTGCAATACACACATTTTTTTCCTTAAATGTCTGAGCTGGCCCTCATCAAACAATCAACAGTGGCAGAAAAAGTCTCTTCTGATCAGGAAGAAACCTTGAGCGGGAGTATTTTCAGACCAGAAATAGGGTGTGGGTGAAAGGAAAATGTATCAGAACTATATGGATAAAACCTTATCGACCCTATGGAGACACTTTGTTACACAAATGCAGTCCAGACCTCGAAAATATTCCCTGGTTATGAAGTTTAAACATCACTGATGAACGACACAAAGCTTAAATTTTCTTTCTGGGTGTATTACTGCCCTCTACTACATCTCCACTTTATCTCTCTCATAGGGTTTGACCACCCGACATGAATGCGCTTCTGTTCCGTCTCCCCTGAGAGACAGAGGTCTTCAGTCTAATGAGTTTTACCACAGCTCATCTCAACACATGACTTCTCACAGCACACACCCCACTTCTGACCATTCTCCCAGAACAGCGGGAGGGACAGGGAATTTCAAAATGGAAAAAAAAGAGTGTGAGATGACTCTCTTGCCTAATTGTCCATTTCCCGGGGACTTTGCTGAACTCATAGCTCATTAGCCCTGAGCTTGGTCCCGCGGAGACACACACGGGTGACTGCTGCATTTTATCCCATCGCCAGAGCCTTTTTCACATTAATATATGTAATTATATAATACCGAAGGTTATTTCATCAGACTTTACGGCATACAGGCAAAATTATGAAGCCAGTGAAGAAAATAATCACTGATGAGTGATTTATTTAGCGAAGTTTCAGTAGGTCATCGAAGCGTGATTAAGTGTCCAGTTAGAGTCTCACCCAGCTCAGGGCTGGTAGGCATTTACTGCTTGTTGCTGGTCTGTTTTCGATATTATTTTATTGTTTTTAACCGTTGATCTGAGGTGAAGAATGAAAAATGATAAGTGAAGAATGTTTCCAGGCTTTTCCAGGTGGCGGAGAATGATTGTCTGATTTGTAAAAAAGTGATAAGTGCGCTCAGTTTATACACAAGAGCAGAAATGTGTTTTTGGCTTGTGTGGGATATAGTGATACAGGGATATATAGGGAAATATTGAGAGATGGGTCGAGGTATCCAGAAGGTTGCATACAGAGGATACGCCTAATGCATACCACAATGAAACAGTGCCTTTTTTGGTAAAGAAATTAACACTGTTTATCAGTATTTAGTATTAGCATCCTTATCAGGAGGTGGCTAAAAGCAGGTGGCTAAAAGCAGGACTTGCTTGTTTACTGTATCGAACGGAGAGGGACAGAGCAAAGAAGAAATCTTGCTCTGAATGTCATGTTCCAACAAAAGATGGACATCTGAAAAATGCTGCCATGAGAGTAATTTCAAAGGCATTGTGTGGGTCTTTGTGAGACTTTTGTGCTGCCTAAGAGGAATCCAGTATCAAAAGCAAATTTCCCATTGAGCATGCTTGCTATTTCACCAACCTGTCACGGAAGGAAAACCCTGAAAACTTTGGGCAGTTCAATGTGCCAAGACAGCAAAGTTCAGTTTAAAGAAGTCAGCCCCATCTTTGACATGCTGTGGTTGATTCTGTCACTCTCCTATTGTGCTTTAACAGTGAATAATTTCAAGACATCCCACAAACAACAGAGCAAGAAGAAGCACTTTACAGACTCTTCAAGGTACCAGGCTGCTGCTGAAGACATCCAGAAACAAAGAGCTTGTCAGACTAATAATCGTGTTAAATACACCTTCACAGACAGTGAGATGTAGAGGCTGACTATCATATCTAGGCCATCATAAAAACCATTTAGACTGGCTAATAAAGAAACCTTCCCTCGGCAAAGGAAATGAAGTCATCACAGTAGAACATGGCCTGAGGCTGAGGATGAGAGAGACTGAAGAAGAGAAACAGAATGAAGGAGCAAAAGGAGGCGAATGGAGAGTGTGAAAGAATGAGAACAAACTGTCCCAAAGAAGCACTCATCCAGAATCTAATATAGCTGTTTTCCCTGTATGTCTGTTAATTACTTCCTCAGTTACCATAATGGTGAGAGAAGCAGACTGGTGGGGTACCTAGAAAATGAACTGTATCTGGGTTAATTACTTTCATTTTACTCCTTCAACGGCAGAAACTCTCGTTTCCGTTTGACTGCCTGCAGTCTTTCTTTAACATGGTGAAACACAAAATGAGCCTGAAATTGAAAAGAGGGAAAAGAGAAAGATGAAAACAAGAATTAGTGGTTGAACTTTTTTGTGCAGCACGAGACTGTCAAAGAAAGAAAGTGGAGTCTGACCTGATGCTGGAAAAGGTTGCGGTGGTCTTTGATCTCCAAATCTATTCCGGCCATTGTTAAATCCCCCAAAGCGCTCAAGATATTGAATTCACAAGATGGAGCCGTATTATCTCAGTTGGCCTCTATAACCTTGAACTTCTACAAATGACATTATAAGTCCAATGTTCAGAAGCAAACATGACAAATCCAAGATTACAATCAGAGTTGTGAGTGGAGTTTAAGTAAAATCCATGAAATAACCAAAATAATTTGACAGCTATTGGTCAAAAAGACTCACTTAAAACAGTCAATTTATATGTTTATCTCTTTCACTTAATATTAAAGCATTATATTTTTCATTTCATCCACTTTAGCTTACCAGAAGTCTAATCTACAAAGTGTTTCTCTTCTGTGGTGTTCCACAAGGTTCAGTTTTAGAACCCAATTGTACTTATAAATGTAAAAATAAATAAATAAATCTATTATTCTTCACGTGTTACAGTAAATCTGACTTCTGAACATCCACCATGCTGTGAACAGCAGGGAGACCAGATGCAAACTTCCATTTCTGTCTAGAGTGAGTTGCCTGCATGATTTCCTCTTTGCTATTTTACATGCCGGTAAGAGCCAATGTAGCAGGATACACGTCAAAAGAACATGAAAAAAAAAGGATATGAAAGAGAGCACCTGAAAAGAGGGGAGAGTAGAGGGAGGAGTGGGAGAGTGCTCCCACAATAGAATGCTTCATTAAAATGTCAACCACAAAGGAATACGGGAAAGGGAATATCACTAGTACCAAAATCATATTAGGCAGAAGAATGGTTGTTAAAGGGGGATGAGAATGTCAGAACAACTTAATTTATTCAAATCTCAAATGGCTGAGCTGAATCTTCTCTGCTGCTTCTAAACAACCACATCTAAGAAAAATATGAAACTGTGGAATCGAAGCATCAAATTTTTTTATTATTGAGTGACCTAACGCGAACACACATCGTCTTCCTTGGCTTTCCCCCCCCTGAGCTTGACAGTCACAGTTGATAAAAATTACTGCATGATTAAAGTTACCTTTTTATTCGTTCCCACTCCCACTAGCTACCATCCAAAGGAAAAACATCCCAATTGTGGGAGCTCAATCTTTTTTTTAATACTCTGTCACCATGGGAAATCTGGTCACATTGGAAAGGGTCATTAATTCAGTTAAATATGGCAGATGTTGACGTGGAATTTGGCGTTGTTACCATTGATCAATTGTGCAAAGGCTGCAGTTTTCTTATGCAAGCTATTGTTCTTTGGCAAGACTTTTGGGGCTGTTTGTTGCTTAAACAGTGCATGCGGTGCTTCTCAACACTGCCTATGACAGTCTTGCACACAATCAAATGCTTGAATGAGCGAGAAACCTAATCTTGCGTAGCCAGACATCTGTCCCGTCAAGTTCAGTGAGTCTGGGGAAATTCAAGTGCCAAAGCTGGTTAGGACAGAAAGGCAGGTGTTCTTTTGGGGGGTTTTCTTTGTAACTCCAAAATCCTCCAAACAGCACAACAAAGAAATTACCAGAGGTGCTGTTTTTAAGAAATAAGGAAGAAGGTTAGCCATGCGAGTTCTACTGTACATGCATTTCTTTCCCTCTCGTTGCATTGTTTCCTTGTATAAACTCCCTGTCATTGTACAGACCTGAACATTCTTGAAGAAAAGTGACATGAATAGCGGGAGAGAGAATGAAAATGACAACTGGTGCCAAGACACAGTGTGAAGACGGGAAAGAAAGAAAGAGCTGATAAGACTATTTAGCCCATTACTTTCATGGGCTTGGTCAAAAGGCATAAGCGTCAGTGAAAGAATGAAAAGTCATCTTCAAAGCCCAGAGAAGACTCGGTTATTACTCTCTGTCTGAAGAGTGACACTCCACTCTAAGTGTTCCGCTCGAAGATGGCCTTGGGAGGTTAGAGCCATGAATGTCAAAGTTGATTTCACACTCTGTAACTCTGAACTGCGCGATGCATGTGGCTACTGTGCACACATATACCGGACAAGAGAGTGCAAATACACACTTGTTTATAGGGAAAAACATTATTGCTCCTTACTTCACCAGGCAGCAATTTCAACGTCAATGCTGATGAGCGCAAAGTGTCAGGATAATGTGCGACGTCAGTTTGTGGCATTAATTCACAGTAATTAAATGTTAAGATGAGTATTCTGCTTATAGGTGATGGGAAACTCTATCCCATCAGTTCAGTTAATGAAACACTGACACATGGATCAGTAAAACTTTCGCTAAATATCACCAGCTGCTGATGAGGCCTTAGCTATGCATGATTAAATTCTTCGAGTTCGAGTCTCGGCCATTTCGCTGTAGATGGATTTCTGGTGTCGCCGTCTCTGCAACACTGCAGAATATATTTGAGGAAGTGCTGGTGGAGCGTTTAGGCGGAATGTTACGACTATAGGATATCTTTAAGATTTGTATGCAACATTAAGGTCTTAATGCTAAGCTAAACCACGTGCATGGCTTTAAAACATTAATACGGCCGCCTGTTGCACCCCAAGGTGTTGCACTCGTGTGATAAGGTTTCGGACATATTGGATTTATTATTGCAGAATTGGGCCAACAAGAATATGCTTCCTATCTGTCGAATCATCTATGATAAATGTCAAGAGGCTGTGATTGCATGAGGGTGTTTAATATGCTGTCTCTCAAAATGTGCACATGGTCGTGCAGCACAGCAAAGTGTGACAAGAAAAGCTGATTCCAAAGCTGTCCACCGCTGATTACAGAGCGAGGTCACGAACTCAAAGAGGCAAACTGGCTGCGGAGATACAGACATCCTCGTTCTACTAACATCCCTCAGCCTATATGGTCACAGCATTTCAAACAGTGGCTCCGATTCAGCTCAAGGCTGTATCGGGCTGTGGCAGCGCGATTACCCTATTAAAAAACACAACAGAAACCTAAACACTGAAACACACGGGGGGTGGAGATGTGCACATTTCTGAGAAGTGAAAAGAATGTACAAATATAACTGGAATTAGAAAACCCATCACTTGGGTGCCACCTTGGGCATCTCACAGGCACCCTTCGGTGTCATCGGAGCTCTCAGTAAATGTCAGATGCATTTTGCTAAGGTTATGTTCTGAGTCATCAGTGCATATGCAAACTTTCACCTACACCTCCACTTTACCTGCTTTTGTTCCTTCTGACCTGGTTGTTACAGTCCTCTTTTCCTCCCTCCCCGACTCTCTCCTCAGATGCCATCTTGGTCCATCAGGAACCCAATGTCGCTGCTCTTTTCATTTATTATCTGGGTGTATCAGCCAAACAAGGCACTCCAGATGGACATTTACCTCCCGCCTTCATCTCGTGGAGGTGGAGGATGGAGGGATGATTAGAGAAGATAAGCTTTGCAAAACAAAAAAAAAACAGCGGTATAGAGATGGGTACAGAAAAAGACTTTAGATAGGCTAAATGAAGAAAAAAACAAATCTTCAACACTTCATCGCTTATTCTATTGGATGAGGTGATTTTTTTCCTTCTAGACAGATGGAAAGAGGCTCCATCTGTATGTCTGTCCTCTGGTCTATTTAAAAACAGAGTTCATACTCTTCATATTTTTTTGTATGTAAGGCTTGTTGGAGAGATAATAATCCATATCAAGTTTGACAAAGGATTTCTGTTACACTATAATTTGTGCTGTTGTTACAGGTTTCAATTTGAGTAGAGTCCTACAATGATAATAATTAATAGTTACACTCAATGTTACACTCACTCACATTACTTTTTTATCTTCCCTCAACAGTTTTCCTTTTTAATTCATACAAATGTTCAGTCAATTTACTCTATAACAAGCAATCAGCATGAGTGAAGAGCCCGTGGTACCACAGGAGACCAATTAGACTTTTAAGACGGCAGAAAGCGAATAATAAGTCATTCACATCACCCAATTAGCTGACCCTCGATGTGCCCAAAAAGGAAGTTCACCTTACTTGTGTATCATATTTGATATCAGATAAAGGTTTTATGTCTGCCAGTGTTTGCAATTGAGAATTGGACTGTTAGTCTCTTCTGCTGCCCAGTACAAGTACCAGATCCGCATGATTCCCCAGCACTTGGTGGGCCCACTCAAGCCTTTTTACCAGACATTTGAGCAAATGTCTGAGGCAACTTCCCAGCTTCTCTTGCAGCATCTCCAGACTGGCTCCACAGACTGGAGAGCTCAGAAGTTCACATTACAAAACCAACACTTGATTCCTGATAAGACTAAGAAGTTCCACCATGAACTCCCCCTGGATGTTTTTATAGCCTCGTCCAGTATATATCTCATCTATATATCTTACCCTTTACCCAATTATGGGAAATCACGACACACCAGCCAAGTAGAAATCATGAATTATGTTTGACTTAAAGTCCCATTTCCACACTAATATCCTCTTAATTCCAATGAGGCAACGATTCATCCTGGCAGGCTTTCAGTGATCCAGTCAGTGTACACAGGCAGTAAAAAGATCTTCAATGATGAAATACCCCTGGCCTCACATCCAAAAACTTTATTTCCACTCTAATTTAAGAGTAATTCAACCACTGGGCAAATCATTACAACTGAATTGCAAATTGATGCTGATACCATCACCTCGCAAGCCCGGACTGACTTATGACTTATTTCATAGATGGATTATGTTGCATTTATTACTGCGAGCTGTGAGGGTTTGACCAACTAGCTGCACCACACAAGTGTATGAGTTACACACACTGGTAACCTGCAACTGCACCTGACCATTCAAATCTAACCAACCCTTGGCAACAACCAGATTCTCAATCATATCCTCGAATTATAACCCTGACAAAATCCACCAGACCTAATCTACTTAATCTATAATGAATCACATTTAGGTCATGATAAACATATAAAAAGAAGGATTTGAGATTTGAAACATTGGGGGAAAAAAAGCTGAAAAAGAATAAAAATAGATCTTTACAAGCGCAATAAACATTTGATTATCCAGGGATAGCTTCATGCTCTCGTGCGACACCTATAACCTTTCTGGATCATGCTGCAACAGGTGAAACTAGTCTGGCTCAAACTATTAAGTTGCATTGATCATGTTTCCAATTCATGTTGCAGTCAAACATATCATCTGACCGATACTTTGCAGAGATGGACCGACTTTTCTTCATCCTGTGTATTTGTGACTGACACTCGTCACAGTTTGAAGGAGCCAGTGATTTTCTTTTGGATGTACACGAATTCATGCGTTTGGGTGGATGTTTTTGAATTCTTGGTGTCTTTTTCTGCCAAACTTGAAGTGTTTTTTTTATATATTTTTTTTAAATTCTAAAATTCACCTTTTGATGTGATAATGGATACAAACTACTCTATTTTTTGGAGGGTGTTATTTTAACAATTTTCCACAGGAATGAGACAAGAAGCATGGCCATGATTGCTCCTATTTATGCTAAAAGCTTCCCCTGACAGTCTCGACGGTCTGTTCCAGTCTTTCCAGTGTCCTGTGATATGAAATTTGCAAATGTCCTCTGAGACTGAATGACATCTGGTTGATGAGAGTTTGGCTAGTTTGCTTAAACTGGCTTAGTGTTACCTGACTGTGTTACCGAAACAAAAACCAATCCTTCACTTCACTTTGTTCTTTCTGAGTTTATATTTACCGCTTCCAACCCAAAGAGGTTGAGTGAGTCCCAGTCCATGAGTGGAAATGGAGCGTGAGATGGGGAGGCGTCTTGGTGCAGTGTCAGCAGGAAACCAGTCCTGGAGTGCTGCGGAGAAACGGCAGTCGAGGCAAAAGGCAGAGCTTTTGATTTAGTGGTGATCCATGTTCCAGCCCTCCTCTATAATCACAAGCCTGAGGACCTCACTCAACATTGGTAGTCAATTCTGAGCTACTGGTGAGCGTCCACAGGGCTTTTTGCACTGCTGGGCCTCTTATTGACAGATTTTCAGTTAAAACTAATGCGCAGATGCACAGTTATGTTTCTAAAAAGCAAGTTTAGAGGGTGAACACACAGAGCTCGACGTTAGTCAGACACAATATGATCAGCCGGCAGAGGATAGTGTCCATGGGAATCATTTGATGTTACTATCTTGTAAAAAAATCATCTGCTTGCTGATCAGATTAGAGGGATTCCTGGTCATCCCCCTTTTGAGGGCCACCAACTGGCACCCTGGAACAGTAGATCCAGAAGTTGCTGGAGGGATTACATATTGTTAAAGGGATTACGCACTATCTGCCCTCATCCCCAGAAAAAAAAAAAGCCAAAAGATGCTGCTGTAAAGATTGGACACCAGTAATACTTTGCTGTCATAACCAGTGAAGGAAAAAAAAGATTAATCTTTTTCGTTTTCCTTGCTTTTTTGGGGAGTTTGTAATGTGAGGCCCGGAACATGTCAAATAAACTTAAAAATGCTGTTTATTCAAGAAGATGAGCAAAAACATTTAAAGATGTCCGTTTCATGTTTTCTTGCTAGTTTATCTCCAAATACAACAGAATCCCTGCAGAAAATGGCAGCTGCTGCACTTTCTTTAGTCTGTGCCCTAAATCTCCGAGCTATAAGCCTAATCTCCCAGGATATTTTAGAAAAGTATCATCATATTAAAATATCAAACACATTTTAGACAAATGAGATCTGCGTGCTGAAAATGATAAACGAATGTTAAAAAAACAAAAAAAAAAAAAACATATTTATAGGATACTTGTCACCTGGGAGTGCAACCTGAATGCAACAAAAAAAATAGGAATCTATAATTCTGTTCTTCCCGATTTCAGATGGATTCGATCTGCGCTCGGCTGTTTTGCATTTACTTTGAAGTGGCAAACAGCGGCAACCTGCTTCTGTAACAGTTGCATCACTTTTAACGCCGTGTTTACAAAAACACGGTCTGCGGTCTGCGGGGGTGCGGCCCAATACATCACCGCTGTGTCAGAATCCCCCAAAAAGTCAAGTTTCGCCGCTGGAGCGCACACGGAAAACAAACTTTGAGTTACCTTCTGAAACAAATACACGGAGAAGACGTCAAAGCTGACATTTTGAGCTGCAAAAATGGAAGTTCAGGCAAATGGCAGCAGAGCTCCTCGGAGCGTGCCCCGGGAAGAGTGGAAGCATTGACATATATGAACTTTTACCTAAATATATAGTTTGTTCCAGATGATAAGTTTGGTTTTCTTCATTTTAAAATCTGTTTAAAGACACAGCCTGCGTGAGTAACTAAGGAAACGACTGAATGTGGTTGGGTTTTTGCTTGTGTTGCTATGACCATGGCGGCTATATATGGGCCTTGATGCTTTTGGAATTTAATTTAAACGGGATTCTAACATTTTTCAAACAGCTTTACACAGCGAGCCAGGTGTTGAAGTTCAGAGCGGAGGAGGCAAGAGGAGAGTCGTCCATGTTAGAAAGATGTTTTTAACTTTATTGGTATTCTGCGACATCATGTTAATGTTCCGTGTTTAATCTCATGCTCGTCAACCAAAAACACACAGAAATGTTCCTATTTAGCCTTCCCAGTCTAAGATTTACAGAACCACATCTTGTATCAAGGTGTGTAGTAGCTCTCTTGTGTGTAATAAACTGTGTTACACAAGATACATGCTGCATGAACACACAATGAACACACGCACATGCAGTCAAGGAGGCATGTGGGAGTGAGTAAGGTGCCCTCGACAGGCTTTCTGATTGTTTGGGGGTTCGGTACATTGCTCCAGGATACCTCAGCAGTGCTCCAAAACTGTCCGGGGCCACTCCATCTCCCAGCCTAATCCCCTACAGACAGGCGCTACAGGGAGGTTGACATGCTTCTCACATGTGATAAACTGTGATAGTGTCACAGGAGTTTCTACAGAAATGCAGCATGTGTGTTTGTCTCGGTGTGTGTGTGTGTGTGTGTGTGTGTGTGCATGTGTGGAAGTATCTTGCATCATTTATTTTCTTCCCGTTCAGACATCTTTTCCATCTACATGATTTGTTTTATGTACAAGGACACTGGTTCATATGCAAACACACACACACGCACACACACACACACACACACACACTTATCCATTATTCATGCATGTATGTGTTTGCAGGTAATGGCCATGCTATTACAGGGTGATCATCTAGATGTGTGATTGATGTGTATTTCTGTGTTCTTCTGTGTGCAGGAGTGTGTATGTGTGTCTTTAACTGCAGCGGTAGGATGTAATATATAATATTTTTAAAGTAAACAAGAAAACGACAACAAGGACTGATGGGAACATGTCTGTCTGTCTGTCTGTCTGTCTGTCTGTCTGCCTGCTTGCCTGCCTGCCTGCCTGCCTCCCTGTCTGTCTGTCTGTCTGTCTGTCTGTCTGTCTGTCTGTCTGTCTGTCTGTCTCATCCATCCATCCATCCATCCATCCATCCATCCATCCATCCATCCATCCATCCATCCATCCATCCATCCACCCAAATTTGACATAAAGTAATGTAAAGATTTTTATTTTTTGCTGTTTTGCTCAGTGTATTTATGGTTAATATATAAAATGTCCATTGAAAGTCAACATCAAAGCCGTAGAATTACGCCGAAACGCAAAGCTGCTCAAAGGTTCATTTGAACTTTTGTTCTTAGTTACCAGAAAAATGGACAATCCTGTGGCTAAAGCTGTAAAACCACTTTTTTGAACACAATAACTTCCATGTTATTTTCCCGTGTGAGAAGAAATGTTGAGCAGCTGTTTACCGGTCAATTTTGAATCAATATATAAAAATGTACGCATCTCTAAACTCTAAAATAGCATGAATTACTAGCAACTTTAACAGTGAAGCATATCAAGCTAAAGCTAGAACTAATTGCTTTATGAAGTAGGGCTTTGAACATTCTCGCATAATGTTAATAATGTACAACTGAGTATCATTTACAAAGTGTTCTTCTGGATCTAGACATTAATATGAGTATCAGAGTTGCAAAGTAGGGCGGTTATTTTCAGCATTAAATTAGTGTAGATTCACTACACACTCTGTCTCTCTGGGGCTCCAGGACAATTATAGAGAAATATGGTTGCAGCACTTTCAATGTGTAACTTCAAAGACACAATATTGATGTAATTGCACCAATTTGTGTAACCAAGGGGGAAAAAAAGAGATTCTTAAAACCAATTAAACATTAATTGCAAATGTATTGTGAACAAGGTATTTATTAGAGGCTTGAGTTGCTTCATAGAATGTGTAATAGTCTTAGTGAGAACAGTTGTTTGGCCTGAACGTTAAACTGGAGTCTGTAATCGCTTTGACGGGGAGACCACTTAATCCTCGTTAAGGTGTCCTGATATAATTCGAGTATAGTTATTGCCGTTGGTTTACGACATAGCTGGACCGTTCCACGGCGTGAAAAGTGTGTTAAATCAGCCGTCGGAATCATCTGCATGGCCATTTTCTCAAGTGCATCTTCCAATCAGTCAACATCATCTGTGTTTACTCGTGTGATGCCATCACTCCCAACCGCTTTCTTCAAGAGTGTCTTCTCGTTTACCAATGCGTGAAATGCACAATAGTCTAATTGGACAATTGTCTTTGCCCCGGTACTCTTGCTCAGGCTTCCAATCGCATTTTTTTTAAAAATCCTGTCCCTCTTTCAGCACGTTGCGCCATTTGTGGACGGCCTGTGATGTCACAGACCACAACACTGGTCAACTGGGGCAAAGCTCCAGCCCACGTTGACTCGCTCCAGTCCGACAGGCCCGTATGCATGCAGGATCAGGGTGTGTTAGCTCAGCTTTTTAAACTTTGCTTTCACTCAAGCTCGTGTGCTTACATGTGCTTACAAGTCCACGTCACATAATAGTCATTGACACCGGTCAGTGGGGACCACAGCAGTGATGTGAGTGGGGTCTGCTGCTGTGTGCTGGGATCAGCTTCTTCCCAAACTTTAAGGTTTGGTGTCTGCACCCTGAAGTTAGCGGGATGAGATGGTGTGTGGTGTTCTGCTGTAAGGAAATCCTGCTGAAATACACACAAACACACAACCAATCCACTACATGAAGCCTTTGTGTGTGGGCAGGCGTTAATGTCGGGCTCACGCATCTGTTGCTGCATATCAAAACTTGTTTTGCGCTGATGAGAGTTACAGGCAGTGTTAATTAGGAGGCCGTCGTACTAATAGACTCGGAGCATTAATGCAGTCAGCCTCGAAACCAATTAATTCAACATCTGCGCTGATCACATTTGCCTCTGCCATGTTTTGATGATGTATCAACACACAATTAGTCCCTTAATCTGATGAGAACAATTAGTCTTCATACCATAGCGATGCCATCTAATTAACAAATATGACGCACTGATGCTCATCCACGATGTCCAAACCTTTTTTCCCCCTCCTATTATTCAGAGATTGCACTGCACATATCAAACTTGTGCCTGTACGAAACAGATTTCCTTCTGTTTAATATGACTGTTCTAGTTCTTCTTTCTCCTCCATCTGTTTTTCCACATTAATTTTCCTTGTTTTTGACGTCTCTGCAGCCATTTTTTTCTTCTCCTATTTAACAACGTCACTTTCTTTACCCTCTCTTGCTCTGAACTATCCTGTTTAGTATAAATTACTCTGTTATCTTAATGGAATTTATAGGCCTGTGCAAATGGACACATTTTATCTCCCACAATGTTGGAATTTAACAGGGTCGGTGTCTGAAAGCTATAATATATTTATCATTCCACTGGTCTCAAGGCCTCCTTCACCATGTCGTTCATGACATTTTAATCCCCCTCAAGTCATTTGAGCTGATTGTTTATTCCTTTTCTTGTTTTGTATTGTCTTTCTGCATGAATCCTCCTATAAATCCAGGAGATTTTTCCTTGTTTTTTCTTCGTGAATATGGACAGGACTACTGAATATTTTAATGAGCTGCCATTATTTAGGAGATTAGCAAATTTAAGCCACAAATTCATGCAGAGTGGTGCGTAACAACCCCATCATAGTAGTGCTGTTATGGGTATGTCGCTATAGCGCCATAAGTCAGCGTGTAAGGGAGCACAGGTTGATTTAATGGGCTAGTTTAAATTCAAAGTCCTGGCACTCAGTCACCAACAGTGACAGCGCCTGGATAGGCACCGCGGAGGAAAATCACATTTATCAGAAGCTATAATCAAAAGTAATGGAGACCATACAAACACTAGGAACCGCCAAGTGTCAGCAGGTTGAGCCATTTTTAGATTGCGCTGTCTTTCTCCGAGATTCTCTGTAAGCACAGGCTCCTTGTTCATTCTGCTCAGTCTCGCTCAGCTGTCTCTGTATCTACATGAATATAAATCACAGCGCGATGGCCACATCGCCCGGTTTCAAATGGAGACTGAACATCTCTGTTCCCTTTGCATCCTGAAATATTGTCCGTGGGCTTTGTTGATGTTTGTAAATGACCCTTCTGTGGCAAAGTTAACCACTCAAGATTAAGAATTACGGTGAAAAAATTGAACATAGACAACAAGAAGGGAAATAAAATGTAGTTTTCTACTGACATGCTGTTTTTGGAGTTGCAAGGACCAGAATGTCCTGACTTTGCTTGTAAGTGCCATAGAGCAAGTACAAGAACACTCTCTCTCTTCTCCTTTGTGTGCACACACATGCATGGGTACTTTATGTGTTTCAGGATGTGATCCTGCTTCACCCACGCTAGTACTCGCTGCATTTTCACAAAAATTAGCTGCTAAACGGAACTGCTAACTGTTGGGCTTCAGTGTTAAACAAATTCAGAAACTGAATAATTACATGGATCAGCCAGGTGATTGACAGCAAGGAGAACAAGGTAGGTCAGAGCAGAGATGAGAATAAAGGTGTTGGATTATAAAAAAATCAGGAAAATTGCAGAGATTTTGAGAGAACGACAGGAAATAGCATTGAGCGGGTTGTTTATGCCATGATATGAATGATAATGAGCCAGCCAGAGTTGTTATTAAGCAGGTGTTGCTCTGAGGTTATTTGAAGCTTTAAGAACACAGCAGCATATTTTTTTGGGTTGAATCCAAATAATAAAAGAAAATAAATCAGGAAGGGGGCTGATTTCCCACCAATTGTATGATGAAGACCTTTTCTCAACAAAGCAGCACCGCCACTGAACGCACCATTGTTTCTCTGCTTTACCGCGGTGCTGTGTGCTGCGATGTGGAGGCCGTTTGAAAACAAAGTCTTGGTAAAAGTCTATTTAAAGGCGATAATTGACTCAGCCGCCCTCATCTCCTCAGGCAAATCGGTTTTTAATATCACAAATTCAAATTTTTCTCTGAATTCCCCCGAGATCCGGCAAGTCAGAGCTGGATATTTAATGTGGATGACATCATTCCGAGGCTTATGTAGTTTTGCTGATAACTCTTAAATCCTTTATCTCCGACCCTATCGTCAGAATCTAGCATTTAGTGGGAGCAGAAACAAATTGCGCTTATTAAACTTTAAGAAATCGGAACTTAAAACTTCCAGGTCCCTCCTAATCCAGCCGAGGCTTCTTTTCCTGCTGTCAACCTTTGGGACGCCCTCCTTTTATCCACCAACTTTTAATACCAGGGATTTCCATTTCCACTGCAGGTCAAACTTCTGGAACTTGAACCGAATTTCATTTCCACAGATGCGTTTGGCTCTGCCAGCTTGTCGGCCGTTCTGCCATCAGCTCAGTTGTTTCGAGTGGCGGCTGAGGAAAGTTCGTCTTCGGCAAACACGCTCAAATGAGTCTTGATCTCATCGCGCGCCGACTTTTTGCAGCTTCTCTTCTTTTGTTCTATTATCCAAATAATCAATACCCAAATGAAATGAAGCATGTGGAAATAAAATAAACAGGTTTGCAGGCACGCAGATAGTGTGTTTCAGTACGCGGACGGTGACTGAAATAGAAAATAATGAGACGCAGTCGTATTTCTAGAAACGATGACGTGCATCAGACACCAACCCTCTTCTTGCCTCGCATGCTCGTCTGTCTCTCTGCTGTAAACAGATGAAGAGTACAGCACTGTAACCACAATCCCCCTGAGCACCGTGGAAGCCTCTCGCTCTGGAAATCCATCTCTCGTTTTTGCCTCTCTCTCCACTGCTTCACTCTTTTTCCTTGCTTATCCTCCTCTGTTGGGCCACGGTGGAGCGGCAGCGGCTCAGCTGTAATTATGGAGCTGAATGATTTGGCTTGTAGTGCCATTGATGGGTCGGTAGCTGCTCTTGTTTTCAGTGCGATTTAAGGGAATTTTGTCACAGTGCTTCCAGCCGACCGTGCAGGATTCAGCCCAAGTGCAGATGAAAATGAGTCAATAATCTGTTTGGGGAAAAGATAAAACAACAACAACAACAACAAAACCCCACAGCAACATAAAATTAGAAAATGCTGTTTGTGCTTCACTGTAAGGTCTTTCTGAGGGATCTAGAAAGTGATCAATGGCTCAGTTCAACCTTCTAAATGTAATCAGTAGATACATTTATCATTTAACCAGGGAACCAGTAGATCATTAACATATTTACACAAGGGTTGCACTCCCAATATCTCCAGTCTCAGGATAAAAGGGGAGGATGTGACGTATACACAGAGAGAAGCCTTCCAGATCTTACTGCAGAAGGCGTGAGCATGGGTGTGAGCCTGCATCCACAGCTGCAGCGATGAGCCGAGCCTTGAGATGACAGCTAGAAGGAGTATGCCCATTTGTGGAAGCAGCAAAGATATAAGTAATCTTTCCTTGATTACTTCTCTCAACGGCACAGAGCATTACCATGGAGCTCACAGGGTCACCTTCCGCTTTATAGACTGTGTCCAAGGTAGAGTCATCCATTTTGACTGACTTCTGTCTACATTTATTTACAGTTTGTTGCAGCCTTCAGACTTGAAGTTTGTGCTTGTTTTCTTGCATTCCTGAGCTCCTTGCTCTGCACTTGCTGTCAGTGATTCCTGCCTTTAGTTTTTGGTGAACTACATTCAGAACTGGTCTGCCTCCACCCGTCAGAAAGCTCCTCTCTTTGAGCCTCCTGGTTGTCATTCAGGCCAACCGAGGGCAGTCTTCTCCATCAGTGTTCTTTCTTACCTCAGGCCATCCTCTTTAAGCTTCACCTTTGTCCTGCCCCCAAGACTTTACAAGACCCCCGATGTCCAGCCTCACAAGTAGGGTATATTCCTACAGGCAGCTCACAGGAGTGAGGAATAATGGTGGACATGCATAAAAGTTACCACTGGAAACATGCAGGTCAGCTTCTGGGAGGTCTTCTAACATGGGTGGCTACTCAACTCCAATTTTGGACATTTGTGCTAAGCTAGAGGAACAAATGAATGGAAGTTGGGGTGGGACTGCAGGACTGGGATAGATTATAAAAAGAAATGAGCTTTTAAATGGGTTCTAAGAAGCATTATTCACTTAACCCACAGGTCCAGATGTCCTGAAAGATGGATCATCTGTCTTTGTATCTACTAAATCTCTGATTTGATTTCCAACCCAAACTAAACAGATGCTTCTGGTGCCCTGCTTGCCATTTCAAAATGTCCACACCTATATGTGAATCTGTGCATGTGTATGTTTTGGTCTTTAACCAGCTCAGAGAGGTTGATGTATGGTCGGCCGGCTCCCATTTGCTCCCTGCTTGATCACATTGATGGATTGTTCGTCCAAGTGTGTGTCTGTGGTGTGTGTTGCTGAGAGCTGTGCAGCAAGTTTTACCGGAATTTCTAACCAGCACTTGTGTGTCTGGTTCAGTCTAAATGAAATTATGGATCTAATATTAGCATGTTCACCCTTTTCCTGGTGCATTATCTAGGCAGGCGTTAGCGCTGTTGCTGTGAGCAGAACTTATTCATGGATACAAGAGTTCTACATTATGTTATGTTGTTTGAATAAGGTAATGTAGGAACATTTATCCAGCTTAATTCTGAAAATGTAAATGTTGGACCTCTGTGATTTGTCCAGGTTTTCATTTCCAGGTTCGGCTTCCTGTCTCATTCCCTCACTACCTGCATGTCATTACAAGTCTCTCTCCGCTTTTCCCCTCCTGTCGATTTCCACGTTTCCCTCTTTTCTCATCTAATCGGCAATTCAAATTACCTGAACGCCTAATACCTCCTTTTAGCGACGCATGAGTGGGATCAAGTGAAGAGAGTCAAGCAGTAGATTAATTCACCCAGACACACACAGCTTTAATAAACAGCACTCAAAAAGGATGTAATAAATTCCAGCTGCACTCCTCCTAGTGTGTGTGTGTGTGTGTGTGTGTGTGTGTGTGTGTGTGTGTGTGTGTGTGTGTGTGTGTGTTTATTGAAAAAACCTGGCAGGTGCTGGTTTGAATCAGCAACATCTGGAAGTTTGAAGTGTGGAGAATTAATGTCAGGCTTCAGAATGTCTCGTTCTCTTGTCCTGGCTCACTCTCACAAACACACACGAACACACACACACACACACACACACACACACACTTAGAATTATTCAATTATGTGTGATGTGAAGGCCATTTTCTGCTTGTAAAAGGTAGTGTAATTAAGATTAATTACTTGCACGTTACTTTCTCGTGTAATTACCACAAGGTTGTAATTTATTTGATAAAAAAAAAGGTCTGGTCCTTTGAAAAACAAGCATGCTCAGTCATGTATTTCCAGGGTTGTCCATTACCGGATCCTCAACAGACCAAAAGTTGAAATTTCAAGGTGTCCCCCTCACCCAGTTTGTGCCATCCCACAACATCTCAACATTTTCTTTTCTGCTCTTTCAGTTTCAGCCTTCATCTCATCATTTAATGCTTTCATACAAAACCACCTCTTTTGCCAAATTACCTCCACCGAGGAGGTTCAGTGACAGCCGGCTTGTGTCTGTCTTTCTTTGAGCAAAATAACTCAAAACGTTGCAAACGGATTTTAATGAAATGTTGATGATGGGCTAATGTGGGGAAATGAGCCGCTTAGTCTGAGCACTCTGAGGGCTTTTTCCACCAATGCCAATAATGGCAAAACGTGCAAAATTAGGTGTCTTCTTTCGTGTTTCCTTGAGTACAAAGCTTTTGATTATTGCATAGGAATGATTTAAAAAGCCAAAATGTATGAACTTTGTGTAATGCTGTGGGGCTGCGCAAACACAGTCCAATTGGTATAGTGGGAGAGAAATAAAGTTTATTCTGCTTTTATTTCAACTACAAGTGTCTGCGTTGAATACAGAGGAAGGGGAGAAAGAAGAGGGAGTGAGGCTGAAGGAAGGAAAGTTTGAGGGGAAAATCCGTTTTTGCAACGCTGCACTTTGTAGCCGTGCGGTTGCTTTGTAGCTGTAATGAAACAGCAGACTGTGGAACTCGACTTCTGGAAGCCATCGAGGGCCTTGCCTCAGACACACATGCGGACACACACGCACAGTTTAAACAGCCACGCTCACATACACATATATGCACCACCGGCCACCCAAAGGCCTCTGCCCTGCCTAACTTAATGAAAGCCTGTAAATCTATTTGTGGAGCTATCAAAAGGGAGGGCAGGGTCATTTTACAGGATTGTTCTCACAGGGTTTAACTCCTAAATATATATATATCTATTTCTTTTTCTTTATAGCTTTTCCTCCAGTGTCATTACAGGCAAAGTGCTTCAAACTGCAAAAAAAGTGTGTTTTGGTGTGAAAGCAGAGATGTCACATTTATTTTTATGTCCAAGTTGAGCTAACTTAACTCATTAAGATCGTAATATAAGGTGAAGTGCAGTCGACCAAGTACGTAAAAACTGTTTAAAAGGAAGGCAGATTTAATAATGTCTCAGGTACTGGAAGATTCCTGTGGTGCAAATGAGATCATTTTCTTATCATCACTTCTCTGATCACGTACACATTGTTGGAAAAAACTTGAGCTCATCTGCCGAAGAACTTGTAAAGATAATATGATTTTAAAACAGGGATTTCAGAGGCAACGGCAGCAAAAATCTTTCCTAGGGCCTTTCCAGAGTCTCTGGCTCAACTAACTAAGTTGATAAATGAGAAGAAAAGGCAAGAGTAGAAGCACCTCCAGAGGAAACTGGGTGGCAAGGAGAACAAACACAGCTGGGGAACAGGTGCTGGGGGGGTTGCCAACAGCTACAGAACCAGAGTCTTCCACCCACTCGTGCCATTGTCACAGGAAGCTGGATGGATGGAGGCTCCTTCGGCGCCGTAGCTGCAGAGCTGTTATATAATCCGAGTGCGCACACAAACCCAGATTAAACACACAATATAGCAGCCAAAAATGCCCATAAACACAAGTATTTACCCTGGTTTTAGCCACAGGCTTTCATCCCTGGGAGATGTAAATACATCATGAACATTCTCTTTTGTCCTTCAAATCATTGTTTCAAATACGACGTGCATGTGCAACAGTCGATTGATATATAATGTCCTGTTTGTCAAAGAACGGGTCAGAAGGGTCTCTCTCTCTCTCTCTGTGGTGCTTAGCCTGCATCTTAGCACATATCTGTGTGGAGGAGAGACTGTAAGCCAAACCAGCAATAGCATGTGGAATTAATTAGACTGGTAAAAGCCTCTTGGAACAGGCAAACGATGAAAGGGAGAAATAAAACAAGCTGAGGATGAAAGAGCAGAGGAAAAGAATGAAAAGAGGCAGAGGAAGTGAGACCAAGAGCAACTGTGACAGAGTGGTTTACTGGAGATCCAAAAGATCCGTGAAAAACTAGACCAGATTATGGTTTACATTTTGATTTAACGTGGAGGACCATGAGGGGTGTCGTAATTACATTTAATATGTGTCCCATTTCAGGAAATAACATCAGGAAAAAATGCTTTTATTTATTTGGACTTTTAATAAAGTTGTGTTTGTGTTTCGCAGACAGAGGAGAATTTAATTAAAAACCGGCTTCCTTTTTTTTTTTTTTTTTTTAAAAAACAAGTTCTCTTATTTAGATGCTTTGCGGACCAATCTTAGTACTACTTTTGGTCGCAAGCACAGACACACACACACACAAACAGATGCATGTATCTCTGTCCTGCGGCAATAGAGTAAAAGGAGTGAAAAGCAATGAATAATAAATAAGATGAATAGACTTTTTAATTATTATTAGGTCCGGGCCAAACCTCCCAACATTACTGAAAATGTGCACATGTGTGCAAATGCATGTGCACGTGGAGTGTAAATTGTCGTGTGAATGGTGTGTGAGCGACTTTTGGCTGAGGTCGCTGAAAATAAACCAACAGCAGATAAGACAGCAAGACGCTTCCGCAGAGAATGACTCATATCTGCTCTGAAAAACAGAAAACATGGGAATTGCCCTTTATTAAACCACGCTAGCTTGCTTTCCCCATGTTGTATTATTCTCTGTTTCTCATTTGTCGAGCCTTTTCCCTCATATCTCCTTTCGATTGCATTTTAATTCAAGTGTGACGTGAAATGCTGGTGTTTACACACTGATTGAGACGCCGCCGCCATTTCCATCTCTGATCGCCTGTTTGCTGTCGACAGTATCTCGTCTTTATGCAAGAAGGAACCTCTGGCTATCGCCATGAGTCACAGGGTGAAGCCGAGCTGGATGGAAGCGGCGAGGCCACGTTCCTCCCTCCACACTGAAGGGAGAGGCGCAGATGAGCCATTTTTATTTCTGGAGCGCCGATATTGGATCATCTGCTGGAAGCGCACCATCTTCGGGTCTGTTGCATGTGACTGTCAATTTGCACATGTGATGTCCCGCTTTAGACCTGTCCACAAAGGCTTCGCAGGCCTCGGCTTGTGTCCTGTCACACATCTTTTATTATTCTGCAGCTAAAACAGCAGCAGTCACACACGTTTCAAAAACAGGTCTTGCCAACAGGGTTTATAATTAGCTTAACGGCTAATTTCCCGATGTAATTAAAACCCCGTGACACACGACAATCTTCCGTTTTAGAAACAGCAGGAAAGGGTTAACGTATAATAATTATGTTGGGCTTCGTTTAGCAGTTTTCATCGTGATTAACACATTTCAAATGTTTCGCTCCTACACCCGAGATGAACTTCCAGAACAAAAGAATCGTGCCCAACAAGTGTTTGTTGAGGTGGCCCAAGGCTGCTGCTTCCATTATAGGAGCAGGCGTTTAGTCACCTCACACTCACTGTCAGACTGTCTAACACGACCCACACATATGGAAAAATGTCCCATGTTTGTCCCAAGTTAACGTGTTATTAACGCTGTTCTGGTTCACTGTGGTACTGTGATGTTGTTGTTATAAAACATCAACCATACTGTGATGTGTCTGAGCTCACTGAGGTACTTTTGTTCTTTTTCCACTCCAGAATAAAGGCTAAAGCCTGTAAAATAAAAACCTCAGCTCATGTGAAATCGCTTCTATTGACGTTTTAATCGGAGAAATTAAATCTGCCACAGGCATGTTGCTGGCACAGACGTTTGAGTTGTTAGCTTTTGAGGATGAGGGGTGACAGTGAGTCTGTTCCCATGACCACAAATGTTCGATTTTAATATTCAGTTTCTTTAGATAATTGTAAAAACTGGACTTCAGGAACTCGCTAACCTACAAGTCCTGATTTACATGCTTCAGTCCATTTACTGGATTTCTTTCGGAGTACGTGGATATGATGACTCAAACTTGCTGGGCCTGTCAGCTTGTTTTGTTGAACGTGGTGTTAGTGTGGTGATGTTGAGGATCTCCATTTGATTGGAGGTTCCTTGCAGGCTTGCACAGATGGAAAATAACAAGATAAATAAGATTATTTGTAAAAACATTAGAGCATTGAGGGTAATGTTAAGGGTGTTAATCCAATAACCTCCATTCTCTGATAAAGCTGAATGCTTAACGTTGGGTTCTTGGTCATTGAAATAGTCTGATAAGTCTAAGTTGGGTTTTTATGGTCACATAAACGGGCCCATTTACTCAAATTGCTGTTTTGCAGCATATAATGCTATTAAATGGACCCAGAAATTGTTGGTGTAAAAAACAACATCACCTCAGCTCCACAATGTCAGAGCGGCCTCTCTTAATCGTGAAACTTTGTTTCAGTCAAATGTTTACGTGGCAAAATTCCAAGTTTTTGTCCCGAATTCCGAGAGACGAACACTTGTTACTAGCTTCACTCACTCACTCATCAGAAAATCTTATTAGGGTAATCATATTTACGATGTTATCTAGCCTCGTGCGTCGAACACGCAACCTTTCCCCCGGAGCTCCTCTCTTCGGTTTGACCCTCGTGTGTTCACACGAGCTGCTACATGCTTTAATTCAATCATCCCGAAGCCCGGAGCCTTGAGAAAATAATAAAACCTAATCGCTTTACTCTGCTTCTCGCTCCATCTCCATCAGACGAGGGAAAGATGAGAAGAATTCAGAGTTACTTTATCTCCAAAGTCTTTTTATTACCAGCTTCTTGTAACTTCATACAAAAATCAAGCTGTGGGCAAAAATCAAAAGACAGGTTATATTTATTAACAGGTCTGTGTGAGAGCGTATCGGCACGTTACACAGTCTTCATTTTTTATATTTATTGCAGATCCACAAAGCTGCAATATAGTGTTTGCTGTAGGGGAACGGACAAAACAAGAGAAAAAGATGGACTCCAGCGTATCTGACTGAGTGATAACACCATCAGATCCGCCTTTTATTATACCGCAGTGCTCTGCTGCATTGTATTATTGCGTTTTTATTTTATATCTGCTACACCACAGCGAGTAAACTCTCCAGTCTTCTGTTCTGCTGCTGGCAGAGAGCAGGTTAAAGTACGTTCTGCAGCATTTCCAGATAACTTGCAACACGCCCAGGTCCAACCGCGCGCAGCTCCAATTAAAGAACAATTTAGGTGATTTATGCAACGCGCCTGTGCAGGTTGCAGCATTTTCAGCCACAGTTTTCCCCGCTTTCCTGTGTGGGCGCAGCTGGTAAGGATGAAGAATCGGGGCGGTGGTGACACTAACAGCTCCTGCGTCATCTCCTGGTGTGGTTTCACTGAGGTCGTGAACCCATGTTTTGCTCTTTACCAGCCGTCTGCAGGGATATTCTCCCTGACAGCCACTTTCTGTCATCCTTGATGACTCCTAATCTGAATCAACACAATACATGCTTCTGAACTACCGCACTATCGATTCCACTATTGACTGACATGATGAATGCTGGCTGCCTCAATTACCCCTAATTGCTGAATTTGGATGAGGTTGATAAGGTCACCTCCTAAAATGACCTTTGTCTTTTCTGTCTTCTGAAGCCTATTATCATAAAAAGGCTCGTGGAAATAACAGCTGCCATTGCCGGCAGGGACAAATGAGTGGCTCTAATCTGGCATTTGAAGAGGAAAGTGTGATAAAATGTGTGTCACAAAAAAAAGCAGCACATTGGTGCCGGTTCTGGTTAAATCCCCCGTTCTTTTATCACAGCAACCGCTCGTTGTTTTAGAACATTGTTTGATATGATGGAATACAGAATAATGGAAAAAGAATCATTATAATAAATCCCGTGCTTGTATCTGCACAGAGTGGTGCACCCATCAACCTCCCACAACCCCCACAGACACAGAAAACAAGATTAGGATTAATTCAGAATCTTAATTGGCAGAAGGCGTTTTTCCTTTTACAAGCTGTTATCTTTGTAAAATGTGTCTGTTCTTTTCTCTTATTTTAACAACGTAAAAACAACCCTCATCCAAACGAACCCCTCACAACTGATTAATTGGCATTCTCAAAAGTCCTCAGTTGAATTCACTCTAAGCCCGGCAACAAATACGAATATAACCTTTGTAAAATAAAACTATTGAGGATTGACGCCCGCGAGCGTGAGAAGAACCAGTATTGTTTACAGCTTTACTCCGAGGCTAACGCTAAACAGGCTAACGTGTGACAGGAGGTGCCACATCTGGTGCAAATCCTGCCGCAGGAACAGGCTCGGACAGAGTTTCTGGTCCCGCGTGTGTCCTTGGGATCCGTCCTGCATAGGTGTCGCTACCTCGAGTGTCGTTTAAACAATAACTTCTGCTATGTGTGAAATCCGCATAACAACTGGCACACACAAATGCCCGACACACCTCACACCTCATACACACTCCTGCACATTTCTCAGTTACACACACGCGCGCGCACACGTTCAGCGGACAACTAATCACAAACCTAAGCAGTGTTTTGAGCCTCAGATTAAGATAACATGGCGGGGAGGATAAACCAGCTGTAAATACATTTTTAAAAAAGCAGAGCGCCGGGCTGTTTCTGCTGCACACATCAGGTTCCCAACACTGTGACCTTATCCGCTAACGCACAGAATCCCACTGCAAAAAACAATTATCCCGCAGGAAATGATAAAATAGGTTATTTCATGGCCTGTTGGTTAAGTCGTGGCGTCCCTGTCAGCTTACTCTGACAACAGCTGTCAGACATCTTTGTTATTTACTGCAGAGCCTCCAAAAGGTGACAAAGCAAATGTGGAATAAAGGACTTCCCGGATAAGAAAACTGCCGGGTTTTCATTTCTGGACCAGGCAGCACCAAACAAAAGATTGAATTACATTTTTATTTCCGGAGCCAATAAATGTAAAAATAAAAATACTCCACCTCTATTAATTTTGAAATACTGACAGAGCAGCTTGACTATAGCTGAGTCTATAATAAAATCACCATATGTGTGTTTATGATAAAATGGCAGCAGCGATCATCGTTAGCATTAACCGGAGATAAAACACGAGCTTTGGGCCATGTAATAAACAAGGACTTGAAAAGGGTGGGTCATAACAACATTATTTTTTTGGACCAATAAGCGGAGTAAAAAAAGGATATTAAAAGCTTTTGTCTTCATAATTAGTAAAAATATCTGCACAACTTGAAGCTGCTGCCAAATGTTTAATGACTTGATCATATTTCAGACTCACCAGTTTAGGAAACGCGAATAAATAGATATCTGATGAATATCTATTTGTCTTTCCATCCATCCATCCATCCATCCATCCATCCATCCATCCATCCATCCATCCATCCATCCATCCATCCATCCATCCATCCATCCATCCATCCATCCATCCATCCATCCATCCATCCATGTTATGAAGTGTGTATAGAAGACAGTTTTTTTATTTATTTTCACTGTTGTTTCATTTTGTTCTCAGTGTTGCTGACTGGCAGCTCAGCAGAACCATTCAGATTTCAGAAACTAGATTTTCCAGCTATCGATCAGAATGTCTGACCTGCCAGCAGATAACAGTAAATGTAAACCTTTATTGGCAAAAATGCCAATTAGATGCTCTCGAATCCTAAAATGTGTGTCTGGATCTGGTTTCTCTCTCTGCTTGTCGGCAATCTTCATGCGTTTTCCTCCACAGTAACACAGAAGCTGTGATAAAAAGGAAATGCTTAAAGGAAATCTGTGACCTGGGATCAGGTGATATAAAGGGGAATACATTTACACAAAAGGTAACAACATTGACACTTTCAGCATTGTGAAGAATCTAGGTGTTTTTTTTCTTATTTTTAAACTTTAATGGCACTGACAAATTCACTTAAAACTTAGGTTCAACGAAGCGTCTTTATTTGTCACCACTGTGGGCATTCGACTCTCAGGCAGGACTTGAACATCTATTCTTTCTCAGCCTGCAGTCCAGCGTGTCAGACTAATGGTTCCATATCACACACTGGTACTGACGCACAACCAAATAAACATGCGGACCTTGAACACATCAGGGCTCTTTACTACTGCTTGCAGAGGCTGATGGAAAAAAAACATTTTTCTTTCTTCCTCAGCCTTCTGCTGCAAGAAGAGTGCATGTACACACACACACACACAAATGTATGTGCACTCACCATATTTCTGAAACCGTCGTGTAAACGTGACAAAACAGCAGTCTTTCCAGGTTAGAATATCAGACGTGCAGCCCACGCTCTCAGAGCTGCTGCTGCTGAGACACGTATTTCCTGAACACAGATTCTGATGTTTTTCTCTCCCATTTTGTGCAACTATATAATCTGTGCTGCTTGTTTTGCATCATTTCTATCCCAGAAGTGCCAGAAAGGACAGCACAATGGTTAGCACTGTTGTCTTTCCTAGGGGGGGTCTGAGGGTAGATAGATGGATGGGAGGGGGGATGGATGGATGGATGGATGGATGGATGGATGGGTGGATGGGAGAGGGTGGATGAATGGATGGATAGGTGGGGGTGGATGGATGGATGGACAGACGGATGAATGGATGGATGGATGGAAACTGACTTTGACTCAACAACAACATTTTCAGCATCCATTGGCATCTTTATTATATTTGGGGAAAAGTAGCAGAAAAGGCTGCTTTCACCTGTATTAAGTTACCTGAATACAGTTATATCGTTGCATAATGAGGCCAAAATCGAAAAAGGAATCTGCTCTGCTCACATTTTTCTTTGAGATTGACTTTATTTTCCCTACACTTTTTAACAGTCTTGCCGGCAACCCCTCGTTCTTCATGGCCTTGGCTCTCGTTCACTTTGCCCTGACCTTTTACCCTGTAAACATTCAAATGGCAAGGTGACTGACTGGCTGTCCACCTTGTTCAGAATGGAACAAAATCACACTGGTAGGAGGCGCGGAGCAGAGGAAAGGTCACACAAGTGTTGATGTGAAGAATTACGGCAGAAACTAAAGTGAGGGGAGTTGCTGCAGCGGAATACACCTAAAACCAGGCACAGAGGTCATCAGGCAGCATAAAAAGATCAACGAATCTCCTCACATACACAGCAACACACCCCTGACAGCATTAAAGCTGTGCAGCAACACATACAGACTCACACAGGGATGTAAAACCAACACACACAAACACACACACAAAAGGCAAAATGGTCCACACACCCCATTAATATCTTAGTCCACGCAGGGGAAGGATTTTTCCACAAGGCGGCGTGCTTTTAAGCTGAGCTGCTCCATTGTGAGGAGTTTTTTCCCCTCACTTTTTCCTTTGAATTGAAAGGGAAATTAATTTTACGTGTAAAGACAGGAATATTAAACTTACCAATGCAACAAGCATGCATGAAATTACTCCATGAGTATTAAATTGCTTGATAATTTCGCGGTAATTTGTCCCCGCTTTGACTTCAGAAAAGGGCAAAGATGTCATTTTCTCTCTCTTCTGTCCTTTCTTTGCTCACTCGCACCCACTTATTTTACCCCCTCATCATACAAACCCCTCTGTTCCCGCCTCCTCTGGACGTTTTGAGCTATTATGAGGCCTGCTTTGGCAGCCTGCTGTGTGTTCATGTGATGCCGCTTTGTGAAAGACCGAGATTGAAGCTTTGTGGAAAATCTTTGGCTTCCCTCTTAAATACACTTGGTACTGTCCAAGGTCTCGGGAGGGAAGGAACGGAAAGGGGGGGGGGGGGGGGGGGGGGGGGAGGATAGGAAAGTTCTAAAGAGAAGAAAAATACCTCTGAATGGCAGCAAAGGAGGGCCCTGGAACAGATGAAATGGATGGATGCTGGAAGGGAAGGTCTTTGAGTTGTTGCTTTATGTCGGCCATAGAGAGGGAAGAGATACAGGAAGCAAAAGGTGGGGAAAAACAAAATGATCTAAAATGGGGGGTAGGGGGGTCGAGGACAATACTCAAAATCAGATAATCCAAAAGGAAAAAGATGCCCATTAGAAAAGGTGTGGTGGAAAATCCTCACTGACATGATTAAAGGGATTAGGTCATTTCAGGCGTTGTTGTTTTGCCATATGTTTTTATCAGTCCTGACCTGCGCTCCCGGTGGTCCGGCCACACGTTTCAACGTCAGGACCGTCCCGTTTATCAAGGCCTAAGCTGGCAACACACATGCAGACAAGCACTAAGTGAAAGAAGCTAAAGAAAGAGGGGGCCTAAAAAGGCTCCATGTTTGCTTTGGTGCCACATTTAGACCCCACTATCTCTCCTCTGCACCTTTTTCATGACACCCCTCCACCGAGGACACACAGACACAGACACGCTGATATCAAGCTGTGTGAAACTGACCAACCATGATGGAAGGCTGGTCTCCTTTAAAGTCAAGAATGCGCCATTGTTATTCCTCATTCATAGCCTGATGCATTACTGTTATTTATGTGGCCCTTTCACACACATAAACACACACGGCCCCTTTATCACATGGCTTTGATGCTAACTTCCTTTGATGATGCTTCATTTCCCATTGCAATTTAAATGATAAATGTTATATTTTCTCTCCAGCATCAAAGAATTAGAGAATGAGTGATAAAATCACAGTTACTAACAAGTATTGGTAGGTCTGGAGGTCTAAGAGCAACACTAACATAGAAAAAAGCAGAAAGAATGTTATCTTCCATGCATAACACAAACAAGGAATTTTGAACAAATGAGATTGGATTTGGTGTTTCACTGGATTAAATAGATCTTTGCTTTTATGACACATTTGTCGCCTCGATTCAAAGAATGGTGAAAAACGGCAACAAATATCCAGTTTCTTTTCCTCCTCCGAGGCTGCGTTGAACCTCAGCCTTTCACATCTCGTCTCCTCACTGTGACGGGACTGACCAGCTTATTAGCCTTCTGTTCCGCGTTCTTCAAGCCTTCATGTATTACTGCCCTTTCTGTTGCGCATTGAATTCATGAGGGCGTAGCTGGCGATGCTGCCACCGAGCTCGCTCAGATCTGGAGTGTAACCGGTTCCACTCGATTCCTTAAGAGGCTTGAAATTCTCATTTCATCTGCAAGTTCTCCAGCGGCGACACAAACAGTCTGACTGTGCGGCGCAAAATAGAACAGATAAGATCGAGATGATAATGAAATAGGTTCATGAAGTCTGTAGTCTTGGTTTTATTCTTGGCTTCTGTTTGGAAGAACTCTTCCCTCCTCGGGGCCACTGTGATATACTGACGGGGAAGACTGGACTCATATGGAAGTGTTTAGCGTGCATTCAAAGCGCAAACCCAGGGGTGTTGCAACATCGCAGAGCTGATAAGTCATCATCGTTTTCAAATTTAGGAGCGGTATCAAAGTTCCCATGACCCACTTTTAGTCTGAAAGAAAACACTGCACACACATTTATTTAAGATGTGACCGTTTCTCTGGGGTCACAACATGGGCAGGGAATGTTTTCATTAGTGTTTCTCCCAGAGAGGAGCCTATATTTAAAGTCTGACGCAGAAAGCATGCGTGTCAGCATTTGTGAAACTAAAGATCAAGACCTCGAAACGGGTCACGGACCTTCACGGGCCAATTACACTGGCTCCCACCGTGTCACAATAATTGTCCACAGTTGGTGTTGTGCCTGAAAAAGGTTCAAAAAGCGGCAGAATAGACAAACTCACCTTGTGACATCACTAGTTAGCGTGATACTTGACTGTCCCATGGGGAGGCAGGGAAACAGAAGACAGACAGAAATGCAGGAGGGAGTGGAGACAGATGTGTGTCGGCCTTAATCTGAGAAGCAAATTAGCCCCGGCGGAGTCCAACATGCTAACTCAGATCCTGTGCACGTCTGCAGAGTCCAAACATTTTGCTGATACCTGAATCTCCACTGATCCCAGATCCCCATTCTTTAAAAATGTCCTCCAGCTTTTGCACATGTGAGGGTTCCATGTAATCGAGCTTGTTTTTACTGACACATTTAAAAATTGAACGTCTTTGCCACCGATGAAGCTCAGGACTGATATGTACGACGACCCAGTTGCCAAGAGCGGCATTTCCTCAATAAAAGGAGACAAACGCGGATACAACAATCTAAGAAACCTGACTAAAGACAGTGTCTGTGTACAGTTCTGGTGAGCGCACCGCTCTTAGCTCTTAGCATTCTGAAGCTGTCAGCATCATCTGTCAGCTTGAAGCTCACTGTTTCCCCATGATGGAGCGGGCATATAGAGTCTGTAGCATCAACTGTTATTGGCTCCCTGTCGGTTTTAAGCCGCCTTTTCTTGCTTAGATTTATTTTGAGCTCTGATTCAAAATGTTTGAGTGTGATTTTTCAAGATAAAACAGTGATAGTCTGGAGTTGGAGGCAGAGGGAAACGGTCGGTGCCGTGCTCCTCCCTGTTGCACATGTTGGCCGGTGTGAGCGCTGAGGTGAAATGACCGTCATAAATCATGGCCGTTCCCAGTTGTATGATCCCCTGTTGCTGTCTGACGGTGCTGCTGCTGCTGCTCCATCTGCACATCAAACTCTCTGACTTGAGTTCCGACCAAGAAAAAATTGCCATTTTTACTGGATGTGCACATCTACTCATTGATAATTGATACATACATGTAGCTCACGTGCATCTGCAGGCAAACAAGTTAAAAATCGAACTTAATTTAGTTTCTGGGTGGCTAACTCAAGCGTGGAAACATAAACCAGACTCAAACTTGAACTGTGGCACCTTCACGAAGGTTCCCACTTGAGTTTCAGCCATGAAGTCAAAGGTAAACGCGTAACAGATGGTATTAATTGGTACCAGTTAGGGTTAAGGTTAGGGTTCCAGTGTGCGTTATTACCACGAAAGAAAGGCCATCCATGGTCTGAGAAGAATATATACAGATATGATGACAAATTCTGAGCACGAAATGAGGGATTGTTGTTTCCAGCTTCATTCCAATATAAAAAGACAATTCCTGCCACTCACTCTAACTTTCCTCTTCTTAAAGTAAATCTATATTCATATACATTCCATATGAAGTTATGCTGGATTATTCACATGTGTTATTGCATCTGACTGGAGGTGATGAATTCCTCCAAGGTTCTTGGTTTTAATGTCAGTGATTTTCTTCCGGCTGCTTATCGTCCACTAAATTTTAATCAACAGAAGCATCAGCTGGCCAGAGTCACACGGGAGGGACAAAAGGGCCAATAATGTCCGTGTTTGTGTTCTGCCTGACTCCCTGAACTTGTACAAGTCTGCTGAAGAGTGGAAACACTCAGAAATCATTACGTTGTCACTTCACATTAACTGCAGCCTGAACCAATGTGAGTGGTTCTATTTCTGTGTGGCAGGAAGACTGTGAGGAGGAGCTTTTATCACCCAGATGGACATAGTTTCCTGACATAATCTCACACCATTTTAGAAAAAAAAATGCTTCTATGAGACACTGGGATGCTACTACAAGGCAGTTATTAAAACGACGTGCCTCCTGATTTTCGCTTTAACCTCCAAAAGCCTTTTAACGTGCCACAAACAGCCTGCCCTTGTTGCTCAAAACAGAGCAATAGTCTTTGTTTTTGAGGATTGGTGAGCGCAAGCTGTGCCACGCCAAAGGCTGAATGCTAAACAAAATAGTTCTGTTTTGTTTTCTTTCAACGCCATCGAGCTTTATCGTGAGTTCAACAGGCCGCTAACGGCTGAACAGTTGGCTATCGCATCACACAAAGCCACACATAAAAGCAGAGGGGTGTTAGGGAAACAGAGCTCTGGGAGCAACACGTTTTTCTGTTCAGAGGAGATGGACTGATGTATGAAACAGCACAACCATCAAAATGAGCTTGGGACAGGCAAAGCCGGTCTGGAAACTTTCCTTTTTGCCTCAGTTGATGATGAAATCCGGAACAACATACACGTGCGCGACTCTGGACTTCCACTCCGAGTCGTCTCTTTCATGCCATTGAACCCAAACTGCTCAAAAAAGTGTTTTCAAACCACGCGGGAGCCAAAATGAAGTCATTTTTTTTTCTTTTTTCTAATGCATAGCAATAAGCCTCACACAGATTAGAACTGGTGTAGGAATTTCAAAAAAGGGCATTTAGTCCACTTGTTAACAGATCGAAATCCCTACATCAGTGGTAGAAGGAGCCGTTTAAGCATTTATGTAAGATAGCATATTAACCAGCCGCGTACTCGCCAGATAGCTACAGAGAAACACGGAGCTGGTCTAATCAGATTCTGGGATTTTTCATTAACTCCACCATCTGAGGTAGCGTGAGTGCCTTGAGCACGGGAGTCTAACAACCAAAGAG
Organism: Takifugu rubripes; assembly: GCF_901000725.2. Taxonomy (NCBI): domain Eukaryota; kingdom Metazoa; phylum Chordata; class Actinopteri; order Tetraodontiformes; family Tetraodontidae; genus Takifugu; species Takifugu rubripes. The sequence continues at coordinate 7,798,940 of NC_042288.1, forward strand.
AATATGTTGTAGGAGGAGGTTTCAGTAGAAAGGATTAATTACCACTAAATGGCTGTTTTAAGATAAGAAGACTGTTTCTCACTAAGGCCAAATGAAGCTGTTTGATTCTCCGTGTAAGCCTCTCTCTCCTTTCATCTACGTTTGTGCTCGAGTGGCCGTCCGTGTTATCGGAGCTCAGAAGCATATGCAGATACATCTTTGATGCTTCTCGTAGGTGTCCTCAGAAAACAGAAATCTGCAAAGAAGAACCTCTGTTTTCCCCAGAGTTTTTTTTTTTTTTTTTAAAGATATTATAATAGTGAAATGAATCCCATTGAAGAGCCTCCCTCCATCTGCACAGCTCCTTCTGCCTCAAGTTGGAAGGCACGGAGGCACGTCATGATGTTTAATGAAGCCCTCTGGTAATACGTGTGGAATTAATATAAAGACTGTGTTGAATTCCAGGTCAGAACATGTGCTCCAGTGTGTGTGATGTGACCTTTAGCGGAAAGTCTGGAAGTGTGTGGGCGCCGATTCAGAAATCCTAGAATGCGGAGATTAAGCTAATGCGTATGCATGTATGCAGCCCCATCATTTGGGTTTTAAATAAGCTGATTAACATTTAGTAAACAAATGACTAAAGTAAAGCATAAAAGAGTGTTGGAGATTCCTTCTCTATGTTTAATGTGTGCACGCTTGTAGCTGCTTCAGTAAAATATAGATTCTAACAAATTCTCAGCAGGGAGTAGGATGGGGGGTCAGTCAGTGTTAACAGAGACCAAACTTCCAGGTTTTGATACTTCTTACACATCAAGGTCCATTTCCAGTGATTTATTTAAATTATTTAAAAGGGTTTGGGGCGTTATTTGGCTTTCATACAATGAAATATTTGAGCTGCTGCGCTAACATATTGCCCTGGGATGCTTTTAATCATTTAAATGGAATCACCCCTAAATCTCCGGAAGCTAATACATCTTGATGAATAAAAGTATCTGAATAGGAAGACGTACAGAAGTGCTTCTTAGGTTCCCAATATTTTTCATTTTTAAAAATTCTATAAATAAATAATGTCAAGCTAATAAAGCACAGTGCAGACTTTTGCATATATTGGTCCAATAGAATGGAAGACACATACTGTACAAAGACAGTTGTCAGAAACTTAACTGATTATGATGCTGTGCTTCATGAATTAAGGTATGAAATGATTGCAGAGTAAAAACTGAATCTTGTTAATGCAACCATGACAAATCTGTCTCCTTCGCACAGACCCATAGTTTGTATAATGCAGTGCAGCATTACACAGCGTCTCCAGCTCAGCGCATGCTTGTGACTAAACAGACGGACTGATCGGCAGGTGGACAAACAGATTTCCCGAAGCTGCTACTAGCATGTTGACATCATCAGACAGGCAAACAGGCTCATTTCTACGATTGGAAATGTGATGCGAGAGCGCAGAGTTTAAGAATTTAAGACTACCAAAGCTTTTGGCTGCGTCCGTCGGTAATCTGATCTTCTGTTGGCAACGAGTGCTAAAGGTTACATTTGTTTAAGAGTGCAGCGCGTCCTTCTGGGCTCACTGGTATGACAGGTATGTCCGCGGTTAACGTTGCTCATGACCTCAGGTTCAACTCCAGTCAGAAGATGTTTCCCCCGGTTTCTCAAACAAGAGACCCTGTTTCAGGGTCCAGTTACTGACTCAGGCCTCCGGACAAAAGAACGCTTGTGCTGGTTTTCCTGACATACTGGTTTCCATCAGGTGTCCTCGTTAATGTTGATGTTGTTACATATTGGTTCAAAATGAGAGCACGAAGATCTTTTTATTTTGGGTCGGGTTAGGTATTAAGACTCCCTGGACTGTGGTTGTAACCAAAAGCATCTTCCATAGTTTCACTGCAGTGCCCTTAAATTGTGCGTTTGCTCAAAGGGCCCTTTTCATGTGTGACAAAATGTCCTCCGGGATGACTTTCTGGAGAAAAAATTGGGAGAAAGGCAGACCATGTGTGCTAAAGGTCACTCTCAGGCGCCCTTCCATTGGACAAAGGGTGACGAAGTGCCCCAAAGCATGCATGTGTAATGGAGTAAACATGATCAGCAGGATGCTTTTTCAGAACATGACACCCTCTAGAGTCCCTTTCCAATGATCACAACATGCTAAGATGCCCGTCTTTTAAGTGGACAGTTCTGCGAATGTAAATCCCTGAACTCCCACATCAAAGCCTCGGCATCTTTAGTCTTTAAAGCGCCACTGACAGCGGTGATTAAAACACACACACCTGCTCCCCTGGCTGGTCAAGTAGGTATTCAAAACCACAATTAGTCTCGTGAAATAGAGCCGCTCGCGTTTTATTGGTTTCAGGCAACCAGGGAGTCGGTTTACGAGGTTCTTCGCTTTATCCTGCTTTTTATAGTCATGTACTCATAATCTTCCTCCTGAGGAAGCTTTTCACTAAAGCAGATGTGCCAGTAACTGTTGCATAAAAGCTCCGATACCCAGGAGGGCAAAGCTGATGCTCTGCTACCGCGCATACATCTCTAAATCACTGCCACGCCACTAATCCGAGTCAAAAATGCCCTCTCAGGTATTATTACCTCGATAATAGCCTAAATAATAACACTCAAAAGGCTTCTGTATGTTTTGGTAAAACCCTACTGAGGGACAGAGAGAGAGGAAGTTTTAGCATATTATCATTTATTCCGATCATATCTCCCAAACACATAGTATCCCTCTGCCGTGTGCTCGGCGCGGCGATTATAACTCCTTCGCCTCAGTCCTGGTAGATTTGCAATGCAGCACAGCCCAGAGCAGGTTATTGGTTTTATGAAATGGGTGTATATGACCGTGTCTGTGCCCCGCCATCCGTCATCCGGCGGTGGTTAACGCAGAAGGAATCCCCACCTACAAGACACTTACACAGATCCAGAGTGGCGCTCCCACATGGAGCTCCCCTGCCTCTTGTAGCTCCGCGTACATCTGTCTGACCTGGCAAAGATTAGATGGAGCCACTCCAGGTAGAGTGGCGGCGAGAGAGAGAGGGAGACAACAGAGGAACTCAGCTGATTTAATCTATTTTCTCCTCCTCCTCAACTGGATCAGGGATTTAAGGCATATACGTATTAAAGCTTCACATTTACACACATTTGGGGTTTTTACCTTTAAAATCAGGTGTTCTGATTCAAGATACATCACTCTGCAGCTAAAATTACACCTGCTGCCACCTTTTGGCTTTTTCCCGTCCTTTTGTCCCTCCAGTAGGATTTCTTCCTTCCTTTTTGCCTCCTTTTTCAATCTCTTCCTCCACAGTCTATCATACAGTAATATGACAATTTCATCTCTGGAACACACCTGCTGTCTCTCACTGACAACGTGCACACAGAGGCACGCTGACATTTCCTTCTGCAGCCTGAACATAAAGAGCTGCTCTGCATTAAAATTGTTCTCCACATTAAAGCGCTGTCTCTTCCTCACTCGTTCATCCTCTGACGTTCCTCTGGAATTCCCTACAACTGAACCGTTGTGTCCTGTTGTAGCTTCAGTCATTCCACACTAGTTTCATTCTGGTTTTTTTTTGCTAGATTTTAGAGGATCTTACTTGCATTGTCCTTCCAGGATGGTGTTGCAGATTTTAGGAACTATGAAAAATGTCAGATGTTTGTGTTCATGCAATGAAAAGAGAGTCTAATGAATAGATGGCAGGTTGAATCTGAACTGGCTTGCCTGTAATGTGGGTTTGGATAGGACTGACCATGTGCACAGCCCCAGAGAAGGGCAGAGATAATCACATTCTAAAGAAAGAAATAAGATACTGGCAATGCCATTGAAGGAAAGGCTGTCAGGTGAGATCAACGCTCACCGTCTCCAGACATGGGGTCCATTTTTTGCGAATCTTTTATTCCTGTTTTTCATTTTTCAGGTGACAGTCGGATGTTAAAATACTGATTAAGTCTTCTTTAAAATAAAAGCTGAAGGACTCTGAAATTGACTTCGACTGGTCGCCGTAAATGTGGCAGAGTTAGGTCAGGCGGTTTAGCGTAATACCAGCTGTGATGCGGCCTCGTGTGGCAGTAACACCGTGTTCCGACCTCAGGTGGTCCCGGTGTGATCTGCCTGTCTCGGCTCCGCTGCTTTGACAAGATTATTGCTATGGGACAAAGTGTTGCATTGTTTCGCTGAGAGCTTTTAGCCTTAATGTGACAGGATTTCAATCTCCGGCAGAATTACCACGACTTTACTATTACGTGATATTCTACGTATTCTGTTATTATTGACCAGGCTGTCCACAGATGACTCCTGTGTTCCTGATTGGACCAAAGAATGTCTTCCAAAGTATATTCCAATCTTAAGTTCAACTGTTCAGGTATGATGTCGTCCAGCAGCTTTGGCACCTGAGCTGCAATCACCTGTCTTATGTTACACATTCTACAGAGGGTGACAACATCTCTGAGGTTCTGACACCTTCTTGCTGAGGCTGGGGAGCACTGAAGTGAGATAGCTTCTTGTTGCAATATGCAAGAATGCACATTTAGGGCCGGATGTATTTTTTATGGCGAGCGTTCGATACAGACGTGAAATGAGGAAGCGGTTTGTCGTGTTCGTGGAGTGTGCGTGTAATTGCCAGATAAAGATGTATAAAGTTTCGAATCTTTCCAATTTCTCGCCTCGCCTCTGCTTGATTCCGTCCATTTGTCTTCCTTGTCCTTCCCTCTCCTCTGTGAAAGTCTCTTTTTTCCAGCCTGCAGTCTTTTTGAATTTCTTTTTTTTTCCTCCGAGTTCTGACTGGAAAAAAAGAGATGTTAGAATTCGACTTCACCCTTGCTCCACATTGTGTGTGTGTGTGTGTGTGTGTGTGTGTGTGTGTGTGTGTGTTTGCGTGCGCGTCTGCGTGAGCTTGAATCAGCAGAGCTGTTAACATGAGACTGATCCTCCTGCTCCGGTTGAGAGTGGCAGAGAGGTCGGCTCTGTTTAACTGCCTCCAGTTTGGTCTGCCTGCATCTGACAAAAGCAAAAGGCTTCGCCAAGTGTCGGTGACAGCCTGCATGCATCTCGGGGAAACAGGTCAAGCACTCAGCCGGGTTTATTTAGCATCTTTTCCACAGTTTCTGCCTGCTTTTGAGGCAAATGCTGGAATGTTTTTCGAATGATGTCATTCTTATTAGAGGTGGATTGAGGACAACTGGTCCGGATGAGGATATAATCAACGCCTTCCTATATGTGCATTTTCATTTATTTAATCAGTTTTAACATGACGCCACCTGATCCCATTGATACTGTTTGTTGATTGATGAACAATACTTAAAACAATTGATTGCAGTTTCCTGTTACCAACCACAATTATAAAATTATTGTTTGTTGTTCAAGATACACGTTAAATCCTTTGTGAAAGCACTAAATTCACTAAATGTATGTTTATGCAATAAGGTTATAGTTACAGTTGTGATTAGTTATATAATAGTTATGATTAGTTATGCTCAAGCTTCCCATATGGCCATATTCTGGGGTGACTCCTCACTTCGGCCCAGTTTAAACTAAGATATTTTAAATGAAACTTTTAAATAGTGTGGATGTTTTCCTCAAACCCAGCAGCTGCTGTTATGAGGGTAAACCAGAGTTTTCCCTTTGTTTTGTTCAGGAACTTACACATTAATGCACGAGCCGGGCAGCAACATTAACAATGGTTGGACCACCTGACTGAGCGAGCTGATTGGTGGACCTTCTGCACGAGTGACAGACACTAAAGCGGCATCTTTGTTCTGTGCAGCTGACACCAGAGTGCATCAGCTGGTGATGCCAGAGGCCCCCTTGGAAGTCTGGAGAAGACACGAAGGTCACATTAAGGTCTCATCTCAAATAGAGTCACGCAAATATGATGGATCTGGAGGGATTGACAACTCAGATGTAGAGGATGTGCATGTCAGATGCTGACAACAGCCCCAGAGCTAATTCATCCCACTGGTTTGGATAGAAATAAGAGGGCAGTGCAGTGACTAAAGAGTGCAAAGTGCTTTTGTAGTCATTCTAATGTCTCTTGAGGAGAGAGAATGAAGGCTATAAAAGATGAAGATGACATTAACAAAGGCAAAAGGAAATATTAACACAATTCATACTTAATGAGTGGAAATGAAAAAATGATAAGAATTTGGCTTTTAATAATGACATGCCCCTGTTCATCCTCTCTGTATTATCACAGCTCTGAGCTGACATACACACACTCACACACACTTACAAAGACTCAGATACTCACACACACACTCGTGTAGACAGATTTGAACAAATTCAGCCTTCTGCCCTCATTGTTTCTGCGTACTTAATAAAAGGCGCCACCCAGACTTTGTTAAATCCCCTAATACACGCACACACACACACACAGTGTGCTCCCTTCGCTCATTTCCTATTAGAAGAGAAAATACAATACACGTTCTCCACCATTTTGTCGGATAGACTTTTAATGGTCTACTTAATTGCAACATAATTAAATTGAATTTATCAATGTGAACCGAAAGACTACTGTGTGGGGCCCAGATCTAGTTTTAGTCTGTTTTTTGTTTTGTTTTTTTTTGTTTATTTCGCAAATTTCATTTGCACAGACACATTTAACTGCCTGTCCATTATTGACCCAACACACAGAAATGTGAAACAAGTGTGTGCTGTTTTTTTTCTTTTTTTTATTTATTTATCACATGTACAAGAACAATATAAAGACCAGGGTGAGGTTAAAACCTCTCAGCAACCAAAATCAATAAACCTCACTCATCAGAACCAGTGAAGGTGACTGATTCAGTGCTGCTTGTCAAGCCTTTTATTCCACATACATATAAATCAATAATATTTGTGGTAGTTTTAGTCGTTATCTTCTAGGGCCTCTTACCTCCTATGTGACAGAGACACAAAATACATCTTAACAGCTGCATGCATGCGTAATATATTATTACTGCAGAAATTTCTAGTCTAGTTTAATAAATAAGATGGGCAGACGGCATTACCTATGGAGAATACCTGAAAAAGGACTTTGTAAAGGACATGTGTAGGAAAAAGTGTTCCAGCTATTTCATTTTGTCGTTGAATTGTTATCATCCTCACCTCGCTGACAATCTTTCTTCTTATTTGTCTGTTTTTGCTCTTTTCCAACATCGTCTGAGTCTCTCCATCAGCAGTCAGAAAGTAAATGTTGCAGTAATGTCTACAAAAAGAGTCAAACAAAAGTAGCCACAACAAGAGCGTTGAGAGAAGGATATACCCAGAGTAACGTTGGTTATCAAAGACAAAGAAAATCAATGATAATAAATCTGTCAGTTGGCAAGAGAGAGAGAGAGAAAGAGAAGGAGACAGAGAGAGGAATACAATTAAAGTAAATGACTTCTGGGTTTCAAGCTGAAGGCTACAGTGGCAACAATAGCTGCTGTGGTGAAAGTAGAGAAACCGACTGGGTGGCAATGGTCACCTCAACAGGTAAACCCAAGCTCCATCTCATCTTTTGTTTTGCTGGGGGATGTTGCAGGTCCAAATCCACCAATCATGCTGATTGGTGGGTTCAAGGTCAATATTTGACCTCCCATTCCAATTGATTGTTGGGAGCAACTTAAATACTCACCCTCACTTTTGATGTTCCCACTTGTACCATAACTTGGTTATGCACTTGGTGGTGAATATTTCTGATAAATGTGGTTTTTCTGCACAAGAAGATTTTTCTGGAGAAAAATATGCATATAATCAGCATGACACTTTGCGGAGCCATTGACACCAACATTCTTGCATATGATGAGGATACAAATGCAACATTAACAGTGTTGTGGTGTCATTTTCTCCTTAAAATAACCATCTTATCTCCACTTAAGACCACAAGACCATCTTTTCTGCTATTCATTGCATATAGACACAGCATTACTGCACACAGCACCATATTTGTATGTGTGTGTGAGTGCCTGTGTGTGAACATGTGCATACACATGCAGTGATAGCATTTAAAGGTTCTCATTTTGGTCAGACATGCGTTCATGTTCCTGTTGGCATAATGTTGTTGTCTGTGCTCCTGATCTTAATAAACCAGGGATGTTACTGACTTTCATTCTCACAGTGAGGAAAAAGGTCTGTCAAAGGTTGAATGCTTGGGACCATCTCAAACATACATCCAACACCAAAAACACAACACACGTCTTTGAAACTGCCATCTACTGGCAATAATTTCTAACAGAATGCATGAAAAGGGAAGAGGGAGGTACAGCCTGTACATGCCATCATTCTTATAATGCAATGATGGCAGATTAAAAGCAGTAAATTGCTCTGCTGGCAGTGGAGCTGCGTGGCAAAGGAATTATGCATTCATTGGAAAGAGTGAACCTCTGCTCCGTGTTTCCCCGCTATAATGTCTAATACCTGAGCATGTTGTCCAGGTTCATCTCTATGGCTTCAACTCTCCGCATTGTTTACAGGCTGCCGCTTCTATCAGACATTTCTGCCCTTTTTCAACTGAACCCAAAACTAGCTACAACTAAACTGAACACTCCCACTGTAAATGTGGTTGAAAGCAGTGATTCCACTATTCATTCAGCCATATTGAAAAGGCTTTCGTGCACTGATATTAAAGATATGAAAATCACTAGCTCTTAGCGTCTCACGTTCAGGCTTCTGTGTTCAAATGTTTAAATATGTAATATTTTTATATAATTATGAAAAATGAGTTTTTATTGTAACAATTGTTGGACTGACTCATTGTGTCACTTCCCATCTGCTCACACATTCATCATTCACTCCATCACTTTTATTTTGCTGATGTTTGAAGTATTCTGTCTCTTCAATAAGCTCGCTGCTACTCAAGCTGCAGTTCTGTGCTGATATCATTATAAAAGCTTAGACAACACTTTCCTGGCAGTTTTCAACTTTCTAATAAAGATTATGTTTCTGTTCACTAAAATAGCAAGTATGAACCCAAAGTTTAAAACACTATTAAATAGTCTAATTCTGTTCTAAATGAGCAATCCTTCTAAATAGGATAGCATCAATCACCACTAATGTTCTGTGACAACAATTTAGAGGATATTTCTCATTTCTAGATAGGGGAGGAAAGAAAGTGCTACAGCATAAATCTGGATATTTTAAGGGACCACTAATGGTCACTGTTGGCCTCTGGAGTGTGCGCGTCATTGCTAGATCCCCAGAATCACATTCTGGGGATGTGTGGATGGATTTTGGTTCCTATGAGGCAATCAAGGAGATGTGCACATTTAATTTAACTTTTTTATTCTTGTCCTATAATTTCCTGGTTTCTACAGCCTGACCCTGAAGATGAAACCATTGCCATTCTTTGATTTACCCCGTGTGGTCACTCTGGCTTCTGTCTGGGGGTGCCTCCGGTTGCTGGCTGGGCCTGTAATTAGGATGCTCTCTGGTGTCACCTGAGCCCTGGAGTCACTGGAGGAATCATTTCAGTGTCTTCATCGCCTCGATCTGTCGCTCCAACGCATTATTGGACGCACACATACTATTCTCAACTAGGCACATCTCTCCCCGACATCCACCGCTTCTGACTTTGTAATATCGGCTGCTTCCTCTGTGTTTATATTGTTTGATATAAAGACTCATAAGTGATTAAAGGCAGGTCTGTCTTGTGATTTTTCACCACGGAGCACAGCCAGTCAGGACACTCACCTCTCAGATTTCTGGGATGTTGCCGCGTCAGTGAATCCTGCGGTGACCCACAGGATCCAGGGGAAGCAGGGAAGCAGAATAGGCACTGATGTTTGCAGCTAATGGCAAAATCTTCCTTCAGCTCTTTGTGCCTAAGCTTCCGTAACCTCACTTTCGACAGAGATGGCAACATTGTCCATTTTTGCTGCGCACAATTGGAGGGTTTATATGCACGCAGACTGAGATGTCACACAGTAAAGCCTTTGGATCCAGTTTGGTAGAACACCCAAGTGATTTATTTAGTCTGCTGAGTTAAGATTCACTGGTTATGATGGCAGCAGCCTTCTGCTACTAATCAGCACACCAGGAAGGAGATATGGGTCTATTTCCATCAGTAATATGCCGTTTGGTGCTGGTGAATTGATTGTAGCAAATCCAGATTGCAGCTTGTCACAAATAAATATCACACACAGTTGTAGATTGAAGGTGTTTATACAGACTCTGCTGGTCTAATACTCTTTATTCCCAGAACTGAACAATAGGTTCTGCAAAGAAATGATCCAGTTATGGCCTCACATTTCTGTGGGGAGCTATTGCAAATGACCTCATAACCTTGATCGTATTCGGAGAGTTGAGTTTTATGCACGCTATCTACAAATTCCAATCACAAACGGTGCCCGTGCACAGAATGGAAGACACAATTGAACGTCGCGAGAGAGAAAAGTTCCGTCATGAAAAGAAAAGTTCTCTTACAATACATCTTTTCGGTCCCCCAGAGTTCCATGCATAAAAGAACTAACACATATACAGTTTATGTAAATGTGTTCTCTCCATCCTCCCTTTCTTTTTACTTGTCAAGTTTAATGCATTTTGGAAATGGGTTTTATTGCCAAGTGGAAGATGGCAGCTTAATTACAAACCCACCTCTATGTTTTCTTTTCAAATAGTCAGTTACTTAAGAAGAGTCCATCTTTAAGAGTAATGTCAAATAAAAGAAATCATCAGGCTGGCAGGGAAATAATCCCTCTACGTCTAATTAGCATTTATGAAAGATGGAAGGGCGGCATTTCTTAAAGAGCTAATTTAGTGAAAGTGCTAAAGTTGTTCCATACCAAATGTCTTTATTGCGAGCACACATTTTTATTCCATATAACAAAGGTCCTTGAGGAATTTGGTGAATTCCCAAATACATTGGGTTTGGGAATGACTTCTCGGTGAACTAAACACAGCACTATCATAGAACATGTTTTTGATGACATGACTGACCTGAACCTGCAGGACATTATACTTTTACTCATAATCTGGCAAATGCTCAATAGTTTGGAATTGAAATACTTTTGCTTTCATAATATCGAGCTGACTTTTCTTTTTTTGGCCTGATTGACTAACAGAGCGATTCATCCGTGTGATTGGATGGCGAATTGATTGACTAACTCAACAGTTGCCTGAGCAGCCTTTCAGTGATTCAGCTTAAATGAGGAAACACCCTTATTCACCAACTCCTTAAATGGGAACTGATGAATGGTCGGCGATGATAAATGGCCTGTTGGCAGCAACCCTTCGCCCCGTGGGGTGTCCTGTTCATCCACCAATGAGGGATAAGAGGCCCGAGGAAAAAATGTCTGCGAAAACATGAACAATCCAGCGCTGGGTCGTCTCAAATGAGGCAAGCGCTGACTTATTCCCTCCTGGACCAACACGCGCATTCATCCACAGCATCACTCCCTCAAAAGTCCTCCCCTCACTGAATTAAAGTCTTCCACCCCAACACAGCACTAACCCATCATTAAAAAGTGGGCCGCATGGCGAAATGTGGTAATTAAAGTCTGCAGTGATTGGATGTATCCGCGTACCATATCATTTTAGTGCCAGGGCCCTAATATGCCAAGATACTGGCTGTAATTGGATTTTGATTGGTTACTAATGAAGATGCACTTCCTGGGCGACAGTCGTGACAAGTCATCTGTTTGAGCGCTCCATTCTGGAGCACACACACGCGCGCACATGCCGCATGCACGCACCAACAACATCAGAACCGTGACAGGGTGAAATATTTCCCAATGCTTGCTTTTTAAAATCCAGACACTGCATATTTTAAGTACAGTCTAGCAGTGAGTCCCAGCTTTTAATCATAACTACATTCCACACTCGCACAGTGTCCATATATATATGAGAGCTGGCTACTGTTGCCTGTCAGGGCAGCAGGTGTCCTTCACTACTCTGAAGGTTCAAAAGCTGTTCTGATTCCAAATCTGCCGCACGGAGAAATTATTTCCAATAAACTGCACCATTAGACATGGCTCACGCTTTCTTTTGGCTCTTATGAAATAGGTTGTGGAAGGCAACACTAATAATGGCAGTTCAGTGTGTAAAAGCAGTGGTAGGTGCCTGGGACAGAGCTCTTTATCCCTGAATAAACATAAACAATGATTTGTATTCTTTTCAAAATAAACCCATATTAATTAGAATCCATAAACGTTTTAATTTGGGTGCTCACCTGACTTTTATCCTCCCTCCCACTTGTGGAAATCTCTCATGTGGACTGAAAAGGGCATAAGAAGCATGCGGCATGAGAAAATGACAGAGAGGACACATGTGGCACTGATATTAGCATTTGTATTACTTTATTCGTCTCCTACCCACTTCTGTTAAGGCTTCACATCACATCCCCGGGTTACCGAGTAACCATCATTTCCCGTCTATTAGAAAATTATACTTGGCATCAGCTGTGCCTGCACACCCCCAGATATGGATGTATAAGAGCTTTAGAAATTGAAACATCAAATAAAGCCGAAAGAACTGGCTGCAGCAGGTATTTAGTTGCCACACATTCACAGTAAGAACTCATTATTCTCAGGACCACAGGCTGCATGTGTGTGCGTACGCGTGTGTGGGTTTGTGCGTGTGGTTTGCAGTCCTAAGACGTCAACACGCTGATGAGACGCAATTGTTTGAGTTTGAGGAGGACGTGAGAATTGAAAAAGACAAACTGCCGCTGGAAGCAAATGGTGAACGTACAGGAACGGCCTGAACTTCAGTGCAGGTGTGGAGAGATGTGTTATTTCAGTTTTGTTGCACTAATAGTAATAAAAATGCAAATACATGATGCATTTGTTAAAACTCTCAAAGATCATTGAAATGATGCCCTGCGTGAGGCAGAAATGGGCGTGATCAAACAGCATCGCAAAAGAGATAAAGTTGATCTTGTTTAGTCTCTCTTCATCCCTTCTTTAATTCCTTCCCACCATCACACATCTTTGCGCATCTCATTTAAACATTATCTGTCTGTGAGTCTGTCTGCCTGCCTGCTCGTCCGTCCGTCCGTCCGTCCATCCATCCATCCATCCATCCATCCATCCATCCATCCATCCATCCATCCATTTATCTATCTATCTATCTGTCTGTCTGTCTGTCTGTCTGTCTGTCTGTCTGTCCGTCCGTCCGTCCGTCCGTCCGTCCGTCCATCCATCCATCCATCCATCCATCCATCCATCTATCCATCTATCTATCTATCTATCTATCTATCTATCTATCTATCTATCTATCTATCTATCTATCTATCTATCTATCTACCTACCTACTCTGGGTTTCTCTCACTGACCCTAACCCTATGTAAATCTACAATTTTTTATTATTATTATTTTTTTGCTCTCTAGCATGAGGGGAAATATCTGTAGGCCTCCTCCTGTGCGGCAGTGAAAATGAATACAAATTGAAAAAAACATTGTGTAAAACAAGATTTTGGTAATTACATTCGCAAAAAAAATGTCTCCACAAATCCGCTCTATCAGAGCTGCTCGCCGGTTGAGCTTTGCGTGGATTTCAAACAGCCACCAGGGTGACCGAGGACTTTTCTTCAAACTTTAAAATCAAAGTTAGGGACGGTTTAAGACCTCGGAGACACAAACAGGTCAGTAGTTAGAAATATCAACTCATTGGGGCTGCAGTCTTCTTTCAGAATGCATATATCCTTTTCAATTACATAAAAAGCTTAGATTTGTGTTTAGGTCATAAGGGTCTATTATTGGCTCGTGGGAGGTGGTGATGACCTGTCATCCTGACCCCCGTTGCATTGCACCATTACGGTCTTTGGCTGCAGTAGTAGCTGGTGTCTACAACCGTTTGAACACTGAGCTACAGCTACAGTTTAGATATGGAGATTTAAAGCATCCATATGTCCCACATCCTCTTCATATACCTCCTGTCTGATGCACAACCAGACAGGTAGCACTGAGGACCTGTCCTTGGGCAGACCCACACTGGATGTGCCACAACCTCAGTCCTAATCCTGTATATAGGAGGTCCTAAAGAGTAGCCTGATATTGGACCAATGAGCCACTGTCCAGGTAAAAAGACCTATAGAAATCAATACCAGGAAGAGTCCCAGGCAGCTGAGAACAAAAGATGATGAGAAGAATGAAGATGAGGCATCTAATGTGAGGAATGGGAGATTTCTTTTGTTGAAAAATCTCCACGAGTCTGATATTGACCATGTCGGTGTCCAACTGCTCTGCCCACATCATTAGGAGTCCCTGCTGCAGACAAAGCCTCACGGGCAGCCGATAATTATTCATGACATATGAGGGAGAGGGTTTCCTGCACAGCAATGCAGGGACCCTGTTTCTGTTAATGCACCCCGGCCGAGTCAGGAGCACGCCCTGACCAAACTTCTGATTGGACATTTTATTAGGACTAAATATATTTATCGCTAAGTGTTGGGTGCCCTGTGAGAGATTCCCTCAGCCGAGCAGCCAACTAACGACACATTTAAAGTCAAAGTTACATGAATCAAGTTTGCCTTTCGTGAGCATTTGAACTTTTTTAAAAATGTGTTTTCAGAATGACATAAATACAATGTGCATCCTCTTGGCTCTATACTTGTAAGTCATCAACTTATCTTTTGTTCTTCCCACACATCAATTGCTCCTTTCAAAAGAAATGCACAGCACTTTGTGAGGGTGTTGCATCTAATCTTGCATTTACTGAGCGCTTTGGGAAGCCAACATTGTTCCTCTCTGTTCCTCCCACATCATCAGTTAGTCATTATGAAGCCTCAGTCATTAGCACACAGACAGATCATTAATGCACAGACAGATCATTAAGAGGTCCCGACTCTTTGTCCTTTATTGAACGGGGGAAGTATTATTTTCACACCTTTGTGTTATTCATCTCTGTGAGTGCCCATTGGAGAACAGAGCAGAATTTATGACCAGACACACAGATTTGTCTTGTGCCGTATCTCACAGTGTAAAATGGAAGCGCGCTGGGAATCATCAGGCCTTGTGACAGACCAGTATTTTCACTGCGTTAGCACAGCGCCTGCTGGAGTGGGTATGTGGGAATTTGCCGTGGAGTTGAGGTTGACAACTTTTTAACAGCCTCCCTTTCTCACATTTGATGTTTTTACCAGTCACTGATACCAAACACCAGTTTGAAAAGGAGACACAGAGAAAATACAACAAAATCTCTGCTTCCATTCTTCCAGCCTGTGGTCTTCTCTGTAACCAGCGGACAGCAGACAACATTTAGGTGTCAGGGGAGCAGTTTGATTTGTTTTGCTGCTATGTTCAGCTTTCCTCTTTGTCTTGATTTTGGTACCTCTTCGGTGCCGCCAGTGGTAAGCAGTTTATTCAGACGAACGGCTTCGGCTGGCTCTGTTTTGTGATGTGAAACCTGTTTCTGTGTGCGACTTGGTCTGATTTTTGCAGCCTGACATGGCTTCTGTCAAATATGGATGTGTTTTCTCCGTGGAGTGCAGCAGAGACACTGGAATGTGCTAAAATATGTTGAGACTGGTCCTGTCTGTGGTTCTGCTATGCCCATGCTGTCCTCTGGGCAACATTAGCTTTCAGTTAACGTTATCCAAACAATTCATGTTGCTTTTCAGTTACAAATTGAAACAAATCCACATTTGATCCAATATTAAATGCAGTTGATGACAACCCTCAACCAGCAAACCAAAATGTCCTGTTTGTGAATGTCTTATGATGCCAAGGTCCACTGCTGGATAGGTTCACGTGCACATACATTAGGACCAAGCATGCTGTGGCCATTCAGCCAGTCAGTGAATTGAGTAATGGGTGGATTTAGTGGAGGGGACAGCTCACCTTCTCCCCAACACCTCTCAAGGAGACTTCTGATCATTATTGTCAGCCACAGCTAAGCACACTGAATGGATACTGGGCTGTTTGATGGGGTCTGTGAGCACGCATGTGTGTGAAAGTTGTGCTAGAAAGAAATGCGTACAACAAAAGTTAGAGGGAATCTGTGTTTGTCTTCTATGGGTTTAAAAACAGACAAACTACAGATCTGCTTATATTTCCATGTGTGTTCTAAACAGACTGCATCTGTCTTCCATCAAGAATCAGACAGACGTACCAACGTCATGGCTTAACACACGTGTGTGTGGGCATTTAAGCAATATAGATCCAGCAAGAGAACATAAGGGGCTTTATGTAAAAACAAAAGTACTCGTAAAAGTTAGGTCGGACTTGTTGGATATAATTTTTTTCTGTGATTCCACGTGTGTTTTTTTCTTAATTGCGTCCCAGTTCCCTCTTTTTTAGCGATTGTGTGCTTGTTCCATCAACAAACATCTTGTCTGAACCAGCGAACAGCAAAAGCTGTGGTCAAAGTCAAACGTGGTGCATGTAATTTCTGTCATTTCTCATTAGTGAGATTTAACTGGGCAGGAACTGCTTCCAATTAAGAAAAAAAAGACACTGAAAAAGTGTCTGGGACAGAACTGGGCAGCCGCTTCAGTGACAGACAGCCCCTCCTGCCCTGTGTGCAGGAGAGATACCAATATATTGACATAAAAAAATAAAACAGTCCCATAACTATGTAATTCTGAACAGGTGGAATTTTGACATTGTGTTTATTACAATATTCTTAAAAAAGGCAGCAAAAATGCGCTTGACTTGTTTAGTGTTATACTGAAATAAATACATTATTGTTCACTTTCTGCCCACGGCTGAGAAAGACCTAAAGGTTATGAATGATCGGGTGTGTACACAGGTGTACGGTGCGTGGAGGTTCCCACAGAACTGCCCTCAGTCCCAAGGGAACCTGAGCGACGGTGCGGAGGTAAACTGACATTTTTCTACCCACCATTCCGCCTTCATATTGACCCATGTGTGCAGGACGTAAACCACCTGATAGCCCTGCTAAGTTCCTGATATTGACGGTCCTCCAAGTTGCTCTCTGGAGAACAAGGGCTGCTGGATAACACTCCACAGCGCTTCCTGCATTAGGACCACTTAGTGCTCATCTAACTCTGCACCATCTTGCAGGAGCTGTTATTTTAGTCTGTTCTTGCAGGGATCTTGCAGGTTCAACTTTTGTTTCTCTCCACTGATGATGGTGACACAAATGTTTATATCACTAGGCTGCATTAACCCATATGCAGATAGACTTTTTTTTACTGCCTGGCTCCTTTTGGCAAAATAAAGCAACGGTATGAACTTCACTCCAGAAATGTTTCCCTTTTTGTCCATCCTGTACCTGGAGGAAGAACCGAAGCATAAAAGTTTCATCGACATGTGTTGCTGCACTGAACAATGTGCATGAAGATATTTAACATGGCGGATGGTGGGATAAGCATGCTGTATAAACAGCCAATATACACACACACGGATACACACACGGATACACACACACAGTATAAATACAATGCTACAGTACATATCTTGTATCATCATAGTTAAAAAGTACCTCCGGAGCAAAGTTTATCGATAAACTTTCTTCTTTTTATTGTAAGATAATGCATTTTGAAATGCATTTTCCCTGTTTCCTGTACAAATACAGCCAGAATGTGCGGATAATGTTATTTTAGTGAAAATTGTCAACGCTGACCAGAACAAGTGTCTAAGTGATTCAACCTGACCTTTACTATACTAAATTTGAGTCTAATTATCTAAATGTGCTCATCAATCTGCACCTAAATCAGGAAGTTTTAGCAAAATTGCCTAAAGATTTGTCTTTTCACAGTAGATTGTTGTCTTATTATGAAAAGGAGAAAAGCAAGAAAAAGGGATAAAAATAATCAATTCTTTACCCATAAGGAGCATCATAAGGACGACAGACAAATGCATCTCCTAATTGACTGCAGTATGATCCCAGCGGATGGAAATATTGGTACACATGCCAAAATCCCAGGACAGCAGAACCCAAACAGAGTCGCCGCTGATCTGCTGTCAAATACAGTACAGGAAAAACAATCTGTAGACACATATTTGTTTTGATGGGACAGAAAACCACATGATAATTTGATCCCACAAAGGATTTAATCTGAGAGAAACTGCGTGATTGACTGGAGGGTTAGTTGAGAGAGAAAACACACACACAAAAATGTGATAATTATTCAAAGAACGAGACAAACAAATACAAACAAAAAGTGTGTCTGAGTGAAAGCCAAAGTAAACCTTCGGGTGGAGAGTCGCTGCAAACTCTGGATGAAATGCGAGGGTTTAAATAGGGTGTTGTGTTTGGGAAACCAGGCCATTACGCATGTGGCCGGAGGGCTGGTCCAGTATTTGGACACCATGATACTCTTCATTGATCATTGAATGTTCTTTCATTCTTTTCAAATAAAACTTTTAGTGTCTTTTTGGTGGTCAGGTATTAAACTGCCACATTCTCAGGAGATATAGTTGGGCCAGACAAACACACACAAACACACACAGACACACACACACACCAGGCCGTACACAAATCTAAATAAATGACCCTTGTGTGTTGTGGATGTTAATCTCCACAGTCACAACAGAATTGGTACAATTTAATTTTTAGCTGGGAGGAGTCTGATTGCAGTTATTCACAACACTCTCTGGACTGTTCTTGCTTGATAAATGAGATGTGCTGTGAGGACGGAGGCTTTCTGAGCACCCACAAGCCCTCTGAACGGGAGGTGCGCTGCTAAACGGGGGCTGCGGATGTTAAAATAAAATGAAAAAACATGAAGATCCATTTTAGTGCTGCACGTTCAAATGTGTGTGTTACCAATAATGATCCAACACAGAATTTTTGGTTAACAATCATCCAACCATCCATCCATTCAGGCTCATTTGGCTCTTCTTGACCTTCTCCCCTCCTTCAGCCTAATTACCAATGTAAACCCTCGAGGGGAAAACTCAAAGGACCCATTCACACTTTCACAGAGAACCTTCTTATTCTAGAACTGAACAAAAGAAATGCTAAAAAAAACTCATCACATGTGAAAAAATGGAATACAGTGGAATTCTACCAATCCAAATCATGTCTATTGACACCACAATAATCAGTAGGTCTTAAAACAGGCATCACACAACACTAAAAGTGGTGCTGAAGATGGGGCGAAGGAGAAAAAAACAGATTTACTCTGCCCGAAATACAAGAAGCCGAGACTTAATTGAAATTCTGTAATGTTGCTGGAGTGTTTTGTCACGCGCAGGAAAACCAGTCTGTCCAGAGGAGCAGGGAAATGAAAGCGCATGCAAACACACGACGTTGTTACAACGTCCTCAGGAGGGATGCTGGTACAAACATAAAAGCAGTGAAATTCATATTGGCTGCTCAAAGTGTTTCTGTTCTCCCCTGGGTAACCTGGAATTAGCATTTCACTGACTCTCTGGAACAGACTTATCTGTTGTGTCGGACTGGAGCTTCCTCTGTCAGAACGGGCTTTCTTTGACTTTTCCTCAGTTTTAGAATATTAATCTGTAATTATACATCGAAAATGTGTTCATGAATCAGAATTGTCCATCAGTAAAAGCCAGAGTCTTGAGTCAAACCTGTGGTTATTTGTCAGGCTTCAGGCGTGGATGGTACCAGACTCGATAAGGTTCCAAAGGTAACAGCCTGACTGGTTTTTCCACCGCTCTCAAACCAAATTGGGCATCAGGAGAGACAGCGTGCTGCACATTATGGATCAGTGTGAGGAACTTGTGACGAAATATCTGAATTTGATGGTGTGAGACAGGAAGAATTAAACAAAGCCATTGTGAGCAGATGCTGCAGCAGGGTTACATGACTGAATACTGAATTATATCCAGCTCTCATTCTTTTTTTTTTCATCAAACATCCTGACTGCTTAATAACTACATACAAACTTGATTTGAAACAAAAAGATAGATACTTCCAAGACAAGCATGCCAGCCATTTAAATAAGGATTGTAATTATTCTACACTCCACACATGCATCGACAAAATATTATATGTAATTATTCCCAGTGGACACATGGACCCAAGAAATGTATGCTCTTTCAATTACTTTTAAAACAATGGATGTCGATTTTATTGTGCAGTTAAGCCTTTCAATGGAGGCGGGAGCAAAAGTTGTAATTAATTGTAATTGTTGCACTTAGATTAGCAGATTGAACTTTGTTTTTCTGCCAGACCAGGATACTTGAAAAAAAAAAATATATTAGATAGTTAGATAATATTTCTAATTTTAAGCAACATTGAGGTCTTAAAAGGGCCAAATATTCTGTTTGATGTGCTTGCTTTGGTTACAAATGGTGAATCTTAAAGCACTCTGTCCACTAAAAGTCAACGAATTCAGAATTCAGTCAGAAATCTGTGTAAATAAACCATAAAAATACATCTGCCACCATGGAAGCTTAATGAGCTGCTCTTTCTGCATCTGGCAACAGAAAAGTTAGTTAACGACCAGCGTTTCTTCCTCAGCAGCTGAAAGCTGATTTATTTAGAGATGCTTTGTTAGCGTAGCACAAATAGTCAGAAAGATAATTGAATTTGATAATATCGCAGAAGATGTTTTGCATAAATTCTGTGCCTTTGTCTTTATCTCATAAACAATGACGCTATAATATCAGATGCTTAATGTACTCAGGGCATTGATGTTATCCACTGTGTTTCCAATGGTGCCACACTTAAGACATACAGTATAATGCGGGAGGGATGAATGGAAGGAAGGATAGATTGACAGGAGATGAATTAAACAGCAAAGATGGATGAGTTGAAGGAAGATGGAGAGATAGAATATAGAATGGTGGAAGTAAAAGAAAGGGGAGACAAAGGACACGAAAGATGAGGAGTTGTAAAGAGGGATGACGCAAGTGCGAAAGCTGAAGAGGAGAGAATGAGAAATGGACTGAAACCTGAGGTTAGATAAGGGGAGAGAGAAAAAAATGATGATAAAAAAGGTTTATGATAACGAGAGAGAGGCTGGTCGTATAAAGGAGTGATCATTTAAAGAGAAAAAAGCAGAGTGGTATTAGATAAACCAATTATAACACCCAACCTCCTCATTTTACGGCATCAGTCTATATCCATCCATCTCTCCTGCCGGTTATTGCCTCAATCTCTCCGACTTTCCCGGAATAAAAGCGTGATGTTTTCCCGCCGATAGCAAGCGGCTCTGCTTCCCGCAGGCTCTTTAAAGTGAAACTGGATCCGTGTACATCCAATCGGAAAGCTTTTAACTAACAGCGATGGGTTGCCAGGTGGGTAAAGTATTTAGCAATCGGAACACTCAGAGTGTGTGTTTGTGTGTGTGTATGTGTGTGTGTGTGTACGATCTTCAACACCACATCTCTGGAGCTACCAATGAAGCACATCTTTGGTGAAAACATTGCTCTTGAATTTTTAAGTCAAAGCCATTGTGCCTCCTCAAAGAGATGCTCAGCTGTCCAACTCTGACAAAGGTTACACAGCCCGTGTGACGGCGTAAAGTTCTCTGTTGTGTCCTTAGCATGCTCACCCCACAGTGTTTGAACAGTCTGATGGAGCAGGTGAAGGAGCAGAAAATCACACAAAGGCCGAGCTGAAAGGTGCCACTGAGCTCATCTCTGGCAGAACCTTGTCAGAACAGGCCTCCTGTGCCTGGAGGGGGTAGAGCTCTTCATCGTTTGATGAAAACACAATTTAGAAGTACTTCAATGAGCTCACATGATTTTATATATATATATATATATATATATATATATATGTGTGTGTGTGTTTTCTTCCACATTTGATGGTGACCACAATGTGGTAAAAGAACAAACATGCAGGAAAGAGGAGAGAAGCTGGAGATTTAGAAAAAAACATATTGAGGGTTGGGTGTTTAGGAAGGAAAATCAAAACTACTTTGGTTGCTCTCCTATTTTTCCCCATAAGAATTAAATAAAATAACTTCTAGAAGACCCCATTTGCCTCAATCCTCCTGTTACAGTAGGAACATTCGGAGTATTTTCTTTTTTGGAAACATCTGGCATTTCATAAATGGTTTTTCACCCCTGTGGGAAGGGAGGGCCGACAAAGATACTGGAGGCTTCAAATTTCACAAAGAAAGGTCCACGTTGGACTTGAAGCCAGAAGAACCTCCCGATAGAGACGATTGTATTAGCTCCACTGCTGAGTGCTGAAAACTAACCATATGTTCATTTTGTCTGAATACCAAAGTGCATCAAAACAATGTAATCAGTGCAGCTAAAGATCCGTAATCTAATCTGAAAGATTAGATTAGATTTCTAAAGATTGACCTGCATTTTATCCATGCAGGTGCTAAATGTCTGAACTCTACATGTGCGTGTTCGGGGCAACATAATCTGCATTTGAACAGAATTGTCACTCTATGCTTGTTGTTGTCTGCGTTAGACATTTTTGTTGGATTGTGTCTGTGCTCGCGCGTGTGTCGGCGGGCTGGTGCTTAGGTCAACTCTGACAGAGCAAGAGATAGAAAATCAATACCATGAAGAATCAACCTGCAACAAACACAGCCATTATTTACCAGCCCACACATCAGCCCTCAAACACACACACACACGCACGCACACAGACACATTGAACACACAACAGGCTCACTGAACTGTTTTAGTTGTTCTATGTGTGAGAGTCTTTTTGGAAAAGGTCCATAGATGAATTCAATCTGCATAAAGGGCCGAAAACAATTTCAGGCTTAACAATTACTCTTGCCCGACCAATTGGAAGTCAGTTTGCTTGAGTTGTTTTTATTAATATTTTGCTAACAGAGTTACATTCAGACATGATTTGCCTCTAAATATGCAATGATACATTAATTATGCACATCTCATGGTAAACACATGTTCCCTGACCTGAACACATTGCCAGTCATGGTTCCATCCTACAATATATCGGAGCTCTGAAAGAAACCTTATATTTTATGTTCTGAAGCTGTGGCATCTCCAGACAGTTTTTTACGCGTCCTACACAGGAATTTGTATTCTCAATGCGCGCTTGTCCGTGTCTCCACATTCCCAATGCCATGACCTCTATAAAGGTTTGACATTTTAGTCAAATAACATGGGTCGGCCACTTCCTGCCTCACCGCTGTGAGACGCAAATCAATGAGGGTTAAAGACACGATTTGTGATTTATTACCAGCAAATCTGTATTTACACAAGACATATTCATCAGAATAAATCTATAAAGAAGACAATAGAAGGGGAAAAAGAGGAGCAGAGGGACATTATGGGACATATTCTTTACACCTTTCAACTCCACAATCTATATCCTTGGATAGAATCATTTTAGTCACAGCTTGGTTTTACAATTTTGTTTTAGTGGAAACAAATAATAAGGTATATCCTGCAAAGTTCTATTCCTTGTAAGTATTCCCAGTGCTCGATGCTCATTTCTTTGGTCCCGTCTCCATGACTACCAATTCACCTTCTGTAGCGCTGATTTGCAGTCCGTGATTCGCGCCAACTAACAGCCTGTCATACAGTACCTTCCCATCTGACCCATTTCACCTAGACTGACTTTTATTGGGATCAAACTTGCAGATTAGAAATCTCACCAAGACAAAGGAGCATGTGAGGGTTTCTGCTCCTCACTAATGGAGTGATTCGTTCCGCAGGTCACTCCATTTGTTATCACCTCACCTGTTCTGTTGGATTCGCTGAGGAAGAAATGGCGTAGCTCTCCTCCATCATTCAGGATTGGCTCGCTTGTTCTCAAGATGTTCTGGTCCAAGTTTCTGTTAACGTTTCTTCAGCTGAGTAAAAAGTCACGAGGAAACTATCTCCAACACTAGAACGCATCGTTCTGACGACTAAAAAAACTCAGCAGAATGTTAAGCTACACGCAGATTTTTGCCGTTACTGGGCATATCAGGCCTTTTCTCCTGCTTTTCATAGTCCTTCATGATGCCAGGCTGGTTTTGATTGTTGGAAAGAATCCTTCATGGTAATAATTTGCTTTGAGAGCAACGTCAGGCATGTTGCTAACAATGTCCCAAAGGGAACACCAAGTGGCAAGTACAGACTGAGGCTTTCATGCTTGATCCAGCAGCTAAAAGCTCTGGATGAAGCCATCTATCCCCTGCAGATTATGGCATTTATTACTTATGAAAAGAGCGAGAACAGAAGAGAGAGAGAGAGAGAGAGGCGGAATTACGAGTGAAAGCAATTTGATCGAGCAAAAATGTACTCATGAGAAAGTGGCACAGCTTCTGTTGCTAAATGTAAAAGCACGGTGACATTTAAGTAAGCTGCATGTTTGCAAAGCAACGCATGTGTGGATGAAGAAAGGTGAGAAGCACAAATGATAGACAAAGGAGCGAGAATGGCAGCAGTCAGTGATGGATGGGACTGATTGAGTTTGAGTTTGTTTTTTTATGGCTCTTCTGTCGACTCATTTAGTTCACCAAATCACTTCATTCTCTCATTCTGCGATGGTAGCCTGGTTTAATTTATTTCGTTTTCTGTTTGCTCCCACTCTAATACCAACCAATATTATCCGCTACTCTCCTATTCCAGACAGAATACCAAAGCACCTTCTTCAAAAAATTTCAGAATGCATAGTTTAAAATGACCTCAAAGAATTCAACTACTACTAATAAAACCCTAGAACACTGCAAAGAAAGATGGACCGGCTCAATCAAACCTCAAAGCTGGAGTTGGAGACGACATGGGGGGAACCTTAGTGGTCATGTTCTCTGGAAATGTGTTGCTGCAGCCGCTGCAAAGGACGAATGCACCAAACATTTAAGATAAAAATGAATAATGGAATAAGTTAAAGCAGGATCTTAGGAAATTAAATTGTTTTATGTTAAAATCTTTCAGGTGTTCTGATCTTTCTGATCACCACCAATGTTTGTGTGCATATTCACAGGGTAGTTGCTAAAATGCCTGTTTGGAATACAACTGAAGAAGAACTGAAGAAGCCTTCTGGATAGAAGGCGAAACGTCTTCAAGAGAAGAAACCCAGTCCAGTTGACATAGAAAACTACCTTGGATGTTTGGAATACAGCATTTAAGGCATCAAACACTCCAAATGATCAATATTTAAAAATAAATAGATCAGACGCGGCGCTTTGGCTTAGCCAACACTGCCAATGCCGGGAATTAGCATTGACAATTAAACCATTACTCTGACGGCACGTAAACGGTATCGTGCTACAACAGGAGCTGGTTCAATAATTACTCTAAAAGCACAGGCCTCAGAGCCGCACAGCTCCGTCACTGTGACAGCCAATTTTAAAGCATGGATAAAAGGATCTTGTCACTTACCACTGATTACATGGTTTCAGTCCTGCTCACATTTTCTCTGCCCCTCCTCTGAGCTTTCCTGCTTTCTTCCCATGTGATATTTATTCTATTTAAACCCATTCCTGTGATGACTGACTGACTGTTTCCACGTAATACCTGAATGGATCCCGCTGGGATTTCTATGACAGGCCCTCTACTGTGAACCACTTTATGCCGTTAAGGGGTGGATTTGATGATTTGCGGGATACTGACTGATTGTACGCTGCTCCATTCCGTTGGTGTGTTTCTTCTGCCTTAATGTGATCCTACAGCCATTTTTGCCACAGCACACCTTCCATTACACCCCACAACTGCTCTTCTCTCTCTTTGGCTTTGTCCCTTGTTTATAACTAGGGTTTTGCTGGTTTTTATCCTCTGGCAATCTGTCATTTCAGGTTTTTTTTCCCCCTCATCTCCTAGTGTTTCTTTTATTGCCAGCCATGTGCTCACATCTCTGGCTATCTATTCCCCATTGCTCTCCTCTCTGTTCGCCTCTCCTTGTGGCCTTGTGCAGATGTCGGATCAGACCGAACAACATGACTCACAAAGAGGGGCTGAATTCCCTTTGGTTTGCCAGTCGATATCAAACACTCCTATATGCCGTGTGTAGAACCTTAAATGGTCGTTGGGAACATAAAATGCTAACACGCTAAACCCTGGGTGTGTGAGGGATCAGATTGTCCACAAGAGGACTGTAAAGGGTTCTTTTGAAATGCAATCTGTTTCAGAGTTCCTGCTTATTTTTGTAACTTTATTTGCAGACAAATGGTGCTAAAGAGGAGTTATTGAATGAATCTTTGTTTTAATTGGCAGTCTTTTATCTTGTTTATTTTAGCTGTTATTTATTTTCACTTGTCTTTGTTAGAGAAAATTACACCTTTTGCCAGTAGTTTCTTAGTAAAAAAAAAAGATAAAATGTTGGTAATGGATCTATCAGAACTCATTAAAATGACACTGAAACGAATGAGCTGGATCTCAAAAGTCAAATGAAACTGGTAAGATGGACCGGCCTCTCCTCTTTGGGCTGCTGGAATGGGTCATGCTGCCTTCTCAGCAACTTGTACCGGTTAAAAATTTGGACATAAAGTTCCAGGTGTATAAAGCAGAGCAGCTCAAAAGTAATTTTTAGTGTTGAATTTCTCATAACACTTTAATACCTCCATCTGTTTGACTGCTTAACTGCAGCACATGGATACTTCCAGTAACTCAAATATATTATTGGGGACATCTGGCCAGAAGGCAATTAATATATGGTAGCAAGTTGCAGGGAGAACTATAGCACTGTAATATTAGAGCGGTTCAGTAATCCTTACGACTTAGACATGCTTCAAAGGGACAGTTAAGAGGCCTATCGCGGCTGGTGCGCTCCTGAGTGTGCATGCCTTTGTTGCTTTAATGGATGTGAGTCAACGGGAGTGTGAAAATATGTGTGTCAGTCGTGAGGAGTGGGCGGACGGAGCAGAGGGGTAAGGTCTTGACCCCCAGAGGTCAATTCTAAATCTTTGCTTGGAGTAACGTGATCTACTACACACTCCCGCACACGTGCGCAAGTACACACACGCCCACGCGCGGCTGAAGTGGAGGAAGTGGCATGGTATCCAGACGGTATTAGCAGTATTTTGTTCCTCAAAGACAGCTCGTCACACACCCAAAGTGGCCTTCTCTTCTGTTTTTCCTCCCTCACTCCGTCTCCTTCTCCTCTTTTTCTCTCCACCTTCCTTAATCTTCTCTGTTGTCCTTTTGTCTTTTCCTGTGTTTGCCCCCTGTCTTACTTCCTTGCATGTTTGTCACACTTAAAAGTCTTAGCTCATCAAACACTTTTAAATATGAGACAAAGACAACAAAACTACACCCAAAATGTTGTTTTTTTAAAAAAAGATGTTTCATTTTCAGGAGGGTAATCCAAAAATCCATGTCACTGTGTAAAAAAAAAAGATTGCCGCCTAAGCCAAATAACTGGGTCATCGACCCTTAGCAGCAACAACTGCAATCAAACCTTCGTGATAACAGCGCTGGGCCCACTCGTCTTTGCAGAATTGTAATTCAGCCACACTGGAGAGTTTTCAAGCAAGAACCACCATTTTAAGGTCATGTCACAGCATCTCAGTTGGAATCAGGTCAGTATTCAGCCACTCCAAAGGCTTCGTTTTGCGTTTCTTCAGCCATTCAGAGGACTTGCTGATGTGTTTTGGATCATTTTCCTGCCGCAGAACTGTGCTTCAGCTTCAGGTCATGAACAGATGGCCAGATGTTATCCTTCAGGATTTTATAGCAGACAGCAGAATTCATAGTTCCTTGAATTGACCCAGATGAGCCTTCATGGTCTTTTTGCTCTGCAGTGAGTTTTACCTTGGAAATTTGCCATGTAGACCGTTTTTGCCCTGCTGCTTTCTTTAACGACACCACCAACAATTTACACACACACACACACACACATGCATACACACACTCATACACATTCACCAGTTAGTGATTGTGACCTAGTGAATTTGACCTCTGCATTCAACCCATCATTTCCTCGCCAGTAGAGGACAGGTCTCACACATTGGGCCTAACTTTCCTGCACCCAGGGAGCAGTGGGAATTCGGTGCCCATGATATTGAACCAGCAACAGGCTCAAGAACCTGGACCCAGGTTTCCAAAGATAAGGTGAAACATGGTATTTTATATTTTAATGGGGCATCTTGTAATAAACAGTTTCATTTTTGTGGTCTTTGTCCACTATTTAAATTTGTTTGCTGATCTGAATTATTAAAGTGCGACAAACATGTACCGGTAATAAAATGAATAAATCAGGATGGGGGCAACATCTTTTCACACCATAGTGTATACCAGTCATGTTCTTTTTCCTTTAAGCCAGTCTGTCCTCCATCGCATGCTTCTTCTCCCAGGGGGCCCGTTCACCCAGCAGAACCCTAATAAACCTCACCCCTCTCCTGTCTGCCTTTACTCAGAAGCTCTAGCTAAATAAACACTCAACCCACAGCTGGGGATCACGTTTATGTTTTTCTTTTCATAATCCTCCTTTCTTGTCCACCATCTCACATTTCCTTGGATACATTTGAACCTTCATAAGCTTTACTCTTGCATATTAAATTGCGGCTGCACTTGTCACAATACTGGACTTCAATCGACTATTCAAGGCCGAAAATGCCTGGAGACCACCTATTAGGATATATCCCAGCGAACACGGTGGCTATATCTCAGCAAACATGATGGTGAACACATGAAGAGGGGACAAGTCAGGAGATGTCTGGGATTCTAGCATCCTAAATGGACTCCTCGTCTCTGAAAAAGTGTCTCAGTGCCTCTTCTCCTACCAAACTAACTTTGAATGAAGATGATTTTTTCACATCATTGACCTCAAGGAGCTGTGTGAGTCTGTTGAAGAGCTCAACATCTTGATGCTTTATGCATTCATAGAGTACAGAGTGGCACCAAATCAACATTTGATGGAAACATCACCATTCAGGTCAGTACTCTGTCATCTTGTTCAGCTCAAGGGGACGTAGATGCAACATTAGCATCCTCCAGGCTATGGAGGGCTGGAGGTCTGTAGATATTCAGCTTGGCTTGCTGTACTCAGCAGAAGTCAAGACGATAGGGTCCCAATGGATTGCCTCTTCCTGACAATCTCCAGACGATCCAGAAGATAACCAAATAAATGAGCTCCGAGAAGGTTTGAGAGATGTAGTATGTGGCCAGCGTCACATGGGGGCCACCTCCATGATCATCTTACCTACCACAAGTGGGAACGTGGGGGAAAAAGAGGGAAAGTCACCATGGATGAGCTGGAAAGTTCATATGTTTTAAGGACACACAACAATGAAAAGGAACTGCAACAGTCCCTTATTTATTTAAGCCAACCTTTATTTCAGAAACCTGACTCAGGCTAACTCATCAACGACACCAGAGTGAGAGGCAGAGTTTCAGTTCAGCCTCAGGGCCTCAGATTCATTTTGTCACCTGCCAGCCTGCATCGTGTGACTTTGGTTGCCCATGAACTGCTATATTGCGCGCTGTCACAAATGACAGTTACCATTACCTACTGCGTAAATCTCCACGGAAGAAAATAAACCACCGAAGATCAGCAAAACCAAGAAATTCCAGTCAAAGTAAAAGCCTCGATGAAAGCCTTGAACTTTGAGGAGACATTATGAAAGAAGCTGTATGAAAGTGAAGGGGGTGTTATCACACTTGCAAAATGCATAAATACATTAATAAAAGGTCTGCAAATACAAGCAGCATGACTAAGCTGGACAGCAATGGATACCATTTGTGGTCCTTTTGTGCGTTATTCTTCCCACATCCTCAGCAAAATACAAAATGCAGACATTAGAAGATTAGTCTTGAGCATGGTTACACACATCCTGATGCACTTATAAGATAAGGCCAGAATCGGATAAAAACCCCCATATCACATCCCGACAATTCCCCAACAGGCTTAGCTGCCTGCAAGGAGTGTGTGTACATTTCAAAGAGATCAAGAGTGTGTTTCCAGACCTACCCGTGTGTGAATCTCCCACCTCGCTATTCTGTTTCAAAGAGAGTAAGCTGAGAGCTGTGACACCATGAGAGATACGGCAGAAATAAAAACTAAACCTGATCACTGGAACCTTCTCCAGCAAGCTTAGGCTGTGTTTGGGGAACACTCTCTCAGATGATGTCCCCTCTGCTGAGTTACAATGGAATCATTTGCCTTTTCTCCATGGTAAATCCAATCATAACCCCTCCAGCCACCAAATATGTTTCAGATTTGCCACGGTGCTCATGCAAGGCCACTGAAAGGTGCGACGCCCACGTGTATGGACAGACATATTGAGTGCCACTGAAGGCTAGTTTCTTGTGATAGATGAGCTTAGAACTGCATTTCTCATTTCAGTTTTTCCTGAAACTTCTCTCGATTCTGCTCTATTGACTCAAGCCATTTCTTCTTTGGTTACTCATTCAAAACTTGAGGCCAGTCCTGAAAATCCACTTTGAAATCTCAGGGTGATGAGTTTTGGTCCACTGCTGAGTCGAGGATTAAGTCAATAGTCTCACGAACCCCTTTGTTTCATTGGCAATATTTAACCGGCAATGATGTGGATGACAGACCCAGCAGATTTATGTGTGCTGCTCTTGAAGAGGTTTTATACTGTCCCCCCACCCTGAATCACGTTTCACTTATTTTAAGGGAAAGGTTATTTCACATTCATGGCACACACATCCTGGTACTTCTATCTCTGTGAGGACTTCCATAGACATAATGCATTACCCAGCTCCTTACCCTAAGCTAAACCATCACAACGAACCTTGACCTCAACCTTAAAACATGTCTCAAGCAGTCCTCTGAAGTTGTGAGGACCAGGAAAATTGTCCTCACTTCCCCAAAATGTCCACACTTTGCAAGTAGAATGTGGCTTTTGGTACTCCGTATGTAGCAAATAGGAGGACAAGCCTGGAACAAGTTGCAGGTTCATCTCATCACTGACTCACAGAGACAAACAAGCCTGTAGTCATGTCACGTTTAGAGCAAGCAGACGTGTTCGCAGTGCGGCAGGTCACTGTTGTACCTGGAGGTCAACCACAGATTAATGAGGAGGACATGTAAGAACCACCAAGGAAGGATTAGAGCCTGAGGCGACAGTGCAGACCTTGGACCCAGACATTTGGGTGGTGTAACGGGTGCCATGCATGTGCCCTTTATGAACTATTCCAGAACAGATTGTAGAATTCATATATTTTCAAAGGCTGACAAATCATATGTTAGCTTCATGTGCAGCGTGAGTCCTTCATGTTGCTGTGAGTTCTCTCCAAAGCAACATTGCTGCTAAAATCTGCTGCTGCACAAGCAGAGGAGGAGAAAAACAAAATCAATGTTGTGCATAAAAGAAGAATAGTGGAGTTGCATCACTTTCCTGTTTACACCTTCAGCGGTTTTATAGTCCATAGTTGTTGCAGAGTAAAGAAAAACATCCACATTGATTTGGGTTGTCTGCAGCTTTCCCTCAGATGGATTAGGTGCAGTGTGAGGAATGAGAGGGGTTGTTGTTGCTCCCTGGACAGTAAAGACTCTAATAAATTAATAAAATAGCAATTCAGTGACATTAAACTATCCTGTCCTGGCTTATATGTAGTGTAATTAAAATAAAAGGTACTATTATCATATTACATTATAGCATATCTTGTCCAGGAGGAGAATGCTGAATTTAGTATTCAGTTCATGTGTTGTGTAAATACATTATGAATGAGGACTTTCTGGCAACTCCAGGCAAATTTCACCTAACAGGCCACACCTGTGATGATGTCTAGCTTCTGAGAGCAGATTGCTAACGCCAGGGTGCCGTGCAGCTGCTTCCAGTTAGCATTTAGAAGAGTTGTCACAGATAACATGCTCGCTGAAATTATTACTGTAAAAGTTTGGGAAATTTCAAGGGTAGACCTTGAAATCAGGAGGGCCCACATCTCATGTGAGCTTGGAGTTGGCCAGGATCCCCAGAAAGAGCTGCAGAATGTGCACAGGGAGACAAACACACCAAAAACAGATGGGTTTTAAATTCCTCAAAACACCCCCTTAATTAAAAAAAAAGGGTAAATTTGTGAAATCTCTGTTCAAAAACAACTCCCCAGTCTAAAAGGCTAATACGATCGTAATATCTCGCCAGTTGAATTTCCCCAAGATAATATTGTGCATGTAAGCTGTGCACGGAGACCTCTTTAGAAACAAAGCAATCAAGCATAAAAACCAACTAGACACCAACTCCCACTACCTTCTGTCCAAATCACACCCGTTCACAATCCAGCATGCAGTCACTCACAGTCATAACTCAAAAAAAAATAAAAACCCTCATCTTTTTATGGACGTCTAAAATGGCCGTGGGGAAATATGTAGCTGTGTTTATTTATTTATTTGTTTGTCTTTTAAGCAGTAATGGAGTTGGGGAATAGCGTACTGTTAGCATATGCCCTTTATTGCTGCCTTCTACTCACTGTCGAAATCCAAGAGGATAGCTTTATTTTTAGTTTGATAATTGAAATTACTCATTGCTGCACATTGCAATGAGGCTTTTGTTTTTCTTTCCTAGCGCTTAGCTTATCCTTGCAGTTAATGGACATGCAATTGCCTCCTCTCAGGAATTGGATTTGGTTAACTGAGGAGTACGAGCTCAGCATTCAACTAAAGACGGATTTAATATGCAGAAAATCACGTCGAAGCTTCGGCTGTGATTGCAAATAATGGCAATAATAACGGTCACATGTCTAAAACAATTCCCATGTGCGCTGTCAATGCTGGAATCGAGACCAGAGTCCTTTTGACTCGAATATCATTTATTCATTTAAAATATGACAGCAGCATGGCAGCGTGATTGGTGCATGCTAGTTTTTTTACATTTCTATTTTCTCTATCTGCTCAGTTGTGAGCCAAGTGCGTCTTTATATCGATCTGTTCTGTCTCTTTAATGAGACTTGTGTCTCAAGTAGCCCTGGCTGAACTGCAACATCTATGCACCAATTACTCCTAAACCCCAAAGCAGTGGAAAAGTGAAAGAACAGTTCTAAGAGCCAAACAGAAGAATATTTATGAGACAGTGAGGTGAAAGTTGGATCACAGAGAACACACACAATATTCTTTATCTTATTACAGTCAAAACTAGTTTTGGGATATTTTCTTCCCATCAATAATGGGAACTTCATTTTCCCAGCAGCACAGAAATGTAAATACAGTGGTCAGTGGAATGTTACCTCACTTCTCACAGAACTACATATAAAGTTTGTGACTGTGAAATCATAACTGTATGCTTTTAGCTCATTTTTTCCCCCTATCACGTGCATGTCTTCAACGTGCTTGCAGGTGTCATGGAATTCTTCTGTATAAATAACAGCAGTAAGAGAAATGTGACCTCTTTAACAGTGATAAAACACAGTACATATTAATGCTAATACAGTAGAAAAAACTCCAATTAAATGTGTATTTCTGGTATATTTATTCAACTATTAAACAGTCATGTTGCCAGGTCTCTGGAGAAAATAAGAGAATGTCTGCAATGGGTGTGTGTGTGCGTGTGTTTGTGTGTGGTGGTGGTGGGGGGGGTGATGATGTTTTTTTGTTTTTTTTACGGTCATCAGCTGTGAGCATTTGTATGTTTATGCATGAATGTGTGTGGGACTGCATGGCAAGCAGCGCGAAGGCTGCCAAGTGTGTGTCTGAAAGCAGGGATAACATGACACGTGACAGGCAGAAACACGTGATAAAGATGGATGACATGTCTGAAGCTCTGCGACGATGTCGTCTGCCACGGCGGGTATCATCGTAGAGACTTTTCCTCTTCAAAACACTCCATTACCGTAGAAATCTTTAACTGCTGCTACGTCGAGCTTTCCGGACGTCGATAGCATTGCACATTTCAAGTGTTTAGTGCAAGAGAAGTCTTCAATCCCTCCCAGTTAGCAGTGCAAATGATGAAATGATCATGTGTGGATGTAAAGGAAGATGTGTAAACTCTGACATTTATAGCTTCCCATACCAACTGTTTTCACATCCATCTCTCGCGCTCCTTTCTGCTGAGGTAGGTCTCACGTTTGCACACTCTTCTCAGTGTTTGTACCTGTCATGTTTTTCTTGTCCTTTCTCTGTTTGATTTCTTATATACATCCCCTTTCTGTTAAACGTGTTTTTTTAAACCGTTGCAGCTCACATACAAACAGGACTTGTTAACAGGGAGACAAAGATTGATTGACTTTGCAGGCCGTGAGACAGGCTGCCAATAGCAGTAACTCTGTTGGCAGCCCGGATCCCACACTTTTAAACAACAGCACACATGTTAGCTTAATTACGCTGGACATTTTAGTGTTGCTGGCTGTTTCTGCAGATGGGAAAAGGCTACGACAGATGCAGGATTAATCAATAACCCTGGGATTCAAAACAGATTTTAAACATGCCCATTAGCCAGTCTCAAACTTTGAAGATCTCTATATACAGGGTGACTTTATTGCAGTGACTATGTGTGTCATATTGAATAAAACATCAGATTTATTGTCTGATGTGGGGCCAAACTCTGTCAATTACAATAGAAATCATCCTGTATGGTATTAATGTCATGCAAAACCACAGATTTAAGGCTGTGATTTGAAGACTACAGGTAGAAGTACTTCAGTAATGGAAAACTCTTAAAGCAATTTGAAAACAATTATTAATGATTATTTTTTATTAATAAAGGGTCAAATATGTACATGTTAGCATGTCCCAGTTTCTCCTCTTTCTATTACAACTGGTAACAGCTTTGCAGAGAAAATTAACAGCTTATAACAAATTATAGAAATAAAGGAATTTTATGAAATAGGGGTTGTTTTTAATGCAGATTTGTGTTGAATGAAGATATATCACATGTAGCAATATGTTCATTTTCTCTCTGTGAGACAGGCGAGTCGTTTGGTTGTTGTTTCTTTGTCTTTTATATCTTATAGGGGGTTAAATTTAATGTACAGTAAACTCACACTTGGAACTCAGCGGAATAAAGCACAATTGAGAAAACAGGAGTGCGAAATTCTTTATGAAACACAACACAGAGGAAATTAAACCAGCTAGGTGAGGTTAGTTAAGCGTTCTCATAAAATCCAGGTTATGAAAGATTTATCAATGGAAAAAAATACATTTTGGGAATTGCTTCTTTTACATAATTAAAGTGTTATAAGTCGTATAATTTAAGTCCTATTGATTCCAGAAAGTGGAATTCCAACAAGTTACTCTGTATTATGGTTTACAGATCCAGAAAGAGCACAATGGAAACAAAGCCACATAAAGATATGTTACAGCATTGAGTGACCTATGGAACAAGTACACACAGAACTAGGCCTGATCTTGTCAGCTCTGACTTCTCACCATCTTTGTTATGTCGTTTAATCAATATCAATATCAATCTTTATTTATATGGCACTTTTCATACGCTAGGTAGCACAAAGTGCCTCACAAAGGATAAAAACAGCAAAGAGAACAAGATAATCAAGAAAAGGACACACACACACACATACATACAACACACTTACACACACATCCACACACACAAACAAGCTTAGACAAGCTGAGACATGGCTGGTCACCGAGACCTGAGGCGAAGGAGACGCCACCTTTGGAGGCCCACCAGGCCGAGGGAGGTCACGGTCCGTGACCACAGGCGGTACCGCCACAAAGACCAGCCCGACCCGGACAGACCGGAGGCTCCACACCAAAGCACAGAGCCCCATAACCACCCAGGCCAGGGTCGACAATGGGACAGCACCCCCAGCGGTAGACCGGAAACATCTCCCAGCCTGGCAGGCCCCCATGAGGAAACACCATGAGGAGACACTGGAGCTAAAAACTGAAGGACTGAAACAGTAAATGGGATAAAAGGTATAAAAGCTAAAAACTGAGGAACTAAGAATTGAAGTAGTAAAACAGTACTAAGACTAAAACAGACTAAAACAGTAAATGGGATAAAAGGTGTAAAGACTAAAAACTGAGAGACTAAGAACTGAGGGAGTAAAACAGTAAAAGTGTCAAGTAGAATAAGGATGAGACATAAAGAAGCATGAAGACATAAAATAAATTAAAAATAATCAGAAAATCAATTAAAGGCCTGATTAAAAAGGTGTGTCTTGAGCCTCTTTTTAAAAATCTCAACAGTCTCTGCGGCCCTGAGGTTCTCCGGCAGGCTGTTCCACAATCCCTGTCAGACGTTCTCAGAAATGTAGCAGCATCCTGGACCACACAGGTGCTGCCTTGCAATTGTTGTTGCTGCCATTTTCCTCTGAGTCCATCGAGCAGCTCGATGCAGCCATTTTAGACATCTGTTCTTTTAACACAGTGTGACACGTGAATCCATTGGTTTCTTGTGCAACATTGCACTTTATAAACCTTCATAGAGATGCTCATTTGATGTGATTTTACTAGAAACATCTGAAAAAGAAACTGCGGCAAAGTCACTGCGTGCAGGTTAAAAGATAACTGTTAACAGAGTAGAGAGGATATGATAAGTTCCTAAAGTTCCATCGTAACAACAGGCTGTGCAAACATGCTAATCGTGGACTGGTCTGGATTAGCTAGTGTAAACAGATCCCACATTAGCATTCATGTAGAGATTTTGTCCATCTTCCTGTTTCTGAATCGTATGAACAGAGTTTGTCTTTTCATTTGGAAAAAAAAAAACTTCAGAAGATGAAGTGAAATTAAATTAAGGTTGGGGGTGGGGGGTGTCAGAAAGGAGAGAGCAAATATAGGTTGGAGAAGGGACCAAATCTGGAGAGAATATTCCATCAGTTGAGGAGCTGCTTCCTGTTAAAAATGTGGGCTGCTTACTAATGACTGAGATTGTGTTTTTGACACATACCTGATGAGAAATTGAGTTAAACCAAGGAGTTAAAAACAGTCGAGGGGCTTTTTCACCAGCTGCACATGAAGTGAATTCTGACTTTTTTCTAATTACAGTGGTTAATGACAAATATTCCCGAGATAAACGTTTTGTGTTGTTTGCCTCCACTGATCCTCTTTGCCATCTTTGTAAATCAGCCTGCACTTGCTGATATCCAGCTTCCAGTTTCAAGTGCAAATGTTTATGCAAGTTATGTTTATTTATCTTTGTAGCATTGTAATATTACTTTATTTTTTAAGAAGAATGATTTTCATTTTACAAAAATAAAAAGATATCTGTATTTAGTTTTTGGCAATAATTCTTAAAAATTTATTCAAACAACCTTTCATAAATAAATAAAAATAAGCTTTTTAACCTATTATTTTAAAATGCACCCTATTTTCTAATCGACCTTAAAAACATGTAACAATATAACTTTTTGTGGACCAGCCAAAGCAACCCTCCATTTCAAGAAATGTCCTGATCTAGCTGGTGAAAGTTGCATTCTGGTCCTCAGTATATCATTAATACAAGAATGGGTGTGAACACTGAATTTCTTACATGTGAAGACATCTGTATAGTTGCCGAGCATGTCACGGTTAGCATGCATGTTTCCATGCATGCAGACTCATAATAGTCACAACAGCTACCACATGAATGAAGGTCACTTCCGCCATTAGCGTCTGCCGTCACACAGTCCTGTTTTTATTATAAGACACGTCTTTTATTTATAAGACATGTCTGCATCTTCCTTAAAATGTATGTGCATCCTGAACAGCCCACATGCTGCACATGAATAAACCATGCCATTATTGCAGTGCATCTGCTTAACATCTATGAAAAGAAATGAGGAAGAAGTGTGTGTGTGTGTGTGTATGTTAATGTCACTTGTGATGGTGTGATTTAAGAAAAAAAACTGCATGTTGGTACCAAGAGCAGCATCCGATACATTTTAAGATTGCTAAAACGCCCTCACACTCCACCTCAGTCAACATGGTGAGAAGTGTTGGGATGCTGTGCTTTTATTCACATTCGGAGTTCAGGCTGCTGGTTGAGCAACGGCCACAGCAAATAAACACTGTCATCACAAAAGTTTTTTTCTTTTCCATTTATGTTCAGTTGCTCACTGCTGTAGCGCACAACAATACAAATAATCACCTATTCATTCAAATCAGGTCAAATTCCTCCATTCTTCTTGATTAGAAAGTGTCTGTCAATCATGTCCTATAAAAGTGCTAATTTATTTGGATAAAATATGAGTCAACATGCGGTGGCCACCATGATCCAAGAGGGTAATAAAGGAATAGCTTGAGATGCCATGTTCCACATGCCGCTTTGCTTCTTTGATTTCCACGCCGCTGGAACAGAAGACAACATGAATCCCTTCACATGTTTCAAGGCTGCCTGAGTAATATTTCCAATGGTGATGACCCCACCTGGACCTGCAATCCCACCCAGCCCATGAGGAAAGTGCATCAGCGGCTGAGGATGTTCTGTGCCGCCATCACTGAGAGCATTCTGACCAGCTCCGGGTGTGCTGCTG
Organism: Takifugu rubripes; assembly: GCF_901000725.2. Classification (NCBI taxonomy): domain Eukaryota; kingdom Metazoa; phylum Chordata; class Actinopteri; order Tetraodontiformes; family Tetraodontidae; genus Takifugu; species Takifugu rubripes. Next base: position 7,836,923 of record NC_042288.1, read on the forward strand.
GAACAGAACCACTGCAGACCACAAACTCCCGCAGAGAGTGGTGGGAAGACTAAAAGACACTATCTGCAGGACATATACCCCCTGCAGAGTCCACTGGAGAGTCTGCAGGATCACCAGGGACCCCTCCTAACACAAATCCCCCCTTTCTCCCCTGCACAGCAGGCTGAAAGTCAGTCTGTACATTCACACATAAGGTGGGCTACAATTACAGATCAACAAGGCCATTTCATTGGACATCTGTCCTTGTCCCTGGACGTGAGCCAGATCAATCGACTGTGCTGTAAAATTGATGTTATGCCCCCTTTTCAGGGTGTTGGTACTGGATCTTTTAACCCTTTACCTCACAGATGGCAACCCTCACTGCAAACTAGCACGAGATAAGCCCACAGCGTCAGTGGCAGCTCTTCGTCTATCCTACGTTCCATTTTTGACTGTTGTGCCGTCCACATTTTTTAGATTCTCATCTTCATTTGATGCCCCCGAGCAGAGTGTTTCAGTGTAACTTCAGGCAGGCTAACATAATGATTTGAACCAACCTCAGCCTTCCTTGTGCAGGGCTCTGGAAACAGACAGCAAACCAAGACCTCCACTGTCTTATTGAAGTGCTCAATGCAAATCAAATATATGTAACGCTCTCATGTGGGGCGCTGCTTGAGGCATCCACATAGAACCGAAGCCCACACAAAGGGCCACAGAGAAGCTAAAGACCTAGCTGCTTCTCAATGACTCTGCCTGGAACAATAACGTCATTAAGCGGCGGCAACAAAGCCAAATGGAAAGTAATTCAAACTCTATGCAAACATGCATCACAATGCACAGAAGGAAGGCAACGGAGTGTGGTCGACTTTCACAGATGAAAACATGTAAACAACACATGGAACCAGCTGCTGGGTGTTCTGCAGGAAATCTTTGCAAAGTTTCAGATGTGCATCAAATAAGATCGATTTGCTAAATCACAAATGAATGCAAATATTCCCGGTGTTGATAAATTAACCCCCACCCAGTGTTGGTTGGTCAAGAAGCCATCAGCTATTTGCCTTTGCTAATACTCTAAATAGAGGCACACAATAAAAATAAACTGCTCACTTCCACCTGTTTGCTTTAGGTGCTCGATCAGAACAGCCTCTTTTTCTGTTTGCTTGTCATCTAAATGCCAGAACACACTGTAAAAGAAAATAAAGCTATTGAAAGCCCTCTCATGAAGCTTGACTCTCTTCCCTCTTATTACACACCCTGGCACAAAAGAGAATCTGTGTACGCAAACACAAAATGACTCTAGAGGTACAAGTGCTATGACGAACAATCTGCCCTCCTTCCTGTGAGCGTGTGGGAGAGAAAACCTTTTAGAGTACCGGTAGTCTTTGTCAAGAGAAAGCGCTCTGATAGCAGTGCTTGTATGGGCAAGAGAGCATTTTTCATCATTTCAAGCGGCAGTAAACATCTTCTTGTAAAGTGTAATGCAGGTTTTCTGGCCGAGGTTTTTTTTTTTTTTTTTTTTTAAATCCGTTGGACTTGTGTGTGTGTGAGAGTCGGGTGGCCGGCTGTGGCCTTAATAAGCCGCGGTCAAGTGGCGCTCTCAGATAAATGACACGGGTAACGGCAGAGACATTCCATGCATATTCCTCTATTGGCCCCGTTTAAACAGACGCATTATCATAATAGAGTCAGATTGATGGATGTGTGGCCGTCAGGGTTAAGATGGAAGGGTGGGAAGGTAAAAAAAAAATAGAAGTTCTCCTCTAAATTACTTTCATCTGTTATCCATTCATGTCATCGCTGAAAAGAACAAACAGAGAAGACCGCCAAGAAAAGTGCTAAGCAGCAATCTGCCCTGAAGACCCCAGCACCAGAGCAACACTGATACGCTTTCTGCTCCCCGGGGAGAAAAGCAGACTTTTAACCTTCATGTTAAACTCCATGTGAAAAATTAACCCTTTAGAGCCTGTTGAACCAGCGGTGTGGAAACCAGAAGTCAGTGATGGAGCGCTTCTTCTAGCGATGAGTTACACTCTCAGCCGAGCCTTCACTGTAGTAGCATTTGGTTTCTTCCTGGAGAAGTTACAATATATATATATACATATATAAATTGTTGCTCGATAAATAGAAGCTAATTCACAATCTTTCCCACACACACGCACACACACACACCTTCTATGGAGCCACGCACTGATGGCCCGTGCTAACAGGAGGCTGACTCGCTGTGACCAAGCTGTGGTAGGCACATATTGGAAAATCAATTACCAATCTCACTAAAGTCCCCTGCACACACACACACAAACACACAGGTACACACACACACAGGCACACACACATACGCTTGCACACATGATCTGCAATTCTCCTATTTAATCCAGCACACACTGTTCTCTTTCCACAACACAGCCTTGTTCAAACAGCTCTTCCATTTCACACACACCTGAAGCTCTGATGCCGAGTCCACACCATGTTTATTTCTGTGTGTGTGTGTGTGTGTCTGAGAGAGACAAAGAGAGAGATGGGGATTAGTCGGCGCGTTGTTGTGTCTCCCCCCTAAAGATATGGAGATGTATGCAGATATCAATTTATCATCCTGAAATGGAGAGAAAGGAAGAGACGGGAATGGGGAGGAAGAAGTGAAAGAGAGGTGAAGAGGGGACAGTGGAAGCAGAGGAATTCATATCACGTTCATCAAGCACACACAAACCATTTCTTAAAAATGCAAAGAGAGCGGATTCAATACCTGCATAACAATAGAAGCAGCACAAAAATCAGTCATTCATTCAGCCAGCCAGCCAGCACAGGCCTGGTCCAGGACCAGTTTTCTATTGAAAGTAATGCATTAGTTTATTAACACAACAGAAACTTACTGTGGGGTAAATATAGATATTTTATTGTGTCAGCTCTTGAAAGCTAACTCCTCTGTTAGTGTATTTATGCAGAGGGAGCTGCTCTCTTTGGATTAGGAGATGTTTATAGTTGGAAGTTGTCTTTCTTTGTGAGCAGCAACAGTTATTTCAAGCTTCCTTTCACAAAAGAGCAGGTATTCAGATCAGCAAGCAGCCTGAAGCAGCAAATCTGTCATCCTGATTGTTATTGATGAAAATAGTTTCCTCATATTCTATTTTTACAGGTTTACTTTATGTGTATATCAAGGTTTGTTTCGGCTGTTGTTGTGTTTGATACCTTATGTTACACAAACACTATACTGGGAGCTGTTTCAATTTCTCTAATCATATTAAATTTGTCCTGGATAAACAGGGAAACTTTTGTTTCTCAGCCTGTGAGCAGCTCCACTCATTCCCAAATGAAACGTCAATCCAACAACACGAGTAAAACGGGCTGACAACACTGAACGTGGCAGCTGTGTACTCAACTTTACTTGTAGCATTAGGATTAACCTTCAAAAAGTACAAAATCAAACACATAATTACTCCCAAGCATACAAGAACACGTCGGTCAAACACAAATAAACATATCTGACATACACATTTACTGCAGGCCAACACACACACACACACACACAAACACAGAAATTCAGCCTACTTCACTTTCAAACTGCTGTTGTTAAGCCTCTGTCCCACTACAACCAGTCTTACAGTCCATCCATTCCATTTTGGTCCTCGATGTTTGTGAGAATGAAAAGCTCCTCAGTCTCAGTTTGAGACATAAAGCTTCACTGCAGGTACCTGACATGAACGTGTGAGCATTTTAGCATTGTGCTAAACTCATTAGCCCCTAGCATCCACCTATGTTCCCATGAGTTTGGTGAAGAGTATCAACAGAGGGTGCATAGAAATGACGGTTCATTTCCTGACCTGTGTCCTCCTTTCAGCTCGTCTGACTGTCAATTTCCTCCCCTGCATCTCATTCTCTTACCAGGGGCATGTGGTCATCAACCCTGGCTCTGCACATATAAATCTGGGAAGCATCTTCTGTTCAAGCTACAGTTTAAGCTACAGCTAAGTAAAATCTAGATATATACATTTTTCTGTAGGTCTGGCCCAGAGATTGCATTTATTTCTACACCAGTGGGGTCAGTCAAGTTCCCTTTTATGAGGTGTTCACTGTCAAACTGGGATTAGACCACGGGAGGAACACAACCTAATTCAAGCCTTTTTGTCTGAAGGTGCAGGAACACATATCTGACAGGATATTAAGGGTGCCCCATATAAACTGTATCAACTTTTATTAATTTTTGATTTGGACGGACACAAGGGAAAAAATACCTTGAAAACATTGGATGGGCCCTTGGAGCAGTGACATTTGGAGCATATCATCGGCACTCACTTGATTTTCTTTGAGATGTGGGAATCATTTTGAGTGTGTGATGATGAGATTTCCAATTAAAAGTTTATCTCACATATCAGTTTGAATGAAGTCAGCTCACGGTGCCACCAAACAAACATCACGGAAATACCCACAGACAAAACCAGACATGGGACGTAATTTTGATTAGGCTATGAAATCCGCAGGTTATTTGAAAGGCTTTGGGAGAAAAATACTTTTTACAGCCATTCCAATGGATCAGATATTCAGAAATATTAAACCTGACTAATATCCAGAGAACAGCTGGAGGACTGAGACAGGAACAAGTCATATAACTTGTCAGGGGTCAAATACTTGTGTGGGGGAGGAGCCAGAGCTACGGAGCAGTGGTGGCCCTGCAGATGTGACGCGAAGGCGGTGATCAGAACAGACGCGCAGAACACATTTTTAAAGCACATTTCTGAAGCAAAACCAGCAACATGAGGATATCATCCAATACCTCAGCAGGAAAAGGGAGCAGGAATGATGAGAGAACACAAACAGTCTGTCAGGGAAACATCAGGCAGGTTCACAGTGTGCCCTCAGCACCTTTTGAATGTATTTTACACCTGTATTTCCATGTGGTCAAGTGCTGTCTGATTACCATCCAATCATTGAAAACACCCTTTAAAGCTTGATGTAATAGGTAGCCTGAGGGTAGAACACTATTACACACACACACATATGCATGATGCATACGCCACGGCTGGGACATTTGACAGTTGAGCTAATGGCCTACGCTCTTTTATTGTGTCCTTCAAAACAACAGACACAGACACACATGCAGCACATTCAGCCTTATTTATCTCTGCCTTCAAAGTCTGCATCAACAGGGAGGAAGAGGAAGAAACAAAGAGATGAGGATGAAAGACAGGGACTCCAAAGTGGCGAGTCTCGGTTTTATTAGAGCTGCTGAAAGCCTTGGCAGCCTGAGCAGAATGAAATTGCCTGTGCTGATTTGATTATATCTGGCGTGATCTTTAAACAAGAAAGAAAACAACCTGTGTTTTACATACATACTGTAGAAATTTGACAGCTGTTTCCATTTCCAGACAGTTATTTTCTATGGTGGAATCTAGCGCCGGTTTCCCAACTGTTTGCAATCAAATGCTAACATTGCTTCCATATATGCTGTATGTAATTAACAAGTGGAGTGATTTTTGGCTTATGCTGGTGATTACTTTGCCCAACCTGTCAGCTTTATTGGTATTTGCCATGAAAAATGTTTTGATATTTCAAAATGATTATTTCTTATTCATTGCTCCTGTTATGCTCATGTTGACATTTTAATCGGCACACAGAATTAATCATAAAAATTGCCTTTTTAAATGTGCTATTGTGAGCTAATGAACTGTAATAGAACACATGCTAGGATGTCTGTAAATGCATGTGTGCTTATTTTAAAGCTGGTTTTCTCACCATATCTTTGAATGGGGAAGAGGGATTTCTTTTTCTGAAAATGCATGCTGACTACTTGGCTAAACGACATGTGCGATCCGGGACAGGCTTATAATGTTTTACTTCCATCATAACCACATGTGTTCTACACTAAACAGATAACTCTCCGAAGCTCTCACATATGTGTTTGAAAGTGTAAACAGCATGTGAATCTTCGCACTGCAGGGAGCTGAGGCTGTGCTAACACGGTGTGTCTGAGATACAGCCTGCAGGCAGGGAGGTCCCGGCTGGCATCAACAATGTTTAATAATTCATACTGAACCGACGTTATTACATCCAGCTCTTATGCGCACCACTCATTCAGACATGGCCATTATCTTCTACAAACACGCTCGCGCGGGTGAAGCAACGGGTCGTCATCATCACTACTATTATGACTCCAAACAGCTGTTGGAGATGTGGGCTCATGTGGGTGGGGTGGGGTGGGGTGGGGGGGTAGTTAATGTCTACATATGTTAATAAGGCTGCTGGAAGGGCTGCAGCCAATATAAAGGTAATCCATAATAGATAACCATTAACAAATCTGAGCCCAGGGCGCAAGATACAGCGTGTCAGCCATATAAAGTCTTTCAGATTTTACATAGCTGCACCTGTAGGAATGCAATAAAGTATGTAAGATGTTTCCTTATGTCATAGTGAGAACTTTGTTCACCCCACCATGGGCCATGGGAACTAAAATAAAAGAGAAAAATGAGTCAATTATTTCATTGGAAATAACAGATTGGACATACAACATGAAATGGAAATAAAACTACAACAGTAAAATAATTAAGTTGTCTATATGCAATAAGGACAGTAGAATATAAAATAGGATTATTCAATGGGTTTATGTAAGGAACAGCTGGTAGCTAAAGCCTTTTGTGTGGGTGTTCGCAGGCTGGTGCTTGATTGACATCGCCTTGATTCTTCCTGTTATTTTGGAGCCACCTGCTCTTATTTGTTTAAATCTGTGAACAGAACCTCATCAGACCTCCAGCTCTCAGGGTTTGAGCCTTTATAGGTGGAATATTAAAGGATTTATTATATGACACCTCTCCTGCAGATGTAAACCCGTCCCTACACTGGACATTTTCTTCTTTTTAGCTCCATCTCTTGACTCGTGTGAGCTGTCCTGCTACATCCAGGTGGTCTAGTAGGATATCCTGGTATTTCCAGTGATATTGTGTGTGCTTGGGAGGAATGAGGAGAACTTTTTTCACGCTGAGGCAAAATGGAAGGAAGACAGTTTTTCCTCAGTTCCCGGGAGGTTAAAAATGTTGACAGCTGCTGGTGCCAGCGAGCCCATAGAGGTTCGGTAGATGGAAGTTGAATTGCTTTTAATAAGAATGACAAACACCTCTGGTGATTCAGGGAAATAATTTACAGTCTGCTTATCACTGCAGGATAATATTACCATAGTGAATGGGGGGCTAGCCAATGCAACTTTAATCCAGTCGTGAAAGGAATGGGGTTCTTCTCATCGCCAGGAAGTGATCTTTTTTAAATTTTGCCCTCATCCTGTTGTGAGACAGCACACATGGCAACTCAGTGGAGCCCCCACCCCACTGATCGAGGCAGCAGGCCAAGAGTGACACATATAATGCATACCCACTGACCCCCGTAGGACAGAACAAACCAAAAGGCCAAACATCCTGTGGACAGCCACGATCCTGCCCCCAAGGCAGAGCAGCAAATGCCCACCGACGGGGCCTCAGCAGCAAATGGTGCCATCACCAGATGATCAGGGACTGCACGCTCCCAACCCCGCCGGAAGCCAGCCACCCCAGGCACTGACATGTGAGGTGGGAGTACCCACAGGCCCCAGAGCGCACATACTCACACTCACACATACCACCGCCCCCAGGGTGAGATGTGCCCCACCCGAGAGGAGTGTTGCTCAGGGCGTCGATGTGATGCTGCGCATCTCTAGATGTGACGCAGATGGAACGCTCCTCGTTTGTTTCATGGGACGTCCTCTCCGACCGCTTTCTAATCTTCCAAGAGTGAATAATGTCCTTGCAGACGTGCCTCCATTTGCTTTGCCTGAATAAAATTCAGACATTTCACGCCACCTAACATTGCGCATGGAACAGGAATACAAATGCCCCCCACCCTCCATAAGGACTCCTTCCAGCCTGGTGCGGTTTAAAAAGTGCAGCAGTCAGTGCCGTGACTTGATAGTTTTTCCAATTAACTGTGAAGTCCTAATGGATGGCCGGAGCAGGTTGGTGAGCTCCCATTCATTGTGTTATTGACTATCGCTGCTGCTAACTGAATGACATCTGTTAAGGGTATCTGTTCCAAGGAGAGACGGCTATAACTGCAACGCACACACATACACACACACACACACACGTAAAGACTGTAAGTAAGCGGTAAGAACAGCCAGTGCTGCTCTAAGATGGTATCGTCTTCAGGTTAAGAAGAGATATTTCACCTCCAGTTGGTGAATGAATTGAGGTGAGGTCTTTCATTATCACTGGACATGCGCACGTTCTCAGATGCTAAAATGTCTTGTGTTGTTCGTGGGCTAAGAGTTAATGGTCAAATCCTTTTTGAATGAAGTCACAGGAAATCAGCCCCATCTAGTTATTCTGCCTTTAAGTTCCATTCAAAAATGCTTTTGGAGTTCTCTCTTTCTGATTCCTTGTAGCATGGAAACCGTTTTCCTGGGCTTCTGCCAGGTCTTAACCATGTTTTTTGGGTGAGGCTTTGAAATGATGCTTTTATCTGAAGATTATTCATTTTGGTTTGTGTTGTCATGAGAGGAGCAGAAATAAAACAGCCCTTTTTCCTTTTGTATGAGTGACTCAGTGGGTTGCAGGGAGATAAAGTGCACATCAGAAGCAGGGAGATGCTGAAATCCACCCACGAGACCCCTGATGACAGAGCAAACATTGTATGGACTGCCCAAAATTTTATGCTGCGTCCAGAGCTTATCATTATTTTTACTCTTCAAAGCAGGGCTTGAAGAGAAGCAGGATCAACTCCTTACTAAGTCTTCGATAAAATAAACAGAATGGCAAAGATAGTCTCATTGGTTTTGATTCTGCAACATTATCTCAGCAGAAAAAAAAAAAAATCTAATATGGATTTTGACCTTATCTGAGTGAGTGAGTGAGTGAGTGAGTGAGTAAGTGAGTGAGTGAGTGAGTGAGTGGCAGGCAGGCAGACAGGCATTTTTACCTAGTCGTTGGTCCCGATAGATCAACGCCTGTACCCCTATCCTGCGGCATTCCTCAAGGTTCAATCTTGGGGCAAATGCTTTTTTCATCATGCAGTCGCTCTCTCTCAAGGATGTCTTGAGCAACTCTCAAACCAGATGCATACAGAATACCTTCAGCCTTATTTTACTTTAAGAATATTTTCACAATACGACAGTTAAACTCCACATGACTGGATGGATGCAATCATGGACTGGATGGGCACCAAGTCATTGCAGCTGAATGCAGGCAAATGATGATTGATGATTCCTAAAGCTGCCACCTGATTAGAGTCGCCTCCTGCTAAGGTGCTCCCCCAGCTCAAAAAACCTTGGTGTCAGTTTTGATCAAACCATGCTTTTTGAGGAGCAAATGAAGACTCAGGCCAATTCTATCTGATTCAGACCTCAAAATGATCATGTAGTATCACTTCTGATGTATTATCCCTGCACTGGCTCCCTGTTAATTTCAGGATCCATTTTAAAAGGCTCACACTAATTTTCAGAGCCTCAACGGCCAGAGCTGCTTTCCTTCTCCCACCATGTGAGGTTGTTGCCTTCTACTGAAGGCTGCTGCCTTGTGTCCCTGTAGGTCAAAAACCAAATGTGACGGAGCCGTTCAGCCCATCGGGACTCTCTTCTCTTGAATTAAGAGTTGTAGATAGTTTTATCTAAATCTGTTGTTATCTTGTATATTTTTTCTTTTGTTTTAATTTGTTTTAATCTTCTGTATTGTTTCAATGTTATCTGTATTTTGAATCTTACATGTGAAGCACTTTGTTAGTCTTTTTAGTCAGAAGCGCAATATAAATAAAAAGGTTGTACAAGGGTGTGGGTGTGTGTTTGATCCAATTTCCATGCAGGTTATGATGGCACTCTCATCCAAAACTCGTATTAATTCAAAGACCAGAAAGACACACACACACACACACACACACACACACACACACACACACACACACACACTTCACCATCCTTGTGTTCCAAGGTCCGTCCTTGCTTCTCTTTTCTCCATCCCATCTGCCTTCTGTCTGTCTCTCTAATATCTAATTGGTGTAAACTCTCAGAATAGGTTATTAGGGACACCTCGCTGTGACAGCGGAACATTGTGCCCCCCCAATAGCCTCTCATGCCCTGTTTTTAATCCTGCTGACCTCATCATGTCCTCCTCAGGATGACCTCTTGTGCAACAACTGAGTGACGTCTTCTCATTAATTTTAGTTCAGGTTAGAATGACATTGTTTTCCTCTATGAGAGCCAAAAATACACCATGTGTATTTGAACACTCTTTCCAAGTAAAGGGGAGTTACAGATCTTTATTTCCGTGCTGAAACACTTCAGGGAAATATATAATTTTGTTTTCTTTAAACATTTTTGCAGAATTTATATAGAATATGCATAGAATTTCTCTTGCATCGTCAAACCTGAAGATGTGCCTCAATATAATTTGTGGGATGAGTCACACAGAGGGTGATATTTTGTTGTATGGTGCCATTCTGGTCAGCTTCCAGCACTCAGACTGCTTTATATTACAAGTGAGCATTTACCCATTTACTCATATGCTTGTGACAGAGAAGACCTCCCAGGGTTCTACCTGGGGAGACAACCCAGCATGCATATTCATGCAGTGGGGACTCCAGGTGCAATTTAAGTGTGAGCTCATCGTGCTTCAAGTGTTTTATTTGGAAAATAGCAGCCGACTTTAATTGAAGTGGTCTTAATACATCAGACAATGAGACTGAGGAAGCTGCTCATTACGTTCCATGTGCTTGATTAATGGCTGTGATCCATGAATCGTGTGTTCGGTGCAGACTGCTCATACAGGACCGTGCGTAGAATTCCATTGTTGTTGTTCCAGAATATTAAAAAAAAAAGAATATTTTTCATCTGTCCCAAATACAGCAACCAAAGCAGGCCTAAGGGTGAAAACATTGGAGTTATTATTCACACAAGCATTAAAGGACAAACCCGGTGGGACATTTAGGGTTCTGTACGTGGGAATGTGTCACATATATCATATCTCCGTGGTTCATTTTCAAGGAATAACATAAATGTCATCCCTGAGACCTTCATCATCAACAGCTGCTACCGGTTGAAGATGAGAATCCTCTAGAGTATGTGAGAGTTTTAGGGGAGAGTGTGCAATTAATCCTCATTTTACAGATCAGTAGTCTAAAGTTAGGTCATTTGAAATCAATTCTAAACCATTTTCTGCTTAGTTCCTCCCTGAAAAGCCACTATGAAGCAATTTAAGGTGGCTTTCACAGAATAAAGAAGGGAGAAAGAAATTCAACTCCGGATAAATTTTAGTAGGAATCAGAGGACTTTTAGCCATGAACGAGGGATGAGAGGTCCACTTTTGCCCGATTTATTGCAGGATCCCTCACCTCAATAGCATAAACCCAGTGGTTTGGTCTGAACGTTGCTGATGTAAATTAGACACAAGCAGCACGTCCAGCAGCTCTCTGGCTATCCTCTTTTCCAAAACCCGTCCAGATGTTCAGGAGCACAATCATTCAGGAGTGTCTCATCAGTACACTCTACCCCTGCTCCTCTCTTGCAGTGAAGTACTGTACTCTTGTGTGAGAAAGGAAACTTGTCAATCTACTTGTTTCCTATTGTTCCGTATCTGCTCCTCAACTGTTCGAATCCAGCGGTGCAACCTGCTACAGCTCACACAGTTCACACAGTTTGGTGCTGACAAGACTTTACTTGAATCAAGAAATGGCACCCCAGACACCAGAAGTTCCACCTTTTCTCCTCTGGGAGACTGCATACACTTTTGCTCGTCTACTGCCTTTTACCAAAGTCTACAAAGAACCTGAAAGCTTTTTAACAAGTTTCTTTATTTCCGGCTGACTGTGGGAGCGGTGTCAGTCAGTCTGTAGCATGCAACTTGTTCAGAGGGAGCAGCGTGGGTGACATTTCCCTCTGTCACACTTTCACTCATTTGCTGTTTCCAATTTCACCTCCTCTTTCAATATATTTCTCTTTTTCTGTCTAAAGCTGGGTATGATGACTTTGTGACAGCCTGACAAAAAATAAGGCCCGTTCTGAAGTTGAAATGTGGGGATCTTGTCAGGAGGGGAAGAGTAGGGGGTCTTTGTAAGGAATGAGTTTATGTCTCTGCATGTGTATCCCTTTGTGTGTATGGAAACTTTTGAAATTTGGGATGTATTCTGTGAGTGACAGGCAGTGGGTGAGGGAGGGAACATGTAGAATTTATAAATGGTTTTACGGCGTAACTGATGGCTTGATTGCCAAGGCTCCTTTAATTGTCATAAATGATCTAAAAATTGCATATAATCCAATGTTTGTCCTGTCAAAGAGCTTCCCAAATGTAGTGCTTTTCAGAGAGAGAATTAGTGACGTTTAATTTCTTTATCTGTCAGTGGCCTGTAATGAAGCAACATTACAGTTTCAGTTACTTTTTAATGCCTTAATTATGGTTAACTCTTATCTACTCTAAACCTAACCCTAACTTTAAACTATAATTTTACACTGTGGTCTTTCCCAACTCTTTACTCTAATTAATTTTAGATCAAAAATAATCAAAATCATAGACTGGTCTCATTGATTATTCTTTGTAGATGACAATTTAAAAATGTGCCAGATGTTTGGGATGGTACTTGAGATGGTAAACTTTGGTGCTTTAAAAAAAAGAAAGAAAGAAAACTCCTTTCTGTGCTGTGCACAAATCAATACATACTGATTTTTCTCTCAAACCAATGGATTGGGCCAGCTAGATCTTTTTTGTAGTTTCTTAGCGGCTACCGTTTTAGCATGACCAGTTGTGTCAGCCTGTTCATTTTGACATATCAGTGAAAGCACTTTTTACAAATTCCAATTGCAGAGCCGCTCTGTCGGGTGTTCGGAGCATTGCTCAAGGGCACATTTATCCACATTTATCCCTGCTGCCTGCCAGTCAAAGAACCAAGGAGTCCTTGAACTAATTTGCCAATGAGTCATCTCTCCATCCATTTTGGCCTCAGTTCCAAAAATCTAATTGGAGTGCTCCTTTAAAAGGCCTAAATTGCACACATGAACTGGTTCTCTTCCCCTCTTTGAACCATTTGTTATGCATTTTCTTTGTTTCTTTGTGCCTTTAGTTGTCCTAACAAAGCCAGCAGTCGACCTTCTGTACATTCTGAAACTTAAAAGCCCCCCCCCCCCCCCCCACCTTCTAATGAGAAAAAAAAAAAAAAACTTGCTGGTGTCCTTTTTAACATAAGGACATTTGGTGTGTGTGTCTGTGTGTGTGTGTGTGTGTGTGTGTGTGTGTGTGTGTGCCTATATATGTGTGTTGCAGAAACAGATGTAATATCACAAAAAACATCTGTCTCCAGTGTGTTAAAAGGGGGCCAGATATGCAAAGCTCTGTACTTGGCAGAAATACGAGGTGTTCGTGTGTCTGCACACGTGTGTGTATGTGAGATGAGCTTTTATTGGTTCATAAATCTGCTTCTGGGAGCTGGCTGGACCACTAAGATGGTGTGTGTGTGTGTGTATGTGTGTGTGTGTGTGTTTTAAAGTCAGTTATGTATTCTCCAATTAGTGTGATTCCCACAAAGAAGAAAAAAAATCAACATTTCTGCTTTTAGTATTTACCCAGATTTGAATCAGCATGCCCCCCCACATGTGTGTGTGTGTGTGCATGTGTGTGTGTGTTCCATTTTCCTCCCACAGTCCAAAAACATGCACTTTGTCTTGATTGGAGACCCTAAAGTGCACCTCAGTGTGTCGTCCACTCCTCATCCTGTGCAACCCCAATTAAGGGTAAGTGGCTGTAATCAGAAAATGGCGGGATCATGTCAATTACAGCGAGAAACCTAAAGAATTCCACAAGACGGGATCTGACCAAGTTCAGCTGATAGAACTGTCCTATTTCTATGTTTGACATCCAGAACGTTAATTGTGAGTATGTCTGTGTTCATAAACATCATTTCACATTTTCTGTATTACTGCCAATGTATTCTTTTATTTTATTATTTTATTTTTTGCATTTTGAAGCACAAACCTGCAGCTCACTCAGACATCTGATCTATCGTGACTATAAACGTACTAATATTATATGACTGCCGTCCTTGGACTGCAGAGATTTACCATGAAAAAAAACAAACAGTTGCAGTGGGACCTTTTTGGGGCCAGCATGTTCAAAGAAGAAAGAACATTGTGTATTATCACCACTATTAGCTACTTCCTGTCAGTATAAAGCCCATATTTCCCCATTTGCTGTTTCTAATATAGAAGTGTCATGCCTGAGTGGAAGTGTAAAGTACATTTTGTGAAATATATTTTAGTGACTGTAAGATGTGTTATATCAGGTTTTAGAGTTTCAAAGATTCACAAAATATTTAAATATCAAAAAATTCACAAAATGCAGGCCCACTTGAGAATTCTGAGGAGAACTCAAACCCCGCTGACTGCTAATGTCAATAAAACCATTACCATTGGGCTCTTTTCACTTTGTGTCTGGAGCAAAACATATTTTCAAGATATTGCACATAAAAGGAAACCATGACGATTTTTAGTGACTGTCCGATATGTGAGGATGGGGTTGAGAGAGTAGAGACCAAAAGAAAAGGACAGGCCAAAAAAGACAAGGGAAACAGGATGTTCCCCTGTCCAGTGTACATTAGTGCCTCAAAAAGATCAACAACAAGACAACAGAGACAAACAGGAGAAGAGGAGCAATGGAAGGTAAAAATGTGAGATGAAGTGTCAAAGGAAGAGAAAGAGAAGAAGAAACATGAATTAGGAGGATGAATAGAAAGGAAGAGAGGAATGATGTCAACACATGAAAGCTGCCCTGGCTGTCAGATGAAAGACTTTTTCACAACATGGATTTGACCTTTTTGGATACACAAACGCTGAGCTGAGTCACTGGAATCGATAGCATGTGATTCAGAATTCCAGGTTAAATGTAGCACTCCGAACTGAAACTTTAAAAACTGGAAAATTGTAAACAAAAATGGCTCATGATTTCTCCATGGAATGATTTTAAATATTGTGCCACACTGAAACTTATTTCTATTACACATAATTTACCTCCAACAACTGTCAGGAGTTAATGGAAATGAGTTTTAGTGTGCGTGTCACTTGTTTTTATTGCCTTCCTTTATTATCCGTAGTTTTCTGGCGTCAGGCTCTCCAATAAGGAACAAATGATCTGACAGCAGAACAAATTTAAACAGAAAAAAATGATTAGACCTGTTTTACAAAGAAGCCTAAAATGACACCAATATTCCAGCTATGCAGGAGAGATGTGAATGGTTTATTTATGTGAATGGTTTCATCACTGAAAGGCAAAAAAACACTTCTGCCCCCCTTTGAAGCTTGTCTGGGCTGCGATCTGCAGATTAAACTACAAAAAGCAACAGACAGTCTGTTAAAAGAGTGGCCCCAGTTTAAATATTTCTATTAAAAATTTCTCGCACAATGCCACTTTTATTATTTTTCTGAAATAAACTAAAGCAGAATTGAAGATTCGGCAGCCTTATTGGAAATTATAGAGGTCATTAACAGAAATAGAGACAAGAGATGGGAGACCTTGGGGGGAAGGAAGAATCTGGCAGTCAGAGAATCCGTTCTCACCGTAATGGCTGCTTGCTGAGAGAGTTCGTCAGTGTTCACTCTGTCGGAGTGTTTGAAGCACAAGCGTTTCCTGTTACCAGCAACCTCGAGATGAGAACACCTGTGTAGCATCGTGACGAGAGACTGCAGAAGATCATAAATGAGTAAAAACACAAGATTCTCTTCTGTTGAAAGAGTTGTGGGAGCGGGAGAGTGAAAGCCACAGCAATGTTTAAGGAATAAATTAATAAATAACAACGGACCAATTATGACTGGGAAGTTTCACCTGAATGGAATTGCTGCAAATTCCAGTTGGAGTAAACATACAAGTCCTCAGCAACTGAGTGAGATTTTGGATGAAATTTTGGTTAAACTCTCTCCAAAGATCCATTGACGGCTCTTTGGTGCCGTGGCTAGCCCATGGGCCTATCCCCCTGGGGTCAGGGGGATGCTGCCCGGCCTCTCAGTGTTGGTGTGGATTCAGCCTGAGGACACCGGTATCATCCCATAGCCCGGTGGTGTGTTCACAGGCCTGGTGGAAATGGAGCTCTTTCTCTTGTTCCAGCGGTGTGGCGGGATTTCAGAACGATCTCCATATTGACTATGGTCTGAATGCTGTGTCCTTCGGCTGTGCATGTTTTTCATCCTGATCCACCAGTTCGAGCTTTTATAGGTTCTCTCTCTCTCAAAAAAGTGTAAATTTATTTCTTGCTGCCATTGAGGTAAGGAAGTGAGTCAAAGGCTAAGGCAGGGATTGCATGTGTTAAAGGGACGCGCACGGCCAAGTTTTATAAGCAAGAGTGAGCCAAATCATTTAAAAGGAGGTTACCGTGGGGGCACATTTGTAAACCGGTGGAGTGGGACAATGCTGCTCTGTCTTAATGCATGCACGTGTTTCTTAAGTGCTGTGTGAGACTCCGGTGTGTTAAAGGGAAATTTGAGAGCATAAACAATAAAAATGTTGCTCTACATGTAAATCAACAACAGAGAGCAGTGAAAGTGTGCTTATTCACACAGTGACCCACATATGCTCCCCAGAAAGTCCTCATCAAAAGCCTCATTGTGCCCCCCCCCTCCTCCGTCTCCCTGTCCTGCTGTCCTCTCTGTCTCCTTTTTCCTCTTTGCTTCTTTCACTCAGTCAAGCTCTCTTGGGGTCTCTTTATAACCTGGACTTGACAGGCTCAGGCAGCCCTGCCACCCCCACTTTCTTGACTTCCTGAACCCCGCAGAAATGTGAAACCTCCTGCACATGCTCAGAAACACACAGCAGCAGCAGGGAGGTGAAAAAATTGACGTGTACGGTCACTCTGCATGAATTCTCCACTCCATCTTAATAAGCCTGCTGGGGAGAAAAAAGCAGGTCACAAAGAGGGGAAAACAAGAGTTCAATTTATCTTCCTAAACCACGATATATAAAACTCAAATAGACTTAAAGTTTCAAGCCATTCAGCATAATGACTCACAATAGCATCATAATAGCTAAAACTGTCATAGGATGAGGTTTCATTCATAACAGGAAACAATATAGGAAACAATTCCTTTCATTCTGAAATAATACAAATCAAAAAGCTTTAAATGTTTTCAGAAACTCAGCCTCACTTTCAGACTTCTGAAATGTGTGTAATGAGATTTGACGCCTCTAGAGGGAGCTGTAAGAGGAGCAGTTTGAGTTTCAACACCAGAGACTTTGTGAATCTGCAGCACATTCTACTCCCGGGAATGTGTGGGGTCATATGAAGGAGAGGGGATCTGCAGGTCACAAACAGCCTTTTCTTTTTACGTGTCAGAAAGTTTGTGCTACAAGTATTGACAAACGGTCACAAACAGCAGGAGCCTGAAGATGTTTGTGATGGGGAGCCTCAATCTGCTCCTGCTGCAGATTGAAACAAAGCGCTCTCGCCTTTAATGACACTCTAGCTGACAATCCCATTGTCTTGGTTTCCAGTTATCCCTAATGGAAGTCAGCTGCGGGGTTTCTCCTGTCAATAGCGCCATCGGAATATTGTCCCACCGGGCAGCCGTCCAGCGA
The DNA here is from genome assembly GCF_901000725.2 of Takifugu rubripes. Taxonomy (NCBI): domain Eukaryota; kingdom Metazoa; phylum Chordata; class Actinopteri; order Tetraodontiformes; family Tetraodontidae; genus Takifugu; species Takifugu rubripes. The sequence continues at coordinate 7,854,448 of NC_042288.1, forward strand.
AAATAGAATGACAGAGTGAGCCGTGGAGCGATGGAAAAAAGGAAGGTGGGAGAAAGTAGAGCAAGGAGGGAATCCAACAAAAATAAGCTACACCAAAGGGGTGAGAATGGGGAGGGGAACGCCAGGGAAAGTCATTCTCAGGACTTAGGATGGAGGAGTTCAGAGGAAGAAAGAAGGAAAACAAAAGAACTAGTTTTATATGCAGATGTAGCATTCTGTGTGTGGAAGAATCGAGACCACAGATACGACAAGTCGGATTTATAATAGTGCAAATATGTGCTACAGTGAAAGTTTTTTTCTGGACTGGACTAGTGCATTTAGACATGAAACTCCCAAAATGACACTCAAATATCCAGATGGCCATGTAAAATGTGTTAAACACAACAGTCTTCCTTTATTATACAGTATCGGAAACTATAAATAGAGGAATGATTATTACATATTACTAATACAAATGAATGGTGGATTACCCAGTCTTATTTATGACTTATTTACATAACATATAACATCTGAAAGAACAAAGCGTTATCGTTCTCATCCGTAGAACCACCTGATGAATCCACCTGACTCTTGGAACAGATGGTGTGCTCGCAGGGATGTTTGCCATTTCTGCCTTGGTGTATTGTCAAAGAAACAGCTTGAGTACAGCACTCATCTTCACAACAGAGGGCCCATTCATGTGGTAGGTCACAGCACTGAGTCATCGACTGATCAGCTTGTCTTCTTCAACAACCCCCCACCTCCTCTCCCAGGTGTTGCCTCACCAAGGCTGGATTTGCGAATACCACGTGTCTGAAACCAATGCGAGAGTGATCCATCTCTGTAATAGGAAGATCTCTGACAGAGCTGGGCATTTGCCTCATCATAGGGTGGACTGGAAAAGCTGCTACAGAGGCTCTAATTTGAGGTTCCACTTATTCTGAACCTGTTTTTTTCTCCTTTTGGATCCAAATCACAGTAAACCCGATGAGCGACCTTTCAGCTACCGTTACCAAATACCTTGGGTGTCACGGCGTCTTCTGAAGGTCTTCATTTCTAAACCTGTTTTGTAGAAGCAGTACAAACTCTGCAAAATGAACTCTGCACAGATTGCGAATCCACTTTAACACACATTAGTGGTGTTAGTGGTGTCAGCCAAACCTAACAAGACTGATAATAAATGACTTTACTCATTTATTTACTTCAGGGCAGTCTGAATACTCCTCAGCTGTCTGTTGCCAGGTGCTGCCCCACCTTCTGTGTTTCTCCTGCACAGCAGGATTCACCTAACAGCTGTCCATAAATTGCTCCATTATTACTTAGAATAAATGTGGCTATGTGGTTTTCCACAATGTGCAGCTGTCCATCAGAAAACTAGCTAAGACAAGTTAAGTCGCTGTGACAAACATTTACATGTTGCCAGAAGCCCCCGATGACGTTTTCAACCACAAGATTGTTACTTTATACAACAACTGTCTTATTTTTTTAAAGTTGAGCAGCAGTTCTCATCATGTGTGAGTGCCGTCGCTTTTTCCATCTATGCAAGATTCTGGACACAGATTTATTTTATTTTTTTCATGCACCATCGATCTGTCCTGCACACGTGTGAACAACAGCACACTGAGAACCGAAATAGCCACATGTGCACTTTCCCTCAGCTGAAGTGATCTAGTTTCACACTAATTGCTTCGCACATTAACCTCTACAATTTTCAGTCACTTTTTGTGTGACCCTGACTTTTCACTTAGCTGTTGAACCCCTGAGGTCGAAGTTGCAGGACCTGAACTCAAGAGCTGGTGTTCAGAAGGTCTTCCTGCCCTCCCCCAAACTGCCATTTTCGCTGCGTGCACCCTCATTAAGACATGGATAGAGCTTCCTCCACATAGTGCTCTTTTACTAGTTTTCAGCTGCAGTATTCTTTTTTACAGCGTGTACACTAACTAACTAAACACTAATTTAATTAATGGTGCATGTCAGTCTTAAAAAGGGGGTGGATGGAAGATTTTGTGGGGTTTTAGTCATAAACCTTTGAACCTGTTGAAGAAAACTACACAAACACTGGAGCTTAAGCTAGTCATGTTTTCCTTAAACAATCTTTACAGTTATTCATGTTTACTGTCAAACTAATGGGAAGCATGTTTGCAGTTGTAATGTGGGTTTAACAGGAAAGTGCCTCTGAGAAGACAGATAAGAGCAGAGGAGCCATGATGGATGGATGTAATCTGACAAGCAGCCAGGGAAAGAGAGGGGTCAAAAGGAGGTGAGGAAGTAGAGGACATGAAGAGGTTAAATATAAAGATATGGTGCAAAAAAGTGAACATGTACATGTGTATTAACTTTTATCTGTTAACAGTTTCTCTCTTTCTTGCTGTTACCTTGCGCTAATTTTGTCCCAAATCATTAGGCCCATGGCTAGAAGTCAGATTGTGCCACTCAATAAATCACACCCTATTAGCCGCCCCCCCCCCCCCCCCCCAACGGTTGGTTGTACTCAAATCTGTAGCTCACGTTTACAGACCCTGAAGGGCGAGAACAAACCTGATCTTTGATTACTCGGACCGAGCAGCACCAAGTGTTCAGGTTTTCACCTGTGTGTGTCGGGCTGAGACTGATTCATTGCTGCATCACGGTGAGGTGACATTGCTGCGTGTGTGGTTGGGGGGGGGCGTGTTGATACACAGAGCCAGTGAAAAATTGAGAGACCCTGTATGTGCTAACAGCACTGAATGGACTTCCTGGCAAGCGGTGGCAAAAGAAGATGGCACCTCTATGTGCATGCACTCCTATATATGTGTGTGTGTGTCTGTGTGTGTGTGTGTGTGTGGGTGTGGGGGGGGGGGGGGGGGGGGGAGTTAATAGGTTTTAAATTGATTTACTGGCATGTCTCTGAAGCACTGGGGCAGATCTGCATGTCTGCAGTAGAAAAGACAGACAGATGGAGGACAGGTTGACTCACAACTCCCACTACACATGCATGATCTCTCTCTCACATACTGTACACGCATATAAACACATACACTTGTGCGCGCGCGCACACACACACACGCGTGCGGGCGTTGGTTAATGTAATACTTACAGGACCTGAGAAAATATTAGCCATTACATTTTAACTATTCAGTTATTGAAGGCTCGAATGGGCCTAATAAATGTTCCATGCAAGATAAAGAAAGGTAAGAAAAGCTTTTCTCTCACTATCAGCCTCACTGGTGGTTGAACCAAAGTGCACCCTGACAAAGATGTAGCAATAAATGAGTATGATCCGATTTCCAGCTTCATATTCCCTACCAGCCACATTGTCAAGTATAAAGAGAGAAACACCAAAGATAAAGGGGAAAAACGAAAAGATCGGGACAAAATACACTGAAAATAGATGGGAGTGTATAAAAATGGATCATACTGCCCAGACTATTAATCCAAACAGCATCTATAATGGGGTAAAAGAAGCTCTTTAATTAAACAGGGAACGTGTCTGCCTTTGGTGCTCCCTGGTGGCAGAAGTGAAAAGGGCAGTGAAATTTCGGAGAAGGAGGTGGCCCCCAAAAACCTTTAGGTCTGGATGGGATTGTTAAATGAGCTGGAATCTTTAAACTGTGGTCACAGTTTATTGCACACTGAGGCATTGAGATACAATAACTATCGTGCAAAAGTTACAGCAGTAAAATGGAAAGAGTTTAAACATGGAGAACAAAGACGAGAACTGTGCAGTAGCTCTGGAAGGGAGTACTCGGGGAATTAAGAACAGGGGTCTTGACCTCAAATTTAATATAAGTGATCTCAAAGTATTGGGTAGCCAGTCATAACATGCCTGTAATGTTTTTAAATGGTTTGGATTTCCCATTGTACTTCCTTAACCCAGGGCCTCCAAACAATAAAGTCAAGGAGGGAGCACACACTCACACACACACTCGTGACAAACATCATGTGGTTCTTATTCACTCATGTTTAATGACATTAGCTCAGCCTGGAGCTGGACCATATCAGACGTATTATACGGAATATTTTCGAGAAGTCGGGTGTGATTGACAGGCAGAGATCTGGGAACGATATGGAATATCTTGATTAAAAACATGGCAATTGTATCTCTCTTCCAAGTAGAAATGAACTACCGAACTCTGGGTTTCACATTTCAGATGATTTTTTCATCAGGCACATGATACCAAAGGGAAAACTTCTGCTTCCTCAGTTGGCAGATTAATGTGAAAACATGTCTTTTTTCACATTATCCAACGATATTTAATAATACAAAACAGCCCTGTTAACACTCTGTGGTCTTTTTAGGAAGGATTCGCCTCCTCTTCCTGTTCTTTCCACATTTCCTCTGTCAGTGATAATTGCTCTTCTGCTCTTGCTGTCCAAAGAAGGACACAATGCTGTGTGCTTCCCAACAAGTCCCAGTAAGGGTTAGGTTGGAATGAAGGGTTGGAATGAAGGATTAGGTTGACATTTAAGATGTATGTACATTTGTGGTCTAAACCAGTAGTGCAGTCACATTGAAAATACTGTATGTTGCCAGTTAGGTTGTCAGATCCAGAAGAACATCTGCAGTTAAGGAGCTACTGTGGCAGGTGTTGACTCCTACTCTGTGAATTTATTGTCTGTTGATAATGTTCATGCTTCATGCGTTATGGTCTGTGCCTACATGGATTAGATTCACCCTTAGAAAACTAGCAACTTTGACGCAGCTCTTCAAATTCTTCTTGGCTTTCAGTCGTCTCCAACGGCTTCTGACAGATTTTTGTTTTGGTTCTGACGTCAGACATCTGTGAGTTGAAACATTCGTAGCAGAAGCTCAGTGGTCGCTGGGAGGCTGGATGCCGAAACCCTACCAACTTCCTGATTGGGAGATCAGCGGAGGGCGGAGCTAAGCGTCAAAATACAAAATGTAAACATCAACATTATGACAGTCTGGTTTTTCTGGATGGACCAGTGTTGTCATTGATATCAGTATCTGAAATTAACGTGATTCTCCAATGTCTGTAATATATTAGAATCATTTTATGATTACTTTACATACGTTTCTCATATGTAGCTCCCTTAAAGCCACTGACATTGAGAATTTGCAGAAATACAGTGACATATTAGTTCATCGGAACCATAAAATACCTCACCAGAAATCTCTGCAGACCACTGCCAAGTGCTGCTCAACAGCAAGAAATTTAAGAAATATAGATTTAAAAAAAAAAAAAAAAAAATATTTGTTTTGGGCAGAGGTCCAAAAGATTAGAAAAAATCCTTTAATCCATCCAGTTTCTGCTGCTCATCAGCTTTTTGTCACTGACTATAACCGCATCACCCCTTTTTCTGAGTCATGTGCAAAAGCTCTTGAAGTACTGCTGGGCCAGAGGCAGTTTATTACACATTCAAGGTCTTCTGGGACTGCCTTAAGGCTGCCTCCTGGCTGCATATGCTTAGAATGCAAACCACGTTTCCAAAGAAGGCTGGTTAGATGCTAAACTTACAACTTTCTACATGAACAAACAGTTCAGTGACATCATTTATGATGTATCTTCACTGTGCCATAAAGTTGTCATGTTTTTATTTATTTTTTTGTCAAAGAGTTCAGATATTGCAGGTGTCCAGAGTTTTCAAGTCTTTGCAAAACCTTTTAGCATAATTGCTTCTGAAATGAGCACAGTCGTGAAGGCCAGTGTGAATCTAATAGGAATCAATTATTGATTCATAAATAGTCATAATTACAGTCTGCAGTGACTATTTTCTATTTTGCTTAAGATAAAAATGCACAAGGCTGACAAAGGTTCATGCTCATTTGATAATTCCTTTTATTCTTTTAAAGGAGTGAAGACTCAGATCCTTTTCACTTGTATCCAGTTATTTTCTCTATGGGCAGTGAGAGAGATAACACATCCCCTCCTCTTCCTTTGCTATTTCGCCATTGAAAGCTGTCATCTGCCATCAAGTTCCATCAGGTAGGTCAGCTGGAAGACAAGAGGCAGGAAGGAAGAAGGAATGCTTCCACTGACATGTTCCTGCTTCAGAGGGCAGAAGTATCAGAGAGGATCCGCAGAGTTTATCAGTCTGCTCCTGCAGATCTTCATGCAAAAGCTGATTTACAGATGCTAAAGAAAGAGATGAAAACACTTCCGCTTCTGAGATGGACGGGTTATGCTGTCCAGGATGTTCACTCTATTTGTTTCAGCTAACCGCTGGACCCCAAGACTTCTTAAAGACAAAATAGAAAAATAATTATGGTTGTTTCCTTGGAATCACATGCAGCCTTTAGTGGGAATATCATATGAAGAAGAAGTAAATTCCCTCCAGACTCCTCTCTAATAAGCACAGATAGAGGCAGTAAATGAACTGTGGCTGTATTACATGTACCCTGGGAACCGACAATTAAGACTTCTGTGAGCACTCACCGTGTGTGTGTGTGTGTGTGTGTGTGTGTGTGTGGGTGTGATATCTTTAAATTTCAAAGAGCTGGACTTGAGCTGTGTCACACACACACACATCCGTGCAGGATATATTAGCAAACACACTGACATTTTAGCCACTTTAGCATGCGCAGTCAGTCGTAATAATGGTAATAACACAACAGGGACTCGTTATAACTGATGTGACCTGGTGTAATAAAATGGACCATCCCATGTCCAGAAGCTAGAATGTCTGCATATACATACATGCTGGCAAAACCCTTCATTTCTGTGGTGGGTAATGAAATATTTTGTGGTTGACTGTTTCAATCACAGGACAAAATTGGAAATAATATTTCGCAACTGGCAGGAAAACCTCTGAGGTTATCACTAAAGGACAAAACTGGCTATAAGTTGTTACTGAAATGCAATTTGAAAACAAATTCAGAAAAACCTCTGCTCACCCTTTGACAGTCTCCACCATGCGTTCTTTCCTCTCACCCTATTTCCGCGGCCTATTCCACTGCATCAGCTGCCCCTCTTTCTTCATTTCCCACCATTTCTCACTGACTGTTTCTTCCAATCTGTCTCCTGGTAGGTGGTGCCCTTGAAAAGGTGGTCCACTTTTGAATCAGTGGCTTCTTTGAAGTCTAGCCATCTCTTCTCCTTGTAGGCAATCTATCATTCCTTTCCTTTATTTCCCCTCTCATCTGCTTACCGCTCGTCTTATCTCTTCCTCTTCCTCCCACCTGCTCTCCTTCTCTCCTTAGCGAGCGTTGCTTCTCTGCCCACCGTCTTCCTTTTCTCATCCCCTCTGTTGTCTTCTTTATCTCTTTGATCCACAAGGTTCCACAATATTTCTACACTGACTTTAAGGTTTTTGTCTCACTGGCCTGACTTGATTCTGACAGTGGACTTTTAAAAAGTTTATTAAAGTTAATGCAGATGCAGGTTTTTGCACACTCACCCAACAGGTGCATTAGACTAAACTGGTCACTAAACAAGTAAAATGCATTTGCTTGTTGTGTGAAAGTTAAAGAAAGACGTTAATGTCCCTGTGATCAAGAAAAGGAAAGACTTGAAGAACATTTTATCAAATAATCCAGCAAGATAGTGATCAAAACAACTTTTTCAAGGATCACAGAGTTAAGAGCTTAACATTCATCCACAATTTGATTCATTCAGAAAAACACAATACGTTTTACTGACAGAACTATTTTTTTCTTTTAGAAAAAAAAAGAAAATATTAAGCTGTGTATTTAAGCTGTGTATTATCTTAGCATCCTAGTACAGAGTGTACTCCTTGCATGTGTACACTTGCATCAGGATCTATGCGTCCTTAATGCCATATAGATCTTGCTGCTTTCTGCTTTAATTCGTTAGACTCAGCTCATTTGGCTCACAGCAGAAAAAGGCCATGGTTGAAAATAGCTCAGCCTTTTCTGCTTGTTAGGCAACATGCATTGGACTTCCATACATCCAGAGGCTCAAACATGAAAACGTGAACTCATATAGAGTCTGATTCCCTTACCTGTATAGTTAAGAGATTACCAAACCCAACAGAAGCCACAACACTAAATGGCAGGGTAGCATCCAAATTCTTGACCAGTTCATTTTGTTCTTGAGAATTTTGTTATTATTTTGGGATCTTTATCACAGAATTAATAAGCAATTATTGAGTTGATGCCTGGAACATGGTATTTGGTCCCTGTCATGGCAACTGCTTGGCACATAGCCAATCCCATGTTCTTCCTTGCTCTCTGTACAATTAAGTGGAACAAGCTTTAAAATCAGTTACTTTTTACATTTTTTCCTCTATCGTCTCCAGACAGGCCTGGATTCACAGGCAAGTTCACACAGTGAAAGCAGGGTGGTCATGGTGATGCATGAGTTTGCAGAACAGAGGTGAACCAGGCTACAAGAGGTAAGCAGCAATAGGGGTTGGTAGAAAAGGAAGGCAGGACGCAGCTTGACAGGTAATAAGAGTGGAGTAAAGGATGAAAATGTAAGATTGTGGGGGAAGAAGAAGAAGAATGGAAAATATGCAAAGTTTGGAGACAGGAAGAGGAATGTGAAGATGAGAAGGTTAGTGAGACTTACATATAGAAATACATATTGAACAGAGGACCACCTCGGCATGGAGGGAGTCCCACTGTGGTTTGTGAGACACCCAACACCTCAGTGAAGAAGCTAAAATTACATGCTGACGATGGCACGACCCTGTGAAACATGAAGCAAAATGTCCAGAGCAGTGATGGGTCCAGGTGAAGGGCTGGACTGATGTCTCATGCCTCTCTGCCCTTAATGGTCTCCAGAACCCTCTGTGATTCTGATCAAACAAAACTGGCATTTTTCCCCTACTCAGCAGTTTAGCACCGGACTTCAACAGCTGTGAGTTCTGCAGATACCTACATCAGAGCCATCTGAGCCCCTCAGCAGCATCCAGAAGCAGCAGTTTAGCAGGGATGTGCATTTCAGCCCAGCTCAAACCCCAACTGTTAGAGGACCCCTGGGATGTCTCTGCAGGTGAGACACTGTGTCACATTAAAAAGCAAGCCTTGGATCTGCATGCCACTGACCCCAAAACGCTGCTTCATTTTTCTGCTTGACATGTTCTTCAGGGTGATTCATTTGTACTTGAGCGCAGTTCTCATCAGACGTAAACACAACTGCGCACACACATGCATGGAAGTGAGGAGTAAGCATTTCCCAGAACCTCTTTTTGGGCTCAGATAGTATCAAATCCAGACACACAGGCCCGGTTTATTCATTCTGTTTGGCTAACACAGAAGCGGTTCGTGAGCCATGATTATGTGCTGCCACCATCTCATCAAAGCTAAAAATATTGGGTTTTAGCATCGAAACCTCGCTAGTATTTGGACACCCCTACAAATAATTTAATCCAGGTTCCAATCCCTCTCCAATCCCGGCTACAAGGTCAAGCACCTAGGCAGGAGCTCAGAAAATTCAAGCTGTCTTTCTGAATCCATTTGTGCAATAGCCCAGTGTTGGGATCAGTGTTGGAACACGGAAGCGGTTGTGAAGGATAGCAACCAAGTCACAGGATTGAGCCCGTAAAATCAGACCTTCAAAGATCAGATTAGCTCAAGAGCAGTTCGTAGAGAGCTAATGGACTGAGCTTCCATGGCCAAACAGCTGTATCCAAGCCTTACAGCAGCTGCAGCACATTGACGTGTGGTGAAGGGTTCAGTTTCATCCCCAGTTCTGAAACAATTTGGACAGTTTCATACTTTCAATGTTGTGTAGACAATTTGAGGATGATCTTTTTCTGTTCCAGGTCCTCAAGGTCCATAAAGACATGATTGATGTGGAAGAGCATGACTGACCTCCACACAGTCCTGATCTCTGCCCAATAGAACACTTAAGGGTCAATCAAAGGGTCAGCTGAAAAGATTTTTAATCTCATTTCTTCCAGCTCTTTTATTATGATGTTGAGAATGAAAAGTGCACCAACACAAGTGAAATCCTGCAATAAAAAGGAGGACGCATGAGAATATGTATCATTTAGGCTTCACCCAGTTGTCCTCTTTAGTCACCCAATCCTGTCCAGACCACTGAGACCGGCACGCCAGATGCTTGACTGGACATTTTGTCCTGTCTCTGGAACAGGCTGTCCTTTCAAATTAGGATTGTGGACTGTTAAATTCAGTCAGTCCTCAAGAGCTCACCCTTTTGAATGAATATCGGTTAATGTTAATTCATTCAGCATGCTCATAGCCTGATATTTAGGTATGTTGATATCCTTCTGGTGGCTGGGACGGGCCGTTCCTTCAAAACGGCACTCAAACTTGTGTTGATTCAGAGAATTATGAGAATCAGTGGCAGGCTCTAATCAAGTCATGTATTATTCATACTGAGCTCATCAGTGGTTGGTGGTGTCAAAGAATACAGCCCTTCACTGTCTTAAGAGCCTTTAATAAATAAAGAGTTGGATTTTTTTTATTAATCTAAATTCATCAATTGTTGAGAAGGCTGCAACAATCAATGAGAAGTTAATGAGATGACCATGTTTTCCATTATAAGTTGAAACCTGTAGCTCCTTTTCATCTATTTATATTTACATAATGTATTTTTTTTTTAAAATGAGTGTGTGGAAGAACAAATTCTGAGAGGTATTCAACTGTTATTATTGAAGGTCAGGCTGCTTAGCACCAGGTCTTTGAAAGACAAGACCTCTTTGTCAATGAAAGGTCAGAATATTGACTAGAAACTCATTTGCAGCCTTGTTATTTTCCAGTCCTGGAGGGTAGTTTTGAATCAGGGCTGGCCACTTCAGTAAAAAATATGGCTGCTCTCTTTCTCCAACTACACCTATTATCCCATAATATGATATAAGGAAACAGCCATTAGTCAGTGAGGCTATACTCTGTAAAGCCGATCCTCTCCTAATAGTTCCCTCGGGGGCACTGAGGAGTCACAATATTTCAGTCCAGCACCGTCCTTACCCGTCTGTCTTGGTTTTCAGACCTATTTTATGGTCACACGGACAGCAGAAGACCGAGTCTAAGCTGCCGAGATCATCTCGTTACTGAACAGGTGACCTCTGCTGTCTGCTGCCCTAACATTTGGGACATCGGTGGAGTAAATATTTGAGAAAACTTTGCAGCAGAAATGCTTTTCACTGCATCCCCAGTATACTGTCAGTGTTGTTTCACGGGAGAAAAAGTTGGGGCGATGCAGATGCATGTGTGTCAGCAAAGATCTCCACATGTGAAGCCACATACACAGCAGGGAGCAGGGGGCTGATGAAGCCCCCAGACTAGAAATCCTAGAGGAAAATACAGACACCCCCGAGACACTGTAGGTCTCAGCTGGACTGGCAATTGATGGATGGATGGATGGATGGATGGCTGGCTGTCTGTGTGTGCGCGCGCGAGTGTGTGACTGTGTAAGATGTGATCTTGGGGCATTAATCGAATTCTGGTACCACGTTAAGTTTTGCAGTGGCACCTACCACTTACGTTTGAGGGCACTTTGGATCAAAGCCTCCATCATATTTTACAAATTATCCCACCTTACATATTCATAATGTGCTTTGATTCTTCATCAGGTCATGCGCGTCGCTCTCTCAGGTGTCAAAGGCTAAATTTCAATGTGAATACTAATGCGCGCCAGCTTTGATTGAATATGCAATCTGCCATTTGTTTCTCCTTTTGTGCCCCTCCGGTTATTCAGCATTAAAGAAGCTCTTGCTGCAATAATTCCGTTGCTTTTGCAATTATAAGGAGACTTTAAGGTGTCATCTATCTTGCAGCACAGGCTGCTTGTAGGATTATATTGTGTATGCATAATGGGAAGCAACCTGACTAAAAGGCGAGTGTAAAAACGCAGAGTTCAATTTCCTTAATGTGACAAACATAATAAACACATCCACTCAAGGTTTGTTTAAAGTACACTGGATCAAAACACCCATCCTTGATTTACATTCAGTTGATGCCTTAATAGGCCTTTAAAGGCTCTTCCTTCTGTGAGATGTTGAATAATAAGTATGCCAGAACCAGAAGTTGTGATTATCACCCCTGAGCAAGCGCTGAATATGGATTATGGATGGGTTTTTTTTCCATCCGTTGGAGCTGAATTACTGGCACCAGCATCTAGGGCACATTATGTACTGCACCTTACCATCTAGAATAAAATTTAAAGAGCAGAACAGGTCACGACTTAGCCATAATTATGTCTGACATACATTAATTATGTCAATAGTAGAGCATTTAACAATGCAAGGTGACTGGTTTGATTCCACTCCTGGATTCAAGTGCACGAACAAATGAGGTGGGCTGTCAGTGCCTGGACAAAATCACCATTGCAAGCCCCCTATTAGAAGTGCAGGACAAAAAATGTGCCAGTTGACTGTCAGTCAGTTTTATGAAGGTTTAAATTTTCTCCCTGCATGTCGTTCCATTAGGATTCCTCAGGTTTTCTTGCTGTTGTTCGATTGCTGTGGAGAAGGGCAATGATTTCCATTTGTCACACTGGAACATTATGAGCCATAACGATTAAAATAAAAGTACAGGTAATTTTTGTAGACTTAAAAATATCTCAGAAGCTCCCATATTTTTTTAGTTTTTCAACCCTGCAGTTCTTACGATGCGTTTGTGTTCAGTATTCCACTGCAGGAAAATTCATGCAGAGCAACTGAACATATATAGTGTTGGTGTCTGTTTGATTTCAGGTTGAACAGGGAAAAGTCCAGAAATGAGATGTTAATGTGAATTCTGCGAGTTTTCATTTCATCTTTAGCGTTTCTTGAGCTCATAATTGTAAGTTTTGTTCAAGCCGCAGCAAAATTAAATGCCTGCTGGTACTTTCTGAACCGTAACGATGCTTCCTCGTCTAACAAGTATCTATTCTAAAGAAATGTTGACTCATCCTTTTGCCGTCTCAGGTGGTGGAAACGAGGTCTGACATTTTAAGAGTCATTGTTCATTCAGGTGACACATATACAGTAACACAGCTGCTCCAGCGTGGTTACGTGCACAGAATTTTTGCCAGTAACCTCTTTTCCTGAACCTTGTTTGGGCCATATCTTTGTTTGTTTGTTTTTTTTAAATTTTATTTTGTGGTACTGTATTAACACATTGAACCTGCAACTATACAATCATGTAAAATCCTTGGAAACAACAAACCATTATTATAACTTGTGATGCAAATGTAGTGCATTTAAGAACTTATAAAGCACAGCTTTAGTAAACAACAAAGTTTGTTTTAACGCTATTTGCAATTAAATACCATCAGGTTTATATGTTCCTGTCTCATATTTGATTCACTGGAAACCTGAGCTGTATTTTCGACCTACTAGTCAGCATATTCGCTCTTTCTTGCGTATATATGTAGATGCATGTGATGTAATGCAATGTAAAAGCTTGTGTAGAATGTCTGCTGTCGTGCTCTTTTTCTTTTCTCATCACTCTGATTAATTACAATTTAATACACGACTGCATGAGCCCAAAATCAATTCTGTTGCTCCACATGATCACACCTGAACAAATTCCAACTGGAAATGTCCCCACCTGTGCAAAATGGCAGCCCCCATATGGTTTATTGTCCTCGCATGGGTACAGATTGAATAAATGAAGATACCTTTGAGTATATGTGAGTGGTCCTGACAGGAAATTTGGCGGGATTTTGATGTAAATGACACCAGGCAAATTTCAGGTCACTTCACCTGAAACGACTCTTGGTCGCCATTTTGGTAGTTGAATGAATTTTTCAGCCCAAACTGTAAAAAATGTGTTGAAAAGTGTTTAATTCCACCATGGGGTCATAAATCCATGACGTGTTTTGTTACAAGTTTAAGTAGCAACGATATAAATGCAGAATGACTGGACTGTACAACGGATAAAAACTCTGCCCCTGGTCAGAGCTGATTGTTCCTGACATACAGCCTTTACTATTTCGCTTCTGCCTGTTCTGACTCTGTTAGGGTCATGGCATATTTCCCTGGGTGTTTGCTGACGTGATTATGGGATGTTGGTGAGCTAGCCCTGCACTGCTTCAACCAACAACACCACCAGGAAAATCCTCCAAGATTACTCACAGTTTTTCAAGTAGCTCAACAAGATTTTCTCATCCATTCCTCTATTAAAATATCTTCCTCTGATCATTAATCACGTCCTTTTACAATCTACTGAAGTCGAACAAGCACAGTTGATTAGTGTTGCGGTGAGTTTCAATACATCAACAAGATTAAATTCTTTCTTTTTTTTTTTTTTACACTTCTTGGACACAGGAAAACACGAGCTCGCAATCACGACCACACAAACATATTCATGCCTGTACACATGCACGGGCTTTCATTCTGTGGACAAATATGCACTCACAAATTTGTTCTGTTGTTCATTTTCCAATGTAAACAGCAGCCTGGTTTACATATCAGTGATGCTCCAGTGCCTCCAATGCTGCAGTGTTTGCTTTACCGTTGAAATCTGAATGAATGTAATCATTTAATTTCACATTTGTTGTGAGGCCCGGTGTGCTCACACTTATACACATACTCTTGCACTTCTATCCTTGTGAGGCCTTGATCAGACATTATACCTCCCACTCCTCACCCTCACCTTGACCTGATCAAGATGGTGGTTCCACCCCGCCCGGGCTCAGTCAACACGTGCTAAACTCTGCACATTCAACAAATGTGGGAATCTCAACCTTATGTATTAGGGGCTGCCTTCAAACTGTGAGTGCTCAAAGCACTTTTTTGACGGCAGCTTACTGTCCTCCCCCCTCTCCTCTCTCTCTACCCAGCCGCCCATCAGCAGGAGGGTCCCCCTACATGAGCCTGGTCCTGCTCAAGGTTTCTTCCTGTTAAAGGGGAGTTTTTCCTTGCCACTGTTGTTTGTCTGGGGTTAGAGCCTGGGATTCTGGAAAGCGCCTTGAAACAATTTTGATTGTAAAAGACGCTATATAAATAAAGATTGATTGATTGATTGACTGACACTGCCTAAATTATTACAATCGACATCAACTTCAAAACACTGTACATGTAACCATCAAGATGGAATCACTGGCAGGCTATTAACAGCTGGTTTAGAAGTCGGAATACACCTATTTATCTTCAGGGGTGCCAAAATCCAGTCATCGAGGGCCAGAGTCCAGCCAGGTTTTCTGTCCTATCAGGCAGAAAACACTTGGGAATCCCAGGTGAAAGTGTTGTCTACCCGGTAAGACAGAAAATCCATCTGGTTGTTGGCTATCAAAGACTGGATTTGGTCACCCATGGGACAGGAACACTGCTTCATGTTCCCACTTTGTTCAAAGGTTTGCATCAGTGTGTGTCTCCCCGTATGAGTGCAACTTAATTTTTCCAACATGATTTAATGACTTAATATTTGTTTGTCACCCGTTCAATATTGTGGAAGACATGAAGCATTTCTGCAAAAAACAACAACTTTTTGTGTAAAAAAGTACTTCATTGAGCAGACGAGAATGGTTTGTTTCACTGAGCTATTTTCCCGCAGTGGGTGTGATAATTATGTATTCAATCATGTGTGACCAGTAAAGGGTTGTTTAAGAGCTGTTTACTCTCATGCCAGACAGATTTTTACCCCTGCAGACAGAGATGTGGGAATTATGCAATATTAAAACCCATCTCATATGCTGTAATGTTCAGCTGCACAGCTTGAAAAGGCTGCAGTGATGCTACCACAGACCTTTTTTTAAAATGTACGGACCTGGTGTCCAATGCGTTGACTGCAGTTTAAACCTGTATTTATTACTGTTCAGCACGCCACTGAAATTACCTGCGAAGGAATCTAAATGGCATTCTGCTGCATTTCTGAGAAAACGCAGTAATTGAAGCACAATCAAACAATGTCAGGTTATAATTAGTGCTTTGAAAAGATGATGTTTGTTTGACTCCATGGCGTCCTCTTTTTTTTCTTGCATAGAACTGCTTCATATGTGGCAAACGATCGCGTGTAAATGATCCCAGCAGTGCTCACTGCCGTCACAGCAGCTGCATCCAACATAGTCCCATTAGAGTCCGTTTTATTTGCCTATATATGATGCAACATGTAAACTGCCCACCTCCAGATTCCGCCAGCAACACTAGTAATTGGAAAAACAAGTTGCTGAATGACCTCTGACCCGTGAAGGGTGAACTCTGACCTCATCCATGACAGCCTCCAGGCCTACAGCATATCTCCACACCCACAGCATGTCTCCACATTTATCCCTCCACTTTATTTGTTCTTCCTTGTTATGCATTTTAGTACAAATGTAGTTAAATAAGGGGATTTGACTTGCTCACAGCTCACCCACCCACAGATGAATACGTTCAGAGATGTATTGATCCTGAGTACGTAACAGCAACAATGAAGAACAGGGCTCGGTTTTTATGATCTTGTAATCGTGACTGCTGTTTGAATCCCGCTGAAGTACTTCAGGGAAATCCTGAATTTAAACTTTTGAACTGTCTATGATAAATTATGTAGGACAATTACTGCTACACAGACTGCACAGAGACACAGACTTGACAGTGTTTCACAGACTTTAGCACACACACACAAGCACACACACTTTTTCTGCAGTGCCATTCGATCATTGTAAACAAAAATATTATACTACTGGGATTTCAAATAAAATAAACAGAGATTATTATTTATTCCACAGAAGATAGCAATGTGTCCCTGATAATATCGGGTAGGGGTCTGTGGCAATCGTGTCATATACAGCACAGACCAAAAGTTTGGACACACCTTCTCATTCAATGCATTTTCCAGACTGACTGACCTTAATTTCTTATGGCCACTTGTTTTGTTTTTACGTAGCAGATTGGTTCTTGCCATAATATGAATTCTAACAGTTGTCCAATAGGGCTGTTGGCTGTGTAAGAATCTGACTACTGCACAACAAACTGATGGTCCCAACCCCATTAATAAGGCAAGATATTCCCCTCAGTAACCCTAACAGGGCCCATTTTTGAAGTGGAAACCATTTCAGGTGACTACCTTCTGCTGAATCTACAATGTAAATAATTATGAAAATAAAGAAAATGCATTGTGTCCAAACTTTTGGCCTGTACTGTCTTTGTTCCTCAAAATAAAATGCGAGCTTGTTCTGCCATTCGCGATATTTCTCTTTAATGATAAAAGCAGCAGCGTCTATAAACGTGCTCCATTGCAGCCAGTTGTTCGGTGTTTCAGACCAAAGCAAACGCTTCAAGAGTTCAGGATCACCTTCAGAACGCGCACAGATGCAGCTCTATTAAACTGAGAGAAAGCACTGTCTTCTGCTGTCATTTATCCTCTTTTTACTGTATTCTTCCGTGATCCCCACATATGTGCATACATCCTTTGTCTCGTGCTCACTATGTAGATAACTGGCCACTTTGAGGGTTGTAAAACAGTGCTGACACGCCACTGATTAGTGGTGTTTTCCTAACCGTGTGTCTTCAAAGGGGGAAGCACTTTAAGGATCACTGGAAAAATACCACCATGATGGATAAATGGGTCCAGAGGAGAATATAGCGAAGACAAAATATACGTGCGCACTCGCTGCCCACACACACACACGTAAGACTTTGGTTATGAGAGCTGATAAAGAGATCTTTCATTTTTTATCTTAAAACACAAGCAGATATGTTGAAGAGAACAAGACACAAAGTCATGCTTTACACTAACACAGCGTGGAAAGAGCCACAGCAGAGGCTGTTTGTGGGAAATGAGAGCGTAATAATACATTTCTTCTTTATTCGGTGCCTGCAGAGACACCACTGTCTCGCCTCCTCTTGTCTCTATTTTATTTCATCCATCATTTGTTACTGTTTGTCAAAGAATAGAAAAACAACTGAGAGCACTTTAAGGGCTCATTCATCTTCCTCTGTTCTGTTTGAACTGGCTTGTTTTTTTTTTTTACCTTCTTTCCAGTCCAATCTTCATCTTACTTCTCCTGCAAACACATCCCTCCTCCTTGAAAGTTTCTCTCTTTAACGCCTCATAAAACTCTTATTTATGAGCCTCCAGAAGTAAACTACATTTTTGGGGGGATCTTACTCACTCTTTCAATTGGTCCTAAGATCCAGAGTAAACATCGTAGACACCAATGTACCGTAAGCTAAGCTAATTTTGTGTGTTCTTCTAAATCCTGGTGATCTTTTTACTAAGGTGCACTGAATGCACCATAATTATAAGATGGTTTTAATGATTATTTCAAAGATTTTATATACTAATTTGAAGGAGCGCTACCTTGGGTGGAAAGCAACAGCTCAACACCAGAAGCAAACAGTGGTAATTAGAGCCGAGGTGAGTCGGGTGCATACTGTGAAACTCATAATTTGAAAACTCTCCACAATTCGCATGCAGCCTCCTTCAAAGCTACACTTTTATCTGTGCTGAGAAATGGCAGAACTTCATCCTGTCCTCCACTGGTTGATATCCAGTTGCTCACAAGGAGTTTTAAATTAGAGGCCCAAAATTGGAATCAGATGATGCTCATCATTTACAGCCAACCCTCACGGTCTGACAAGTGCTCACCCATGTACAGGTCATCATAGGGGTAATATTTCTCCTCCTTTTCATCATAGTTCAGAGTGGCAAGAAAGGAGAACAAAAATGACAAGCAAGGTCGTGCACTGAACTGCAGCGTATTACATCCTAAAGGGTGTCTTGGCCTGTTGTGGAGCGCAGATGCTTATAAGAAGACTTCTCTTGTTATTGAGGAAACATGCCTTTAACTGCAGCTGTCTGAGGTCAGAACCTACACTCCAGGATACAGCAGAAAATACCTCTGCTTTTCACACTGCTGTCTGATCTCTGGCTGCTATCTGCTAACCTTTGCGACAGCTTACAAAGAAGCTCATTTTCAGCAGATTAAAATTTTCAAATCATTCAATAAATCTGATGTCATTCTACAAAAATTATTATTGTTGTTGTTGATACTGATGGTAGTTTCCATTTTAGAAATAATATATATAAGAATAAATATTTATTCTTAAACTCTCCTACTTAAAGGACTTTGTTCTCCCTCACAATATATCCTGCTGCCACTTTATTGTTGACACCATCCGTCTGTCTGACAGACCTTAGTCACACATAATAAGCTAAAACAGGACACCTAGCAACTCTGTAAAGAGATAACATTTTGGTGACGGATGACAAGTGTCACGACAGTAAACAAATAAACAGTTTCTGATTTTTTGACTCTGTTTTGTGTAGCTTTAAATATGAACCGTGTTTAGGACAGGGAAAGGTACTGTGAGAAAACATAATCTTATTGTTCGACTGGAAAAAACATGTAAAAATAATGCAAAGCACACAATTTATACATTGAGAAATTAAAAAAGAGGTCTTAAACAGATGGCGAGGAAGAGTTGGTTGTCATCTGCATAACAGTGAACTTTTTAAATGACGAAACGCTCTCAGTACCTCTGTGAAATTTACCTGAAATTAGGCAATCGTGAGACATGAAAGAAGAGAAGCTTGAAAGTTGGAGAAGAATATGTGCATGTTGTGTAAATGTCAGTGTGGGGCCATGGTCCTTCTTTCACACCCACTGTTTCAGCCAGTCTGGAACAGTTAGAGGCCTATTTGATCGGGCTGACATTTAGGTCAGGGTGATCCTCTTTAATCTGTTTCCTCAGCAGAGTTTTAAAGACACTTCTCTCCACTTAAATGTTCTCCGGTAGAAGTGTAACACTTTTTAAGGAAACTAAAACCACTGATGTTTAAGAGAGTGTCGGCGGGTCAGGATCCATGGTTGGAACCAAATACAAGGTAATAACTTTAGATTTTTTTAATTCATAGATGTTGGAACTAAAATAAACTGTTTTCTTCCCCTCAAAGTTAAGAAATTAGGGAAATGTTTAAATCTACATCGGTCTTTGAATAATTATATCAGTATCTGGCTACATTCAGTATTCATACCAGACACTCCAGAACTCCACCAATTATCCGGTCAAAGTCAGTCTGTTCCACATATAGTATTCTACATGAAATATATGGTGAATGTATGAAAATAAATACACTTATTACTTAAAAGAACAATTATGGATTGTTGAAACAAGTTGTAAATACACCATCGACACTCCATCATTTAATCAATTCATCCATTGTTTGGTGCAAATGTGTTTCAAGTGGTTTCCTGTTCGACCAGACGTGAACAGCATTAGCATTCGCTGCGAGTTGTGTTCCCAGCCACCATCAATTCCAGTCCAATACGTGCTAATCTGTTTTTGTTTCTTCTAACTCCTGGGGGAAATTTGCCATTCTGGAATTCTAAAACTCTTGACTGTGGTCAGCATCCAGTCGTTGTGAAAAATGATTGGTAATACCTAAAGAGGTCTGATGATAGAAAAGAGAAGTATGGGTCGACTGAACCAGATACAGAAAAACAGCATAATAAAGCAATCGAATCCTCTGAAGACGCAACTCCAGTAAGAAGACATTAACTCTGGCACACTTCCATTTTGTATGTGTGAACACCAATATTTGAATTTTTGACCCACGTTGGCTCTTTCGAGCAACCCAATGAGCCTTACATCTGCGTGCGGGAGTAGAAGGCCTGGAGCAGCATGAAGACAGTGAGTGGGTGGGTTGTTGAAAACGCTGTAAAAAAATATATATATATATATATATATGTAAAAAACATTTCCACAATTTGGTTTGACTACTGACTTGAGAAATCAAATTAAACTGGATTATTTTGCAGTTTTCAAATATATAATATTCTGTTTGCTGAAAACGCAGTTGGTTTTACCTACACTGAGGCAATGTGGCCTTTTACTATTCCACACAGGAGTTTAGCTTAAATGATCATTTTAAAATGAATACAACCACTCTTCGCCTGGGAAAAGATGGGCATATTAATGAAAATTAAAAAGGGGAAGACAAATACAGTTATACTGGTGCAATTATTAAAGGAATATTGAATTTATCCCAAACCTCCCTTTGGGATAAGTACACACATTCTCTCACACTCATTAGTATTCTTTTGACTTCTAATGACTTCTCAAGCTCATGCTAGCATGCTAAATGCTCCCCCTTGTTTCTGCAATCATCCCAATTCTCATAAGCAGCATGGCACAACATTGCTAATAACGTTAACATGCTGACAGGAAGTGTTTACTGTGTTTGTGCGAATGTGCATTAAAACCCCTTTCTGCAACGGCTTTTGGAAGTCGTAGGTTTTTCCATATTGGTTTTCTGCTTGAGTGTAACAGTTGTAGTTTTGCGAGTGGAGTCCATTTGTATCCTGCTGGGACCAGCAATTTCACTGCTCTCTCTCTCTCCCTTCCTCACTGTGCGTGCATTAGCTAAGATGCATCACCTGATAACCACCTAAAGAACATTTATATACTTTCCGTTGGCCAAACCTGCAGCAGATATTGAATTTTAAATAACAGAACACAAAAGTGGATCCTTACACCCATGTCCCTACCAAAACGTAGCTTTGCTTACAGAGCACCAAGAGGAACATAACAATGAGAAATGTTCATATGTTCTAGTGTGTATCCCACCAAGCCTCTTCTAACGTACATCTCAAATGGGCACTTAAAGTACACACGATTACTCTCAGGGAAATCTGACCCAATGTTGTAATTAAGTAGCTTTATGTTTCCAGCTATGCACATGAAAATAGAAGACATTTTAGCTACATCAGTGCAATGAAATACCTGTGATGTCTATGTTACATATAATATGACCCATGAAGGATGGGAAATACAAGCAGTCATGTCTTGCTTCTCATTCTAAGCTGGTTTACTTCTTAACATAGATCCTGTAATGGATGCTTTTAACAAAGCATCCTCTGTGCTTTCACCTCCATCCTGTGGTCCAGTAGAAGTTATATTTGCTCATGTGCTTCAGTTTAATTGCTTTGGCTATGACTATTGTTTTGATAGAACTTCTGCAAGAGATCAATGATGGTGTTTTGATGGTGAAGTTTTGGCTTGGACAAGAAATATAAACACCCATTCCTCAATGAAGCTTATGTATTGTGCAATTTACAAAAAATGCATCATTCATTCTACACTACTACACGGCCCGAAAGTCAAATATTTGCATAAGCCCTTTTCTTTGTTGGGTTTTTGCATTTGAGCAGAACTTCTCTGATTTCTGACTTGGGCCAAGTAGAAAAAAAAAGGGTAAAACATGTTAGAAGTTATTTCCTCTCTGTTCTGAGACTTGAACACCTGCCGGCTTCTCACAGCCTTGTCACTGTTTTTCGAGCCCCTTTCGGTGCGGGGGGG
Organism: Takifugu rubripes; assembly: GCF_901000725.2. Taxonomy (NCBI): domain Eukaryota; kingdom Metazoa; phylum Chordata; class Actinopteri; order Tetraodontiformes; family Tetraodontidae; genus Takifugu; species Takifugu rubripes. The sequence goes on from NC_042288.1 coordinate 7,876,504, forward strand.
GGGGGGGGGGGGGGGATTTGGGCCAATTTAAAACCCTGTCACCTCCTCCACACTTGGTTGCATAATGTCAAGTTTTATTGGAGACCCTGAGAACACTGACAGGAACCCCGGTAACAGTCATTGATAAATTAACCTCCTGGCCATCTGGTAACTGCCAGCAGAATGTCAGAATGCTCCCACTGTCACTGAGGCTTTCGAATCACAAGCCATTCACCTTCATAGCGCAGCCTCCATCAACATTTAATTTATCCTGCAAGCAACCATGCAGGATGGGCGTCTGTGCCATTATTTCCTGTACACAACGCGGCTCTCATGTGTGGCCTTGGCAGTGATCGATCGATATCCCTTTGTCTGCAGCAATGCAGTGTGTGTGTGTATGTGTGTGTGTTGGGCATCCATTACCTTCCTCCCACGATGAGGCCGACCAAGGTGAGGGTTTCTTTTGCTAAGTGGACGCTGATGTCTGATAACCATCCTGAGAGGCTGAGAGGAAGCAATGTGTAATGGAGGAGGCTTCGTTTCAAAGGTTTCATAGATGGATGGATGGATGGATGGATGGATGGATGGATGGATGGATGGATGGATGGATGGATGGATAGATAGATAGATAGATAGATAGATAGATAGATAGATAGATAGATAGATAGATAGATAGATAGATAGATAGATAGATAGATAGATAGATAGATAGATAGATAGATAGATAGATAGATATACTGTAAGCCTGATAATTAAAAGTCCAAAGCAGATTTTATTGTTGTCTGTTGGTTCTGCTCATTTGAGCATCCCGGTCTGGTGACCCAGACGCCAACGTTTGTGATCCGTCCAAATTCTTGAGTGTGTTTAGTGTGTGCGTATTCTAAAACTGCATCACGCCCAATAAAAGTTTTAATGGGTGTCTTTTTATTCATTCATGGCCATAAAAAACACATTTAGAAATAATTCAACAAGTTGAAAATCTTGTCAAATTTTCCAAAGTGCCCGGATAGTTCCAAACGAATGCGCCACTTCCTGTGCAGCACACCCTCACAGCAGTGTGACTTTTACACTTGGCAGGAAAAAAATCAGTGTCTCCTCACATTCGTAATTGGACATTTTTCCAAAATCATTTGTTGGAGTTGGGCTGTATGGAGTCATTATCTGAGCAGATTACAAACGTGTAATGGGAGCAAGAAAAGTCTTAAATGACATTGGAAGGAATGGCATCATTCACCACTGCCAGCGATATCACGTATAAATAATTATACAATAACTTTTAATTTCCCTGGTGGGATGAGTACAATTTCATCTAGACATATATCCAATAGACTTTTACCCCTTTGACTTCTGTTCCCAACATCTTCATTACGTCTGAGCTCCTCTTCTCTCTCCGCTGCAGCCAAGCGCTGCTCATTTATTTTTCCGCCTCGTTTTTTCCCGCTCTCGTTCTGTAATTCCTCCATGTTCCGTTCGCCTGTGTCTCTGTCGTACCTTCTGTCTCCCGCTTTCCTCCAGCTGTGTGATGGTTGTTAGCTGTGATGTCATTTATCCTACTTACTGTGTTGCCATAGCACCGCCTGATGCCTGCACCTCTGTGGGTAAACATAGCTCTGTGTGACTGGAGTGTCCATCAATAAAAAACACTGTTAATGGGTTTTTCCACATGTACGGATCTGAATGCATGTGTGTATAAGCGCTGAAGGTCCATTTGAATGCGCAGTCATGACATAATCTGCTGATTTTTTTTTTTTTGCTTTTGCGTGATGAATGTATTTAAAATGAACAAAGCAGGACTGACACCTTAATGTTGGTAAGCAGTCAACAGGTGAATTTTCCAGTCCATCACACACACAACATTAAGAACCTCCCATTAACCTCAGGAACACACTTCTGGACTGTGGGAGGAAACCAAAATTGAAATGCCGGCACTAACAAAATCAGCTCAAACATGGAGTTGAACAAGTAATCTCCAAAGACTGAATTTAGAACTAAATCTGGAAACTTCTTGTAATTAGATAACTGTATAAACCCTGTGTAAACAATCTGTACATATGGTCGATGATTAAGTTAATGGTAGCTCGATGCTAACCCAAATTGGATTTGGAGTGAGAAATTGACTTTAAAGGAGGAAAAAAAGGCATAGACTAATTTATTTCCCATGTGTTTCAGCATAGACGTGTAAATTATTCTCCGAGGTGTGAAAGCATGGCAGGTGGAGCTCAATTATCTATTATCTATAATGCCATTGCTACCACACTTTCATGAAGTTTAATGTTTTTAGATAATGTGTGCTTATCTCCGAAATAATTATGAAACACTATTATGCAGGAAATTACCTCAAGCTCATGATTTTTTTTTGTTTAAAGAAATTAAGGACCATTATTTTTCTTGATCGTGTGTTATGGCTGCTCTATAAGTAACACTTGTTTTCTTGTAGCTTTGTATACTGACGGAGACATTTCTTGATTGTGTTCAGTGTTTTCTTGGTTTCCTCATTTTAGTTTTTATTTTTAAATCCTTCCCCATTTTAAATATCTATTTCTTTCACATTCTGAATTGATGAAAGTTTCAGAGGGAACAAACTGAAGGAAAAACAGGCATCCCAGGCATTTGTTGCTTTGACTGATTATGAATTACAAGCTAAGGAGCATTACATTTCATTTATTCACAAAGGCTACACAATGACAGCCAACAGGCAGTAAAAGACTGGTCATTGCGTTTGTTAAATCTTTTTAATGGATGCATTAATGACCTTGTTTACTCTCTTTAACATAAAAGTGAGAAACAACATGGAAAGAAGTGGTGAAGATAAAAAAAAAAAGTTGTTATAGAAAATCGTTACGAGTGTGTGAAAAAGGAGGATAAGAGTGAGGAGAGGCAAACGTGTGTTTTCATGCCGGGGGTGAAGCAAACTGCAGCTCTGTGCACTATAGAGGCTATTTGCAGGATGGATTAGGACGGTTTCAGGATGAACGGCTCCTGTTGAGACATCAGAAGTGGAACTTAGAAGTCATTTTATTTGACATTCTGAAGTATCCTCTCAGTGGAAATGAGCGTTCTAATTGGATTCCTCCACCATTCTCCATCTGTGTGTGTCTCTTCGGAGGCTCGTCTCATTAGTCTCATTGTTCAGGTCAAGATTCCCTTTTTCCTCTCTCAGCATTTACATCTCTGATCTTTGAGCTGTTGAACAGTGATGAATATTCACTTATCTAGATAGCATTCCTGTTGGTTTATGTGGGGCTGGTTGACACTTTCTCTTTGTATTGCTGCCAAAACAATGAATCACCAGAAGCAGAGCAAAATGTAAATCACTGCTGGTTTTGACTTTTATTTAAATGGTGCAGATCATTTATTCCAAATAACAAGCAGATTACACCTACCCATTTCACTTTTAGTCCACTTTTAGTCGACCGGCTTAAAGATTGGGCCCCAATGTACAACTCTAATTCTATAACAGTGACAGTAAACGAGTAGCAAAACAGTCAACATTTTTAATTACCATCCCAAATATTCAACCATTAATGCAATTATTAAAATAAAAGACCGTTCAAGAAGTTGGGGGTGAATTATTCAGAAAAACTGCAACAGACGCTATTTGTTTGAGGAACAGGAGGGGCAAAATTATCACCCTCCATAACAGGAACCTCCGGGCATCAGGGGTAACAAGGGGCTGCAACATGGCATCATGCAGGGCTTTCTTAAAAAGGCCAGAGGTTTGGAGACCATTTGTTCTGTGCAATATATCCACAAAGCCTGCCTCAGTCCCTGCTGTGTGTAATGAACCATGCATTCTAATAGTTGGTCATAGATGGGAAAATTAATAATTGACACCTTGTATGAAGATGCATTAATGAGTCCTGGCCATAGCCAAGAGCCATCTGTAGAAAATAAACAGTCATTTATTATATAAAATGGAGCACGATGGAGGTTATTGCTGTCATACATATCTGGAATAGGTCCCTTTTTTTAATTTTAGAAGCAGACCATGCAGAGAATAACACCTTGAGCTGTACAGGAGGGCATCTTTCTGCACATGCAATTGGCTAGTGAGACGATGACCCAGCTGTCTAACCCCGGAGAAGCAATATAGCTGTATACATTTAAAACAGCCATTCGCGTTTGATATTCAGAATTCAGGGCAGTGAGTGTGTGCTGCTGACGCCTGGGGGAAAAAAGTATATGACTGGATGTGTTATTGATCAGGACAGGTAATCACCAGTGCTGATCCTTAATTACACATATAGATTATCTGCAGACGCAGGAGCAGCTGTGTCTGTACACTCTTCCCTCCGAACTGACAAGGACACTGCAAAGGCACTACGCTACATGCAGCTGCCTCACACACGGGCATGGTCAGTGTCCAATAATGTCAAGCGCAGGACACCCAACAGCATTTCTGCAGCTGTGTTAAGCAAGGAAAAGGCATTAAAATTAGTGACTGGAAAAAATAAGATGTATAATGCACTGCACTGAGTAGCATTTAGCTGGGGAATTCCATTTACCACCTATTGATATTAGCGGTTGTTGCTATATTTTGACCAATTTATCACAAGGACGTATGTCCTTCAGCACATATTGGTGCTAAAATGTCGAGGAAGCCTGGTGACAGTGCGTCCGAGTGTGCGAGCCTGAGATGCGGCTATCATGCACGTCCGGTGTTGCAGCTAACACGCTGCAGTAGATGCGAGGTGGGTGATTGGACGCACACGTGGGAGCAGACAACAGTGGACTCAGAGCTAATGAAACAACTATGATTAAGAGAGAGGAGATGATACGAGACCCTGGAGGGTGACTCTTTTGTAGTACCGCACCTGCTGCCATTTTCAGAAGCATGCTCCTCCAAAACTATCAGCACATTCGGAAACTTCCTTCTCGGAGGAATATCGGCATTCCTGAGAATATGAGGTTGCTCAGCTGCCATTAAAGGCAGTTAAAAAAAAAACAGAAAACAAAACCCAATCAATGACAACTCAATATTTGACTCAAGCAACACCACCATCTTCCTGTATATATAATTCTCATTGAATCCAGCTCTCAAATCCTGGCAATTATTCAGTAGCACCATTTCAGTTCTTTAAACATTCAGGGGAACATGTGCTTTGCAATGTAAATGCAAAATGTCCATAAACAGCTCAGATACTGGCATCAAGGCAACAAGTGTGATCGGAGAATTCTGCACTGCTTTGAACCCCTCTTCTGCTGCTCTTGCTTGTTCTCACCCTTTCAGGTTTGGTTTAATAATTTGCTTCGCATCGGCTGTGATTTCCCACAACGCGCCGTCTCCGTGGCGCCGTGCGACGACACTGCAATGTGACAGCTCCTTGTTGTTTTGATGTCTGTCTTTCCCGACAGTTTTCACACTTGTAACAGCTTAACTTGGAGCTCCCCCAGAGCCCAAGTGTAATTACAGCAGCCACAACAACAGCGGCTCGGTTATTTTGTCAGACAACAAAACCGCTTCGCAGACAAAAACATGAGGACTACTCAGATGTGCATATGCATTTATACATACAGTGCCCTTAGGTCTATTGTATATTAATATTTTATATGTATCATGTCGTGTCATGTGAGAGTATGACCTGCTTGATCCTGTTCAGTGGATTGAATCATTTTATTTATATGTAACTTGCGTACCGATGAATAAAGGTCCTGGGTTGTGGGTATAGGCGGGTATAGGCATCATGATGTCAACACGGGTCTTCTGTGGGTGCCTCCCACTGTCCATAAAAACAGTGTAATGGGTTGATTGGGGCCTGTAAGTTGGCTATGTCACCATATTTGAATATTTTGAACAAGTATAACCTTTACTATAGATTACTGGTGATACTTGTCGGAGGGTGAAAACATATTAAGTCATAGTGCCCTTTTCATTTTTCCCAATATGATTGTGTCATTTTCCTATTGGTTTTGTGTCGTGTGAATACTTCATGATAAAGTCTGTGAGGAGTGGTTGTTTTCTCCTCCAAATGGGCTGATGAAGAATAAGATGTAAGAATACATCGGGACTCTTTCTCTCCATCTCCTCTTGTGTTGCTCCATTTTCATGATTTTCTTTATCTACAAATTGCTTCTTGAACATGCGTTCTTGAATTTGCCATCTTCTGGCTCTCTTCCTTGTCTTCTCACATCCACCATTCAGCTCTCATTTGTATGTGAGCATGTGTGTCTCTAGGTGTGCCAGATAACCTGTCTGAGGTGCTATTGAAGTTAATGAGGGGAGACAGCATCAGGCTCCAGACCCCTTTAATAAACCTCAGCAGATCCACCTGCACCGTGCATGCCAATGAGTTATTTAAATATGTAACAGGAGCTGTACCATCGAGAAGAGAGTGTGTTTCAATTCCATTGAAAATTGGATCCTTAATTGAACTGAAAGAACATTGAAAAGGAGCCCAGTGAGTTCCAGAGTTTCCACAGGAAGTGGTCAGTTTCCTACCAGGGTCACTGAAAATCTGACATCCAAGGATTTAAAAGTATTTGGACAGGCAGCATCTTGTGTACATTCTTTAACAACGAACTAATAACGTAAAATAAAATGTCTAGAATACGATACGACACAATTATCCATTTTTAGGCTGAATAATTTGGATCCAGGTGCCTAGGGAACCCCTCCAGGAACTACTGGTTTCATTCCTGTCACCAGCAGGAACTGTTATGGGGCTTTTTGTTAAGGAGGAAAGCACCAGATGGAAAAGCTATCTGCTTCTCCGTTTACATCTTGAGTGAAGCCTTGGAGCATTTAAGAACTGCTGTATATTCAATGAAAAACCCTCCTGAGAACCTTTCAAAAACCTTTCATGAACAAAGCAAATCCCACTCAATGAACTATTTTCTTCAAGATGACCCCATTCAAACAAATTTAATAGGGGAAAGGGAGGAAACGATTCAAACAGAAAGAGAGAAATGTACCTTCCAGATAAATATTGCAGTTTCCAGCTGAGAAGACTGAAATTACACGACCCCCTGGAGGTGAAATGTTCGAGCGTCTTGTTGTGCTCTGCCACAATGTTCCACTTTTCAAGCTGCTCAACACGAGTGAGTCCCAATTTTTACTGTTGCTGTGCTGCAGTTGAGTCTTCACTTGACTGCTGCAAACCCAGCTTTTCAAAACATTGTGTCAAAACCAACTGAACAAAATCCTGACAATTGGTCGCGCATCGTGACTCAGGGGAGAGTAGTCGATCACAGAACAAAACTGGTTCAGCTGTTGCAACTTTTCCTTTCTGTTTAAAAGACAGAAAGATGGGGAGATCACTATAAAGAAACCTGAATTAATTAATTTCTACATAGAGATAGTTAAAGCTAGAGCACCTGTTGCAGCCTAGAGGTCCCTGTCTTTGCAACAAAAGTACGCACAATCCATGACTCTAATGGACACCTTAAACCTTTCAATGAATTTTTATTGCGGCGTCAACAACAAAGCAATAAAGCAGTGATTAGACTTGCTAGTTTGGCCCTGCATTTGTGCATAAGCCATTATATTTGTTTGACTGGAGTGAAAGTGATGGGCAATCAATCAGAAGAAACAGTGAGATGAAACATTCTGACTAATGACACCAGAAATGAGTGGAGCTTTTATCAGAGACTGGCAGTAGCGTTAGCACATGAACACACCATCTCCCGCTGCACTGTTTCATGCTTGTTCCCTTCTCAGCTTGTTTACAGCAGAGTCTCTTTTTGCAAATATAGTCTGAACACACACACAGCAAATCACCACTGTCATGTATACAGAAATGTGTTCTTCAGTGTGTGTGTTTATTGGTGGTTATTTTGAAGACTACCGGTATTCCCTCCCGCCGTGACCCACACAGTCCACAAAATACACCCATTCAGACTATATTCATGTTTGTTCAACTTGAAACTGGTACCAAAACAACTCTTCTCACTAATTATTGGGCTTAGTTAAGTCATCCAAATCATTCACCCATCAATACTCAGCTAAAGATCCAGGACCAGTGTGTAAAGTATCAATGCACTTATTGAGAAACCTAGCCAAATATGTACACCGAGCCAGTGTTAAACAAACATCACTTAAAAAGCGATAGTGGACTCGTGTCTGATGAGTAAACGTTTCATGCACGAATTGAAATTACTTTTTGGGCATTTTATTGTGCTTTATTAAATCCTAATTAGAATTTAAGTGAGTGACACATGATCTGGCATACTTTCCAGACAAAATTCCTTTATAATTCCTTTTATAACTCCTTTTAAGGAAGAGTGGTCAAAAGTTCCTTGATGGCTCTGCAAGCCTGTTGATCCGTCGGCCATTTTTAGGTTTGGGTCTGACCAACCGTGTCTGATCAAACTGTAATGCATGATGCAACAATCGGCCTTTGTGTTGGTCATTTTTCACCTGTGGCAATAAGACCATGATTTTTTAAAGAAAATGACCTTTGATTAGCTGTCAATTGTGGATTAAAAGCTCACCAAATGTCACCAAATTTGCCAACTGATTTTAATATGAGTTGGCAAAGGTCACTATGATTCTCAGAATAAGCGCTGTCTTGTTTTAATGAGCAATCTGAAGTTCATGTCTTATTTTCAACTGTTGCTTAGGTTCGAGTGCTTCTAGTAGCCTAACAGCCTGCCATATGCTGCACTGGAGATAAGGAATGAGCAGTAAGGTGTGACAACTTATTTTATCTGCCTAATGTTCCTGAGGCTATGCTACTTGATTCACACTTCAAGTCATCCAGAAGCGGACGCAGGTCACCGACATTTAATTTCACAATGTTTGCTGTGGTTAGATTCTTCTGTGACAGAAGCTGCTGCAGTGTTGCCAAGAAGCTTCCGGTCCGGCCACACGGTGAGCATACAAGTCGATTTCCATCTGAAATGAGACCTAACAAGATCCCGTTGGAAGAAATAAATCCAAACAGCTGGAAGCGTAAACAGTCCGACACGACATCATGAGCAGTCAATGTCAATAAGGACGTCCTTCTAATGGTCAGACAAATGTAGTGCAACCAATAATTTTAAAAACGATCAATAGTGATTACCTATGAGAGTGTTCTCCCTTCCATCCGTACTTTCCTCTCTTCATGTTGATTGGCCTGTTAGTTACTTTAATTGATTTGGATCACCTGTCAGTCTGTGTTAAACAGATGGCAAGTAGCTATTAATGTGTCATTAAGAAGTCAATTGTGCTGTCAAAGTGATAGATAGCAGTCAGCCTTGTCTTCTCTGCTGGTGTTTATGAATTCAATCAGAAAAAACTTCAATATAGGACGACAATTATGTTTATTTGTTTGTATGTCACGAGGCATCTGAAAAGGAAAATTGCATCAAACTCGAGGTGTGATGATAACACGTGGAAAAACGTTGTACAGTAATAGGTGCATATGCATGCGTTGACCTGTGGTTTAAGGTGTGCGGCTCCTGCTGGGCTGATAAGCATCACTCATTACGTGGTGAGCAGGGCTCTCTGCTCAGCGTCGTCACGAATCCCCAGACAGCTCACAGCGAGCTGCTCATTTGTATTCAAGGGTGGTGAACAGTCGCCGCACCTTTCCTCCAAAGTATGGCAAGTGTAGAGGGGTGGATGAATGCACACACATCAAATATCTCAGCGCCTGGCTGAACCCAGAAATGGAAGAGGAGGGTGTTTGAGAGGGTGTATCAATTTGCCTGATGCCTCTGTATCTTTCTTTTGTTTGTTTAAAATATTAAACAATGTACTCGAATGAGATTTATGACTAGAATTGTAAGACTTTGGCTCTAAAGTTAAACTTCTACTCTTGTGTCTCTTCATGCCCTCTGAACCGGTGCAAAGTGCAAATAACCTGCAAGCATCTGGTTAAGGATCTGCCTGGAGGCTCCCTCGCTATGATGAGCCTGGTCCTGCTCAAAGTTTCTCCCTCAAAGGGTCAGCTTCTGAGACAATCTGGGTTGTAACAAACGTCAGATAAATAAAACTTCAGCCTCATTTACAGGAGGATGTTGACAGGTGAAAAGGTTAAACATCTGCCATGATCTGACTGCCTGTTTACAAGGAAACAGCAATTTAAGTCAGTTTTGAAAACTGGTTATAGAGGTTTTAATGGATCCTATGGTTGCAGTCAATACGTTGTCTGTGCATGCATGACTAGCAGTGTTTGTGCATGCATGTTAATGTATCATTACATAAAACACACCACCTACTAGTGGACTAGCATAGAAACTACAGTGTTTCTAATGTTTCCTGCATTCCTGCTGAACAATGCTTATTTCGAAATAATCTCCACCTGAACACATTCCTGTTCAAACACCCGAAAAGTAAAACAAATAAGCTACAGTTTCCAGCAGGTTGTTCTTGTGTAAACGGAGTGTCCATTCGTGCACCCCGCTGGGCTTTTCATCCTTCTTCCCTGCAGCAATATGTAACTTTGCCAAGTGGATGTTGTGGATGGAGTTAGGCGAGCTACGCTCAATCATAAGCACTGTCAGACAATGGTTTTCTTCTTAATTATATAATGGATTACAACCCAGCATCCCAGAGGGAGACATTCCGTCTCATTCCTCTTTGTCAGATTTATTTCTGAGCTGCTGTCAAGTTGGTATCTAAACCTGCCCACCTGCCAGCTACATCATATACGGATAAAACCATCTAGTGCTGCTCTGAGCTCCTCTGAGCTGTCCTGCTCAACTCAAACCTGGCTTCTGTGAGCTCAGGGGTGACTATGCTTTTATAGTTGCAGTCTGCAATATGCGGAATTTCCATAAAGGACAGTTTATTTGCATTTCATTTAAAATGCATTAGATCTCAGTCATAAGTGGATTGCTGAGTGACATTTTGCCTTTCTTTCTCAGCTATACTTTTATTTTTTTCTGTTCTGGTTTTTTACACTTATCTGTGTCCATCTAGTGGGGAAACAGTTTCAGTCGGGAGGCCCCCACCCTCCTCTCCCTAGCTACCTCCTCCAGCTCCTCCATGGTCTTCCCAGCCTTGGTGGGGGATGAAATCCCTTCCTTTTTTCCTGGCTCTGCCCGAGGTCTCTTTTCAATTGGACATGGCTGTAACGCTTCCACAGGGAGACTTCTGGGATTTACTGGTAAACAGAGTTTTGCCTTCCAGCTCAACCTTTGTCAAACCTCAATAGATAAGTCCTCATCACCACAGAAGCTCTTTTAATCCACCTTGATTTTTCAAAAGAAGTCCTTCTAAACAGTTCTTATTTGATAATGCTGTGTTCAAATCATAAAAACTGACAGCAACTGACACCAAACATTTTGAAGAACATCTTTGAAAAAAGAAACAGCTACTGCTGGAAGACAGACAGAAAACATCAACTTACACCAAAAGAGGAAAAAGTCAGCTGTTATACATCCCAGAGGGGGCAGAGTCAGTCAGAATCAGGTGAGGAACCTTAAGGTGAGGTATGGTACAAGGTAGGGAGGGAGAGAGCACCCACAGACCACAGACAAGATGAGACAGAGAAGTCGAAATACAGAATCTACACCTAAACCGATATTGAACGAACTGATGAAGCCTCTCAGGTAAGAGGTGAGGTCCAGACACAGCGACTGTAAACCTGTTGCTTTCATCTGATAAATGTACTTGTCCAGTCATCTACTTCTCTACAGCGCCCCATATTCCCCATACTCAGCTGTGGCCCCATCTGGAAAACACATAAAACAATCAAATGCATCATTTTAACCCTATTAACCCTATCTTTAATTCCATTTTAACAATTGTTCACATTACATGAAACACTGTGCACGTGGAGCCATGTGTCCTGTATCAATTTAAAAGCCTAAAAATATCATTTTCTATCTAGCTGGTTTTAGCTTTGACAGTTATGTAAAATATCTGAAATGCTTCCATAAAGGCCTGAAATGCAGAAAAATGCCAGACTAAGCTGAAAACAGTAGAAAATAAAACAGGCATCTGAGAAATTAAAAGGAAAAACAGAACCGGAGCTGATCTTGATATGAAAGTCCTCGTCACCATAAGCCTTGATGTGAATTTGCAAAGCCCCCAAAAGAGGAAAGCAGCCTTGTTAGGAAAAAAAAAAAAAGTGAAGCACTAGCTGGCTCATCGATATCCCACACATCAAAGAAATGGTTATCAATGCGAATAACACATTCATATTCAGCATGAAAGCCTCGCTGCTTCCGTTAGACATGGATTGATAACAACGCAGAAGATATAGTTGAAATTCTTTAACATTCCTCAAGTGCTGGACAACTGAAGAATCCTTCAGTTAATCTGAAGAATCCTTTACACACAGAGTGTTGAGGATTATTCCAGGATTTTGCTTGGGGGGCATGGTAGTACTGTGGTTAGCACTGTCACCACCCTGTTTGCATGTTCTCCCCGGGTCTGCATGGGTTCTCTCCAGGTAGTCTCCTCCCAGTTCACAGATATGGAATTGGAGATAACAGCTGACTCCAAATTGACCTCATGTGTTTGATTGTGTGTTGGCCTTGGGGTGACCCAGCAACATGTCCAGGGGCCGCCCAGCCTCTCGCCAACAGGCAGCTGGAACAGGCTCCAGCTCCCCATTCAGGGACCCTGTTCAGGGACAGACAGGAAGTTGATTGATAGATGGAATGTATAGCTGAGCTTTGTGGGCTCAGCGCCTCAGTTACTGAAATCCCCTTTTTATCACTCAGGTCATTCAGGAACTGACTGACAGGGCTGAATATTCAAAATGATCTTAAATTTAACTGCTTCACTTAGCAAATAATCTTAGTTTCTTTTTCCTCAGCAAATTTAATCAAATGTCAGTGAAAACCGACTGATGCGTGAGAGCTAAAATACAAACATCAGCAGGACAGAAAGAGAAAGGCCACCTATGAAGTTCTGAGAGGAAAAACAATGGAACGATCTCTCGGTGGTTGTCATTGGAGGAGCAGACCCTTCTGACAGCTCGTTTGAGCATTTTGCTGGGCACAGATGGAAGAGACAGGTCAAGCAGCAGGGTAGGGCTGGAACCTAAAGAAAAACCCTGAGTTGGACTTGTAGACACGGGCACTCTTAAACCTTGAAGAAGATGGGAAAAATCAGAGGAGCTGTTGGTGTCAGATCGTAACTACATCTGAATGTCCCTGAACGCTCGTCCTTTCCTCTTCATCTGCCACTCTATTCTTTTCTCAGTTAGCTACAGAATGCACTGATATGTGGGTGGGTGTGTGACAGCAGTGGTTTTGTTGAATGGAGTCAACTTAAGTTATTGTTATTTGTCTTATTTTATACATGTCGACATTACATTTCTGAATACTAAACATGTTCACTCACCTTTATTCCATAAGGTGTGTGTCACATGATTTGCAGAGCCTCAGACTTGTCGTAATTGACCACTTGGAGTGAAAACATTTCCTCTTATGCCATGACTTTTTTGTGGACTGCACTCAACTTTACTTAAGAAGAAACAATCTGTGACCCCTATAAAAACACAAATGGCAAAGTTACAGGCCGAAACAGTGTTTCAGCGAAGCTGATCCAAGCATAAACATGCGCCTACACACACACACACAGTTGCAGGTGGTCTCACACAGAGACAACTATCATGCTTGCTCTGTTTCGCCCCCTCCTTCACTGAGGATTGACATTTTGTAGGACTCCGCGGGGTTGTGCTGAGGGCAGGAGGGCTGGTGATGAAAAACATGAGTCAGGAAGGAGAAGTGCGAAGGAAAAAAACCCACAGAGACAACAGAGTATAAAAAAACAACAACTTTGCTGTCTCGGCGAAATAGACTATAAGTCTTGCTGCCATGAGTAGAGCAAGAGAACAAGCAGAGACAATAAGACCCCCAGAGGAGAAGGGGGTGATGAACAAATAGAGGGGAAGGAATAAAGGAACATACGGGTACACTCATCTGAGCCAGCAGTGGTAAACCTAGGCTATAGACAACAAGCAAATACCCTTCTGGGAATAGAAAAACACAGTTGGGAGCTCTTTTTTTAATTAAATGTGCTCATCAGACATTGATTAAAAGAGCCAAAGTTGTCCTGACCTTAACAAAGTGCCCGTGTAGGACCATCACTATATCGGTACAACCTGTGTTATTACAGTTAAAATATTCTAAATGTCCACCATGCACATATAATAGATCCATAGCAGGTTCTGAAAATCACCGTGCTGCAGATGGAAGGTGGAATCGTCACGCTGGCACTGAAATTTGGCAGGGAGCCTCTTCATCAGCCTCGTGTAGAGCCACGAGGATTCAATCTGGGAAGGTGGGTCAGCATTTCAAAACATTGAAGTTAAAGTTTGCAATGCCCCATGGCAAAAACTGAAGGAGGCCAAAGCAAAGAGCTGAGCTGAGGAGGAATTCTTCACCTCTGAGAATACATCAGGCTACGGACACAGCTAATGCTCACGTTCGGGGCCATCCCGACGAGCACAGGCATAAAAACCTAGTGATGACATCACCGCAACCATCGCTGAAATACTCCTGTTAACTCCATCTGAAATATGTATTTCTTGTGCAAAATGATTGCCCAGAATAATGAGTTCTGACAATAATTAAACTAGAAATGCAGGTCCTGGAGGCAAGCTGATCTTTCTGTAGATTACTGACGCTTCAATAACAGCTGCTGGGTGTGTTAGCAGCATCAATGTAAATGTGTCGTGTTTCTGGCTGTTCAGATGAGATTATGGTTGATTTACTTGACTGCAGACTTCCATCCTTCTTTTTTAGTGAGTCGCCATCCTCTGGGGACTGATGCTTGTCTCCAAACGAGACGACGGAGCAGATCTGAGTCAGTAGTACGTGGGTGATGTGAGTGATGCTGTGGAGCAGACTCTCAGGGATTGTTGTATTGGAGTGAACAAACTGGATAGCAGTCACATTCACTTCAGAGCTGAGCAGCACACAAAAATGCTCCTTGTTACCATGAAGCTAAATGACAAGCAATGACAAGTGCAAACAGCCAGAGGCAATCGAACATTCGAAAAGTGCAATTTAATGTGGTTTTGCCTCTTTATCCTACTTCGTCAGTCTGAGAGCCCTGAAAAGGGCAAAAGAATAAATGAAACATTTAAAACCCAGCACAGTTTATAACCTCTCTGCCCTATGGTTTTGGATGTTATGAAGCTGTTTAACTGCGCTTCGCATTGACTTTTCTCCCCATATTCTTGGAGTCATATTTTTCTGACAGTCATTTTTCGATCTAATTCTGTCTATTTTCTCATCCCTCTCCACCGTATATAAGCTAGTAGTGGGGCCTGTCACAGAGGCCCGTGGAGGACCAATTAGTTGTAGTTTTATGCTTTGCTGTTGAGACAAAGTGCAACATTTGCACTTTTCCTCACACAAACTGCTTCTATTAATATTCAAACCAGTGCAAAAGTACTCTGAATGTGGGTAAACATGCAGCGCTCTACTGTGTTTTTGTGTAATTGAAACAGAAATTGAGAATATTTTTGTGACATTCTTTCAGTACAAGGTTGATAAAGGTTTAAGAACAAAAGTAATACTAAAAAAAAAAAAACTCTTCTCTGTCTTTGTACATTTCTGATGTGCGTACTGAGCAAAATGTGTCAGATATTTGACATCATTGCGCTCCCTAATGAGCGTGTTGGCTCAGGTGCTGTCCAGTTGTGCGCTTCTTGATCAAAGAGTTCCACTGAACCGTCAGGCTTCTAACCAGCAGCCAAAATGGCCACAGAAGACCTTCATCACACCTGAATCCAGTCAAAATTTGAATTGATTTTGAAGTATTTTTGCTGAAACCGCTGAGAGTAGTCACGTCCAAGCAGCCGTCTGGTAACGCTGCGGTTTTCTACAACACACCAGCCGTGAAATCACCACTTCAGGACATGCTCCTCCAATAGATTTGGTGGACTTCACATTAAAATTAAACATTTCCTTTAAACTTTATCCACAAAAGGGAATGATGCCATTGTCAAAATGCTACATCACACAATGATGAAAAAATAGTTCCAAGGTACTTGAAAGTAGTTGATATATTACAATTTTCTTCAAACACATGCACATTTAAAGAATTAATCCTACTCGTTCGCTCTCCATGGTGAAAATAAGGAAGTCAGATGCCGTTTTTAAGTAACACCAGCTCACACAGTCTTCACCGCTGGGCTTCCTGGGTCTGTGCACTTTGATTTTATTTCCAAATGGACTGAAACCAAAGCCCATTAGACACACTGGGATGTTCTGTGGAGCAGCACACCATGAACTCAAGATGTTGTGGATTTGACTCCAGCTTTTGGCATTTGTAACCCAACTTGTGTCATTCTTGCTCTTCCCAATTTCCTCTTTTTTCCCCTTTATCTTACCCCCCTTGTTCTATATATCCTATTTTCTCTTTCATTTCAAAGAGCTTCTCTGGCTTCAAACTACTTTCTCCATGCCAGAGCCTCTTGTCTGACATTGCTTCTCTCACCCTCTCTGTGTGTAGAACCACAATCCTGTTAATCCCACTAGTAATGGTGTGTATTGGGAGAGGTATCAAACATCACCATTGGGGTTGGTTCTTTGGCTGAGTTATAACCATGAAAAACAAGGATTCAGCACCATATATTTGACAGCATTTTAAGAGCCCCAGACAAATCTTTTTTAATGTGATTTTTAATTACACAAACAAATATGCATATTAACTATTCATAAAGGAGGAACGTGACCATGGCAAATACACAAATTAATATATTTTATTCATCTTAATGACATCTTTACCATAATGCACAGTAGCAATTTACAAATGCCCCATTGTTTTATTATTGAGGTGTCCTCTATAACCTGCCTACAACACGTATCCTAGCAGTCACCCTGGGGTACCCCGAGCACCCACCTGCAGGCACGGGAGCGCACGTACAGCTCGAAAAGAAAGGAGACTTGTGATCGG
The DNA here is from genome assembly GCF_901000725.2 of Takifugu rubripes. Lineage (NCBI taxonomy): Eukaryota > Metazoa > Chordata > Actinopteri > Tetraodontiformes > Tetraodontidae > Takifugu > Takifugu rubripes. The sequence goes on from NC_042288.1 coordinate 7,893,272, forward strand.
ACCCTTCTTTTATGTGCCTGTTCCTGCACCACTGAGCGGCCAAACAGTTGGTTTCATTACCGAGATGTAAATATGTCAGTAGCCGATTATTTCAAAGCATCACTTTTCCGTAAAGTCTTTGAGGTTTCAAATGCGGCGCTGCACACTTTACAGAGTGTCGGCATCATGGGAGCCCCCTCCTGGGATAGACTTTACATCAAACTCACCTAACAGCAGCAACACATGCCTCTAATGTTGACAGATTGCAGCTGCTTTCTCCCCCTGCCTCCTTTCCACATTTCCCAGCATGCTCTAGCCACCAGTTGACCCAGAGCTTTGCTTGATGTCTCTCTGGGATTTGTGGGCCTGCGTGTGTAGGTGGCCTAAACTGCAGCGTGCTGTTGATCTTCCTTCCATGCCACGCAGGAGGATCCTTCAGGTGGCTCGCTGCCGCCGACACAGCCACCATGAAGTAAAAGACCTCGCTCCGTCTCACATCAGACTGAGCTGTTACCGCTGTTACCCCTGAGCTGCTGATGTGTGAAAATTCCTGTTTGATTGAATGGTACTGGATTGGGAAAAGCTCTTTACTTGAGTTTATGCAGAGGCTACATAGTTATGGTTAATAATAATGTTTTTCCCTTCATTACTATAATACTACACCTTCGCTAGCACTAGCACAGTTACAGACACATCTTCATTTTTTCAGAAGGATCCTTTGGGAGGTAGGACAAATTTAACTAGACGCTACATTTCTAGCATGCCAACTCTTCCGTTTGTCTCACCTGACCCATGCCGAATGATTGTTGACCGTATAATTACGTTCACCGACAGAGATTTGTTTGCCGAGTCTCTGTGTGTTTAAATTAGCCCATGATGATAAATGAGTGTTAAATGAAGCAGCAAATTACTGTCTGTTCGTGTTTCTTTCATGTGTCTCGCCAAATGCTGAGGCTGTTTTTTCTGTTAGCAACTCAATTTTATCCCTGAACTAAAAGATTCTTCGTGATGCTGCTGCATTGTCAGATCTTTACCAAAGTTCACAAAGTGCCGCTGGAGGTAATTGAACCCAAAAAATCCCTCGTCATTTTTTTCAATGAATACTGACCTGTGCTTGAATTTTGGTCGCAGTTCAGGGAGTTTGTGTTTTTTCTGACACTGTGATGCCACCCGAACAGTGAAAATCAGCACAGTAAGGTGAAAATAAGATGTTACTTGTGTTGCAGTTTATCAGAGAAAAACATCTGGTCACGGTGGAAACAAAGATAGTTCATTCTGAAGATAGTTCAGAATGATAGTTCAGAATGAAACCTGGATCAAAAGAAGCCCTAAATAGAACCAAAATAGACTCAAGAGTGACTCACAAAGAGATGAGTATACACGTCGACAGCATCTGCAGTCAAGCAATTTCAGTCCTCCCTCAATCTCTTTAGACTTTTCCTCAACATGAACATGACATCCTGGCAACCTCACACACCACTAAAGCTGTGATTACCTCCACAGCACGTCTCCTCTCTAAAACAACAGCTCCAGCTTTAAATAAAACAGAAATCAGCACACGAGCATGGTCAACAACAAAGACACTTAAAAAAAGACTCTGATGCTGAATCGTTGTTTGGTGTCACAGAAGAAGATGGACATTGAACAGAGGTAAAAACAAGCACTGAATAGTGAGAGACTGAAGTGTGGAAAAGACTTGGATGCCTAACAAGCTAACAATGTGCGATAAAGAATTAGAGTTCCGTGACTTCTGTGAGTCTTTTAATCTATATTTCCACAGCATGAAATGAGACAGGAGACACAGATCTCTTCAAGTCAACACAGGCTCGCTAATTAAGCAACACAGCTTGAGCTCTGGAGCGTTATTCTCTCGTGCCATCTTTGTTTCTTGGAGGCTTTGGAAACAAATTTGTGCTCTGTAGCTCATTATTCAGGACAGCGAGAGCCCATTCATTAAGCAGATTCAAGAAAACATTAGATAAGGCTTCTTTTTCGAAAAGAAATCATAGCCCCACAACAAAACACTGTTGTTGCTCATATTGAAGCGGGAGCTGCGCGAGTCACAACCCTGTGAGGTGCTGTGGTCGGGCAGGACGTGAAGACAATAAGCAAACACTTAAAAACCTCCAAGACATTTTATTACATCAGTTTGTTTACATGTTTTCTTCTTCCTCACATGCAAAGGGAACAATGGAAGGAGCCTCACATTTGGTATCCAAGGAGACAAACTGAAAAAACAAAACATTTAGTTTAGTAATAAAAACCTGTTTTGATTTATAAAAAATGATCACCCTAATCATAATGATAACATTGCACTCAAACTTGTACCCTTCTGTTTCAAAGACAAATTGTATAAAGGCTTTTCCATCACCTCCACAATTTAAATTTCACTCAGTCACAGCTCAGAGATGCTCACTTTGCCACAAATACACCTTCTTCAAATCATATCTTCAATCATAAAAATGCACAAACTGCTCCACCAAATATGACACTCACTTTTTCATCACATCTCATCCCCAGAAAACAATCAGTCCTGCCAGCAGAGAAAGCCTTTCCCAGAGTTTCCCTGGGTGACATCATCCCTGTCAGTAAACTTTGTGCCGACTTGTGCCGCTTTGAGTGTAGGAAGTGCTGAAGGTCAAAGTGTTTCTGTGTCTGGGCTCTGCTGTAATTCACACAGACAGACACACATACACACACACATATGCGCACAAGTGTGAAAATGGTGTGTCAAAGTAAGAGTCTGTCACAGTAACCATAAATGGAAACTTTGATGGCTCGGACCACAGGAGACACACATGCACAGGACTTCAAAGACCTGCCACTGCTCCCACCGTGTGTGTGTGTGTGTGTGTGTGTGTGTGTGTGTGTGTGTGTGTGTGTGTGTGTTCTGATAAGGATCCAGAGATTGAACAGTCGACGAAGCAAAGATAAAAGGGGGTTTGGAAGAAAGATCAGATCTGCTGTATAATCAAGGTGTGATTAAAGCAATTAAAGGAAAAGAAGAAAGTATTCAAAATCCTTGAAAATGGAAAGTAAAGGGATTTAGTCAGACAGACCTGGTTTCCATCAACATGGTGAAGGAAATGTCAGACAAATGAACTAGCAAAGAGAACAAATGGACAAAAAAGGTGATTGTGAGAACAATTTTGGTAACAAATGACCTGCCACGGACTCCATATACCTGTCACAAGAGCTACAGTTGCGTCTGCAGACTTGGAACAGTGGCTATTATCACCTAAAAGCCTCAGTGGGGAGTTGAAACATTCTTACTGAGCTGTATAAGCTAGATGGATGGACATTTCTTCTACAAGCAGCCAGTGATGGAAAGTGTGAGCAACAACTCAACTCCCATTTCACAGGAAAACTTTTTTAGTGACCGTAAAAGGATGACATAGAACAGACATGGAATTTAATGACGTTTTGGGGTTAGCAATGATCCTTCCAAACCTTTTGGAACTAAAGAAAAGAAATGAAAAACTAAATAATTGACCTTAACACTGTTTAACATTTAGACAGTTGACACAATCACTAAAACTCCTTATTATAGCAATTTTAATCAAATTGGCCGATATGGTATGGTCATTATTATTGGGATGTAAAATAGATGGAACCTACAGAAATGATGCATCTTCTGAGACCACCTGCATCATTAGTTCTGTTTAAAAAAAGAAAAGCCCTCCCAACAAAAGGTACAGTTATGCAAATGTTGCAGTTTAACACACTGTGAATTCACATTGTTGGTCTTATCAGCAAAACTCTAATTGAGAGTTTTTGTCATTCGTTGAAGTTTTGGAGTCGAAAGAATTGACTGGAATGGACCTTTAAGTCTGGAATCAGGGAGGAAGACAGAGTAGTCCTGAAACACCTTTTCACATAGTTTCCCTGCTCCATCTGTTCTTCAGCCCCTCAGTAATGGCCAATAAATCGACCGCAGAACATCTTTATAATCTCCTGCCGTTACACTTACTGAGTGTGAGAGATGCATGTGTGAAAGGAGTCCATGCCGTGGTATTAATCATCCATGTGGGAGGGGATAACTGTGATGACACGAACTGAGTTTAATGGATTTTAAGCATATACATAAACACAAATACAAAGAAATACATACTCTATCTCTCTATTGATTTATCTATATCTATCTATCTGATCATAATCTCTACATGAGAATCACCAGAAGGAACCCAAAAACAACCCAGTACTGTATGATAACGCTTATATAAAACAAGAGCTAGGTGTAAATCAAGGAGCTATATCCTAGTATCCTACTGGAAATCTTGTGAAATAAAAGTTGACAATAAATCAAGGAGAGGGAGGAACCCAACCCAGGCTTAAGAAGAGCCTGGACTCCTGCAGCAAGGTGGAAGAAGAAGTTAAAGAATTTAACTGACGTGATCAGAAAGAGACCTGAGATTAGATTAGATTAGATTAGATTGGCCAATTCCCCACAAACTCAAATGGCACATGGCAGCTCATCCGGTTTCGCTTTCTTCCGTCCTCTGCCATCCGTTCTAAAACCTCCCTCCCTCTCGCTGCTCTGTTGCCTGTCTCATCAGTCGAAGTAGGCTGCTCTCTGTTGCTGGTGAAGCGACGATAAAGACAGGCTGCTTCTCGGCGTGATTCTAAATCACGGCAAATGTTTTCAGGTCAGTTCATATTCCCGTCTGATTCCAGTTGCACAGTCGGGAGTGGCGCAGGCAGGGTGGCGGGAGGGAGAGCCAGTCATGTTCACAAACACAAGCCTGATAAATTTTACAAGTGTGAAGCGCTCTGCTGTGTTTAACAGTGTACACGCAGACATGCACGGCTGCACAGGGGGATGCTGGCTCTCCAGCGCTCTCCTCGTTTAATTTGTCCGCTCCCCTGGCTTGGTTGTTTAATTTCTTTCACTACTCTTTTCTCCTCCATTACCTGTCAAATTGTTGCTCTTATTGTTCGCGTCATTTGTTGCCCCCTCTTGGTTTTCTAACGAGGTTAATTTGTGCCGTTTGCCCTGACTTCAAACAGACTTTTATTTACCGGATGTTTGTTGTTGGGGCCTTTGTCCAGGTTTGAAGCGCTATTCCACAGATTCCCTTTAGCTTTGACACAACAGCTCCTAAATCCATTTCATCCAATCCTGAACCTGCACCCGACTCTAAACAACTGATGTTGGCCTTTCTGTTCCACCAAACATTTTGATATTGCTGCGATGGCAGAATCAACACAGTGCAGATGTAGCTTATATAGTAGGGTGAAGATCTGCCTCGATGGTCTACATCTCACGTAAGTGCACTTCAGCTGCCCCAAAGTGCAGCTCAAGTTCTCTCTGACCAGATTTACATTCTGAAGCACGAAGCATGCGATCAGTACCTAAAAACTGTCCGGTTGTGCTAAGTGAAGGCAATCTTTTTGAATTGCTCTTGAAAATTCACACAAATGGCGTCAGAAAGGTACAAAAATCAGTACGAGGAGCCGTAAAGATGAGTATGTGCTAACCATGACAAAAATAACAGACAAAAAAAGACTTTCACGGTGACTCAGCCATCTAAATGACCCGCTACCCTCAGGACTTCTTGGGCTACTTGGACAGAGATCATTTGGTTTCATAGCTAAAGGTCATCTACTCACTGACATTAACGTTAGCGCTGACATTTGAAGGAGGATGTTAGAAACTGTTAGACTTTAAAGCTGAAGTTGGCAGCATCCCTTGCTGCATCGACTCTGCTGTGAAAAGTTTGGATTTGAAGGGAATGGGCTCACCATCCAGAACTTTAAATGTCACCTGGCATCAGTCCATTGGGACGAGACTGTTCTACGGTTCTCATTTCTGGAGATACTGTTGGTGGTCTGTTGAAGAACACACAGGCTCAGGGACAATCCAGTCAAGGTCATCTCCTGGAATGAAATCTAAAGCAGGTGCCATTATTATTTCACAGCAAGATATTTGTTATTTTCTTTTAATAAAAAAATTACTTACCTTTCTTAAAACACAGAGAGATATTTTGCTGTATGGAGGATTCATCGATCATGACACTATGTGATGTTGTTTCCATTTCAGCATAAGGTCACAACAGATCAAAATGCTGAAAAGGTCCCGGAGGCACTGTGTGTTCCCGCCTCGACCCGTGTGTGCGTCCATGTTTTGGAGCATGGTTAATGGTTAATGCCTATACATTTGCACCGCGGGAGCTCGATAAAAGGCTGCATATTTGTCCAAACTTCAACTCCAGCCTGAGCTGGGTCAACAGAACCTGCTGTGAATGCGGGATGGAGTGAACTGTGTCAGTGAGCACAATGTGAGCTGCTCAGGAGCAACATCTTTGAAAAGGTCCTTAAATAGACTGAAGATGAAGACAACAGAGTTGTCTCATAGTTCAACATAGTTGAACAGGTCTTCATCAGTGAGCTCTGTTGCACGAAAAGCAAATGATTATCCTCTTGTGATTCTTTATCATTGCCATCTTTCAATCTATGCAATAAGCATGATGTTTAATTATGCTACCAATGCTAATAGATTAGCAGAATTCTAAACATTCCTACAGTGAAACAGAGCAGTTGTAGAAGTAGTAGAAATCAATTCAGAACTATAAAGACAAACACAAATCACACCATAATCTGCTGAAATGATATACACCAAAATAGGGAGGTTTTTCCAGGTTTGGAATGCCTTGGTGGCATGTGATCTATCCTGAAGGACACTGGGAGACCCCCGTGTGGTCAGTGCGTTTGTCAAGTGCTGCAAGCGACAATATGAAGCGAGAGGACGTCGTAAAGTGCCAACAAAGTAGCAGCCTTCAGTCCAATGGTAGTCCATAAAGGCCATGTGTCTGCATTCATGGAGGCAGTTATCAGCTTTTAGGTGTGCTTCGGCCCCTCCCTGCACTCCCCCATCTTTTCCCCTCCATTGAAAGTGGACCTGATGTGTCTACACTAACACCCACCTGTTATCACCCACTTTATTCACCTTATTCTGCTGAAATATGGATGCATGTCATTCTCTCTTTCCTTTCCTGTCCCGGGCTAAAAGTATCCCTCCTGCGTATGTACTGCGATCCCAGGAATGACCAATTAGCTCTGGCTGTCCCTTCCTCTTCTGTTTTCCAGTTTTATTAACTAGATGTGCGCTAGCATGATGAAATATGAATGCATGTCTTTTCTCTTCCTGTCCTCACTTTTTTTTTTCTTTCTTTAGCACTTACTGTTTTAACCAAGTGTCTGCGTGATAAATTATAAATGCAGGACCCTGGTCCTCCTCTCCACCACTTAACAGCACCTCAGCTGTAGGATGAAATATAGATATCTGTCCCCACTTCATCTTCCTCTCCACCCAATCTAAGCACAGATCATTTTAATATGTGCCGTTTTGTCATATCGAGTTTGTGGCAGCTCAGATACGCCTTTTGATCGGCTGGCTCCTCGGATGCTGTAGTCCTTCTCCAGGATTATGCCTTCTGTTCACTTTCACTAACCTTAAAATCCCCGAAACAAATCCTAATTTGCATTCGTCCTTTGCGTGGATGTGCCCAACACACTCTCCCCCTTCTTTTTTAATGGGCCTTCAGATGTAGAAATCGGTATAGAAGTGCTTTGAAAAGACGTGCTTGGCATGTTAATTCCCAGAGAGCAACTCTGGTCCACCTGAGGAGGTTTATCTGCATTTGCAGGATGGAACGGCCCCTGAAAAAGGCTGAGTGGGTTCAGGAGGAGGCAAGTGTTAAAAGCAGAGTGGTGACTTGCGTGGAAAGAGATGAAATACAAAAGTTATTTCAGAGGAACCTTGAGAAAGTCGGCATCAGTGAGGTCTGACTTTCACTTTTCCCTTTACAATTGCTTTGATAACGTACCTTTCAAGTGGTAAAATTGACAAAGAGGCTCAGAATAATATAAAATTACAGCAATTCCTGACTGATAACTGTGGAAAACAGGCCAAGAATGTTATAAGTTGCTGCCAAAAGTGCGGGAAAGTGCTGTTGTTTGTTTGTTTTGAAGTTATCCGATCAGAAACGCAGCCATAAATCTCCCGGAACCTATTGGTGATGTATTTTTCAAGATAATGGACTATATAAAGGGAAACAAGGGAAAAAACCTGCTTTTAAACTCAGTACACTAAGAGGATCATAAAAGGTCCTTTTTGGTCGATCCGTCCTGTCAGCAGTTTTCCCAAAGTGGCACCACGTTGCCTCTCAGGGCCTTTCACCCCCACCGTTGTCATCAGTAGGTCCTGTCTGTTCTGAAAGAATGACAAATATGGCACCATGTATTATTGAACAGTTATGCTTGCATCTTCCATAATGGAGCAAAGTAGAAAAGTTTTGGGGGAGCTCAATTTATATCTTTGTATTTTATATACAACCACGGCGGTGTTCACATCAGGAATAAGAGGTAGCAAATTTGTGCAGACAAGATAAAAACAAGGGCCACCACTCTCACAATGACGCACTTGAATTGTTGGAATGCCTCAGCACTTTTCAAAACACACAGTTTCTGGTTAGTTTCTGCAGAAATCAGCACATTGTTGTGATCCATTAGCCTTCGCCACTGGCTGAGACGCTCAGGCGAACTTTGCTCTAACTGAGGCAAAACTTCTCTCCCTTATGTCTCATACTTTGTTCCACAGTCCTGTGGTAAAAGACTGTAGATGTGAACAGGTGAAGCAACAAAGACAGGGATAGAATTATAAAAGGAAGATTTATTTTTTTACATGTTATTTTTTTTCGTTTCTTTATGATGAAACAAGATTAGTCAAAAGCTGAATTTGCTTCATTAGAAAAAATACAAACTGCTTTCTGTCATCATATGTTGCCCTCATTAAGCTCTTTATAAAATTGCTATTTAAAAAATGGAGATGAATTTGCTGGATGAGCATTAATGAACCAGCCTCCTTTAGAACTTTAGAACTTGCGTGGCAACTCTGTGTCAATGTGTTTGTTCTTTTTTATATGATTAGAATAAACATGAGCTCTATTTATACACATAGTACAACATACTGTAGATCTGCAAAATGGCTTTAGCAGCTATTAAAAACAAACCAAAACCAACGACAGCATAACTAAGAGATGGTTTAGGCCCTAAACTTTAGGGTCACCTGGGCCAGATCTACTGAGCCAGCTTCATCAAAAAGGAGCAATTAGTTAAACAAATAAGAAATCAGAGACGGGTTTGAATCCTTAACCCAAACTGGGAACTGGGAACTGGGAACTTCTAGACAAAGTGAGCCCGATGGGCACTGCTTCTCATTTTCTCTTTGAAGATCTAGGCACCACAAGTAAGCCTGCAAACTCCAAAGAAAGTGATCTGTCGGTGCTATATGAGGCTACAATGGTGGAGCTCGATTTACTGGCCTTACTAGAACAGGAAGTACTTTACTATCCACTTTTAATTTTCCAGAGTCTCTGAAGAGCAGCTAAAATGATAGAAATGCAATTCCTATTGCTAATTCTCATCATTGCTCCTGTTGTAGCATGTTAACATTGGTTTTAACTGAGTATTTTTTTTTTTCTCACAATGATTGCAACAATGAAGGATGGCTGCTCAGGGTCAGGAGGGACAGCAAATCACAGGTATCAGTGTGTCAAGAATGCCCTTCAACAACGAATCCATTCATCCTTAGATCGTCCTTAAGTAAGAGATTTTTCTTGCATTTAAAGCCAGACTGCCTTCTATCACTGTCAGCGTGGATTATGGCTGTTTAAGCATATCTCAATTTAGCCAAGCATAATAAATAAAAAAGAAAATGAAATTTTAAAAAAAGGTGCATCATAATGGCAGCCTGTCAACTGTGTCTGCGTCAGTAAATTATCCAGACTGAACCATTTTTCACTTAAATGGATTACAAATGTATTAGTGTAATAAATGTTTGCTTGGTGTCGGGGGAATAAAAAGAGCCTTTTTCGCTTCTCTTTCAAGGATACAAAAATGAGGACAAAGATGAGAGAGAAAACTCAATGGAACTAGGTTTTCCCTGCTTTCTACTCCTCAGATGTTTATGGTCAATTCATTTCTATCACAACAAAGTGGGGCATATCTCACGTACGTCCCATCATTTTTTGGCAATTTTAAAGGGTTCTTTGAAGACAATAACGAGCAGAAGGCAGAAGGTCTTGAAAACATGTCTTAAAAATAACGAGTCAATCATAAAAATGCAATTTGCCATAAGAATTTTACAGTCATCCACTTGTTTTATAAGTTCTCAGACTCGCGTGTAGTACGTATGAAATTCATTTTAACTCTAGACCAACATCCTAAACCTCTCTAATCGTTTGTTCATTGCATTTTTAAATATGAAGAGTTCAAAGGTTTATGTGTCTGCATGCACAAAGGGCACCTGTAAGAAACATCCTATGATAAATATACGCCTGCACGCTCCCATCTGTTGGGGTTTCTGGGTTGTGTCAGTCTTTGTCCTGCAGGGGGTGGAAGGGAGCACAATTGGGTGCAGCTGGCGCTGTGGGCAATTTGCATCTTGTTGCCTATTTAAGCAGGTTGTGCCTGCCTGCCAGTGCCGGGGTGTCTGTTTGTCTAGTGTGGGTGTTTGTTCGTCTTCTGTGGGTGTTTGTTCGTCTTCCTTCTGTATGTGAGCGGTGTCTGTTCGGTTTCCTTGGTGTTTGTAAGGGTGTCTGTTCGTGGTGAGGCTGTTTGGTCGCCTCCCCTGTCGTGTGTTGGTGCTCTGCGTTTCCTGGAGGGGCGCTCCTGTTCCTGAGTTCCTGTCGCCCTGGAGGGCCGCTCCTGTTCCCGAGCTTCCGGTTTCCCTGGAGGACCACTCCTGTTCCTGAGTTCCTGTCGCCACGGAGGGCTGCTCCTGTTCCCGAGCTTCCGGTTTTCCTGGAGGGCCGCTCCTGTTCCGTGTCTCCTGGAGGACCGCTCCTGCTCCCCATGCAGTCTAGGAGGACTGCCCCTGTCTTCAGTGTCTCGGGGCACATTCGCAGTCTTCATGCTGTTGCTGGACCGGTGAGTGTCGCACTGGACTCCCGAGTTCCCCGCAGTCCAGGGGGACTGCATCTGGTTGGGGACTGATAGACCTGTGACGGGTGGACGCTGCCTCCCGATCCCCCTGCGGTCCAGGAGGACTGTTTTCTGTCGTCAGTGTGTGCCCTTCCCTGTAAATAAAGCTGTTGACCACTCCACCACTGTGTCTTGGCCTGCGTTCGGGTCCTGTACAACCCGTTTCGTAACACCATCAAAGTAAATATGTCAACACACACTAACAGAGCAGTTGTTAAACTGTTTTATTTGACCATCTGCTCAATATATTGGGCCTCATAAAAGTGGCAGTTCTCCTCTAGGCAGGAGAAGACAACTGTCTCTGGTAGTGTGTGTGTTCTATATGCTGGGACAATGTCCTGTCAAACATTTTTGTTTTCCTAAAATGGTGATTGGCAACCCTTGGGGGGGGGGGGGGGACTGCGTGTGGTTATCATCAGCAAAGCAGCAATCAGGAAGTTGTCTGTCTCTAATCATCAGAGGACCCCTGTGGACATGAACACGCGTGTGTGTGATTGCGTCCAATCAGCTGGAGAACAGACAACACCGTCGAACCCGGCGTTGCTGTCAACTGGCAGACATACACAGATGCAGTTCCAAAAACAAATTTAAAAGAAAAAAAAAAATCATTTCAAAACAGTTTTAAATGTGATTACGTTCCTTTTTGTTGAGCCTTTTAGGTTTTAAAGTTGACTTCATACTCATCTGATTCAAGTAGAAGCCATTCATGTAAAGGGAGCTAAATCCAGTCAGAACTTGCGCAGTGGTCTTTTTTCCATTTCATGCAAATGTCCAAACCCGCCAGTGCCTGAGGAGTGGAGGAGACAGTTGCAAACATAATTGGTCAGCCGGCTTGTTTGTTGATCATTTCCTATTTCCCTCATGTGTTAAATTGATTTCTACCTGTGGGCACAAACAAACTCTGTTTTAATAAAGCTTAAACTGTTGCATTCCTGCCGTCATACAACTATTACCTTGACCTGTATTTATGCATTTTCTCTCCGTGTCAAGTGAAGCTCATCCACAGAGACACCCTCCATCTCACACACACACACACACACTCTCACAAACACCCACTTCCATCCACCAATTTCCCCTGCAGCAGCATACAAATGACTGTTGCATTCAGTAATTGCCTCTTCATTGACAAATTGCTCAGAAACGTGAGTGGCTTCACCTGTTAGTTTTGCTTTTAATTTGTATGGATTTTTTTTTTTGTTGTTCCTGCTATTTTGAGACTCACAAAGCTCAGAAAAGCAAATTCCTTTCATCCAGAATTTACTGTTGGGATGGAAATATGCATTTGTAAGTGTTGCAGGACAATATTGTGCATTGATTTGAACTTGTTTGTGCACTTATTCAGTTCCTTTCACACATAACTGCATTTTCTGAACTGTCTCAAATGATAGAGTTTTGCTTTGAGTGGTCATCTTCAAAAGGCTTTGACCATATATGGAAATAGATCTCCAGGATGACCATGAGTAGCGGTTCGTTTCAATGGGCTATAACATAAAAGGGCTGATGGGATCTTTAAAGATGACCTTTCTTGCCAGCCACTGCTGAAACGCCACTCTTGAAAGTTCTGATTGTTCATCCGCTCGCACATCCACCCTTTAACAGTCTTCTTTGCCTCCTGACAAAAGTTAAAAACTAAAAAAGGAAACCTTTGGGGGGTGAATTTTAAAAGTGGAGACAGCTGTGAGTGAGCGAGCCAGTAATATTTGCTTATTTTATAAGATAACTTATCGGGCTGGAAAGGCGTGCTTCTGTAATTGCATTTGCCAGTCAAGATGTTTCTTTGGCAACATGTTTATTTCTGCTCAGTTTTCCTCCACAGTAATTGGAACATTTAAGTGACATTATGTCAGTCTTTTAAGGATCAGAGAACCGTTTCTTTTCATAAAGAAGTTTGTTGATGTTCATGATCATGTAGAGTCCTGGTTTACAACTCTGCTCTAATGGTGACACTAGTTCCAGGATGGTTTGTAATAAATTGATTAATTAGATTGATTTTCTATATCAGCGCCAAAGAAAGGACTGTCAGAGTCCTGCGTTGCCCCAGGTTACCCACATACATTCAGCATTCTCTTCTCCCGCCTGCAGGTTTTAGCTAACTGGAAGATTAAAAATGAGTTCTCCCGATATCCACAGGCAATGGTAGGTTCTTTAATAAAGATGACAATTCACACTAATTCCGCTCTTTAAGGAACAAATTACACTTAAATAATCTTGTGCTTCATTTAAAGTTCCAGTTGTAATTAAATTTACCCGAGCTTGTCTGGTTAGATGAGGAGTTTATTTTTATTTCCAGCTTGTGTTGGTGCAGGACAAGATGTCCTACGCTTGTCTCCGCTGAATGCTGAATACAACAATAACAAAAGTAGAAAAGTATATAGATACAAAAACATGTATAAAAGTTCATCATCCATGGATGTAAGAAAAAAGAAATCACTCATATTCATGTAAAAACATCTTTGTTACAGTTAGTGGGTGAACAGGAGCATTTTGTGTGAGCTGCCAGAGAGCAGGTCTGATCCCAGGTTACATTACAGTAGTCAAGCCCGAATGCAATAAAGGCATCGCTAATGTTCCCCAGGTCTCTGGAGAAAGATGCTGCTTGACTTCAGCTTTAGGCTAGCTTCAGCCAATAAAAAGCACCTCTGACTAAACTAACTGTTAAAAGTGACAGCGAGGCTTTTGAAAACAGCAGTTGTGAGTAGCAAGAGGACCACAAATCAGTCATTTAGCAGTTTTGGATTGCAAAGCTTGGAGAGATGCCTCACAGAGTACCCCTGAATAAAAATTGTCTGTATATATTCAGGACAAAAGACCAGGGTTTGGTCCGTTCTTCTTCTCTTTTTGACCTTACCTCTGCTCTTTCTTCTTTGTTCTGCCATCAGCAAGAGGGTCCCCCACATGAGCCCGGCCCTGCTCAAGGTCTCTTCCTGTTGAAAGGGAATTTTTCTTTCACGCGTTTATTATCAAGGGGTCAGACACTTTTACAAAGCACAAGTACAATCAATCTTAATTGCAACAGATTCTAAATAAATAAAGTTGAATTGAGCTGAATTAGTAGGGAAATTAAGCAGATGTTATCCATCTCTAAGATAGAGCCAGGGGACAGCATGTCCAAAACAAAAAATAAAGGCCCTATAGTGGAGCCCTGGGTGACCCCGCAGATGTTGGACTTTGAGGAAAACTCACTTAAAAGATTCTTAGTCAGGTTTGAAAAAGCAGGGCAGGGCTTGTAAGACAGAGAGAACATGCAGGGTGTGATAAAAACAGTCAGATCCACAGTTTTCAAGATGGCAGCACACCTGGAGTAAAAACTGAACTTTTTGTTGTTAGAGGATCCTTTTGGGTATTATCTGCAACTAGAACCAGCTTCGTGACAAACAGGGCCGCTCTGTATCCTCCTCTGAGTGCTGAGATGCTTCCTTAAATGTGTCTTAGTGCTTAAAATTTGGGGTTCGTGCTCATTACAGAGCATCTGTACCTTTTACCTTTGTGTCATTAATACAAAAGGTGTTGCTGTTGCTTTCAAATTGTGCGCCTTGGTAAAAGGGTACCTCTCTTTTCTCGACTGACGCTCGAGAAATTGGTGGTTTTCTAATAACAAGGCTGTGAACAGAAAAGCAATGATTTGAAAGGCGGCTCTTAGAAGGTCAGCTCTGTGAATGCAGAAGCAAGGTCACTGAAACTGAGAATGATACTTTTTCGAGCAGCAGCCCTGAGCCAGGAGAGCTCTGCCACATTGATGGACAAATTGAGCCTCAATGCAGCTCTCTCCAGAGCACCTTGGGGGCTATATAAACCAAACTCTCCAACTGTGTCCAATGAGAATGGGAGATTTAAAATATTCTAAAGTATCATTTTGGATGGTTGCAGCACAATTATCAGTTGAATCATCGTGTCAAACTGACCCGTGTCGGCCTCCAAATCTCTTAGAATGCCAGTGGAGCCACATGCTGTTGGTCTGTGAGCACAGGTAGAAGACCAGCTAAGCTACACACTGCCGCTCTGTGGTCTAACCACAGTGTGGCCAGTGAGATGTGCTCTAAAACTTCACCCAGCTTCACCAGCATGAGCTTTCCCTGCTCGGGGGCCTAATGTTTAAAGTCATGTTGATTTCTTGTAGATTTCACATAGGACCCTAGTTTAAGAGC
Source organism: Takifugu rubripes (assembly GCF_901000725.2). Lineage (NCBI taxonomy): Eukaryota > Metazoa > Chordata > Actinopteri > Tetraodontiformes > Tetraodontidae > Takifugu > Takifugu rubripes. Next base: position 7,908,379 of record NC_042288.1, read on the forward strand.
AGGGGTTTCTTTTGTTTTATTGTCCTTTGCTAGTTTTTCTGTCTACACTTTTCTCACTTACTGCAGGAAAGAAAGAGCACCCGTATTATCCCAAGACTCTCGGCTCTCGGCTCCTTCTGACTCACAGACCCAGTCTTTACTTCTATTGTGGCTTATTTTGATGAAGATTATGAACCGACATCCGTCTAGGCTGCCTGTAGGCACATCTAAATTCTAAAGAAAAGCTGTAATGTCTGACCTTGCCTTGGATTTACTGAAGAATGGATTTAAGGTTTCCTACTTTCAAGATTGAATTGCAAGTTAAGCGAGAAGATCGAACGTGAGAGCGGTAGAGGACAAGTGAAGGTGTGTGTCCTATCTGTCCTGTTATTTGTCACCATGATAGCAACAGACGTGGAGCCTTTGCTTCCTAGTCTCATTACGTCTTTTTTTCTCTAATGCTCACATTTTATTACAATTCAGATGATCCTTGTCTCCTTCCATCTCATAGTCTACTTTACTCCATTTCCGCGGGTCCCTGCTGTCTTTCCGACTCCCTGGTCCATATCGGTGACGCAAGCACACGCTCGCACACAGAAGCAAACATACATTTCAATTAAAGCTCAGCATGATGAATGTGGCTACCTTTTAATTTCAATTACAGGCACACTTTAGCTAGCTGGAGAGCTGCTGTGTGCTCAGGCAACATCCACCAAGTGATGGCTCCATTACAGCCCTCGGAGTGCAGCTCCCTCGTGTGTGTATGTGTGTGTGTGTTCATGTGGGTGTGTGCACTGCAACGTAGCAGAATATACAGAGCAGCAAATACATGTAGACAAGGCACAGCCATAAGCACATAAAATTAGATGAGGTAATTTAGTTCTTGTCGGGGCACATTTTTCACCTTCATGCTGCTGCAGCCTATTTTAAAACCTGCTTAGAATTTCCACAGGGCAGCGTGGCATTTCAGCAAATATTGACGATGTATGCGAACTAATAATTAGTGCAGCAAATAGATTTTCTTCTTCCATTCCCATTTATGAGTAAAGGATGTATGTACATACATGAAAAATGAGCGGTGCCGCTGAGACATGCTGTAATTATCTCTACATGTAGCTCACCATTTTTCACAGAGGGAAGCATTTTCTGAATGTTGTATCACATTTCAGCTACATATTTAATTTATTACACAATTGAGCTCCTTTGTGAGCAATATTGCTACTGTATATTACTTGCTCCAATGACAGGTTATTGGCTTTTCACCACATCTTTAAAACAACATAACGCTGCATCTGGTAGATGCAGCAGCAACAATAAACATATTACTTATTTGTTGTGATTGGTGGAAATCAAAAATATCAGGGATGAGACAGAAACTTAAGAGGCAAACCAGATTACATGGCGTGATGGAGCAGTGTCTGCAATGAGGATGACAGAACGGAAGATTAGCACAGATAAAGGGTGAAAAAAGGAAAATATACTGACAGAGAGGTAATGGGGGGAAATAGAGACATGAAGAGGAGGAATAACGCTGCCAGTTAAGCAGCCGACACAACCTGTTTAGATCTCCGTGGTGACACCTGACAAAACTTTCAACAAAGTCAAATGGGTGGAAAATAGGTCGCACACGCGGAGTTTGATGTGCACTCGCAGTGTGTGCCGTCACCTGTGGTGTTAACCGAAGTGCAAAAATGAATGAAACGAGCACACGCACACACACGGAGTCACACACCCAGTGTGTTGAAATAGTAAAATACACCCTGGGCCTATTTCCAACCTGCATGTGCTATGTGGGAAATTCTCATGATTGACTCTTGAGGGTTTCCTTTTTTTTCTTACCTGTTTGTGTGCGTGTGTCTGCTACTAATATAAGGGAGGTATAAATCTTCCGTCTATTCACACCATTGTACAGATTAAGCTAAATGTGAAGCCTTCATTGATATTTAACAGCATCTACTTCCATGGGAACATTTTATCTAATTACCGTCATGGAACAAACCTAGATGTTTTAGGCAGGTAGGTGTGTGCATTTCTTTCCTGTCATGTGTTAATGAGAGGCTTTAACTTCAATAGACATGAGAAAATCCACTCAGACTAAACCGATAGGAGTCAAATGTCATTATATCATGTTAAAGTTCATAAATAAATACACAGGTGACAACACACCTTAACTCAGCACAAGGTTTTCAGGAGCTAGATCTTATTTTTTATTCCATTGTGGGTGGTTTATTGGTATATTTGAGACATCCGAACTCAGTCCCATTGTGTCTTTCTTTAGCATTCTGAATACAGGGAGTGATGAAAAATGATCAAATGACCACATTGTATTCTGTGAAATGTACATTTGGTGGGTCAGACAAGGTGACCTAGATTCAACACACCCCCACTAAGCTCATTGTCATCCTTTCTCTGCAGACCTCCCGCGGTGGCATACTAGGTTTTATTAAAATGAAGGTAGCCATCCTCCAGAGAGGGGATGATAGAGGCTGAGGGTGCAGGATGGACCGCACAGCACTACCTGGTAATAGTGTGCCGTGACCTGGCCCCAAATCAATCTGCTGTACTGCCTCCTTGGAGAAGCCTGGCAGAAATATGAGCGGGTAGCCTCAGAGATCAGACTGGTGGATACATTATTTCATGCAATTTTACCCAAGTTCACACAAAGCTAGAGACGTCCCCCACCTCAGAATGCTGGAACATTAGAGGGAATTAGCTGAGTTGTGGAACACAGAAGGAGGATGGCAACATTGTCGTTTATGTGGAGAAGAGCACATCTTAGCTGATGGCAAGAGTGAAAGATATTATTATAAACAGGAAACAGAAATAAAAAGCTCTCAATATACACTCTCTCAGAATATACAGTACACTGCAGGACAAAAATGTGGTCTTTTTCTTTGTTTTGCTTTTGGACATGTAGACAGTAGCAGACATATTAGTGGCCTCCCTTGCAGGACCCTTGAAAGTATGTTTGCACTGACAAAGCAGCTTTTGTTTGTTGGAGTTGGAGTTGGAATGTGTTATTTGACAAATACCGCATCTGGTGTCTCTCTGTCTCGTCTCAGGCTGACAGTTTGCCGACAACATCCATTCCAAAGACTTTCCCCAACTTTGTCATTTTATTTACCCTTCACCACAGTCTGCTAGCACCTGCGCCCCCCTCATCCTCCGCTCTTCCTTCCCCACAGCCATCCCTGTTTCTCGTCTTTCTCCTTTATTACAGACAGATGTCCCCGGGTTTGGTGATGCAACTACACCCCACCTCCCATTTTTTTCCATCCTCCTCCTCTTCCTTGTTGACAGTTGTCACTCAACACTGCTACAGCACTTCACCTGCGACAGCTGTGCTTATTCTGGTTTTTGCAGCCTTTGATTGGGTCCCACAGCAGGACCTGCCAGCCAATGTGATGAGTCACAGAAAGAGCACGATGAGTTATTCTTCATCTCGTACTTTACCTCCTCCCTTCTCAGTCTTCTCAAGGATTTAGTGTCATCCTCTGTCTGTAAACAAATGCTTCTCTCCCGCTTCTGTGCTGCAATTTCCAAACATTTGAAATGAGTGTTGACATAAAGATGTTTCCTTATAATCCAGTATATATATGTATGTGTGTGTGTGTGTCGATAGATAGATAGATAGATAGATGGATGGATGGATGGATGGATGGATGGATGGATGGATGGATGGATGGATGGATGGATGGATGGATGGATGGATGGATGGATGGATGGATGGATGGATGGATGGACGGACGGACGGACGGACGGACGGACGGACAGACAGTGTATCATATTTGTGGAAACTTCAAAAAGAAGTCTACAGTACAGTAATATATGATATGTCAGTCGACTTTAACTTCTAGTCAAATGTAAAATGAAAAAAAATAAATCAAGACGTCAGACATAAGGCTTCCTTCATTAATTTAGACAGGATCAGAAATGGTGCTACAACTCGTGCAGTTGATTGCACACAGTTTTTCTTTTCCTGTCGTTTTACATATAATAGACTTGCTGCTCGACTATAGAAGATGTCAGATTGACAGTAGGACACTGTGAAACTGTGAAATCATGCTTTGCGTTGAGGATACCAGTGACGGCATGACTTAACTGGATTTAGAATGTTGTAAAAGAGAAATCGAAATGACACCTTGGCTAATATCTCATTTATATGCAAAGTTAGGAGTTTCAGAGGTGTTATTGATCTCTGCTTATGCACCAAGAAAATGCAGACAGTGAGGAAAGAAATGCAGCTGAGATAACCTGTGTTGTTACGAGGGTGTATTGTATGTGCGCCTGAGGGCAGCCCTCGATCCCTGAGCCCTCCGTGTGTTTTTCCCAGTAAAAGGAGGAAAAAAATACTGGGTGGGGTGGGAGTGAATAAAATAGAGTTTTGTGTCAGTGTGAGGTGAATGTAAAGGAGAAAGAAGTCATACCTTCATCTTCAAGTTGACCTGATTTCAATGTAATAAGTTACAGTGACTAGATGGTTGAAGCTCAGTAGATTTAGGCCCAAACAGTGTCACCAGCATGCGTACATATTGACATTTAGGTCATAAATATTGTCATATTTTAATCCTAAATGCAGGAGAGTTTCTGTAGAGCAGAGGTGGAGTTCAGGTGACCAGCAAGGTCTGCATCTGGCGGAGCGTTGGATTATTCACACGCTCAGATGTGTTACTTTCTTCCACACATAAAAGCTCTACAAAAGCTGCAGAGATCTAAACAGGCTGATGGGAAGCTGAGGGTAATTTGATGCTTCAGGCAATCAACAAGTGGAGCGAATTGCTTCTATTCAAATGAAAATATGTACATTGATCCTTCATCATCGCTGCAACATGTGAAGGGATCAGATTGTTTCCGATGATTACAGCAGCCGCTGGATCTCTGCTAAGTTCGACACCATCTGAGCAAACACAGAAGCAGAACAAAGAGCCTGTCACATCCTTCTGACGACTAAACAAAAAGCTAATCAGGGACTATTTGTCTGACCTTCTGTCTTCATTCTTTAATGTCATTTTCTAATTTTAAGGGCTTTATCTCATCGCCTACTGATCTTAATGACTTGTCTTTTTCCTTCAGCATTTCTTTACATTTCGCCGTTGCCCGTTTGACACATCATTTGTTACACATCCATATGGAAAAGCAAACACGCGTAGATTTTCTTTCATCCGTTGGATGTGGTGGTGGGGGAAAACCATGTGATGCAGGAGGGGGAACTGACTTGATGGACAGAATAATCAGACAAGAGGAAAAGAAAGAAGGAGCACAACGCAAAGGAAAAGGCACGTGGAAATGAGGCCGGCTGGGAGATGCCTTCAGGTAGTCTATTTCCTCACCCCGCAGGAGTGAGGCAGCAATTAGAATCCCTGTGTGTGTTGCGCTTGTCATAAAGACAGCAGGGATTTTCTTTTCCTGCGAGCTTCCTGATGGGTGAGGAACAGCCCACTGGAGAACCCTGCCAGTGTTTCATCATCACTTAACATACATATACAGCTGGGTCTCTTTCGCTTTTCTGCCACTTCACACTGTACGTGCTTCTGAAGCGTTGTCTGGAACAGACAAACCCCAGCAGTGGCGGCTAGCTGAAACCAGGCCAAGGATTCTTCTGTCAGATGGGTCCTTCCTGGATGTTTTGGCAGCCTGGGTCCTGGATCTGCAGCAGATGAAAGAAGTGTAGAGCCGTTCTACGGGGAGAGATCTCACAGCGGCTTTTTCTCTCCTCCGCGGCAGAAATTAGCGCTGATCTGCTGTAACGCCGGCACTGATTCAGACACTTTACATGCTGCAGTGACCCCGTGTGGATACAGCATCCACCACATTGTCCAGTCCTGTTTTGCACACTGTACCAGTTAAATGATACAGCACAGCACATCATCTGACAAGCAGATAGTTCTTCAGGATGTAAGATTCATGAATGCCCTCCATAACCTGCTGCCTGTGCAACAGCCTGCGTTGTTTCTTCTTGATCTGCCCAAAAGTAAAATCATAAACCACAAGTACTTATTAAATGACACTGAGAACAAGACTCATTTGCATTATTTTGCAGTCTACAGACAGATTTTCAAGTTTGGTTTGGGGTCAACACAAAAATAAAGACCAAATCTGAAGGTCCACATTCCAAAAATCACATTTCATAAAGCACAAGCCTTCAAATCAGAAGACCATCCTTGAAAGCTTTCATTACTCACCCTGTTATGGCAATGACATGTCTAGACATGTTGAAAAACCAGGAATACCAATGCCACCTGGCAGACATATAGTAATTGATTACATCATGCTGGTTACAGTTGTCATGCTGGTTGTTAAGCATGACACCAGCGTCACAGTCGCCTCAATGGTGCTGAATCTGCCTTTAGTTTGATACTGTGCTGACCAGAGCTGGAGTTCCAACAGATGCAACATAATCGCATCATTTTGTAACCTGGTTTCCTGTTCCTGCTCTCTGTTGTCGTTGTCACTTTTATTAATTTCCAATGGCTCAGCTGTTTTATGGCACCAATAATAATAACAGCGCAGGTCCATATTCCACTTGATCCAGACTAGTTTGTCCACCGGTCCTCAATGCACCAGAACAGAGGTGTGAGTTGATGTTTTTGTTTATAGAATCATTTTTATATCCTTTTATTGTCTCTATTGACCTTTAAAGACATGACACACCAAATATTTCAGACAAATATGAAATATCCTTAAATCATCTTTTTAGTTTTACATGTGAATCACAAATGTCATTTTGTCTTAAAACACACACACACACACACACACATGCACACACATCTGTCTTCCCTTTCATTCATTGCATATTTCGCTTTGTAATACATTACACTTATGCGTGAAATATGCAATGAATGAAAGGGAAGACAGATGTGTGTGCAGGTGTGTGTGTGTGCTGTGGCGGCGTCCATTTCTGTTTCTCCCATCCCTTGAGTGTTTGATCTGCCCTCCATGTTTCTTCTCCTCTTTATGTACATGTACTTTGTGTCCATGTAGGATATAATAAATAATGCAACATGCATTTATGAAAAGATAAGGAGGCAACACGAGGTTACTTAAGGGTCAAGGGAGGCGATGCCACTACATTCAACCTCACACCCCCGGGGTGAGGTGGAGGAAGGCTGCAAAAAATGGATAAAGATAAAGGTGAGAGGATGAAGAAGATATGAAGGGAAACAGAGGGGAGAAGTGTCAGAGCAAGAAAAAAGAAGTGAGGGAGGCAGAGAAGCTGTTGTTGGTCTGGTCGGATGTTTTGCTTTCCATACATTATGCCCTGTTTAGTATTTATACTTTTCATACACACAGCAGGGTGGTTTCCTTGACCTTCCCCGCAAGGATAGGTTTGTGTGTCTGTATGTGTGTGTGTGTGTGGGAGGGTGCAAGGGTGTTCACTGGCAAAACTCCATCTTGACAAGCCATTGTGTCCAGCCCATCATTAGTGTCCTCTAGATCATCCTTTTTAAGAACAAGCACAATCTTGTAGATTATGACACCATAACACACAAAGCAAATGTGACCAAATAAATGCACTGGATAAATAAATGTGTTGCTTCTTCGCTTCGCTCCACACCCTCTTTAATTCCTGACCATCCAGGCGATAGTTTTCAGGGCACCCCAGGAGAAAAAAGAAGTTGAGTTGATGTTGTTCTGAGAACAAGCTGCTAGAACTCCTGATTCAGGGCTGCGGCAAAGGAATGACATCATTCCTTTGCCGCAGCCCTGGGAGCGAGGACAAATTTCTTTCTTCTCGCCGAGTACAGAACAGCCTTCGCAATGATGAGACTTCCAGCAGTTTGGTGGCGCAAGGAGTAGCAAGATTCTGCTTGCAGATAGTTTTTATTGCTGCGTTCCATCTATTTGGGTTTGGAGTCAAACATCAGAATTAGAATGCTGTTGAGTTAATTATTTGGGGTACAAATGAGCACGGATATGATACACTTGGCTACAGTCCCTTGTGTTGGTCTATTAGAAAATTAGAGTTGTTTTTTTTTTTTTTTTGCTACAATTACACTAAAACTAATTTTAATAAAACATTTGATGTGTCAAGTGCAGCTCCTTGTTCCGTTTTAACGTCTCCGGAGAGTCGTGAACAGAGGAACACGGGGCTGATATTGATGTTGAAATAATTTATATGCCAGCTTGAAAAGCCTAGTGCTTATTTCTTTGCTTATTCTTTAGCAGCCAGTTTAAGAAGAGAGGTAAAGGGAAATGTGTTGTCTTGTTGAGTCATTTTCTTTTGCTTCCAGTTTGTCATTTGGTGTTTCTTCCTCTTGCTCAAATTTAACCTGAATGTGCTCCCAATCATGTTTCAGTGCAGCAAGATGCACTTCCAAGTCTTTCAGACATGTCATTTTGCCCAGTATGCTATTGTGGAGGCACTGATGAAGCCTTGCTCTGTCTGGCAGTTACTCAAGAGCTTTTGCCACTTAGAAGCTGCTCCGCCATCATTATCCTACAGTGAATAATCTCTTTCTTTTCATTTTACAAGACTCAGCGTGACAGAGTCAGGCAGCTGGACTGACGCACACGCTGACGAATAGCTTATGTGATGTAAAACTGCTTGGCTAAAGTACTTCCCACAAGGGTTTCTTACCTGGAGAAACTTGTGCAGAAGTGGAGGATTATTACTCCTTACTTCTCAAAGAAACAACACTTCACATCATTCCCAGTGCTCGAGGTTTGCCTTGTGGATAAGTTAAAGGATAACAGTGAGGGGCGTGTTAATGGTGGCCAACAATATGTTTGGTATACACAGTTCCAGGGACTTGGCCTTGGATGCATGTCATTAAAAGCAACAGGCCAGAGCTGGGATAAGTAAGCTGTTAAAAAGTTCCAGCTTCCATTTCAAGGCTGGGTCCATTGCTGAAACAAAATAGAAAGAAAAACAACCTCTTACTCTCCTTTGACACTGTTAGGAAACGAGAAATCCTGTCATATTTCCAATATGTATTTATTAATAAAGGGAAATGACCCCTATATCCCAAATGTTGCCAGAGATTAGTGTTGAAATGCAGTTTCTTTGAAGGCGATGATATACCCACGAAGCAGGACGTCTTAAATGCAACACTAAAAAAAAGAAACAAGTTACAGAGCTGAAGGGAGACACTTTTAAGAGTCACTCAACCCACTTACAAGCTTTCCCTGAAGGCAAAGAACCTGAAAGAGGTTCTGTGCAAAGCACCGTCTTAGCTCCAAGAATTCAGAATATACTGATTTTATGGTATAGTTCACCTTAATATCTCGTTTTCTCTCCATTATTTGAGATTTTGTGAATTAGAAAGTGGGTATTTGTGTCTTTGAGTACAGACAGACAGAGAGATGAAGACACCTTCGGCTATATTCGTTATTAAGACCGCAGATATAAAAAGTTGATAATTAAAGACAGGTCTCTGAGGATGGACAGATATAATGGGCTTCCTCTGCAAAATTGCTAAAACTCGTTTTATTCCCGTTGATAAAGAACTGTGTGAGATCTTCATACAGCAACTGCTTCCTGGATATTTAAAGAAAACATCTAAATATGTATCAGCAAATTAACTTCAACAAACTAACTAATCAGGTATTTTACTGAAAACCATGACATTTACACACGTTTGACATCAGCTCTGTCTGAGCATGCTTATCTATGTGGCCCCTCTCAAACACACACTCCCTGTAAAAAAGTTGCAGTGAGGCAGAAGAATAATGCTCTACGGAGGAAAAGATGTGAAAAAGTGACAGAGGAAGGGCAGAAGTGTCACACAGGAAATGAAATCTAACATGGACTCTTATTATTAGCAGTCAGAGTTTACTGATCTCTCCTGCAGGTCAGCGGCTAACCCATGCTCCCTCAGTGTGTGTGTGTGTGTGTCTGTGTGTGTGTGTATGTGTGTGTGTGTGTGTGTTTGTGTGTGTGTGTATTAAGATAGGAGTCTATACAGTGTATCCCACTGTGTTGTGAGAAAATAAGAATGCTCTCTTGTGCCCTTATACACAAGCAAACATACACAAGCACACACACACACACACACACACACACACACATACACACACATAACTTAGGGATTTTGAGTTGTGAAGCCAGAAAAGTGTTATTTAATTCAAAGACAAGAAGAGTGGCGCCACTGATCTCAGACCTGGAGGTGGAGTTAAACCTCAGGGTTGAACACTGGCACTAAAGTGAGCCAGGTGAGCTCGGCTGAGGGGCCAAGGGTCAAAGATGGAACTTATTTCGATAATATCAGCTACCTGTGATTAAAAGGGCTGTGATCTGTGTTTTTAATTGAAGCCAACAATAAAACGTGCAGCATGATATTGGCAGAGTATGAATATCTGCGTTCACTTACTCGTATTGGAATAAATCTGTGGAGCCCTCCACCACAGTAAACACATGTCAAATTTGTTCTTTTTTGTTTTCATTTGTTTCAAAAATGCCATCATTAGTCGCTAATTGCATCAATTAACAATTTGACACCATGTGGGGTGATGTCATACAGCATATAAACATTTATTTTGTGGCTAATTGCCATGTTTTTGTCAGGAAATCCACCTCGTAAATAATCATACGTCTGTGAGTTGTCTGACAGCCGTTCGTGTTTCAAGCATTTCCAAGGTTAGACTTCTAATTACCAGTTTGTCTCATCTGAACCACCGCCTCATTTTCATGCCGCGTCGCCCGGAGTCAGATTTAATTTTTCAGTTGTCACACAGTGCCTGTTTCCGTTAACATCCATATTTTTTTAATCCTTTGTTTTTTCAATTAATTTGTCATTTTACTTCCTAATTTCCTTTTGTTCTCTTCTCATTATAAGCGACATGGAAAGTTGCAGCTACCTGCAGACACAGAATAGTAAAAAAAAAAAAAAACCTCATCATCTTTTCATAAATTCAAGATGTTTTAAAGCTCCTGAGATAGAAAGAAATAGTTTAGTTTTTATGTGTGTGTTCAAGTCAGCGCTGCAATGTATTTTTAGAGCCGGCGGGCAATCATCAATAACCCAGACGTTTTAAGTCAGTCTTTGCCCATCTATCAGGCTTGTGTGCTGCCCAGGGCCTGAGCCCACGATCCCCTCATTTGTCTTACTGTGTTTCCTGCTCTGACAGTCTGCCAACCCCCACTTTGACACACACACATACACACACATGCACACACACACCCTCAAGGTTAAGGCTAGAACTCATTGATAGCTCTGAATATTGAAATAACATTAATAAAAAAATTCACTCAGTAGAGCTGTCAGACTAGAGCGATTACATTAAATGTTCACTATTGACCTGTTTCAGTGACAATAAGAAAGCAGAGTTTAATTCAATCTGCTGGGGGGTCTTTAACGGTGCTGCTCCTGCGCTTTTGCTCAGGTGATGGGCAATTTATTTGTGGCAAGTATTAATATGGACGAGGGGCAGCAAATGTAGATGATGATTTGAATGATTTGAATTTGAACCACAGTCACAGCCATCAATCAGAGCGTGCACGTCTACATACTCTTGAAACAGCGAAGGAAAGAGGTGTCCTTTACCCGTTTTCATATTTATGTGCAAAAAGTGCAAAAAATTTACTGAAAACAGTTTGTGGCTAAATGCTTTCATGACATCTCAGTGTGGTCAGTCAAGAGCCATTTTAGTCTGATTTTAGTGCATGTGTGTGTGGTAGAAGCTTGTGAAGAGGTCGTCAAGACCAGTGCACAAACCTTATGGCCCCATTAAGACCAGTGTACCCTGATGATGGGCCCATCAAGACCAGTGTACCCTGCTAACGGCCCATCTGAAAGCAGAACTGGAAAAAGAGTCTATTGACTAATGCCTGGTTATTTGGCCTTCACCTCATGGCCCAGGCAATATAATCCAAAACAGGGACATGATTATTCATGACTGCGTCTCTTTGGGTGATTAACATGATTTGTTTTTAATGAACCATATAACAGAATGCATAATTGTCAGGACCATTTCCTTTCTAATCATCCGGTGTAGATTCGTTCCTTCTGACAGACCAGTTCTACACAGACACTCAGGTAAAAGCTGCCTTTTCTATTTGAAAACAGACAAATTTGGTTTGAAAGTGTGTCTTCACAATCACTGTTGTTGCGCGGTTGATCAAGAAAAACACGCTTTGAAGTTGGCGACGCAGATTCTCGCCTCGTTATTATTCTCGTTATTTAATGGTCTTGCTATCCGAAGAGCAGCTGGATCAGCACCATGGAGAGCTCAGCAGCCCTCAGCCTCCAGCTGACCCACGATTAAAACAATATGAGAATTCACGATCAACTATCTTTAAACTATGTTTTCAAATGCACCTTTGTGCAAACGTTGACGCCATGGTGTGCATTATTTGGTTTTGTGATGCCAATTATTACAGAAATTGGCCATTTGTTTCATACATCAAGGATGTCGACGACAGCAGTTGAACATTCCATTTTTACAGTTCTTCTTTGAGAAATGGACAGGAAATTGTGAAGGTCAACCTATGCATGTTAACCTATGGAACAGTTGGGCGGGGGGCGGCAGAGGGGGTGCTTTTAAGAGAGCAAAATGAGATGCACAAATGGTGGAAAATATCCTAATTCTACAATGCTGGAAGTAAAAGAAATGTTTACCAGCAGATTTAGAATGCAGCAAAGAGCTGTATGGAGAATTTGATTTCTGCAGTCTCATATATTCTTTCATTCAAGAAAGTGGAATTAATTGGCAGGAAGAAGAGTAGAGTTTAAATTGTTTTAAATAGAGATGACGATTTGTATTTTGAAAAATGTAGGAATTAACACATATTTACATTCTTACTCATAGTTCAGGGACACACGATTTTACAAATAATCGTTTGTTCAATCTGAGGAATAAATTGGTGCTTTATGAAGTACATTTTTAAGTACATACTTTATCATTTTTCTTTAATTATACTGCAGAGAAAGTAATTTTTAACGTCAAGGATAGGGCTTGGAATGAGCTTGGAAGATACATATACACTTAAATTATTTAGTGGTATAGTTCTATGAACAATACAAAATGTGCAATAATTATAATAATGCTTTTACAAATAGACATAGCTTAAATTAGCACTGGCTTAATGCATCAGTCCTAAACCGGCCTAACCTCTGGGGTGTTGCACCTGGGTGTGGCCATCAAACCCTTTAAATCGCACGTGCTGAACACCAGGACCTCCCTGAGTTGAAATTGCTTCAGAACATCAAGGCACACTGTCATCTTGGGAATACCCCATCCTGACCCTTGACTTCTTTATTACTGCTTATCTGGCACGGCTCCCATATTGTGTGTGTGATGGATTTCACGGGTCAAATGATGCCCTGCATCCTCGGGGGTTGCGAGCGTGCAAGATGATCTAAAGAAAAAAGATTGTTCAGGAGGCACAAAATAAATCAAATGACAAAACAGTCCTGGTAAGAAGGATTAGCAATAATGGCTGCCAGTGTGATGCTGGACAAATACCATTTGATTTCAGCCTTTAGGCCTGTCGGCTGAATGAGTGTTGAGTCAGGCGGTGATTGACTGTTGGACTGACAGTCCCATCGGCAGCTCGGCAGAAGAGCTTCTCTGGCGTGCTAACATTTTATAATTGAATACGAGCAGCGCGCGCGCTTTCATCGTCTCCTGGGCGCGCCGTGCAGAATCTACCCGGGCGAGGACGGCTCTGATGTAATGCACACAGGACTTACGCAGTCTCATCTTCAACCACACAGGCAGACGCTGTGTGGTTGAAGATGAGACTGCGTAAGAGACTCGGCACGTTTCTGTTGGTCGCACGCGCTTTGTTTCACCCAGCAGTCTACTTTCATGACAACTGCGCTGCAGCCGAAGGAAAATATAAGACAGAAGGCGGTAAACAAGTCTGAGACAGACTAAAGGACATCTGACAACTTTTCAGGAACAGTGACAGCTGGCGTCAGCCGTCCGTTCGCACCGTCAACCAGCTTTTGCTTGTAGTTCCTTTGGAGATCCTCGTCTAGTTTAGAAAATCCAGATCAGAGATGTCGCCTTCTTCCTTTTCCTTGAAATAAGGCGTCTGCACGTCATTCCTGATGGTTTCTGCGTAGGGTTTGTAGTATCGCGACTGTTACAGTTACGGCGTGACATTAATAATTCAGAATTAACAGACACTGACTGAAGAAACTCCAGGGGCGACACCAGCAATGCTGAGCTGTATATGGTAGTATATATACACACAGATAAAGTTGAAACTGTTTCCAGTGCGCAGTGGATCCACTTGTAGCAAGGTAGATAACATTTCTTTACAATCTCTCCTGTGGCAAAGATGAGCTATCCGTCAGATGCGCTATTCGTGTGACAGGTGTAAGAATGTTATGCGTCATCTATCAGAATAATCCCGTCTGGGGTGCCAGGAAGTTTAGAATCACATGGGAGGAACGGCAAACAGAGAAAGTGCTTGAAATATACATTAAAATGCAAGGGAGACCTTATTTCCCATCCATCCTTTCACCTCTCTCTTTCCAATTTTTTTCACATCTTGAAAAGGAAGGTTCAGCTCTGCTGTGGAAAACCTTCTAGTTTTTACTAAATCATTTGCCACGTGAGCCCTGTTTTCCTCTTCTGCTTCCCTTTCATCCATAAGATGAAACACAAGGAAACACATGAGTCTTCCAGAGAAAACCACAGGACAATGTTTCCGCTCGTTAAAGATTTACAGGACAAGTTTCTGGAGCACATGGAAAGAAGCCACCCTGGAGAAATGGCTGCCATTAAGACTTCAACCTGCCGCTGCCACTGAGGCCCCTTCGTTGCAGATGGAGCCTCTCCTCCATGTGTGAGGGAGACCTCGTTGTCAGATGATGCCCCGCTGTACTCCGACATCCTCATACATCACTCAGTCTGATGCGGCTCACACCCATAAATCCACACACTTCCTCGCACACGTACGCGAGCAGAGTCATTGCCGTCCCCCCTCCGCCTGTACACCCACCCCGGCAGGACAAGGCACAGCCAAAACTCAAGAATCATGTGGTTTAATTAATTACCACCTAAAAGAGACCAAGGTTGATGTCTCCTGAGGTTATAGCCTTTCCATCCAGCTGCTCTAAAGCTGTCATCTGGAAGGTGAAGAGCACCTTAAAGAGTTTAGAAGTGCATTAAAGTGCACAGAGACAACCGTGGAACTATCGTTATGCACTCTGTGTAATTTTGGCATCTGAAAACTCATAATTTTTACCTCAGACCTGTTTTACTCCCCTTGGTTACAACTTTACTTCAAAAATTCTTGGATTTATTTGAAAGTTCTGACACTTACTCGTCCTTTCAGATGTGTTTAGAAAACGAATTAAGAATTCAGATGGCACATGATAATGCATAAAACATAGTTCCCTGGACGTCTTACACACAGAAATGAGCTAATAAGACAGACTCAGAGTTGAGTTGGTGTTCTTTCATAACTCCTGTGGTCGGCAGAGTCTTTTGTTGAGTGTTAATCCCCTGCAGAAGAATGCTAGGTTGTGCTTAACTAATCTCTAGTGCAACGTTTTCAAGAAGCAATAAGACAGAAGGTCAGTTTGCAGCTAACGGTGATCTAGCTGGTGTGCTTTAATTAAAATGTCCCAAAATGATGAAATGCCACAAGTTTCTCTGCAAGGCCCCGGCTAGAACATGAACAAAGAGTGGGGTGGCTCTTTCCATTGAAAAGCACTCACATCTCTGCAGTTTCCATGTGGCTGTAAGGGAATGTGATTTTATTATTTTAAAGAGCAAGAGGCAGAATCCGCAAAGCATTTGGCAGCGAAAATGAGAAATAAGCAGGAAAGAAATGGTGCAAAAAGGTGCAAGTGTGTCACAAAGTTACATTTTTATTAGGGCCACAAAGTCGGCGTTCTCCGAGGTAACTGGAATATTTCTGTATCTGTGGAAGGCGTCTCCGACACACTGGGAGTTTGAAGCCGACATCGAGAGCAACCTGTCAGGTTTTCCAGGGAGTGAAATCTAATTATGATCTTCAATTCAACAAGGTCGCAGTTCTATTTTTGGGTCGTTTTGTTCTTTCTGTTTGACTTCATGATTTTGTGTTGCCGGTTTTCATTTATTTAGATTGATATCACCATTAAATTTATCCTCAGTTGTTTCCCTGGATCAGATGCTCCAAATCATTGTTTGCTCTGTTAGCAGATGCAACAAACCGTCAGCTGACAGACAGAATCTGGTGTTGTTTCGTCCTTGGAGGGTTTCACAACAGCGACCAAGAGAAATCTCTCAGTTCTAAACAGCAGTTCTAAAGCCTACTTGACACACAGTTTGGTCATTCCCTAGAATAAAGGGCGATGCATCACTTTCTAGACTGAAAATAAGGAAGAGCGCAGCTTATATATGGGAGGGCGAGAGACAACAAGCACAGGTGAGGGAGAACAAGTCGACACAGTCAGGGAGGAGAGAAGGAAGACACAGGAACACACACAGGAAGAAGGAAGACACACAGGAGAGAAACCACAGGAAACATCTCACAGACAACTTGATAAACACAAAATCAAGACAAAAGCAGAACAAACAGAATTACCTCTGGGTCCTCACACACACACACACACACACACACATACACACACACTCTCTCTCTCCAGCAAATATAGTAGCTGAGCCACCAGACTACCAGACAGACTGGCAGGGTGACGGATTAATAAAGCGAGTAAAAAGCGTGCTTTCTTCACATTCAAGGACACAGCCTAACCACCGAGGGTGGGCTGATTATCAGAAAAAAACATCTTTGCAGAAGCAATACGAAGAATCATGTCCTAGAGAACGCCAGCTGCTCACACAGATGGTTCAAAGCACATTCACACAGGCAGCGGTAAACAATACGTGAAACACAGCAGCAATACAAAAGTCAGGTTTTTATTCCTATTATTATATTATATTTATTCATAATAATTAAGTGCTACTATGTAAACAGTAAGGATGAGACTCCTGCACCATATGAGATAATAGCAAGAGTCTTCCAGGTAATAGTTTGGCTTAACGGCATTCATTATTACCAACCCTGTATGAGACATTTCTTTATTTTTTTTCTCTGTTCATTTTCTCTTTGCCAGAAGATCAGACAGTTGTTGCTCATAACCGGGTCCCTGAATGAGGAGGTCAAAGTACAGAGGTCTTGTTTGAGGTCATGGAAATCACATTATACTTGACGGAGAGTCAGATAATTATCTGCAGCATGACATTATGCTTATGATGCTCTTTCTATTTAGTGCAAACAGTGTGATGCCTTATGATTTCCAATGAGCATTTAAAATTAATAAACAGGAACAATTCTCATCGGCATGCGCTGCATTGTTCATCTAAAATGCTAATGAATTCTTCTTTAACATGTCACATGGTAAACTTCCTCTCATCTAAGACCTCTCATCTCTCAAGCTCCAGTTGACGAAAAACTCCAAATTCCGCTGATAGGCGAACCAAAGCCTACTCCCCTCCTGGACCGTGTGAGCTGTTATAATCCCAATCACACATGTGATGTTGAATCCCACCATGCTGTGTTAGTATTCACAGCATTTATGAATCATGTCTGCTGCTTTGCCTCACGTTAGTCAATGATGAGATGAAAACGAAAATCCCTTTATGTACTAGTTTGTCCTCTACGTCTTCACAAAAGGTGACGGATGAGATGGGGTGTGTTTGTGTGTGGGTATGTGTGTGTACGTGTATTTGTGCGTGTGTGTGTGTGTGTGCGCGTGTGCCTTCCTCCCTAAGGCTATATCCATTACCCTTACAAACAAAAGCTTCCTCAACATTATCTATTTTTACACACATGCACAAGCAAGTGTAAGTCCCTCGTGTGTGTGTGTGTGTGTGTGTGTGTGTGTGTCAGGTAGTGTTTGAACGTGTCAAACATCAGTGTTTAGCCTACATGCTAATAATGTTTGCACTTTAATGACACCCTGTATACCAAACCTTTGTCAAGCTGCAAAAAAGTAAATATTTCCCTCGCCTGCTCCTGTTGTGATAAGTCATTTTAATTTACATAATTCAATAATGTACAAATTTGGCTGACACCGCACCCCGTTGCCCTTTTAATCAGAGACAGTATACACGAGCGTTAATGCAGCCGGTGACCTTTTGTTTACGGAGCGGTGTCGGCGCCCAGCTGTCCCGCTGCTTGCAAATATGACCGAGCTGTTGACGGCGAAAAGGTTTTTAATTGACTTACAGCCTTCCAGCAGCTGCAGAGAGGTCTGTTGAAACAGTTAATGATTTTGTATCCTTGCCTTAAATATTGTAGAGGATTTTAGTTCCAGCTACCGTGTGTAGATCCAGGCTGGAAATGGTATGTCATGTTGTTTCTGCAACACTAGAGAGACACAGTGTGTGAGTATGGTGTCTATACATGAACAACTATATGGTGCTGAAGTGGTTAGCATCAATATTGTTCTCCTGGACATATTAATGAAACAGTTTTCCATTCTGAAGTGAATATGAAATGTAATTCGCCCACTGGTGACTTTTTTTTTTTTTTGCTTTCTGATTGTTTCTGAGAAAAATGTGGAGCAAAACATGAAAAATCCAATTATTTCTTGTTCATAAATAAATAACCCGCTGTCAAGCGCGGGGTGGATCTTTGGCAACTGTTGGAATGGTTGAACTCCCAGCAGCTTGCAGATAGTTTAACATACAAATGAAGGAAGAGCTGCACGGGCTGAGTCATGAAGTCACTGAGTCACACTGCAGAATCGAGAGCAATCCCAAACTCTGGGATGTTGTTCTGAGAAATGGGGGTGTGTGTAGATAATATGTGTTGTTGTGCCAGTGTGTATCCTTAATGCACCTGAAACACTTCAGATTGCTGCTCTCTGTGGTGGGAGACAAAGGTTATTTATGAGAGGTAAAAGTTGCGTATAGACCTGACCGCGATCGCAGCTTGATGCTGCTGCTACTGCAGGTGGAAGAGAGATGTTTGTGGCAGACTGTGGTTTTCTCCTACTGAGCACAGGCCATATACTTTATGCACAGGATATTCTTTGTGTTCTCCCCCTCCGCCCAGCTGGACAACAGTCACTCCATTATGGCTAGAAAAACTGCATAAAAGAAGGCACTGCAAGACATGTCTGGTACGGTATGGATGGGAAGCTTCACAAGGGCAGAAAAGGTGACTTTCTTTCAGATCACCAACGTGTTGCAAACACGCTCCAAGGGTGGTGAAACCGGTCCTTCAGCCTTCCTCTTCACCTCGCTGCGGTCGGCATCCTGCATCCTAGGAGAGGCTGTGGAGATGGCACACAACAGACGCACAAAAACTAGTTTACACTCTGTTAATGGGTTTTTCTTTAGCAGATGCTGTAACATATGCAGCAGGGAAAGGCTCCGGCGCCCTCTCCGTGACCCCGAAAAGGGACACAGCGGTCAAGAAAAAGAGATGGAGATACTATAACACACAATGTCACTCTGAAGCTAAAATACTGCTTGTGTACTGGCTGGGAAGCCTCATAACCATTTGATAATATCAATTTCATAATGCACAGTTGTTTATTAGGTACACATACAGTAAATGGCAAATCAGTCCCCACTCCATTATCCACAGGTTTTACTGCCAGTTCATCCTTTTATGTGCTACCATCATCACCCATTAGCAGATTGCTAGAAACGCTGCAATATCCACCTGTTTTCAGAACAAAAAACATTTTAGCAGATTTGAAGCAAAGCTCCCCCCACAAAGAATCATCGAGAAAGGGTCAATAAGGTCAGTCACATCCATGCACTCGCTGTATTTAACTGTAATTCTCTGAGGAGGGATGTTCTCCACAGTAACACCAGGCCCGAGGGCAGATGCATAATAAAAGACCATTCCATCAGGCACTACACCATCTGTGTCAGTGTGATGACACCCCGCCATCTTCTCTCCTCTGGTGCTTTTCTGTGTCTTTTCACAGACGAAATTTAAGTAAAAAAGGACACCTAAATTATTCAGCGAAGTCTGGACAGACGGGACAGTGGTCAAACAATGAGTGAAGCTCTGGGGCAGTCAGAAAGGGAAAAATCAAAGAAAATATATGTGTTGATGTGCAGAAACTGGCTTTTTCTTTGTGTATTCTCTTAACACGGTGTGTGGCATCTGTGAAGGAAGAAACTATAAAAACGGTCACCTGAAAAGGCCCAAGGACAGCCGTGAAGGGCCAGCATTACCTGGAGCCAAGCAAGAACTCAAGAAACCCTGAGATAAACAGCCGTTCAGCTGTGTGAGAAGGACGGGTTAATAGAATGAGCAGCGTTTTTTTTTTTAAAAAGGGTTGTGTTTGCACCTTCGCTAGAGGAGGAAAATAATGCTTGGTTGCGGGACTGAAGGTGACTGTGACTGTTTTAGCCCGCGGGCGTCAATTTCCTGACACAAAGTTTGACTGTTACAGTCGAAGGTGGAAGTCTTTAGCGCAGTCGACAAACGCTGGTATGCAGAACTGGCAACCTGAGTGAATGTCATGGCTAAAAATAAATAAATACGTCTCATCATTTCAATACACTACATGCACCAGTAAGAATATACAATAGACAGATGTGTGCGGCAGCACACCTTTAATCCTGCCCTATCAAAACACCTGCAGTCCTTCCAACAGATGTACACGTGCACATAATTCATGTACATGACCAGAGTCATGCACTAAGAAGAATTTGGGGCCGTTTACCTCCATGAATCAGTTTGACTCCGGAGTCGCCATCTGTTGAAAAGCTGGAAATAATGTCATTTTCTCCCTCTTTTTCCTCATTTCAGGCATGTGCGCACACAAACACACACACGTACATGTACACGTACGCACACTTCCTCCTTTATAATTATTTCCACGACAATGATTGGGCCAGTTGATTAAAAAGGGTCTTGTGGGAGCTGTTTCCTGCCTAATGGCAGCTGCATTCTACACAATGAGTTCAGAGTACAAACAATCCAATGTTGCGCACGCAAAACACACACACACACACACACACACCAGTGCAAAAACAAGCTGACACAAACATACATTATGTATTTTTTTTGTTAAAGTAAATGTTCAACAAATACTTAAATTACCGGTAATGAAAACTTTGTATTTCTCGAATTTCCCTGGATTCAGTGAAAACCTGAAAAGACACAAAGTTTGGTTTAAAACTAGTTCCAGACATTGGAGCCTTTGGGCACATGGCTACATTACGTATAGCTGTAAAGGTGGTGAGACCTTTTTACCATTTATCACACTGTAAATAAAGTTTAAAAAAAGCTGCAATAGTGCAAAAACCCGTAAATATGCTGGAAAGAAACTGGAAAGAAAAGACTGCAGCACAGCAGAAACTGGAATTTGCTATCCATCTAAAACGGTTGCGTAGTTGCTATTAAAAGCCCTGCGATCGTGGTCTCATTTGTTTTTGGTAATTACAACAACGCGTCAAAGTTAATGCAATAATGAGTCGTTTCTTTCAGCGTACTGTGGGGACACTTTCCAGTTTGGCTTGTGTCCCAGCTTGCTATCTTTCCTGTAATCATCGGCCTCCTTTTCACACTTTATGGCCTTGCTGTGCGGATCCTTTCTGGCTGCAGTTTGTGCTGTTATTAAGCTCCCACTGTTGGACCAGTGCAAGATTACAGTCAGCTCAGTTCTGCTGCTAAAAAGCACTGATAGCTGAAATTTAGACAGTTCTTTCCATTTAGCAAGTTTATTATTTTTTGGGACTCGCTGTTGTCACTTGCTGTTGTCTATTCTTTTCTCTCTGTCTTCCTATTTCTCTTTCTTCTCTCTGGTGTACCTATGAAGCCATTGTGCAGGGAGTAATGCTAAGCTCGCCCTTCCTTGAGCTGTCAGCAGTGGCTGATATGTTGCTGCCATGAAGGGAAACACAGGCAGATGGGGAAATAAGAGATGAAACAAGAGAGACAGAAGCCTAAATAA
Source organism: Takifugu rubripes (assembly GCF_901000725.2). NCBI lineage: Eukaryota > Metazoa > Chordata > Actinopteri > Tetraodontiformes > Tetraodontidae > Takifugu > Takifugu rubripes. Next base: position 7,930,167 of record NC_042288.1, read on the forward strand.
AGAAAAAGACATAACCGTTTTGGAGGAAAATTGTCTTGAACTTCATTTTGAAATGTAGACAATAACTTGCAGGAACAATTCTTTTCTACACATGCCTTTGTCCAGAGCTGTTTCAGGTGATTTCAACAGATGTGACTTTGGCTAGTGGAGTAAAAAAAAAGTGCAAAAAACAACATTCAGTCTTGACAAGCCTGTTTGGTATGGCTAATTCAAAGCTCGCTAAAACGCATGGCGAATGTTTGACTCTCACAAATGTAATGACAGATATCATCAGCATTACCTGGTGTGTTTAGCTCGTGTGCGGCTGGTTTTCGACTTTCCGGGATGCTTCCAGAGCTGAGTTTTGTCTCTTATGCTGTAATTTCCATTCACACTGTCTCTTCAGCCCTCTGGGGAGCTCGCGATTGTCTGTTTAAAAATCACTCGACAGGCCTGACCCACTTTGAGTAAATATAGGAGCACTTGTCAGCACATCGTATGTTGTTAATGTATTCTAGAGCTCGCTCGTATGGCATATCCAGAGGAAAATGCATTATGTTGGAGGCACAAATATCACTGTCCAACCAACTCCTTTGGTAAAAAAAAAAAAATAAAGATACTACTGGATGTTTGTTTTTCTAATCAAAACAGCATATTTACTGACATCCACGGTGAACAAGAGGAAATTAAGGAAGATTACCCAGTTATTTTATTGATGTTTAAGACATTTGTTTCAACACATATGGAAAACATGTTGTTTTTTTGGTGTGGAGGAAAAAAGTACTGGGTTACTGGGAACACAGTAAAATGAAAATATTCTTGCTCATGACTTGCTAGCAGGTTTGGATTGGACTGGATGTGTCCTTTTGCAGCCTCTGTTATCATGCTGGAGAAGATCTGGGCTTATTTCCTCCCATACACCCAACCGGGTGGAGACGCATGGGACTTGCAGGTCAATAATGATAATAACCAGCAACCTTTGTTCTCACAATCAGGGTTGGCCTTTATTTTGACCTCTGGGGTGGATTTCTTTTTAAAAGTGAAATTCCATCTAATCGGTTTAGACTCATTTGCCCTCTCTGTGTGTGTATGGGGAAGGATGGGGGGGGGCTGACGCACAGCAAAATGTGCACATTCTATGAGGGAGCTGCTCTGATATTCATAAATCCATCCTTCTTGCTTTTTTGTCTGTTCTACGGCAACAAAGACTGACCAAACTCGAGTCTTCTCTCCACTTTGTTCTAGTTATTGTGTAACAACAATGGTATAACCGTAGAAACAGCAAGGAGGCCTCATGACACATTCATTATTCTGTGATGATATTGCATGTTTAAAGTCAGTATTAACGGATCTCAATGGAATTACCAGGTTTACAAGACCCAACTAACAGGAGGTAAAACTAAAGATAGAATCATCCCCGTTTGTTTACAAGAGAGGTTTTAAACAGGGCATCCATGCTGTTTTAATGTGGTGGCTGATTGGTGTTTGAGCCATCAAAGGAGGGAGGAAAGGTGAGGATAAAGAGAACATAGGGGAAAATGAAATGAAGATAGACTTCCGTGGGTCTCATTTATCAACTGGGAGAACAGAATCACAAAATAGCGGGAACAGATTAATAGAGTTCATTAAAGCACAGTGGGAACTATCCTCCTAAGAAAAGGCATTTAAGTAATTGTGAAGAAAGTGAGCTCATGATGGAGGGAATTAGAGCATGGTTGGATTCTGGTTTGGAAATAATTTGTTCTCTAATGAAGGTGAAAGGCGATGATTGGCTGGACTCGTACCCCAGCGAGGTCGGCCATGCCGATATTTGCAGGGCTGACCTCTGTCTCTAAAGGACACGCTCCAGAATTATGGCATTTTTCATGCGTTTGCCTGGATAGCAGCCAGGCATTGTTGCCTATTAAAGGACACAAGAACATAAGGTGTTTAAAGGACAAGCAAGTGGTGAAGGAGGAAGCAGGAGGCACCAATAAAGAGTCAGTTTGCTTCATGAAAAGACTCAAATTTATTTAGCCATTTTCACATCTCTTGAGTTGCTTTTCGTGTCCTCATGAATATTTAAGACAGGATTTTCGTCCATGATCTTATGCCAGATTTTAAAAAGTCTCCACAAACACACATTTGTTTAAGATTCAATAATGAATATTTAAATCTGGGCTAACAACCCCTTTAAAGAATATGCCTTTTCTTTTCTTCTCCCCTTCAAACACCCTCAGCCTACCAAAATAGTCTTTATTCAAATGAAAATCTGACATTTCATCTGTACGCAGCATTATTCAAGGTTTTTTTTTTTTTTAAATAAGGTAATGTTATTTATGCATCATTTTTTCCTGTTTTCTGTTCCCTGAGCTGCTGTTAAAATTGCATAAAGTTTGTCGCTGACACTGTATAAGCCTCCAATACTATAACTTCAGAAAGTCTTTCTTATGCAGTAAAGTGATTTATAGCAGAAATAAAATATCACACATTTTTGTTGTTAGTAATTTCTGACTTGCTGACTTGACATTTCATCTAAAAGACCATGTGCACAACTGTAATAGACTACAAACAGCAATGGGTTCTGCATTATTTTGGCTTAAGTTGCACAATCCTCATTGGGATTTAGGCTACAATAGAAACATAAAAAAGAATGGACCTCAACAAAGTTTGGGGGTTATGTTTCATCATAAATATGGCCAATGTCGCTGTAACAAAAAGCCTTAGTATAGGTGGAAAACCACAACAGAGCACAGGGAACCATTTATCAGCTTGTATTGTGTTCACCAGAAGCAAAACAGGAACATTTGGGGGATAAACATGTGAGTTTTTGTGGTTGGCAATGATCAGAATCTAAGGAAAACACATTGAGCAGATTTGCAAACCACACCTGGATTAAAGAGAACAAGAGGGGTTAAGGTTAGAAAATAGAAAACAAGAAGAACCTGTTCGACCAGATTTTATTGAATTACTTGAAACAATTGGTTTCTGAGGTAAATTCTGTGATTTCAAGAATTTGAGAAATGTGGGAACTTCCTCCAATTAGAATGTCATTTCTGGTGGTGTTGTCCTTAGCTTTGCCAATAATGTAAAGTTTTAAATGTTAATATACCCTCTAACTGACCTTTTATTTTAATAGCACTATGGATTTTTCTTAGGTTGAAAGTATTCAGTGATGTCACTTGCTAATATTTTAATTTCATGCTCCAAGTCACCCCAATACGTTTCTAATGGGACGGGTGGGGGTGGGGGGCATGGGAATGGAAGAAAGAGAGGGAAATTGTGACTGTGTGAAAGTATGAACAAAAGGGAATGAAAGAAATGAATAAGTGTAGGAAGAGAAGTGGAGGTGGTAAGGAAGGAAGAGGGTGTAGAGGTGGAGATGGAAGAGACTGGGAGGGAAGAGAGACCGAGTGGTTTTCATTAGACTTGCTTAGCTGAGCTCAGTGGTTAATAATCAAACTTTCTATTTCTGTTTTTTCCCCTCAATTTGTCATTGAAAACGTGGTTTGTCCTTGATTCACCCTCATGTTTTCCCTTAAAACGGGGCCTTAAATTTAGAGTCAGACTGGTCGCTGGTTTTCATGCAATGATCATAGAATCGTTTAGTTAACAACCACATAAGAGATACATGATAAGTTAAGTCACTCTGAAATGGTGTCTATTACGCAATCTTTTTGCTTCTAAAAAAATTAAATGCCCCGAATTGCGACTGGACCTGAGAAAGGAAAGAAACTGGGTTGTTCTGTGGTCAGGAACAAACCTCTGGATGAGTTTACCTACGGTGACCCCTTACTCAAACATCCAATAACCTCCAGAGAAAACAGATTTACTTCATGTTCTAATGCAATACGATAGCGTGTAACACAACGCAGCATAATGCAGCGAGTGTGTGTTAGTGACAGCACAGGTAGCTGCCATCTGCCTCTTTGGTGTCAGCTGTAGTTGACACACATACATACATACACACATCAATTATTTTACCAGATTATCACCACTTTTAACATTTGAAAGAAGCACCGTTTGCTTTTATGTGCGAGGTCTGCAGCAGCTGTCTGTAAAGTGTCAGATCCCTTCAGCATCGGGGATACACAAATGTTTATTGTATGTCGTTCAAAGGGAGAAAAAGGCCAAGAAGGTTGGAGAGGCTGCTTTCACCCAGGAGATCAGAGTTTTTTTGAAGACAAATGTCAGCGCCGCGTTTGAAAACTCACCAAGGAGGTGCAAAAACTTGAAAGGATCATTTGCCGCGCAATGCTCTCACATTGCTTATGTAAAAACGCTGAATAAAATGTAAATGAAAGATGGGAGGAAATAAGAGGAACAGAAGACAGTTGAGTAAAAAGGTTAAAGATGTGTAACTGCTTGGTGAATGACGGATGTCCTGTTGGTAAAGGTGGACAGAACGGAGCATTTTAGTAAGAATGGGAGATGAATGGAGAAGGTGAAGAGGTGCATCTCCCATCTTTCTAAACGAATGCAGTTTGTGGGTAGTGTTGTGTGATCATGCAGCAGAAACAGACCTCACAGAAGCGACTATCCCATCTCTCTGAAGCTAGAACTGATTGCATAGTCCTCTTGCCGTGCATCACAACCGGAGCCTTGTGTTGAGTTTGCACGCATTATTTCTATTAATTAATAAATAAATGAGTTCAACTCTCCACACGGTTTAATGTGCAGCTCACAGGTGCTGAGACGGGAGGCTCGTTTAGACTGAAAGCGCAGCAAATTTGACTCCCTCCACACCCAGAAGCCGGCTTTGAAGAACGTTGCCAGGGAGGATTTAAACTGCTGATGCCCGAGTCCCTTTCAGAACTGTGCACAAGCATCGACATGCACAGTCCAACCCGAAACATTAAGGAGATAAACACCGAGATGCTGTGATGCATCTCATTTGCGCCTCTTCCAAAACTGTCACGGAGACGTGGGAATTCCTGACTTTGTTATATGCTTTATTCAACAAGTATCCTTTTAGCCTTAAATCCTTTGACTTTCTCACACATTAACTTTTCTGGTTAATGCAGTTTCAATGCCCATCCAGCCATTTATCTTCCATCTGCCACACGCTCCAACATAAATCTTCACTTAGCCTCTCTCATCTGAATCCAAATTTCTCAAGTCCTCTTCCTTTCACTAATAATTATCACCCTGGTTCTCCACAGAATTTAGTCACTGCTTTTCTCATCTTCAGTTTCAGTGAACAAATCTGCAACCAGAGGGACAAACATGATTAGATTCAACGTAAACAACTTTTAATAACATAAAATAATGGACCCCTGGTTGCAGTCAGAGAGAGACAGTGAGCGAGCGAGAGAGAAAGACAGAGAGAGAGCTGGTATAGTTACCTCTGGATGAACCAGAGGAAGGAACATTCATTTACCTTTAAGGTCAGATAGATGTGCTGCTAAATTCTTCATACTTCTCCTCTCTCTCTCTCTCTCTCTCTCTCTCTCTCTCTGTCTCTCTCTCTCTCTCTCTCTGTCTGTCTCTCTCTCTCTCCATTTAAAACCGTTTCCATGTTTGCAGAAATATGGCAGATCTCCTAGTTTGGTCTGTCCCATACATTAAAAGAATGATTTTGTAATTCAATCATTTTGGATCTCCACCCTCAGATGCCTCATATGATTCTCACAGGAGCATATCAAATAATCCCCCCCATCCCCCATAATTACCACCTTTGATTCGTCACATAAAGATTTCAAGCTTCATTTCCTGAGATAATTGAGTTTCATTGAGTTCCACTGCCGCCGATTTCCTCTTCTCTGCTGTCCATACCATAAGTGTTCCATGTGTTTCGAGTTGATATCAGGTAAGTCTTCTTTGTCTGTGGTCTTGCCCAATAATCGACGCGTCATAGGATGACGACATGGGGGCGCCGTGGTTACCCCAGTTGCATCATAGCCTGAAGGTTCTCGGTTGGTGTCTGATGCTTTTCTCCATGAAAAATGACAAATTTCACTGCAGTTTACTTTAGATGACATTGAGCAAAGTAAATATGTATCAAAAAATTAGAAATACAGTATAATAATTACATAAAGTATAACATTTGACCATCATAAAAAGGCCTGGTTCTGCTAGATAGCAGGCAACAGGCATAAATAGCTGCTTCCCCAGGGTGGGGTCAGACATCTAGTCGCTCCTGCAGGGGTCAAACTTCACCATCTGACTGACCAAATCCTCTCAGCTTCCAGCTGGAGGATGAGAGGAAAAAATCTCCACTTTAGCTGAAGATAGATTGGCTGATGAAAACATGCAGCTATTAAGCCTATTTGTCGACAATAACCAGCAGCAACTGAAAAATTGACTGGCGGTGACAATTGTGTCCCCATTAGAATGATTTGCATAATCTTCTGCAGGACGCTGGACCAGAGTCGGTCAGACAAGCCTTTACATCCGTGGCGAAGAAGTTCCCGGGTCTAAAATCAGGCACCTCCCACCTTTTAGAGCTGGTGGAAACATCAGCCCACACGTGCAGGCACGTGCGCACACACACATACCATTTAATTAAAATTAATCTGTGTATCTGAGTTCAGCTGATGTAAAGATCACTCAGAACCTTTAAGGAGACAATTTTCATTATAACAGCTGACTTAAACCATTTCCAGGCTTATCTGCAGTTTCCATCATTCTAATAGCGTCTGGCTGAAATCTTATAACTCGCTTCAGTGACGGCATGTTGCTTGGCTGACTTTCACTCTCTATTAAATTCCTAAAATGGACCAGAGGACACTAAAACTCAGACTCTGAAAATTATATTTATAGCTCGCTCTCTAATTAGACACATCGATAAAAGCTGGGGCGAATAGTCGGCCTTGTAACGTTTTTCATACAATTTGGACATTTATATCATTTACAGCCACAAATACAACTGAAATACAACTCGATGGTACATGCTACACTAGATTTTCATAATGAAGAATAAAAATTGTATCTGCTTGACAAATGAAGGTCCGTTTAGGCAGAATTCTATAAATAAGCAAAAGTTGGTAGTTATCCTGTTTGAGACTATTCCAGTTGTGCAAATCAGTAGGATCGTAATGAGGTGAAAATGAGACTCTGCTGTGTCACTGCCATCATTAAGTCTGAGAAGATAACATATTTTCACATAAAAAGCCTCCCCAGTGCAGCTTTAAAGCTGCCAAGGTTAAGGACTTATTTCCCCTGTGAGGCTTGCTGGGTTTAAATGGGTTTTACACTGTCAAGGTTAAAGATTTTATTCCCGCAGATAATGAAAGGCGCTGCCTGGTGCAGAATCTAAGCATGTAAACATTTCCATCATGTTGTGCTGCAGCATGTTTGCAAGTTCTAAGAGCTTAGTTGGGATCCAACAGTTTATGGGATGCCGGTGCTTTGTCATTGCTGCTCGACCTCCACTCTTCAGTGCATCGATACGGTGTTTAAATAAAGCTCGAAGGTCTTTTCTTCATTCACCACAATATAATGGAGGAAAACAAATGTTCTCAAGAGTGTTACCAGAGACAATGTGATTTTTCAGAAGAGCTGACTACATTTGTTGTTTGGATTGTATTTGCAGTGCCCAAAAAGACAAGAATGGAGGTTTTGGGTTTTTTTGTCGGGGCGGCTTGCATATATGAAACGTACGTGATAAAACTAAAATTACTATAGTTACTATACTATAGTATAGTATAGTACACTATTACTGTAATTACTATATTACTATAATAATGTAAAACTGTAATAACTACACCATCACCCTATCATTTGGGCTTGAAAACCTGGTAAAAACTACAGCATCATATCTTCAGCCGTCCATCACAAAACCAAATGAAATCAGTGGCAACACAAGCTGGTCATGACTGCAGTTCCTTCTAAGGTAGCTGGTGACAAAAATAGCCTCCCTAAGTCTGAGCAGGCTCATAAATGAGGCCACACTTTCTATTAGCAACCGAAAAGTACCACGACTGCACACTTGTACCAACATGGATACTGACATGTTTACTGTCTGGACTGTCAGCTGTGACCAGAAGTCCTGAAGGTAGCAGCCCTGGAGCACGTTCCTTCAGCAACACATTTTCCTGCAGGTCAGTGAGTTCAGTCTGCAGCACCGGAAAGAAAACGCCACAATATTTCATTTAGAATGGAGCAGGGCCTGTCTGCCTACACAGAAGCCATCCAGTTGCTGTTTGAACATTTCAGTCAGCTTCTACACAAAGCAGCCATGAAGTCAGCGACTGCTGTTCATCATCTTCTGCTCAAGCAGAGATGTTCATATGTCGCTTTTTCAAGGAGCGGGCCGTCAGATCAGGTCCCGCTGCCTTGGCCCTGAACCTTGAGGTTTCAATGCTGCGTCCAGCAAAATGACTCAAGCTGCATGCTGTCAGCATCCCTCAAAGGCATGTAAAGCCTGGCCTCGGTAGTCTGCTGCGACAAAAAAAAAAATGCCTCCAAGTCTTTCATGATAGCCCAAAATCTCTCCAGGACCTTCTGAGATGCTTTGCTGCAAGGGTGTTTATGAAACTCCACCCATTGAGTGAAGTTTAGACCTTAGGTTTGAATATAACTTGGAGATGTCTTTAAATTTAAATCCAACTGGCTTTTTGTTTCAGCACAACAACCAGGCTACTTGGAGGGAAGCTTCACCAGAAGGTTCTGTCCGTGTCGTGCACATCAGAAACTGCTGATTCAAGCAGATTTCAGCTGAGGTTTACTCATCGTCATCTCTGGACTTTGGTTCTGTTTCCTCACAATACATCCTTATACATTTTTCATTTTTTATTGAAAGCTTTTTTTTGCCTCTTTCCACATTTGGGCAGCGACTTTCCGACCTCTGCTCAGTGAGTATCACCTTCATACCTCAGAGGGAAACCATCTGCTGTTGGCTGCCAAAACAAACATCACAAAGTCTGGCTTTACCCCCGAGTCTGGACTTTGAGAAAAAGGGGCCCAAACTTGGATTAAAAAGACAAACAAATGCCAAAATGGGACAGACATGCACAGCTTCAGTTTCTGTCTGACCATAAATCAAATCATAAGAAAGTGGGGGGAAGTGTTCCAAAGTTCTCCCAAGATTCATCGTCTGCTGTTGATATGAAATAATCAAGCTGAGGCAAATTGAGATTAGGATGCCCCAAAGAGAAGAACTTAGAGTCAGTCATTTATGTTCTGTAATGATGTGGAGGGATAACATTGTTTCCTTTAACCAGACCGACCACCCGGGAGAAATGACTTGGTCGTGATAAAAATGGGACCATACGATGAATTTTAAGAGAATGGGGGGACGAATTAAAACAGAGGATTAAAGTAAAACATCAGTATTTAGCTTTCTTAATAATGGTGGGTAGGCAAATGACCAAAGGAAAAATTAAAAGAAGAAAGCAACATGTGAAACATAATTTAAGGTATTCTTTCACTGAGCATTCATGCAGTTGGACTGAGACAAGAATAAAGAAAATGCCAATAAAGGCTGTCCAACACAACTTAAAAAGACATCAGGACAGAAAAGACAGCAGAGTTAATATGTGACATGCTGGGGGATGTTTGTTTTCCAATGCAGCAGATAATAATGGATAGAAGATAAATTAGGATCACTTTATCAACTCGGCGAAGCTAAAACACGACTTGAATTTTAAATTGGATCTTAGAAATAAAGTCTAAGCTGGGGGAAAAATGATGAAAGAAGGACAGAGTAATGGATTTGAAGAAATAGCCAGTAGCACTGAATTTCAATATGAAGTAAAAAGGAGACAGAAAAAGAAATAAGACAAGGCATAGATATGACTTGGAAGTTGAAGTTAGTGATTGTGAACCCAAATGCAAACCCACAAGGCATTTCTACAGGCAGCTCACAACCCACGGCTATCTCTTTAAACCAGGCTCCATTCTGTGGCCAAGTACATAATTATAGTTTGTGGCTAGCCAATAGCTAATTAGCATCTTAAAAGAAGAGATAATAAAAAAATAATTGGGCAGTTGAGGACGGTCATCTTTGAAGATTAACTAAAAGGTGAATATTATCGGTGTAAATGACCTTTGTCTAACCAAAGCTTGCACTGAATAAAGCTGGTGATGGGTTTAGTGGCCAAAATTGGACACTTTATTTACATGCCGATTCATTTTCACCAAAGTCACCAAAATTAAAACCGAATCCTAATTTCACAAAAACATACCCTGGACATTTTTTTTAAATTTATTAAATTAATACTGGAAAAAAATAATCATTTTGAATGTTATAAACCTAAAATTGCATGGTATCATTATGATAAAATGAAGGTAAAGCACTTACCTAGAAAGCATACCCAGTTTGAAGCAGAAATTAGCAGCTCAAAAAAGAATGTAAAGGCATGCGTGAGGATTTGTGATTATCAGCAAATGTCATTTATGTACAAAGGTTTGGATATATAAATAAATGTATATATTTATAATGATAATGTTTTGATTTTCATAGTTTATTAACGCAATCCCTTTAGCCGCCACCCAGATGCTAGCTCTGGCACAGTAAATTGAAAATATGGATGTGGTATCTCTTATCAAAAATCTCCACCTGCTGGTGTGATTGAACTCAAAAGTCCACTTGGACACGGAAGCTGGGCACAATCACAGGGAAGATCTCTTGCTTAACTTTAACCTTGGTGAGGTCTCAGACCCCTGGCCCTCCATTAACCCAACTTCACCTCCAGCAGACATGGGGAGGAATGTTCAGATGGAGCAGCAGGAACCCTTCCAAAGCAACAGACTGAGGGAAAGACACCAAATGAAGAGTGTAATTAATGAATTAGTGGGATAATGAGCGGGGTAGCTTTTCCAGATCAGTGGTGGAGCTGAAGATGTAACTTGTTCATGTACAATCAGTAATCTGCAGCAATAGACGGGTGATTGTTTTTGATTAAACTTTTGAAATCCGTCTTTCCTCCCCCGTGTGTGATCGCCGGCAGGTCTGCCTGAAGGAGGACGGCCTAGCCAGCTGCATTCCACTGTGGATCACGATTCCTATTCAAATACTCTCATTTGCCAAAATGGTCAGTGGACTTTTATATCTTCCGTTTTATATCTCAGCCTCTACGTCGGGGGAGATGTTCCTGCCCAAATGTCCGCTCTCCCCGGATTTCCTGAAACAAACTTGGTGCAAATGTTGGTGAAGTTAAACATTTTGTTTTGAGAGGAGCTGAAAAAAGAAGGGGAAAAAAAAGAAAAGAAATGAATGAAAATCCCAACAAAGCTTCTCAAAACAAGATAATCTCAGTTTAATCTCTTATTTGTTGAACGAAAGTACAAGAGAGCAACAGCTTTATGTAAGTTTAATCTCTTTTCCGAGAACAAGGAGTGTGTTTTATCCTCTTGGCTCACTAACGGCGAAAACAAATCCTCAACAACACAGAATGCTAACCTCATTAAGTTCTCCCAGTTTTATCTTGTGGATTCAGCCGAGGTTGCCATGGTGCAATAACCCAACGAGGCAATATGCCAGTCTTGTCTTGGCTCTAATTAATTGGGATGGTGGGGCGTGAGGATGGCGTGGTGTCCACGACGTGTCATCTTTTTGCAGGATCATTGTTATCATGCTCGCTCCTCATAAAGCTGCCAACAGGTCTGAAGGCGTATTCAGCTGCATTTCTCATCACCTTACAAGGAAAGTGTTTATTTTTAACTCAGTTGAGGGCTGTGGCTTCATTCTCCACGATGCTAGATCAAGATCTCTAAGATAAGCGAGTTAGTACACAGAGTTTTAAGCATTGATTTGAGGTTGACACATTAAGAAACCTCCGATGCTTCTTGTGTGATTGGAAAAGTCGGCGCTGAATTCTGATGTGACTGAATCTAGCTTGATGTTTCCAAACTCGAAAATGTTGTCTGAGGATCATCAGTTAAACTTTATGAGAATTTCTGCCTGAGGTCGGCGAATTGTAATTCAGGCTCATGTATCCTGCTGCAAGTATCTGTTGACATCTAATTGCTGTTTTTTAAGTTTATTGAATTAATTTCAAGTGCTCTGCCATAGTAGATGATCTAAACTAAACCCAAATCCAACCTTACCCAAAATAGATCTAAAGTCCTGAGACCCAGCCAAAATGTCCTCACTTTTCCAGTAAAATGTGTACTCTGGTACACACCAGGTGCACGTGCAAGAATACACACATTAATGAAACTATTATGACATTATGAAAGTGTTGTGACAGCATTAATTAAGCTGTTTTCCTGCTCACAGAGGAGACTTTTTTTTACAGAGCCATTGCTCAGGAAATTATCTGGCTGGGCCAGATAGAGGAAAACGGAGAGGAGGATGGATAACAGCAGGTGAGAAGATTCAAACATCAACCGAAATCGATACAGAAAACAAATGGGGACCTAAAAGATGTCAGTCGATTTTCTTATAGAAAGAGTCCAAATACAAATATGTGTGTGTATAATACTTTACATGCTGTATTTGCTTCCACGTGTAAGTTCTCTGTGTGTGAGGACCGAGTCGTGTACATATTGTCAAATGTATGCAGCATCCACCAGCCAATGCCATTAATCCATATCAAAAATTCTCTGACTCACAAAAAAAGCTAATAACGCAATCTCTGCTCTTTGTAGCAGGTGGGGACTTTGGGAATTGGATCTCACACACACATACGAGCACACACACGAGATGATAACCAAACATCTCCTCCAAACAGCTTGGGAAATGGAATATCAATCCAAGCTTGAACACAATATGTCATGGTTTAATTCATTGCAGCTTCTTTAGATGTTTTCTCGTTCGGAGTATCAGCGTTGCAGCTGTTCGCTCACTCCGTGCTCAGCTAACGTAATGCTACAGCCTTGTTTTAAATAGCAATCTTTCAGAGGCAATTGGCCCTATCCTGAAAGCCACCACATCTTATGCCATCCGGTAACAGCTTTCCCAGGATTCTGATAGGCTAAGATGCCAACTGGCTAACAATGATGTATAGTTTATTTACTGAGCTGAAACAGGGTTGTAAAACCATGTGGAGGATTTCAAAAAGCAGGTATTTCTCCTGGAGCGGCAGTAGTATAAATCCCTTTGTCCTTTCTGTCCTTGCTTGATTAATTCTGGAATGATCTTCCCAATTCCATTTTGCTTTTCATGTACGTATATTTCAGGGTCAGGTACAGGTGTAATATTAGGGAAAAAGAGGCACATTTATGCAGAAAACCAAGCTCAAACTAAAGTTTAACCCCTTGACATCTTGTCACAGATTTGGGGCCTCATGAGGGTATGCTGTGTCTTAGTGTCGGTGTCCTTGTCAGATGATCGGCTATTAAGACCTGTAGACAGGTGGTTTTATCAGTTGTGGCCAGGGCAAAGTGTTTACCTGATGATTTGTGTGTCTCCTGTATTTTAGCCAGGTTTGACCCCCATTAACACAGCAGGAATGACTTTTTGACTCCTAAAATCTCCCATGACCTCCCAGTTCCTGCTGGCCATCTAATTAGGCATGGAAGAGGTAGAACAGGGCAGAGGGATCCGAGCTTTATCATCGCTAACAAACAGACATTCCACGAGATGGGAACCCGCAGCTCATGGATATTTGGTTTTACCTTATTTTTGTTGATTTTTATTCCTAATTGCTAGAAATTCCATTTGTTCTGCATTCTGACAGACCTCTGGTGTGTTTCGCCGTGGATCTGTCAGGCAGATAGTTGTTGATCTGCATGTTTTCCCTTGCTACACATCAAACGTATGCCTGAAGAGAATTGCCTTTTGTTGCTGATGAATTAGAGTTGACTTCCCTCTATAAGCCTTTGCTGCATGGGGGGGGTCACACGAAAACCCAAGGACGTCACAGAAAAATCAGCTTTCGTTCGTAAAGGAAACATATTCTGTCCCATAAAAAAAAGACATCAAAGTGTTCTCTTTTTAATTTTGTGCTTTATATGATTTTCAAAAACAGTCAATATCATTTTATCCCGGAGGTTTTGTGCTGCTGTTTTAGTGAGCAGGTTTCTCTGGCGTGACGTGCCAGACAATTAAGTTTGGTTAAGGTTTGTTGCTGTTTCTTCCACTCGGGGAGGGGGGGGGGGTCAAAAAAGCTGATCTGTCTGTGCACAGGGAACACAGAGAGGGAGAGAAGACAGGTGCCATCGGCCTACCATGATGAGCAACTCTGACTCACACACACGCTATAGAACACAATAATAACACAGGGCCTCTGATCACCTCCACAAATCTATTTTCTGTCTGCGAGGAGCAACATGAAAGCTTTGTCAACTCACTTCACTCTCTTCTGCGGGATTTAATTGGGTCCTTCCAGTTTACCACTGAGCTGACGGCTCGAAGCAATTACAGACACAGACGGTCCCCGGCACACTACTGAGGAGCGCTTGATTTTCAGACAGCCACACCTGTGGGGCACTTGTCATCTATAACCCCAACAGCAGAGGGGTGCTCCCTTTGTTGACAGGCCCAACTGTTGCGTACATGTCAGACAAAACGCTCTGCAAGCGGTGCTGGTTTTCACACCTGAAAGTCATTTGTTCTCTGATCTTCAATGTCTGTGTCGGCGATGGTCCGGCGTTATGAAGCGGCATTTAAAGCCGGCGCTTTGGAATAAAGGGAGGGATTTTTTTGGCAGAGCAATGCGCGAGAGCAACACTCGTGCCTGCCGAACATGTGTAAATGCACTTGATTTTCATACAGCTGCTTTTGAGAGGCACTTTTTTCATTTCAGTGGAGGCAGCTGAGGGATGATTGTTGTACACAGTGGCTGGCTGGGGATACTTGATGCAGCACTGAGGAGAACTTGTTTATTTCCTTTGTGTCTGCAGGGCATAGGCTGATCCCTATAAATGGAAGCCACTTTGAAGTGAGAGACTTTCCCCCCCTTCATGTTCAATCACTGCAGAATGCTTGTTTGGTTGACAGGAATTGCTCAGAACACTGGAAAGCAGAAGAAAGAGAGGTTTTCTGATAACTGGCAAGATGTCTGAATGGATCGTAGCTGCAGCTGCACGTTTTTCTGTGAGAAGACTTCAGTTACCAGGAACACACGGCGCCCCTGAAAGTGTAGAACGTTTCTCATCCTCTGTTATGTGCTGTCTCATACTGTGGTAGCTAGACCATTATTTTAGCTGCGAAACTTACATCCTTTTATGAGATTTTGTTGTCTCCGTTAAAGGGTCCCACTGTTTCTGTACGTTTAATGACAAATAAATTCAAGTTATTGACAAGATGTTGAAATAATGGATCATTTAGCAGCTAAAGAGGCAGATATTTCTGCCAGAAGTATTATCTCCCAGAAATATTAGCACGACGTTAACCGCATGGCCTGAAACAAGAATCCAAATAAAATCAAATGGCACCGTCTGTGGTGGCTTGATGTTGACTGTGGCATTACTAATTTATCTCCCCATTTCTTCTCTGCTTCTTTAGGACATGAGACCTGGTAAAGAAAACGGTTAATGCTAATTTGTTGGCACACTTATACCTAACAAAGACCACCCAGCCACGTGCATCAATCTGTTAGATGTTTTCTGGTGAAGGATGGAATCCTGATTTACATTTGCTAGAGATGAAAAACACAGAACGCAAGAAAATATATGGTCGATTGATGAAGTGACTGAAATATTTGTTTTGTCCTTTCTAAATTTGTAATTTGTTCAAATAATGTAGTAAACTAATGGTAAGGCAATGATTTAAGCATGTTATCAAAGGCTGTAAATCAATGTAGAAAGCAGGAAGAGAATGGAATTCAATAAACATACATCAACACAGCAAGTGCAGCAGCACCGGGTACATTTTCATGCATATAAATGTATTACTTTACTCCTATGGGAGCATATATGCTGGCCTATTTTCATAGCTTTAAGTATTGTTTGGGATATTGAGCTCTCTCTTGTCAGTTTTACCAGCTAGCCACCCCTGAGTTCACCACTGGAGAGAGGTTTAAGTCATGATAAATGCCTCCATCCATTTCAACTAACACATGGGAGCCTGGTACCCTGGAGTGAGGTCTATACATCTCACTCTATTCTGTATCCCACCCCCCTCCCATCATGTTTTTCACAATTTTTATCACTTCTGTGTTCAGGGGTCCTCTCTTCTTCTTGACCTTTCAGCAAGTTAATCTCAGGTCATTAGTTGGTCATTTGTCATCGCCTGAACATTTGGGAGTGTCATGCCTGTTGTCCTCCATCCCTCCCTTTTAGATCCATCTCTCGCATCTCTTTTCTAACCTCACTTCTGCTCCACTGGCGGGCCTCAAGGCCCTCTACTCCTCTCCCTTTCATTTTCCCCAAAGTGCTGATGGACAGCAAAATGCAAGGAAAGCCCGAGGAAAGGCTGTGAGGCAAAAGCGAGTGAGCCAGGAAAGGAGATACTTGAAGATTAAAGACTAACTCAGGGGAATAATCTACCTTCAAGGAATATCATTAAGAACAACTACAGTCATTATTTACAGCCATATAAATTGTCATATGGGTTGGGAAAATTTAGCAAGTCCTTTCCTGTGGCTAATGTTTAGCTTAAAATCATTAGGTCATGTGGTCATTATTGCTTCTGGCCCAACTCTAAATCAATATGCCAAAACATAAACTGTGCAGTAAACAAATAGGTGTTAAATTAAGATACAATACAGCCAACCCTTCCAGTTTTTGCTAAAAAGATTATTATTGCTGTTGCTATTTCATCAGGCAGGCTAGATATCCAGTATGTCTCTCTGACAATTCAGCTGTTCAAGTGTTTTCATTTCTTCTTCATGTCCGACTTTTTTATTATGCATTCTTTTAAAATCGAATTAAGTTTCTGCATTTTGGTCACACACTTCTCTCTGCCATCAATTATGGTTCAGTCGATATTTCCTTTCAACGGTTACTCCGATTCCCACATTCTAAATTCACGTTTCTCGCCATTAATGACCTTTTCCATTAGGACAGTGTGTGAGGGAGCTTATTGGCCACCCAAGTCATAAATTCTGAAGCAGCAAACTAATAGATTATTCAATTAGAGAAGCACTGTTTGGATTGAGCAAAATAGAAGGAAGACTGGTGAGAGCAGCACTGTGGCCAATGTCTAATTCAAAACTAAACAATTGTTAACCAGAAAAACACTGACATGGCTACAGATGTGCAATCAATCCTCCTTCTCAAAATTACAACGATCATGCATTTGTCCCTCCAAAATCATCTGTCTCATGACTATAGAATGCTTTATACAATGACAATCAAAGACAATCTTTGAGAATCCCTTAGGAATGGGTGTAAATACCCTTCATCCATCCCAGTTAAAATGCTCATCGTGTGGTTTGAGAAACAGTTTGTAGAACCTTATGGTGAAATATTGGGGGGGGGGATGAAGTTTCATAATTTTTTTGCAATCTCTTTTTTTTTAGAACACAATCTTTTTCTTATAGAATGTGCCAAGATTTTCAAGTTTATACTGGACGTCCTTCATCACAGCTTGAAACATGTTAATGGTGCTCACCTGAAAGCCTGAGGCTCAGATCACTCAATAAAATTTCTGTTCCTGACATTGATGTTATTTTATCTACTAACAGGCAAATACAGAATTCAGTTTTTCAGTTTTCAGTAACAGGTTCAGACAAGTTTTAAAGACTGAATAAATATATCCGGCACATCTTCAGAGTCCAGCCACAGAAACAGATGCCAGAAGGGGTCGGAACCATTCGAGAGTAGATTCTTCACTATGTTATATGTTCATGTACAAATATTATTGACTCCAATTAACCAGCGTTGTCTTCTGAAAGGACTTGCCATCTTAATAATGCCGACCTTCCCGGATGTCAGTGAACCTCACCTTAGTTGTTATCCTTGTCATATCAACAGTTCTGCAGTGAGCTGTAAAAACAGCTCTTTTCACACAAATAACCTTGTTATTAGCAAAATTAAAATGTGTTGTAAAGACTGTAAGCATTATTATTGAATGTGTTAATGATATTCTATTTTACCCTTGTAATCAGTCTCTAGGGTACCTCAAATCAGAGGGTTCTGTAACTTCATACATATGTTAACAAAGTGCTAACAAGCCTCCTTCAAGCTCTCTTTGTATAGATTTCTTAAAATTAGAACTTGTACCCTCAGCAGCATTTAATTGATGCACCACGATGGATTCTTGTGAAACTTTGCAAAGAGGTAAACAAAGTCTGGCAACGGGCCAAAGGCAGATGAGGTAAGAAGTTAGAGGAGAGGAAGCATCGAAGGTGGAAATATGGGTTCAGGCAATCTGCGAGAGGTCACCACTCTGTCGCTCTGGTCGTCTCTGTGAAGTTAGACACATGAGCTCCACGATGGATTGAGAGGCCTCTGTAAATGAGTGTGACAACGATCACACACGAGGTGGCTCCAAAATAACACACACACACACACACTCTCAGGGGGATGTATTGAGCCGTTATGAGTCCTTGGTTTGACGTGCCGTCTGGTCTCAATTTTCACCTTCTTGCTTTCGTGCCCATCATTGCAATATCCACCGTTTCCAAGAACGTGAGTGTGTGTGTGTGTGTGTGTGTTTTGGTGGTGTTGTGGGGTGTGTGGCTGTAAGAGAGGGCAGTTAGGAAGAGAACTGACAGCAGCTTGTCAGAGATAAAACACATCTGAAGGTGTGATTGGTCTTAAAGGCTTCAATTCATTCTGGATCACCTTGTGTGCCCGTGTGAATGTTGTGTCTCAAGTTTGTCGTCTTTGTTCCTGTGGCTATTTATCTCCACTATCTGAAATATCTTGGAGTGTCTTGGGTCAAATATTTTTTTCAAGTTCCTTAATCCTTTAAGTTCCTTAAAGATGTCCAACACATGCATTTATATAAAGGACCTGAATAGCAACTACTTCCACCTTAAATGGTGTTAAAAATATATAAAAGTTATTTGAACTGGAGATTATGAAATGATCGGAGGACTCTGGTGAAATGAGCACTAAAGTCTGGCTCTTGATTTAAAGCTCATTTTTTTAAAGCAGACCCAGGGCAGGCATTGGATTATATCATCTCATCAAGCCGAGGAATGTTTTCTGTGAGGAGCTGGGGAGGAAGCTCAGGAGAGGATGGTCTTGGCATCCTTTCTGACACTGCTGCCCCCCACAATCAGGGCAAAATGGAGCCAAAAAAGAGACATGTCACAATTGTTCAATTGTTCATATCTTCCCCTCGGTGAAGGTTGAGAAGCGTCAGCGTTCAGGTTTCTGTGCTTTCGGCAGGTCTTAATTGGCCTGGTGACAACTGCTTTGCCATTAGGGTCGACTTTGACAGGCTGCTGCACAAACTGTTTCTGCGTTCTTATATAACAAATTAACACAAACGTGCTGTCTACACCAGCAGCAGGGCCGGCGGCGGGCTGCATGCTCAGTGCCTGACTTCCTTCTTCAGCTGCAGCATTCCCATTGTGAGAGGGCGTTACATCAGGGAAAGCAGATAGAGCTCATTGAATAAACATGGTGGGCTCAGCACGGAATTTGCGGTTGAGAAAATCCCATCGTGTGTGTGTGTGTGTGTGTGTGTGTGTGTGTGTGTGACGTTTTTTCCAGAATGATGTGGCTCGGGAATACTCACAGTCTCTATTAAGCTCATCCCACCCCCTTATGAAGCCAACCTGATGCAACAGTTTACCAGCCCTCACTACTGGCTGCTGTTAGCCATGATCAAAGCACTGCCCATCTCTTTGTCTTCTAACTCCCTCTTTCTTTTGCCCTCCTCCATTTCTAATCCAATGCCCTAACGCTGACTCATTTCATCAATATTCTTTTCCCTTTCCCACTCTCACTTTCTCAAACACATTGCCCCCCCCCCCCCCCCCCCCCATCCCCGTATAATGTCGTCAGATGCTGATCAAAGGACTGTCGCTCTCATTTGCTCGGCCTCTTCAAGGCCTTTTTAGCTAACAGACTGTGGGCTTAATGAATGCTGCGGCTTTGTTTGATAAACTACTACAGATGTTACATGCTCTGCAGACATACCTGATGAATGTCGTGACTGCGCACAGAGGCTGCACATGAGATATGACAGGCAGGCGATGCCACAGTCATCTTTCAGGAGCCACAGATAAACTTTGGAGATCCATTACCTCAACATTATTCAAATCGCTTCATTTTTCATTTTAATATTTTTTGCCCTTCCAAATTTTAGGGTTACATTGGCAGCCATCCCATGAAAATAATTAGCATAAAGCCACACGACCCCCACAGAAAGTGCATCAGCATCAGTCCAGGAGCAAAAAGCCTTTAAACACAGCAAACTCTGTCAGATATGTGTCAAAAGGAGGGATGCACACATGCACTCACGGTTGGTGACAGAAATGGTTTGGCTGCGAGGAGGCGACTGTAAACGTGTGACATCGAGCTCACCAAGAAAATGGCCGCCCGACCCCTTCTCACACACACACACACGCACACGGAAACAGAGATTGTCAGGAAGCAGAGTAGCAGTGCCAAGGCAAATGAACCCGCTTGAAATGCAATTCCCGTAACCCCGTAAACACGCCACAACATGCACACAAACACACAAAGTCTGGCTGAGGAGTCCCAGCTTTCTCATTACAGCTGATGGATAGATTGAAGATTGGGAGGTGGGATAGAGGGTGAAAAGTGATCAGGAACTAAAGAGTGAAGGGA
Organism: Takifugu rubripes; assembly: GCF_901000725.2. NCBI lineage: Eukaryota > Metazoa > Chordata > Actinopteri > Tetraodontiformes > Tetraodontidae > Takifugu > Takifugu rubripes. The sequence continues at coordinate 7,950,645 of NC_042288.1, forward strand.
AGAGAACAGAGGTGCAATTTGAGGTAAAAAGAAGGAAACAACCACAATAATGTGAAGGAGTGGAAACAGAAAGATGATGGAGAGAGAGCAAGGGATGATGGGAGATTGTGTTGAGAGCTGTATTAGACACTGTATGGCGGCGATGGGATTAGATAGAGTGTGTGTGTGTGTGTGTGTGTATGTGTGTATGTTTCTCTCTCCCACAGTGGAAATTGTTGTCGGCAGGACCCCAAATGACTGTTTTCCTGCCTGACAGAAGATAACAGAAAAAAAAATACTAACAAGGGAGCATGATAGGAGGAGAGAGATGACGGTGGGAGGATAAAGGTAAACAGAAGGAGAGATGGATGTGGACAAAAAGGAGAGAGGAGGGTTTAAAAGTCACAGATCATTGGCATGAATACATGTTATCTGGAACAATATTGACTTTAACCATCAGGCTGTCAGCAACATGCTCAGTATTTCCAATTCTTGATGAATGAACGGTTGATAATGTGACTGTAACTCTTGGAAATGATTTGGGTTTTTTAAAATCCTGACATGGTCTTGGCAGTTATGGTCCGAGAATATAAAGGCCCAACTGTTTCAGGAAGTACAAGAACTTTATACGCATAACGTACCTGTTGATTCATACAAAAAATGATGTTTGATTCCAAGTGAAAACAAAATGAGAAATGGCAAGAGAGGGTTAATGTTAGCCTTCAGCTGTGTTATTTAGGCCCGTCCAGTTCCCATCTGTGCTCAAATTCAACCAGCCCACATTTGAAAGAAAAAAAAAGACATCCAAAGCAAGGTGAAAGAAAAGGCTCCACTTTGCTTCTTTTGCAGTGGTGGCGACATTGCCCTTCAGAGTCTAATGTGTTTTGAAAGAGGTGACCATAAAATGGAGGCAGACACATTCACAGTGGGCTGGCACATAAATAACACACCTGAGAGGTTGGGGGGGCAACAGACAGGAAACCTTCAAAGCAGCGAAAATACAGTAAAACCTTCCATACAGTGGGAACCTTCCTAAATGTGCATGATATGTGTGTCTAGAAATGATCATTTCACTCTAACGATAACGAATCCTGCACAGGTGGCAGATGACCCCAATTGACTGGATCTGATCCGGCGGCTGCAGATTTGCTCCATCATGCATGCAAATGCTGTGCTTACCTGCAGCTCTAGGGTGAAATATTTATTTATTTATTTGGACAATTTGTTTTCTTCCTGGTGCAATCGTGCAAGTGCAGACTGGCACGGCTTCCATCAAAAAAGAGTATTTAAAGATCGGTGTTTTAGATCTTTGAACAGATCAACGCTAAAAAGAAAAGAGATGCATTTAGCAAAGAGCTTTCTTTAGTAGTGGCTCGTATGATAAATGACAGAGGGTGTTTTTGTCTGTCTCCGTGATGTGTGCACCAAAAGAAAGGAAGAATAAGGTCTAATGGCCTCACTTTTATTTCACCCCTGAGTGGAGGAAAGCAGTTAATGACCTCCCCGGCTCCTCTCTATCTCCGTGTCAACAGACACAAAGGCCTAAACATTAGGAGGAACTCACCACTTGATTAGTTTTCGTCCATTCGGTGCCAGGAATATGTCATCGGCGTGTCATCAGATGAGGCTTGGGTCAAGTGAAGAAGGTAGAAAGAAAAACAAGCAGAAAAACTGGCTAATGGTGTAGTAATACTGTGAGGTTCTACCTGTGTGCTGGAACAGAGGACTACAACACGCCGTGCTCTAGGATCTATCCCAATAATAAAAATGACCGCTGCACGTGTAACATCCAGACCATCTGGTAGAGTTAACTGGTCAAACTGGACCAGCGTCCTTTTCTATGGACAGGTCACCACTGGTTGCACAGACTGACAGGTGTGTGTTTTTGTGTACATGCCTGTGTCTTCTTCAGGGATGTCTGGACACACTGATCTGATCAATTGCCTCTAAAAGAGGAGAAAGCTGGAAAAAGAAGAAAGATAAGTGGGTCATGTAACAGGTAGACTGACAGGAGGTCGTGGGGACAACTGGGATGAGGCACAGCATGAGGGGAAGCGAAGTGACAGCCGCGGCTTTGCAAGCAGACCTATAGGAAGTGGAGGAGAGGCTGATAGAACAGGACTTGAGGGTTGAAAGCAGCATGGAAGGAGAGGAGACTGAAAGGTGACAGGAATACTTGGGGGTGACAAGAGTGGGTGAGGGCACAAATGACAGAAAGAGGCTACAGGGGGTGACGACGTGAGGGAGGAAGCTTTCATGGAAGAAGGCACAGAGAAGTAGCAGGTGGGAGGCTTACGGGAGGTCAGAAATAAAGGGCACCACTAAAGGTTGGAAGAAGAGGCTGTGAGCAATGACACCAAGAGTTATGGAGGGAAAGAAGCAAAGCAAAAGCCGAATGTTCCAGCTCTAGCTGTGATGCCCTTCACCTCCCGTAATCTCTGTTCCTCCCTCAGCTACCAGGTACGTCTGCGCGTGTGTGTGTGTTTCAGAGCCATGAGGGTGCATCAGACAGGAACGGAGGCCTCCCAAGACACTTGCCCTACTGTAGCTCCAGTGGTTTTCAGGCAGCAAAGAGCTCGGAGGGCTCTCCCAGAGTGACGAGCCTCCACAGCAACCTTTCCACCAGGCCGCCTGTCAGTCAGTGTTTTCTGTTTCAGCTCATGCCAAGAGGAAGACTCACAGAAATAGCAAGCTCCTCGTCTGTTGCAAGAGTGATGCCTCAATCTTTTGCATCCTGATTCTGGAGAACAGCCAAAGCAACTCAGCGCGTCTGGCTCATTTAACAGAATCAAGCACAAACCCATCGGATGCTTCAGAGATTTCTACTGAACACATTGCCAGCGTGTGTAGACGGCTGTGTGTTTCACTTCAATCGGGCATTTGACATCGTTATGATCAAACAACAGCCAACAAGACTTTCAGAAGTCGGCAAAATATCTGGTTTATTGGCAAAATTGGAAACAACAGTAAGTGAATATAATATCAGCAAACTTTAAAATAGTGTTTGCTGATAAGAACTTTTCTTGGTCTCCGTTTTATTCTATTAAATCTGACGATTAAAAGACCTTGTTGTTAATATTTGCAGTAAATATTCGGGTAAATCGTTGCCTTTTGCATCGAGGAATGTTTCATTTCATAACAGTTGGGTAGTGACTGATTCCCTTAAATCAGAACTAAGATAGCTTTAGATGCACATGTGTTTGTGCATGTGTGTGTGACCTATTTTAGCCACAGCTGTCTGTGAGTAGAGATGTTCACTGCAGCATACAAATGATGTCAAAGGCCAGAGAGGGCTGATTAAAGCCAACGTAACAGAGATAATGTCAATCAATTCTGCCACTAAATGCAGGTTTGCTAGTCAAGCAAATGCTGTCAGATCACTATGAGCTGGGAGAGAACCAGAGTTCCACACTTCTAATAGTGCTAATACTTTGAATAATATGATGAAATAAATGAATTTCTCCCCATATTCTGCATCACCATGTTTGACTGAAATACATTTATATACTGGAGCTTAAATAAAAGATAATGAGAAGAAAAATCTAACGTTTAGACATTCAACCTAAATTATCCATTTGTCTGTAATTCAAAATAATTCCAAGCTTTGATTTGATTCCCACAGAGAATATTTGAAATTAAAGTAATTAAATAACAAAACTGAGTGTGGCTGCATACTGTTGTGATATTGAACTGAACATGGCAGAAAACAATCAGTATATACTTTATCCCATTTTCTCCTGAACATACAGCCTGTGGTGGTTTTCTGCCTGATTTCATTTCATTCTCACTCCTCTGCGCTAAATATAATCCAGATTGTCGTAAACTTTATTTCTGCTTTAATTAGAGGGAGCCAAACTTGTACCGCTAATCAAAATCCTCCTGCCTTTTCTCACAAGCTGGGTTTCACAACAGAGCGTGCAGGACAAACGGATGTTTTCTCCCTCCTGGAACAGAGACAGATTTACATAAAGCATTGATGCAGCACATCAGAAAACAGACTCTCATCCAGGATATCCAGCTCCACCCTGGTGGGCCTCCATATTCTCGAACAACATGATACCATGGGTTAGGGTGCACAAGCTACAGTGCATTTGATGCCTGTTGTGGCCGCATTTCACCATAACCTGCTGATCCTTTAAGTCCATTGCCATCATGTCTTGGAATATAAATCCACCATCCCTGCTGTGCTGCTGCTATCACAAGCCCAAAGGTTCACAGCCACTCTGAGGACTTGAACCCTGCGCCAGATGCACGGGGTGAACTTTCACCCTTTGAGCTGCTGTGCTCCTCCACGGATGAACGTGGGATTTTTTTTTTTTTTTTAATATTTAATAAAATAGCATTAAAGTACCACAGGTAGCAGAGGCCCGAAGGTAAACAGCTAATGAATTCCCTCTCTCCCTCTTGGACCAAATCATCCAAATAGCAACCGGCACCTCCGGCTCAAAGGCAGACGGATGGCACAGATCCAGGGAGAGAGAGCGAGAGTGTGGAGAGGGGTAGCAAGAGAGGTGGGTTTAAACGAAAGAAAGGTAGAAGAGTGGAAATGAATAAACAATAGAAGCAATAGAGAGAAATTGGGTAGTGGTGATTTATGGCATAGCTAATAAAGACCTTAAAAACATCTGAATCTGAAGGACTTTGTCACATTTGATATTGCAACAAAGTTCTACACCATTTATTAGTTTCCATGTTGTCTTCTCAGAAGGTCCAACCAGAATCCGGCCACACAGCTGAGATCTCGCTTTCATGTTACCAATTAGCCAAAAGGATGTCCAGCACAGCCAAAGATTTGAACTAAAAATAAAGGCTTTACTTCAACAGTGGACAGATCACGCTTAAAAGACTCATCATCAACGTGTGTCAGGGTCGTGGCATTTCAAAGCATCCAAGCGGGTTGCATCCCCCGATACTCTCCGGTTTGTTTTTAATGCACTTTTACATTATACAAATGGTTTTCCTCTGAAATTTGAGGGTGTACTTTGTTCTGAGTGGCTGCTTTGTTCGGAGCCTTCTTGCATTGGCTGTCACCTCCTCTCCTCAGAGGTGGTCTGTGGGCCATGAAGGTTGCTGTCATGTGCTTTTAATTGATTGCTGTGGCAGCAGGATATTTTCACATAACAAAGATCATGTTCCTTTTACACATTTTCCTTTGAGTCAGGTTCATATGATGAATAATATATGAAATAAAACTATTTTTAGGATGAACATAGGCTCAGAGGATGGTGCAGCATTCCTGTTTCTGTATTTGTTGGATAAAATAAGCTCAGTGTTTGTCTTCTCCCCACAGTTTTTATGTCAACTTATTAGCTTTTGTGTTACTGGAGTTACTGGGGTTCTGTTTGCTGGGCTGTCAGGCAGTGATTACCAGCGTTTAAAGTTCAGCAGTACATCAACGTTTGACTTCGCACATAAATCTGCACACGGGGTTGAGCCGATCGTTGCTGCTGCTCCTCTTGATGCAACGCACAGCAGAGCAAACCAGAGCCGATGGAGCCATCAGCCGCGGCCCCTCGCCACCCCAAACAGGCTTCGTGTCCACATTGGTCCAAGTCCAGATTGAAGGCGGCTAGTGTGAAGTCCATTCTGAAATCAGACCCGTGTTAACGCAGCTGCTGACGACGTCCTGTCTGTGGCTCAAAAGACGCCGCAGCTGCGCAGAAATGCTCTGATAAGCGTGATGGCGAGACGCTGTGGTCGCGGCATTTGCAAGTTAAGCCTCCTTCTTTACGCTTTCAGACCTGCAGACGTGAGCGGCTCTGCTGCCGTTTGTCAGGCCAGTAATGCTTCTCGCCAAACGTCCCGAATGCAAGATTTACAGCAAGCCATCAATATGTCACAATAGGGGAAGAGTAACGGGCAGTTAATCTGCACGCTGATGCTGCTGGAAACGACTGGAGCGCAGAAACAGCGTCTGCATGCATAATCTCCCCAGAATAGGAACTCTAACTACATTTTGTATGCAGACTACATGCCCATGCAGTCCTGTGGTATCGAATGCCAGAACTTATGAGTCAATTAACTGACAAATGAGGTGATTATATTGAAAGAGTGAGAAGACCATCCATGGCCCACTTTGTTATGTGAAAATATCTCTTAAATAGCATCTTTAAAAAAATCAAATGTGTTTTCCACAAACACAAATGATCTACTGCATTTATGACTCGTCGGCTTGGCTGATCAAAGGAGCTGTGAAGAGCCTGTAAGCCTTGAACAGCCCCGACTATCCGTGTGGTCGTTATTTAAGTATAAAGAGATCACAAGTGTAAATCTACCAGCAAAGAGGAGGAAGGACACCTGGAGAAGAAATGCGTCCGAGGAAGCTTTGTCAGCTCCTGAAGTAAAAAAGGAGGCTTATTTACCTTTTACTGATGGGTTTTTATAAATACCACTGCAGCTCATCGATGACTTCAGGAACAAAACGCCACAATCTGCACTTATTCTGTATTCCATCTATTAGGCTTTATTTGGGATATAGGAGCTGCATGGCTGTAATGACCTGCTGGGAGCAGCTTGAAACGCGGCCTCGTTCATAAATGAGCTGCCGCTGATGTTCAGCATGAAATAACCTTCCACACGCTCATCCGCAGCAAACTGAAGTCCTATTTCCCGGGTCCAGCGTGAGCTCCAGATACGCAGCGGCGCGCTTTGATTTCAGGGAGCTGACAGACGAATATACAGAATAATCGAGCCACCCAGCTGTCAGTCAAACCTGCGGTTCCGAGAGCTTTGCCTCGACGTCCTCTCACCTTGCTGAATTGTTCAAGCTGGGTGAGGGAAGAGGGCACGTCCACGTGCATGCTAAACACATGTTTTCCCATCTTCATGTCTTTTTCTGTTGCATTCTGAGCTTTTACAATAAGACCGATAAACAATTTGATAAAAACCCACTTTGTGACATGCACACCTTGAGTTTTTGGGCTGTTAGATGGCGTGATTGCAGTTTCTGAAAATGACACCTGGAGACAATGAATGAGATTCAACCCTTTTGTGGAAACAATTACCACAAAGCCTATTCTGAGTCTCATGATCGAATGCTGTGAGCACAGTGTTGTCAGTTTGACTTTGATCATTATTCATTTTCAGATCATATGATGGACAGATTTCCTGTACTCACCTTAAAAAGTTCAAAGAATTCTCAGAGGAATCCAGATTTCACCCAACAGATCCGAGGATTTGTCTGCTGCAACAGCATAACTCTCCAAATTTAGGATTTCATGCCCGAACCCATCAAAATAGTTTCTGCATTCTGCTCTGTACATTTCTAGCATTGCGGCTGTGTTTTTGATGCCAAAGTTGAGAATTTAGTTTTTGGGGGGGACCTTGTGTGTTTGTTGGAACAAAACATACCAGCAAGGAGAGAGAATGGGAAGACTGGGCCTGCCCAGGAAAACTGCGCCTGCAGCCACGGGATGCAAAGCCTGTCCTGCAAACGCCAGCTCATCGTGTGCCTCCTGTTCAGAGCCGCCACTTGCTTTTTTGGGACAGGTCCGAGATGAGCCACAGGCGGATTCTGCCTTTTGATCGTATATCAATAGGCTAAACACGAGCTAATTCACAGTTGTGGCACTTCCAGACCCGCCTGGTGGAGTCCAGCTCACTGAAGGGGCAGAACTATTATGCTAATTTCCTTCTTTTTATTCCTCTCTATGTCTTGCTGCTATGACCTCCAGCAAGTAACACCCCTGTTTTTATGCTTCCTTTCATCACATGGACACAATAGCTGTTTTCTTATCCCCTCTTTTCATCCCCTCATCTCCCCTCTTATCTTGATTCCTCTCTGTTAAATTCAAATAACCATTTTGTGCGATATGGCAACAAATAAATAGCCTACTAATCCAGTGTGATGAAACCCTAAATGAAAATACTATCACTGGGGTTATCTTCTCATAACTCCCCCTGCTGTAATCTCTTTACCATATCCCTTTGTCTCTACTTCCCCCTCCCTTTTTCTTTAGTCCCTTTTACCCGGTCGTATTTTTCCCACTTCTCAGCGGGGTGGCTATTGGCAAATCGAACGAGGCAGAATTAATTGTCATTCGGCATTTGTTACTGCTGGTGCTGCTTTTTTTCAAACCAGTAAATTTGGTTTGGGGGGAGCAGGAGGGCAAAGAGGTGCATGTCTGGGGTTGACAGGAGGGAGCTTTACCGGGAGAGACAAAAACAGATTGCACCCTGCTGTCAGCCAGGACGTCCAGCCTGTCTGCGCTGCTGGTGTTTCCCACCTGCCTCAGCACAATTTTAGCTGCCCGTCATACAACTATACCGGGAAAAAAATTAGGCACCAAGGGCAACTTTCAAAGTTCCTTGCAATCAAACAAAGGTCAGCCGTCATCTGCAGCTAAAAAACGCACAAAGCTATTAGGACCTGAAGCACAGAGGCCCATTTGGGGGTAAACATTACCACCTTCTGCACAAGAGACCACCGAGTAATTGTCTTTGTTCATACACGCTTCTGAGAAGCTGCCAGCACCAGTAAGAACCGTAGCGAGCTTCCTGTTCTCTCTGCGTCTGTTGTCCTCGGATCAGTCAAACGCGGTAATGAGGGCTCCTTAAGCCGCCACACTCAGCTTATTGGGTGCTATGACAGGTCTTTGCCGTGTGTGAAACAATTAACACATCTGGGTTCACACCCATTAGCGAAAATGCTAAGCCTCCCGTCCTGATGCAGCTTTCACTTCCTGTGTCTATCTTTATCATTCAGTCAGTAATTAAATCATTTGATCGAGTATAAAGATGCAAATTAAAATCAAAACGTCGTCATGATGTTACCAAGCACCTCAGAGCTGGAACTCTGGCAACACCAGATTTTCTGGGATGTAGAAAAGTTTGGCAACTATGTCTCAGAGCTAGGTTATAAATGCTATCCATACAGTGACAACATTTAATTCTCCCTCAAGATTAATGTGGATGTCAAGTGCAGACAGAGCGATAAGGCTGTAAGGAAACAGGTGGGGATGGAAGCAAAATCACCCCACTGGAGTTTGTGGAGCTCACTTAATCTTCCAGGGGGAATTTTTAACTCTAGAAATGTAAAGTAGAAGGCTGTAGAGAGGGACAAAGACATGGCTGCAGATGACATCTGTCCTCTTTTTAATTTCCATTGTCTATTGCTTATGAATCTATGAATGTACCTGCACCACTGCAGTTTGACCTGTTGGTTGTTGGTACCAAAGATAAAGATTCGATTGATTTCTCCTTGAAAGACACTTCCCTGGTGTTGGGAAATACGTTCAAAACACTCTGGCACCTACCAAATTCTTCCCCTTCCTATTTTAAAAGAGTAAAAAAAGTAATGCCACTGTCACTTTAAGTGGTGTGGAAAATCTGCTGTAATGTGCAGTACTGTTACTATAGCATTAGCGCCTTATTCCTGGATCTAAGGATTCTGTATATAATGGTCGAGGAAAGAATGATCTTTCCTGGTATACAGCTCTAAAATAAGCTCAATTTTCTGTTTTTATTAGGCCATTTTCTGTAACTGAATTTGTTGTTGCAAAATTATTTGGAAAATATACATTTAGTCCTTGTTGCTGCCTCGTGCATAATTTATGGAATTGTTACCATTATGCAGCGCATTGCGACAACTATATTTTATTTTGTTTTCAATTAATTATTCATCTACACACTGTTCGCTGAGCATTTTCTCACATGGGGGGACACGAGTCTCATTACAACGGTTTCACCTCGACAGAGCTGATAGAGATTGACAAAGAGAGAGAAAGATTTGCAGATCCTGATGGATAACAAGAAGGAAGAGACAGAAAAAGAAAGGAAGCCCATTTTAAGGACATTCAGCAGAAAAAGAGGGCAGTGAGGGAGAGAAATAGATGGAAAAATAAAGGTGGTGTGGAGGCACTGGGGCCCAGCTGCAGAGGTCTGAGGTTTGTTAAATAGCTATTTGATGGAATTGGTAAAGCTGTGAAGCCTGTGACACTGTCAAACCACAGGGAAGGAGAGGGAGTGAAAGAAAGAGCAGACGCCAACAGATCAGTGGGGATGAAAGTAGAGGAGAAACTGGCTTTTTGAATTTAAAGTGGGGCCATTCTGCCCTCTACAGGCCATGACTGGTGCTGCAACAGCGCGGGTCGCTGCGCAGCCTGTTTTCTTGTTTGTACGCGTTTGCTAAATTAAATATGGCAGTTTACTTCACACCTCAACCTGCTGAAATCACATTGTTGCGTTTCAAAATACCTAAATTTTGCTACCTCTTGCTTCTGGCTCCATTGATCATGAACCCAAGCAAAGGCAAAAATATAGATTGTTCCTCGTCCCTCTAACATAATTTTGACATTAAATTCGTCCCAGGCCTATACTGCAAACACTTTTATAGACTATATTAGCGATAATAAATTTGCTCAAAGGAAATTATGCAGCATATGTTATTGAAGAATCATTTTTGGCAGAATTCACACTTGTGGTGTCATCTCGTGCTACTGGTAGCAGTTACATAGTGCTAACAAACAAAAGTGATATTATTCAACCAAAACGGCATTAACTGAGCTCTCACTGTAATTTTACTTTAAAGCACCACGTCCCTGAACAAAACAACACATCCTGGAATCAAAGCACAATAAAGAAAGTCTAGTTTTGTGATTTTCCCTCGCTCCCCCTTCTTCAGTTTTCTAGATCGATTTCTCTCTTTGAGGACAGATTGTGAGAAGAAAACAGAGGGGTTCAATCCATCATCCTGTCTGCCTGAGGCCCCGTGCCACAAACAATACATTACTGGGTGGTATCTGAAAGCATCTGCAGGAGCCTGGCACAGTTCAAAGCTATAAGCACAAATAAACGGAATGGAACCACACGCAGCTCATTTCAGATAATTCGAGCTGTCACTCGCCTCCGCGAGCACTTTAGAAGCATTTAGCATAGATCTGACAACAAGAGGGTACATCATCCCCGTCCACAAGCAGCCGCAGAGAGTTTCTTTTTGTGCCTCTGCTGCAGGAGAAGCAAGAGAAACCAGGAGCCCCGGGTTCAATCTACCACCCGTCCTGCCAACAATTAGGGTGGGGGTCTTACTCAAGGGCACAGCAGCACTGGTAATTAGAGACGGGAGCCGTACTGTGTTTCCATCGGATCTAAAACAGACTGTCCGTCCAGGGAATAAAACCTGTGACCTTCTGGTTGCAATTGTTTGTGCCCAACATTATGAAGTCGATTTTTCACCTCTGACAGACCATCACATTTGAAAAACACGTGTGCATTTCTTGGAATAAACTTCTACAATATTGTTCCTCTGAGCCTCCCGCTAGTCCCAGTAGTGCATTCGACTCCCCTCTCGTGTCAAAGTACTTCCAGGTTCTCAAAGTTCCAGAAGTTGTTTAAACCTCCTTGTTGCAGTTGTTTCTCTTTTGTCGTGTGAATAGTCGATCAAACTCTGGTCACACCTTTATTACTCTCCACTCTTGCTTTGTGGGCATAAACAGCAACACCAGCAACAACGCAGTGTCATACTCTTCAGCATCGTAGAGCACTCTGGATGGGACGCCATGGTAAAAAATTATTAGATGTTCCCATGATACAGTTGTTATATAAATTAGTTATGTTAAAAAATATTAAATGCTCCTATGATACATTTGTAATATAAAATAGTTATGTTAAAAGTTATGACATGTTCCTATGACACAGTTGTTATATAAATTAGTTGTGTTTCTGAATAAATAAATAAAAACACCAACTGAAGAGTTGGAGGATTTAAGCAGGAAAAAAGCAGGAAAGCATGCAGGAATTTATTTATTTATTTATTTACAGTATTTTACAACAAATAGTCAATATTACTTATAGGAAGGTTTTCCCAATTTTGACCTTCGTCAAAGTGTTATTTAAGTATATATCAAGTTGCAAGTTGCTAAAGTTGCAATACTGCTCATTGTAGCACCATGATGTGGGTTTTTGCAATCTTTCATGGGCCTAAGATGGTCTGAAATAGAAAAAGGCAGCTTTAGTTCATTCCTTCAGCTCCAGCAGCAGCCTGACTCACAAAGCACTTCTGTAGCATGAAAAAAATGCAGAATAGGTGAGGCAATGTGGTGAAATTGGCTCCGAACAGCATGTCGGCTGACTAATGACGGCTGCTTCGTGTAATATCCATGTAAGAAAAGTGAGGCAGGCTGTCAGTTTCCTCGGCAGTTACTATCAATGAAAACAAAGTGGTCTCTGGGTAAAGGCCGCGAATCAGAGTTGGTGTGGAGGCTCATTAAGCAGCATCTATCTTTCTCTATGAGCTCTAATTGAAGAGGTCCCTCGCAGTGCTGGTCCTCCACCTATCCAGTCGTCAGGACACGAGAGGAGGTTGTTTTCCCTTTATGGCTCCCTTGTCTGGTTTGCTGGTCTGTTATATATTTTTAATCATTGTGTTCATTTCCCTTCTCTTAGATATTAATATAAACCGGGTTTGATTCAGTGTCTGCAGGGCAAATATAAATAGTGTCCTGCATTTTACAGCGTAAAGCGTAAGAGATATTTTCATTGCTGGCGCAAAAAGAACTCATTCTGCCCTTTCAGAGACAGAAATAGATTCCTGCTATACCTGCTGTCAGGGCTAAAATGCAGAAGAAGACTGAGTCTAGAACCCATCACAGAAACACCCATGTAGTTTATTTGTTAATGGCAGCGGACTTTAGCCATTTTTGTTTCAACTCGGACTGATGCCCTTTTGTGCCTTTGCTTCGGATCAACACCCATAAAACTAGCTGCACCCCGCCGGCATCTCTTGGAGGGCTTCTAATCGTGAAACACACGGAGCAGATGTCGTTGACTCAAATACAGGAGGACAGGACAGAATGCAGATTTTCAGATCTGCTTTAGTCATGGGAAATCAGCGCAGCGGCACGGCTTTGAGAAGCACTCAGTGAACGTCTTTAGCAGCCTGGAAACGCAGCCTGATTGATAGGTTTTGTCTCCTCTGTGCCTCTGGCTTTACAACCCACTGTGTGCCAACAAGACTTATATGGAAGATGACTCGGAAAATGGTTCTTATGAGCACATTTTATTTCCCTAAATTGGAATTTGCTTACTTACATATTTCTTTCTTGTATTTAACGCACTCATACCATTTATTTCTTATCAGTGCAGTGAAACAAAGTGTTCCGGCTGGATCTGGAGTGATAAATGCTCTCATTGACTGGTGTCATGTGACTGAAAGGGTCATTGGGTGACGGCTGAGGGATCTGGCTGATGGAGTGCACCGTGGGTTCCAGACTGGATGAACCCAGACCGCCTTTATTGTCCTCTACTTTCCATCCCTCCTGGGCGTGTTTGTTACACCTTCTGGCTCGCGGCTTTATCTTTATAACAGTCATGTTTCGGAGCTCGACACTCTCTTTGATACTCTGATAGCTCTTATTTAATGATGTAACTGGGCCTTTTTCATCCCAGGGATCGTCAGCTCGCTGGAGCAAGTCGTGCTCCTATTTTCATAGTAGCATATGGCAACACTCTGCTTAGTGTCAGTCCCCTGAGAGCAAGGGGGGAAATAAAAAGGGAGTAATCCCTCAAAACCACAAGAAAAAACTGTTAAAGTCATGCTCTCCTAATGGGCTTAGAAAAAGACAGTTTTCTTTTTTCAGCGGTACAATTATATTTCTGTTGGACCTGTTAACATTTCGCCTCCCCAGAAATGGTTTTTACTTAACTCCGCTCACCTGAGCATGTCCTCTTCTAGTCCCCTTTTCAACGTTTTAAAGGTTTGTCAGGCAGCGGGAGACAGGCAGCAATTGGTCCAGGAGATAAATTGAGCCGACAGCTGCAAGACTGGTAATCCTCTGAGGCAACTTCCACTGTCAAAGTGAGTCCACTGAAAGTACATTCCCACTGCCAGGCTCAGGTTGGATTGGTCAAAAAAAAAAGAAAGAAAAATACAGAAAATCACAGCACAGACGAGCTTTTCTGGTGAGTAAAAGGTGTTGAGACCTGTCCCTTTTACCGACAATTACCAGGAGCAACATGCATTGCCTTGCAACATCCCTACCCTGTAAAAACTACCGGGTAATTGTTTCTTTCCATCGTTGCAGCCTCAATCCGCTTGTTTTAAAGAGCCGATTGTTGTGAGCTAATTGTCGCCTCTTGGGAAATAAAAATGAATGTAACTGAATGGGTTTAGCCGGAGCGCATTTCACAAATTTGGTTCAAGCGAATCTGCTCGTAATTGTATGGAGGAGAGAAACTTTTTCAGTGTGAACTCCCGTGTCAACTGAAACTATGCTAACTGTACGTTTGAGTTTCATAATAGTAATTCCAAATGCTCCCAGTAATGTTGGGGTGAACGTGTCAGCAGGATTCGGGAGCTCTTTATTTTAACTTCCTGTACAATCGCTCTCCGCTGTGAGGTTGTGGGGTCAGAGTGGGAACCCCACGACCTCACAGCTTCTGCTCTGTGGTAATTACTGACCCCCACCTGATCCTGCAACTTTGCCGATGGCACCGTAGTGGTGGTGGTGGCTGGGTCGGGTCATCACGGGGTGGAAACAGCAACGAAGTGGAGCTGCTGCCAGTGAGAGCGTCAAGAGTTAGTCCAAAGCCTTGGTTATGCTGTGGACAGTCACGGTGTGTGTGTGTGTGTGTGGGGGGGGGGTGTTGCTTGAGGCGGGGGCTTGTCTCTGACACTCCAGTATCTCCATGAAGGAACTCTGTGCCCCCACAGCCTCAAAAAGGATACATCCTAAAGAACCTATTCCACTTTGGACATGATATTTTAGGTGGTTGTCATTCACAGACAATTATCTGGCAATATTGCTCAGGAAATAATGATTAACTAATAATAAGTAAATTAATTAAACCTGTTAATGGTACTCACCCCTCCCCCACCCCACCTCCAACCTGCAGGCCACAGTGGTTCAAGTATTGATTTCCTCTTTGTTCTTCTGTCTCAACCTGACGGCTTCATTTGAGTGTGAGGAGATGCATGTGTGGCCCATCTGAGGCATCGCTTAAGCTTAATTCCACTTGTTTTAGACATTCATTGGATTTGATGCTCCATGTTGAAAATAAAATAAAATAAAATAAAACAAGAATAGCGGCACTTGACACCAGGATCAGGCACCAGCTAGTCATTATATTGTAAGATGTAAGCTACCTTACTTAAGGCATTAACTAGGCTGTTATGGTGGAACTATCGTGAGTGGAGCTTGGTGCAGACCAGTGTTTAGGTCTTCAGAACGAGGTCTCCCACACAATCCGGAGCAGAACAGGGGTGCCGCATTGTTAAAGGAGGTGAGGGCGACCAGCACAGGGGAGGAATCAGGGACCATGTGGACTGGAGTGACAATAACCATCTTTTATCTTAACGTCAGAAAGACCAAGGAGATGGTTAGAGATCTTATTGGATCCAACCTGCAGCAATCACCATCCAGGGTGCTGAGGTGGAAGTTGTACCAGCTCACTAGGATCTAATGAATCCCTGCAAATATTCAATCAATCTATTTTACATGTTAGAACTTAATGTTTTATTCATTCATCCAAACTAAACCTTGTATTTATTTGAGTCATTCGCAGGGCTGATGAGGTGGTGGACAAAAAAAAACCAATAATAACAATGAGCGTTGAGCCTCCCAGTTACTACGTAACTTCTATGCTCCATTGGGTTTGTCTCAACATCTTACCTCATAACTGCAAAGACAAGGATAAAAGTCAATCGTGACAAAACAATTTCTGAAAATAACAGCACAGAGCAGCACTTCATAGATTAAACTAGAAAGCTGCAACCATCCAAGGAGCAGGCAAAATCCCAGCTGGGTTTAAGTAGCTGCTTAGATTAGGGACGAGGTGCAGGTGTGTCTCCCTGCAGGTCAATCCTTCATGCCCTCCTTAACCGGGTTGTTAATCAGTTCATTTGCACCCGCGCTCTTCTCTGTAATTCATACACTGGCCACCAGGGGACAGTGCATGCGCGAGAAAACATTTTTGACCACAGAAGAAGAAGCTTTCCCCGATGGAGGGAACTTTGACAGGTTGCTCAAAGTAAACATTGCGTAAGATTAGGGGGTTATTTTCAACTCTAGCTTCATAGGAAGTTCTTTAACGACAAAAAAGGGTTTGTATCCCCGATTTCCACTCGTCAGCGATTACGCGAAGTTGAGTTAACGTTTGCTACGAACGTCATTTTGTTCTGTCAGCACACGAATGTAAAAACGTATAAGATGAAATGATTGTGACTATCCACTGGAAAATCTATTGCTTTATTTTGATTGCATATATATTAGAAGTGCTGAAGTTACGTTAAGTACATCTTCCACAATGTCAGCTTGTTTTATAAAGCTTTTGAACGTTTGTGTTGAATGTTAATGTGTTTAGTCAGCTTAAACATTCTTCACAAGGTCCATCAGTTTTTGCCCTTTCTCCTTAGGAAAAGCAATGAGTGGAGATGGATTCCGCGGAGGAACTGGGATGAGTGGGAGTGGAGGAGGGAGATGGGGAGAAGGAAGCAGTGGTGGTGGCGGAGGAGGAGGACGATGGAGAGGGGGAGGATGGAGGGGAGGAGGATGGAGAGGACGAGGATGGAGAGGAGGGGGAGGAAGCAGCAGTGGTGGTGGAGGAGGATGGAGAGGGGGAGGATGGAGGGGTAGACCATGGAGGGGAGGATCTACTGGAGGATGGGTGTCAAGAGGCGCCAGTTATCCCCAGGGAGGGCCAGGAAACACTCAGAGAGGTTAAAAAAAATCTAAAAATTTACTTTAGAATGTATTGAATAAAGTACAGTTGTAAAAGTAAATCAATACAATGTTGAGCATGACTGCTCAATCATAACTGTCTCTGTTGACCCTTGTAGTCCTTAGTCAGTCTACTCTGGATGTGCTGTGTCCTTACAAAGGATGGACGCTCTACTTCTCTGAAGGTCTGTGTGCAACTATCTAGGAATGCAAAAACACAGAATTATAATGGCTTTTTCACACATCTGTGGTATGTTTCAATGTTTGTTTTACTATGCAGGCTTCATAGAAAGCTCACCAAGTGTGGAGAAGATCAAAGTGTTTGAAAAATATTTCACCTCCAAGATTCACCTGTATAACAAGGTCCTTCCACCGGTCTTTCTGCTTGGGTGACTTCAGCCCTGTTTAGTGATCATCATCATTTAAATCCTTGTGTATTTGTTGACAGGATGAGATAGAGCGCCAGGGCAGTGTTCTGGTGGATTATGCAGATTTGACTGGAGACCAGTCTGTATGTGATGCACTTCCTGATCTGACCACAGCGCTTAAGGAACAGCCACAGTTGATGCTCAACTGTTTGGGATTAGCTATCCACCAGGTAGTGGGGGATAAAAAGAAATGCTGCCTGCTAGTCAGATCTGTTTTTAATACAGTGTTTTAATGTGCATGTTTCAGGTGTTGACAGTTGATTTGGAGAATCAGGCTGCTGAGTTACAAGAAGAAGAACTTCCTGTTGCCGTACCAATCGTCAACATCCCCCACATCAGTGCACGGTGATGCCAAATGCAATGGGTTCTTTTCCTGTACATGGTCTTCTGCTCATGAATGAACATGACTCAGTTTTCGTCGATCATCCGCAGGCTGTTTAACTATGAACCTCTCACTCCTCTGCGGATGCTGCGCGCCAGTGCGTTCGGGCGGTTGGTGTGTGTGAGGGGAACAGTGGTCAGAGTGAGCAGCATTAGACCTCTCTGTACACGGATGGCGTTCAGATGCCTGGGGTGTTCACAGACGCAGTCTCTTCCTCTTCAGCAGGGGAAGTATGCAACACCTACCAAGGTGCGCAGAACTAAACACGGATTCAGATTTTGACCCTATATGTAAATAACTCATATCACATGATGCATATGTATGTTTTCATAGTGTGGCATGCCTGGATGTCGGAGTCGTTCTTTCACACCCTGTCAGAGTTCTCCCATCACACAGACGGTAGACTGGCAGATCATTAAGTAAGTTCAGCATTGTGTGGTTTATCGAAACATCTATTTTGCTAATCATTGGTCCAGGGAAACTTTCTTGTGTACAGTTAAGAATTGTTATGATATTGAAGTGTTCTGGTTTTCTATGCTACTTCAGGGTCCAAGAGCTGATTGCTGGGGAGCAGAGAGAGACTGGACGAATCCCACGTACTTTGGAGTGTCACCTTACCGCAGATCTGTGCGACAGCTGCGTGCCTGGAGACACAGTGACTGTGACAGGAATAGTTAGAGCTGCAAATGATGGTACAGACTCATATAATGATCATGATCATTCCTTTCAGTGACTATGAGTATAACCGTGCCTGTCTTTTTTGACAGGAATTTCACGGGGGAAAAAAGATCAGTGTATGTTCCTCATCTACCTAGAGGCCATTTCAGTCAGCAACAACAAAGGTACTGAACATATGTGTGATTTAACAAAAAAAGATAGGGGTCTGATGATTTTAATGTAATGGAGCAAAGAAGTATTATTTTTCATTTTTGTGTAGGTCAGCCGACCAAGTTCAGGCAGGGGTCAGGAGGGTCCCTCGAAGATCAGCCTGGAAGGGAAGAATTCACTCTGAAAGAGTTGTATGCTGTCCAGGAGATTCAGTCCCAGCCCAACCTGCTGAGACTTATTGTAAAGTAAGATTACTGCATTATCAAAAACACAGCTTATCAACATCAGGCTGCCAGTGTGGGGTCTGTTAATTCACTAATGTATCTTTCAGCTCTCTTTGCCCCTTGATCTATGGCCACTTGGTAAGTTTATTCACTGATACTAATCATATTTGTTTTGCAGAAGTGTTCAGTTATGTTTAGTCCATGTTTTTTTCTTCTTTGTTTGTAGCTCGTGAAGGCGGCGCTGACTCTGGCATTGTTTGGAGGCAGGCAAAAACACACAGACAAGAATAGCGTCCCAGTGAGGGGGGACCCACACATCATGATCGTTGGAGACCCTGGACTGGGAAAGAGCCAAATGTTGCAGGTAGCACATGAAGCATCTTAAATAATCTGCACTTCCTCAGAAGTGAAGGTTTAGAAAAAGTACCTCAATATTGCACGTGTTTATTTGTAGGCAGTGTGTAATGTGGCTCCCAGAGGCATCTATGTGTGCGGCAGCAATGCGAGCACAACAGGTAATATGTAGTTGCCTTTATGTTATATGATAATAATTATTAGCATCATTATTGGAATTATCAATAATAATCAGCATTTTGTCATATCACTGTCTTTATTTTTAGGACTGACTGTAAGTTTATCCCGAGATGCAACAACAGGGGATTATGCTTTAGAGGCTGGAGCCTTGGTACTGGCTGACCAGGGTATGAAAAATGATCTATATGATAATGATCTACAGTCCTGTTGCACAGCAATGGAGTCAGTTTAAACATTTCGGATACATTTTCAGATCAGATGTGAAAGATCGACAACACTGATGATACGTTAGCTCTCGTGCTTTTGACGTTGAGAAAAAACTCCTTTTTTGTTTCAACTCTGTCTCTTTTTTTTCCTCACCAGGCCTGTGCTGCATCGATGAGTTTGATAAGCTGGGGCACCAGCAGCAGGCTCTGTTAGAAGCCATGGAGCAACAGTCAGTGAGTATAGCTAAAGCTGGAATAGTTTGCTCTCTACCTGCCAGGGCATCAGTCATTGCTGCTGCAAACCCCATCGGAGGCCATTACAACAGAGGCAAGACTGTGTCTGAAAACTTGAAGTAAGTTAAAGCCACTTTTTTTTTTTATGTAAGTTGTATTATACTTTATGTTGGTGTATTCTCTGCTTCAGAATGGGCTCTCCTATTCTGTCTCGGTTTGATGTCATCTTCATCCTGCTGGACATTCCAGATGAGTCACATGACCGCCACCTGTCGGAACATGTGATGGCAAACAGAGCAGGAAAGGCCAGAACCACCAGTGCAACAGTCACCAGGACTAACTCGGAATTGGAGACTTCCATCCTATTAGTGCAGTCAGACATGCCTTTGTCTGAACGTTTGCAGGTAAAAATGGAAAATCCTCTAAAAAGGAATACACCGCTCAGTTATTCTCTCAAAAATGTGAATTCACATCTTTGAAGGTTCCTCCAGGTGAAAGCATAGACCCCATTCCACCCTGTCTCTTAAGAAAATACATCAGCTACGCTCGTCAGTACGTCCATCCTTCGCTGTCTCGGGAGGCAGCCCAGATCATTCAAGAGTTCTACCTGTCGCTGAGAGCTCAGGCGCACCCGGGTGATTCCACGCCCGTCACCACACGACAGCTGGAATCTTTAATAAGATTGACTGAGGTGTGACCGGCTGAATATCTGCTGCAGTCTCATATGTCGGGAGAAATAAGAACGATCAACGTGATTTTTTTTTAAAAAAAACATTTTTGGCAGGCAAGAGCCCGTTTGGAGCTCAGAGAAACAGCAACCAAAAGTGATGCAGAGGATGTGGTGGAGATCATGAAACGCAGGTAACGGTCAATAAACCGTGCGGAAATATTAATATGACAGTGTATAGTATTACTCTGCTCAGAGAAAGTATTATAGATTTTTTTTCTGTGCTCATGCTTGGTTACTTCTTCCTGTCTCGGAACAGTTTAGCCGATACATACTCGGACGGCCTGGGGAATCTGGACTTTGGGCGTTCTCAGCTTGGCTCAGGCATGAGTCAGCACAGCGCTGCAAAGCGACTCGTGAACGCGCTGCACTCGCATTCCCAGAAAACCAATCAAAAGCAGTTTGACCTGCAAACACTTCGAACTATGGCTGACAAGCTCAACATCAAGGTGAGCAACGATTCACATATGTGATAAGTAGCCTTGCTATTTCAAGAATTTGAAAAACATATTTCAATGTTCAAGTCATGAAGATGCTTCATTTCAGTCTGATTATGGTATTTATGGTTTTGGTGTGTTTGGGTTCTTTCCAGGTCATGGATTTTGAAGGTCTGGTGAGTTCTTTGAATGAACAGGGTTTTCTGCTGAAGAAAGGTCCAAAGCTGTACCAACTGCAGACTGTGTGATGCTGACAACTGGAGCACAGAGAATACATGCCTGCACGTGTGACTGCAGATGTCAATTAAATGCACTTTATTGTCTCTTCTTTTCAGGTGTACACTTATCTTTAAAAAAAATTCTGAAAGGAAAAAAGGTTCAACATATACTACTTTAAAGCAATCGTTAAAGCCAAATAATACTTTGCCTATACTTTTATTTTTGAAAATATTCTAAGTTCTGTATTTGCAGTAAGTATATTTTTAGTATTGAAGCTTACTCGATAGTGTGATAGTTAGTGGTTAATTACTGTACAGTATGCAATATTAAAAATATATTAAAATCCATATTTTGAGGTTAACATTTTCTTTTTTAAGCAACTTGACACATTGTAGCAAAACAGAGAAACCTTTCAAAATAAAAGTCGCGCAATTAAACGTGTCAACTTTGCGACATTTCCCGTGTATCGCTTTACGGCAACATGGCAGCCCCCTGGTTTGAGTTGGCCTTCGGTCGGCCCTGACCGTCAGAAGTGGAAACCTCATCATGAAGGGTGCTGTGGACCAGGGACCATCAGGTCGGTAGCGGGACGCGTGTGATGATCGTGAGTATGTGGTTTCGGGGAATTTCCCCCGCAGAGAAAATTCACCGGCTGGTGTCCAGTCGCTCTGCGGGTGTGAGCAAGCTCAGAAGTGCCGCATGGCGGCACAGGCACGCACCTGTCAACGGAAGCGTCAAAGAACCCTCATTTAAAGTTTCATGGGTATCCAAACTCAGTGGGAGGAACGGTCCCGGTACTTGCTGTACTGGGATTCTGCTGCCGGGAAATACGACTTCCTGGTCCGCCTGCGGAGTCTTGTCTTCTGCCTACCCCGGTCTTCGCGAGAGATCTGTGGGCAGCTTCCGGTCCCTGCTGACCCTCAAAGCCCGAGGGCTCTGCAGCGAAAAGCCCAAGGAGACACCGGACCAGTCCCCGGCAGAAAACTGGAAGGAAACCAGTCCGATACCCGGACAGGGGCTGTTCAAGTTCAAAGAGTTAGTGAGTACCCAGCCAAGCTTAAAATATATTAGCTGCAGCTAATGGCTGTAGTTAAAAAAAATGTTACTGCACTGATCTCCACAGGGCAAGATTTACATGTTTTTTTTCCTCCTAAATGTTTGATCTATGTTGTTATGAGGATTGAACAAGTAAATAGTAATGTATTCACAGATTAATCCCTCTCGTTCAATATTAAGAGCATATTTAGAGTGCTTTACTTGCTTTGTTACTGCAGCATATTTTGGCATCCCTGGCCTTTGACATGTATTCCAACCAATCTTCTGCAGTACGAGAATCCGTGGACGATTCCCAACTTCTTATGTGTGTGTCGGATTGTGCTGGCACCATTCCTCGCTCATTTGATCATCCAGCAGCACTTTCACCTCAGCCTCGCTCTCTTTATGTTGGCCGGAGCCACCGACCTGGTAATAAACACAATCTAATGTTGTCATTCCTTGTGTTAATATGTGCAATGAATTTATTTAATCTGTCACAGCTGGATGGTTTCATCGCCAGGACTTGGCCTAATCAAAAGTCAGCTCTGGGCAGCGCTCTGGACCCTCTGGCTGATAAGATTCTTATCAGTGTCTTATATGTCAGCCTCACCTATGCGGAACTTATACCAGGTACTTCTCTCTACATATATGAACTGTTGCATTTTTTTGTGCCTTTTTTGATGTCGTAGTTCTCTGCTCTTAACTTTAGCTCCTCTGACGGCTCTGGTGATCTGCAGAGATGTCGGTTTGATAGCTGCAGTTTTCTGGGTCAGATACAAGACTGTCCCTCCACCGGTGAGACACACTCCAGTTAATTTTGAATTTAGTTTGTTAGGTGTAGCATGGGAATGTTTAAGTGGAGGCTTTACAGGAAACGTGCACTTGACGGTCCCCTTCTTTGTCATCTGCAGGTGACCCTTAGTAAGTTTTTTAACCCCTGCTACACCACAGCACAACTGAAGCCCACCCTTTTCAGCAAGGTGACCGACACACACCCAGATTTAAACTACGCTCCCTCTTTGGATTCTGACTGGTTTGTTTGACTTACTCGACAGGTGAATACAGCCGTGCAGCTCCTTCTGGTTGCAGCTTCACTGGCTGGCCCAGTCTTTCAGTATACCGACAGTGTTCCTCTGCAGTGTTTATGGTAAATCACATACTATTTTTCATACTCTTTTGGTGTATTTTAGGATACCTATACTATGATCAAGTGGTTAGAATAATCACATACCGGTAAATTAAGTCAGTTTTTGTGGCATAGTGTATAGTGTGAGTTTAACTGCACACACATGGTCCTATATTTTTTACACAATTTCTGCATGACAACCAGAATCTGTATGTTTTTGAGTGGAAAATAAGACTTATTTATTGAGAGAAACTATCAAATCTTGTATTTGTTTGATGACACCACTAGATGGCGCAATTACTCACAAATCCACCAGTTACTGGCATGGATTACCTGTTCATGGTTGAGATAAGCCTGTCTTATCTTACTACTGCTACAAAAACCTGCATTTTCTGTTGTTTTTCAGTCCATTTGCTTTCATAGATTCATTTTAGTTGCAATATGATGACTTTTGATGTAATGTTACCCTAGTTATGTAGCATTATGGGCTATGGTGTGCCATCCACCGCCTCATTTTAAAATACCAGAGAGGTTTTGGAACCTGGATCTGAAGGTTATCAGGCTGTGCTGACAGTTCACATGTTTGAGGTGTCGGGGAAAAAACGGCTTTAACTTTAGCTGGTTTGACAGCTGCGCAGTGCTGCAAAGGTGATGGAAGAGAGAGAAAACCAGACCATAAGATCAGTTTAAACTGACTCGGAGGATGTTGACTTAACATGAGCTCTTTGGTACAATTACAGAGTTCCCAAGGCTCCTAGTACAGCTATCAATCATTAAATCAAAGCTTTATGAGGCTGAGTTGTGATATCTACATCTGCAGAAGGTGCTTGTGGACCTGTCACCTTCATATTAAACTCGCCCCAGTAAATAATCGAGTTGTCTCCCATTAAAACGACGCTAATTTCAACACTGCTACTGCAACTAAAAGTGGAGGACATCACAGCAAGATGTATTATTGTTTTACAGGTATGTAACTGCAGTGACCACAGCAGCGTCAGGCTACAGCTACTGGCACTATGGCCGGAAGACTGTCCGCCTGCTGAACACTAGATCCCCGTAACGACCGCGACCGGGATGGGGAAAAAGTGCTAAATCGCCACGATGGAGACACCAACAAGCCGTGGCAAAAGTTGGACAGAGCGAGGGATGGCAGACAGGAGCTCTGAAACCAAGGTGCTGTGACAACCGGTTATGGGTCGCCATGGCAATGATGAGCAGAAACCAACCGAGGCCACAGATGGCTGACTGAGGCACTACAGAAACAAACTGCAGTTCGGCCGCTGGACTGGCTGCGAACCAGACACACTTGCACGCAACAAACACAAACATGGATCATCCAGCCACCCCCACACTCACAGACACACACACACACTCACAGACACAGCCCGTCAGCCATTTAGGCACCCGTGTCGAGTACTAGTCAAGAGAATTGACGAGAGCTGCTATTTTTGTTCTTAGCTTTTCAATCAACAGGTGCTGATGTCGACCTGTTTATTGTCACATGAACTGAATTTTTGTAGGTTTATGATTCCTGATTAAAAATGAAAATGTGCTTCGGCTGTGTGTGAATCTGTTGCAGATTATCTTTGCAGAGGGCGGGGGAAGACGCATGTTTAATCTTATGAGACACAAATCTGACCGTTCACCCGTTAGAATTAAGCATCAGGGATTAATAAGTGTTTATGGAAATATGGTGGCACAAAAGCTGCTCGCACTCACGCTGATTCACCTAATATTTAAACAGTTTGATTCGGCCAGATCTTTTTCATACTCCACGCATGCTCATCACAGTTACCAGAAGCCTTTTTGTATTTTAATGTCAAAATTCAAACAGAATTTGTGATTAATGAATATGTAATAAGTCCAGAGTGTAATGTTGAAGAAATGGGGATGGTTCCAATTTTTTAAATGAGTAATTCCAATCCCAGTAAATGCCAGAGATTCATATTTTAGTGTCATTACTTGAACAGTTTCAGGGTCGTTGCTCGCGTCCCTCCCACAGCTGTTGAGATTCAACCTCCTCTCTGTGCACTTTCACCGTTATTGCTGTTAAAAGAACCGCAGCTTCTAGGATGGAGCTCCAAATTGGCTCAATCTGGAGATCATTAAGCTTAAAAGTCTCAAGGTTATGTGGCGGTTTGGGTTCCTTGCCAGCAACTGCTCGACCTTTCTCGGAGTTTCATCCAACTCATTTGCTTATTTTCTTTTTTTTTGAGAGAGAGAGAAACCTGTTAGAACAAGGAAACACAAACGGGTGACCTCTACAACTCTCCTCACTTATTTCCCAACAGTTTGTTGGTGATGCTGCTTCATTAACCAGCGTGCATCCACGGCTGCCGGGCTCGTTTGAGATGTTTGCTCATTACCTCATCGCTGAATTATTTAAAAGAGTCGCGTTGTGAAAGAGGACGTCCGTCTCGGGAAGAGAGAGACACATCAGCACTCGGAAGTGATAAATGTCTCCTGGGACTGTTTTTGTTTTTAAAGGTTACAGCAAATGAAGTATATCTCTCAGTTAAATGTTGCAGCTTGTTGTTCAGCCTCTACAATATGTCAAATCCACACTGGGTATGAGGAAACCAATAAAACCCACAAAAATCTCTAAAAATTTTACAACCTTTATCTTTAATCCATAAAAACAGCCACTACCGGCTTCAAAGGAGGCATTTCTTCTCAGAGGTGACGCAAACATTTGTGATGGAAAACATTCAGGTTTCATCGAGTATCAGAACTCCTCAAAGCCTCCTTTGAGGGTTGAGTCGTCACTGTTTAATAATGTAAGCTGGAAATCTTTACGATTTTTTTCTTTTCTCTTTATAAGTAGATACTCGTCTTTTTACGATGATTATTGTTATTAGAAATATGAGATTTTAGTGGAGAAGATCAGCTGCTGCTGCTTTCACAGCAACATGTGTGTCAGCAGCGAGTGTTGCATAATGTGCTATTGATTCACTGAGATGATTTGAAATGACAGGACAAAGCTTTTTATACCACAAAGAGCTTGTAGCAGGAAACATAGGACATCTATAAATCCATGTTTTGGTCATTGGGGCCATAAAGATCTGCCAAATCTGCTCTGACTTCAGTCATTTCTTGCCATTTTCTTTGAACGCACACTGGGTGAGGCTTCCGTTTGCAGCACACCTGAAGAACAGCTCGGTTCTCTCGAGTCTGGACTCGTGCTTTTTCTCATGCGCAGATAACCTTGTGCGCTATACACGGTTCAAAATGATTGGCTGTGACGGCAGTACAGATGTTCCGGGCTGATTCACACTAACAAGGACAAATCTTTGGATCTGTATGCTGATGTCAGCGCAGCCTTGGCTCCTGCTCACTGTGGCAGTCGCTCCCACATCGACTGAAAGAATTTCATCTCCATCACAGCCATAGAACGCTTTTCCCCTGCTCAGCAGGATGGATAATTCACTCTGTACATGTTTTATTTAATCTGGCAGGACATAAAATTCACTTTACTTGCACAACACCAGGCGAGTCCTTTCCTGTCGCAGTCCAAAAAGTGTGGCGGTGTGCTTATTCGCATCGGTGTAGCCTCTGATGGCTGCCATATTGGATATTGCTCGGGGGTCACATGACCGGATTTGTCTTGTGTTCGACGGCGACATTTCATGCTAAGTTGAGATCTTTGCAAAGCCGCTACCTCCACCTCCGTGAAGGCATCTTATCCCACTGGCAACTCAACAGGGCGACCCAACGGCTGCTCTGATCCAGCGAGGTCATCAGTGCTGCCGGAGTCTTCCTCGTGGCCGTTGACCTTTCTGAGAAAGTGTTTTGCATTATAATAGTGCCGATGGAACCCTTCTCCGGGATGCACTCGATGCAGTTTATAATCTTAGTAATCAGGCCTCTCCTTTCCACTCACGCCGCACCTCTGTGAATCACCAATTACGATTCATCCTTTGGAGACCGCAAATAGCTCTCCATTCGGTGGGAACGCGGCCAATATTTGAGGAGAGAGGGTTCACACAACCAGCCAACATTTCTGTCCCAGAGGCAAGCTGTTAGCAAGACGTACACACCGCTCGCTTCCCACAACTCTTCCACACTCCCGCAGATCATTTTGGATTTATTGGATCAGGTTCAGAGATTTCCATAACTGACTGATTTCTGCCTCCAGCCCACCATGATAAAACTGAGTAAAATTTAATTTGCAATGCTCAAAGCAGCGATAGACTTCAGGAGCATTTCCGGAGCCAAACCCTTAAAAGCTTGTGTAACACTTGTCAGTGCATTCAGAGGGGCATTTTTAGAGAAAGACTGTAATTACAAAAAGGCTTTGGAAAGGCTCTTATGCAAGCTGAAAAGGAGAGGAAACTGCCGCCACAACATCCGGCTGCAACCAACATCTCGGGTGCTCCAAGTAAACAGGTTGCCTTTTCGCTCTGTCTCCATTTCGTGTTTTTCATGCTTTCTTTCTTTCTTTCTTTTTTCTGATGTGCATTGAGACCAGCGAGGGTGTGACTTTGCCGGCGGGTCAGGGCCAAACTTCACTTTAAACTTATCTGGTTATGAAACTAACTGAATCAGACCTTATAATTCTTACGGCAGGCCTACACACATAGACACGCACACACACACAGCACCCAAATCCATATGCCCACTTTAACCACACACATCTTTTCTCTTCCCGAAATAGCTCACAGCCTCCCACTCGCCCTTATATAAGCTTCCATCGTGGAGATGCTGGTGAAGACTGGTGTGTGTGTGTGTTTAAGAGGTTGCATGTGCACGTGTGCACCTCTGTCTGTGTGTATGCCAGCGTGTGGGCAGCAGAAGTGTCTTGTGCGCCTGCAGATGTGTGTTTGCGCGCATGTGTGTGTGTGTGTGTGTGTGTGTGTGTGCGGGGGGAAACTTCTGGTGGTTTTGCAGCGTGTAGCTCGTTAGAAAACAAAGTCTTCAGAGAAGACAAAAAAGCCTTTTTTCTATGTAACAATCTGGAGTTTTGGCAAGACACAAGATTAGTCATCGAGTGATGAAGCTGTGCGCACACCCTGGTTCTGGGATGGTTATTTCAGGCAGTTCATCATGGTTCCATCACGCCCATACATGGATATAAAAATGAAAAAATTAAACACAATCAATGATGATATTGGGGTTTTGCTTACTCTTTATCGCATTAGACCTGGCATTCATTTGAGACAGTCTGCGAGAAACAAGCAGCAGCTAGCAATCTAGCATGTGAGGGATGTAAATCCAGAGAGAATGATCCCGACCCATCCGGGATACAACCTCCCACTTATGCGGTGGAGCTCCTCAAAGCCCCTGCTTCAACTCGCAGAGGTGCACCACAGCACCGTACCTCTTCGTTTGTGCTGACAACCGCGAAAGTTGTTCAGTGCAGTTATAGCACACGGCCCTCTTTGTTGAAGAACGCCGGGTTGTTGCACGGACTGAAGCGTTCGCTGGGTGGGCGTTGATGCGCTTTCTGTCCTTTTTCTTTCCCTTTTTTTTTTGGTTGCATTTAAATCCTGGCTATTTGCAGATGATATTTATGACATTGTCATGACAACAGCCCTGTACCAGTCTCATTAGACATCGAAGTGTGAGTGTCGGGATGTCAAAAGGCCACGTATCAATATCATAAAGATTATGTGTGTTTTTCTCTAAATTAAGATTATTACAGAGGACATACAGCTGGCCATTGTTTTCTCTGCCTGCCCATCATATGCATTAATGCAAATGTGGTTGGTGTCTTCAGACACAAACACAACACACATCAAGATTGTGTCCTTGAATGTCCCTGTTTGCTGTTTCAACGTCTGAGTCATCGCTCGCACGCTCACGCTCGGAACCACGTCCTCTCATTTACTGGACGCTTTATGCACCCGAACTGCCAATATCAGATCGTGCATTTAAAACTACTGACTCATTGTTAAGGCTCTCTGCCTGGTGTTCATTTAAAATATTGTTCCAGTATTGAATTATTAAACGGCCCCCGACTCGCCCACTCTTCTAATTCCTCCGTTATAATTAGTCGTGTTTGTAAACACGAGTAATTTAATTTCCACCTCTGGTTTTTAAACGCCAGAATTATTTTGACCCCAAGGTTGTGATGATTTGATGAACACGGAGGTGACGGCGAGTGCTAGCAACCAATCCTGAAGGCTTTTTTTCTCCCCACTTTGTGATTTATCCATATTTTATGGCTTCAAACCATATTTTCTACTTTTTTTTTTGCTGATTGCAGATTCACCTTCAAACAGACGAGTTTAAAAGTGCTTTGAAAGGTCAGCGTCTTTTTCTCATCGAAATGATTACAAGGAATTGGAGTAAAATCGGCAATTCACTCAAAATGTCTAAACTCTGTTAATTAATTTAGAGGCGAGGACAGCTTTTATTCATTGTAAATCTTTCAGGCACATCAAGCAGACGTCTCTGTGAGTAACAAGATGGGGGCGACTGATGCGCCCACTAAATCTTCACACCTTAATTCTCGGAAGTAACAAGATCATGTTTGCTGCGTGGCATGCACCAAAGATCATGATCCAAACGTGAACTAACAGCTTTGCTGCACAGTGGGCGGGCGAGCGACCCCCCGCCCTGCCCCACCCCCCCACCGAACAAAGTTGAGTTTGGTCTGCCCTGACCCTGAGAGCAAAGCCGGGTCTTGTGCCGTGACGTTTGCCAAATTTCAGTAATGCTGAAAGAGCCCAAATCCCTCCAGCCCGGATGGGAAGTGCGCTGGAGCCAGATACAGTCGGAGTGGAGACTGTTGCTGCGGCAGATTATCGAAGGAGGTTTAACAGGCGGATTCGCCTTTCTGTGTCCACACACTTTCAGAAGCACGGTCTATATTCAAAAGTGGCCTCATTAGACTGAAAATCCTCGGCTGGCATGATTCGCCCTCCGCTGGATCGCCCACTCTTTCCCTTTTCTCCCACCAACACTTTATTCTCTCCCCTCCCCTCTTCCCTGTCTTTCATTTCTCTCCATCTCTCCCACTCTCTCCTTTCTTTCTCTCTGCCTCTCCCTGTCACTCCTGCTGTCTACCTCTCTTATCCCTCCCCCATCTGTGGGAAGCTGCGGTTGTGCGCATGTCGCAGATGAGTCAATTTGTGGAGGCAGTGCACGCACGCACACACACATACACACATGCACGCACGTACTCACACACATATCCTGTCTCCCACGAAGGCATCTGTTTCAGTCTGACTCTGGAAGATGCAGCACCGGCAGAAGAGAAGGGAAGAGGAATAGAACCAGGAAGGCAGGAAGGCAGGAAGGCAGGAAGGAGGGATAAGAAAAGAGAGAGAGAGAATTCTTCAGAGTGAAAAGAAAAGACAAGAGGGTCTGGAGAGAGCCTGGCAGGGAGAGGATGCTGCTCCTGCTGAACATCTCTGTGTGACTTCTGAGGAGT
This sequence comes from Takifugu rubripes, assembly GCF_901000725.2. Lineage (NCBI taxonomy): Eukaryota > Metazoa > Chordata > Actinopteri > Tetraodontiformes > Tetraodontidae > Takifugu > Takifugu rubripes. The sequence continues at coordinate 7,981,031 of NC_042288.1, forward strand.
TTTAGCCAGGACCTGACAGACACGCAGCATCTCAGAGTCTGATAGCGTGCACTCGTGTGTGTGTGTGTACCTGTGTGTGTGAAGCGATGGCCAGTGCTCAGCCGGGGGTCCACGCACTGAAACTCCAGCCTCCCACCGTTTCTCTCACACTGAGGAATGGAAGCAACTTCATCAAATGGGACGAGGTAAAGAGAACACTTCCCAGTGTCTCCGTTGGATTGACATGTGTGCCTCCACGGCAAAGTGTGTGTCAGAGTCTTTTTTCCCAAGTGAGAGAGTGAGGCTGATGTCACGGGCCATGTTGTGGTGTGTTTGCTGTTCGTTTGTTAATTAAGCTTTGGCAGCGAGCACCTGTGGCTTGTGCACCAGCAGGACGGTGGTGGTGTGTTTGTGTGTATCTGTGTGTGCGTGTGATTGTGTGAAATGCGTTGATGTCACATTTCCCTGCTGCCACCTGTGACATGCAGCAGTCTTCTTGCATAAATGCATCTGAAATGCACAAAAGTCCTTCACATAACCGGGGGTCTGCGTGTGCACGCATGCCCGTGTGTCTTGGTATGCTGAAGTACAGGACCTTTCAGGTTACCATGGTAACTGGCATGGGTACCTAAACATATCTGATTTGGGTGATAAAGAATGGATGTTTTGTGTCTACGTGTGTGTTCATGTGTGTAATTCTATTCACCATGACTAAATCATGTGTAGGGGGTTTTTTTTCCATCGGATTTTCCCCAAACATATCTCCTCGCCTTTTTCTGAAAACTAGAGTCGGTTGCCATGCCAACCAGTTGATAACCGGGTTACCAGTTAACCATCTTGAGATCTTTTTCTTGTTTTTGTTCCTTGCAATGTTCCCTCCACCTTCACTGATATGAGAAAAGCTCAGACAGAACCATTCTATAGAAAATGTGGTGTAAAATTTCAATGCTCATAATATAACAAATGGAGGCTTGGTGTTGTTCCATGAACTGGTCATTTGTTATTTACTTGTAAGGCTCTTAGTTACCCCCCTTAAATTTGTCAATTACATTCTTCTGTGTGGCTAAAGCGTGGTTTGCACAGACCTCTATCATGTATCATCTTTGGAGGGAAGAAAATGTCAAAAAGGTGGTTTTTTGGACCTGGCCAGCAGTGGTGTCTTTGATAGTGAGACGTAGAGAATGCACCATTTCACTGATTTCATATCAAGCAACAAGCTTTTTTACCATCATGAAATCCAACTTGTGCTGCCACTACCCTCCTCTGAAGATGCTGCTCAGAGGACTCAGGTTGGGGATGGGGGGTCTTTGGGAGTTTTGCTACCCAAACACATTGAACCTGTGGAATTATCATCTTGTCGTCTTTCATATCATGTAAGACATTTTTCCAGCTAATTCTTCAAGTGAAAAGATACATATCTCATAAATGCGTCAAAATTAAGGGAAGGGATTTTCTGAAGTGCTAGATTTGTTGACTGTAAACACCTTTGTTGCTTTATGCTTAGTCGCACACGTGAACAGACCCAAAGATCAGTGAAGCTGCACGGCCCGAATGCACCTGCAACCAATTACAAGCTGTCATGACGAGTTACTATGGCAACTGTGACTCCTGGACTCTTAGATGGAGGTCGAGAAAATTTTTAAACAGGGGCTGTAAAACGGTTCAATCGAAATGATTCAGTTGGACTGAGCAGGGGGTGCTGTGGATGGTTATGGTTCAGGAACAAATGACAGTTTTCTCTCCTCTGTGGGATAAACAGATAAATGACAGATGGACAAAAGGTGGATGAATACATTTACTCAGACAGTTGAGTAAAGACTTCCTATTCAGGTGGTACTTCATACCGTTATTGACCTGTTGAAAAGAAAACTCCTTCCTGGACTCTGACCCCCTGAGTGAGCCAGCAGCTACTCCTTGTGTATTTTTGGGTGTTTTTTTGTTAAATCATTCCGCTTGGCTCCCCTCCCTCCAAGCTCCAGTGCTCAATTACTAACCTATATGATGTCTGGATGATGGGCGACTCTCTGCATGCCTTATAATAATTACTTTGATTCCAAAAATAAACAAATAATCACAACAGGCTGATTCTGAATACCTGTAACTTTAAATTTTGTTAAGTATTTTATGTGTTTCTCTTCAGGATCTATCCACGGTGACTCCTGTGACTTTACATGTGGATTCACATGGATTTTACCTTTACTGGACTGACCAAAACAAGGTGGAGCATGAACAGATATATACTCAATATACACACACACACACACACATACACTTACTGTCTCTCAGAAACACACACAGAGCCCCTCTAGGTGGGCTTAAAGCCTTAGCAGGAAGCAGGATGAGGTGTTTACTTCCTGCTGTTTGTTTTTCTGTGTTTTCTGTAGGAGACAGAGTTGTTGGACCTGATCCTCGTCAAAGATGTCCGAACAGGAAGAAGCACCAAGCCGCCCAAAGTACCACACGTTAGCTTTTACCTGTTGTATATACAATCTACTCCCTTCACAGAACTCCACCCAGTCAGCAATTCATGAGATTTGGTTTTCCTCTGCCATCATTAGATCGATATTCAGACTTGTATTTTTGTTTTTAAAAACCAAACAAGCTCTTCAGCCTGTTTTTCCTTCTATATGAGTGGCAGCTTAGTTGATGCTTGTTTTGGGAAAATGAGCGAACATGAGCAGCAGACCCAAACGTCTCCGCCTCACTTCACCCTGTGTGTCACTCAAGCATGGCTCCGTTTCACAGCATCAATCTCTGTTGTCCAATAGGAGGCGAAGCTTCGGGAGCTGCTGGACGTGGGGAACCTGGTCGGCCGCCTGGAGAACCGGATGGTTACTGTGGTGACGGCATCGGACCTCGTGAACGTTAATCAGCTCAATTTCATCGCCTCGCAGGAGGATGAAGCCAAGGTAGTGATGGCTGTCAGATGATGATGGCAATAAGAAATGTGATGCGGATGATGACGAAGATGATGTGTCTGGTGTTGGCAGGTGTGGTGCGAAGAACTTTTTTCTCTTTCTTCCAACCTGCTGAGCAACAACCTGAACAGAGACCACGGTCTCCTGAAAGCGTGAGTACTCTGCTGTACATCATCAGCAAGCCTCACCACGGCGCCGGGCGATACGACCTCGGAAGCGGCCGCGCTCTATTCTGAGTTATTAGGCACAAGCCGTCATTTTGCCCAATTACAGGGGGGGATCTGTGTTGGCTGTCATTCCACAGTGCTTTGTTAGTGGCAGCGGATGCAGGAAATCCAACATTCAGGGTCTCAAGCAAAGTTCTAATCATTCATAGATTTATTCTGACTATTGTTGAGGTGAATAAATATTTAAATAGCAGGATTACACTAAGTCTAATGCAAGTGCTGCTTATTTTTGCTCATTTTATTGCAGATACGAGCGGTTAACCCTCCAGCCAAATGCAGAGGGGCGGATTCCTGTCAAAAAGTCAGTCCCTTCTCCTTCCCTTTCTTTTTGTTCCTCTTCTTCTGTTGCAGTACTTATAGTGGTACTACTACTAGCATTTAGGTAATCAATAGTTCTGACCGGGTTAACTTTGACACATGGATGAGAATGTGAGGAAATAGCTGGCGAAATCTGTAGAGACGCGCACAAACTCAAACTTTGCTCTTTCCTGTCCCTCGCTTCTTAAAATAAACTTAATTCCATGTGCACTTGGGGAAGCAAAAACAGGGACAGGATTCTTGAAGGTGCTTAATTCAGCACTGACCTGGTAATCAACTACTGCCAGAGGACGACATGGATTATACAGCATGTGATGGAGCGCCGCGTTTTAGAAATAAACCAGGAGCAGAATTAGTGAACAGGTTCAAACTGTTGTGTTTAATACGAGCAAAGATTGTTTGTTTTTTTTCTTTTGAGAAAGTTTGGAGTTTGACAGGTCATCTGGGGACAATCATTTGACGTCCCTTCAGGCGAGGCCGCATTAAGGGAAGCAGAGCCGCAGTGTTCTGTTTGAACAGAACTGTCGGTCACCATGTTTCCCTCCCTGCATCCAATAACTGAACACTGGCGGCCTTTTTCTAAACTAAGACCGGGGCCTGTCAACATGATCTCTCATGTCATCTGTGTCTGTCTGTCATCGCCTGCAGACACGACACATGTTTAACTGTTTGACAGCCATATTTAATCCTTTGTGATGCACCGATAATGACGGTGATGTTATTGTCTGTTGCAGTATCGTAAGACTGTTTTCATCAGACAGAAAAAGAGTGGAGAATTCCCTGGAGAACTGCAGACTACCCTACAGCCGGGTAAATATCCTCATTATTATTGTTATATGATGATGATGATGATGATGATTAATATTAGTGAGAGTAGGCGGTAGGTGCCCATGAGGACTGCTAAAGGAAGGTCTCCTGCAAATCCTTTGAAACAGCTTTTTCCCACAAGCAGACCTTCCACTTCATCCCTCCTCTTCCTTTATTCTCTTCCGCCGTTGCATTTCTCTGATGTATTTTGTCCAAAATGACTCACAGTGCACAGAGGGGTGAAACGAGAAAGAAAATCCCTGCGTCACCAAGTTTTCACTCGTGAACATTAGAGGTTTAACAGGGTCTCCCATTAAACATTGAATAATCTTTTAAATGAGAATGCATTTTCAAAGTGAACTGAAATGCAGGCAGCAATGACCAGCCGTGGTTCATTTGAATGGGTTCTTTTGACAGGGCGACAGTATTAAACTGGAGGACTTTACACTGGAGGTTTACAGGAGCTTTTTAGACAGTCTGTGTCCTCGCTCTGAGCTTAGCAGCATCTTCAAACTGCAGTAAGTATTCAGAACCTCTGTCTCATTATTGCTGCAGTCCCTGACCTCTAAGCAAATGTATAAAGCTGCCCATGAAAAACGGCTTCTTTTTTTTTCCTTTGGCAATTTCTTTGATGGAACATGACTCAGCCTCTCCTCCATTCACACGCTTAAAAAAAACAAACCTAAACCTTATTACCTCTGCTATGTTGGGCTGAATTTAAAAGTGTGTGCTGCTCTGGTCTGCAGAGGAGGAGATGACGGAGCAATGTCAGTTGATCAGATGACAGAGTTCATCAACAACAAGCAGAGAGACCCGAGACTCAACGAGATCCTCTACCCGCCTCTTCGTCCTGCACAGACTCACACTCTGATGGAGAGGTATCAGCATGACAAGGCACAGTTGGAGCGAGGTGAGCACACGATCCCAGTTCTGGCATGTACTTATTTTGTTAATTATTACTTGTATGTGTCTGCCAACAGACAGGCTCAGAGGAATTATGATTTCTAGTTGTCTGAACGTCCATCTGTCAGAGCTATTCTACTGAAAACAATATCTTTTGAACAATTTTAACATTGAAGGTTTTCAACTTTACAAACTATTCAAGGGTGCACTGATTGTTTTTTTATAGGCAACAATTCAGAATAACTAGATTTAATCACATTTTTATTGCGATGATTGAAAAATAGGAGCAATAAGCATCTAACTGCCGCCTGTGGCTGATGGACCATTGGTCAGAGAGCTGATGGTCCAGTCAAAAACCTACAGAAAACAGCAGCTTCCGGACACTCCTGCTTATATATGTGCAGTCATATGTGCAAATCAAAGTTCAACATGCTGATGTTTCTGTGCAGGCATCATCACCCTCCAGGGTTTTTCCAGTTATCTTTCCAGTGACGAGAACGGAGTCATCCCGCCAGAGAAGCTGGACCAGTCCGAAGATATGAGTTTCCCCCTGTCGCACTACTTCATCAACTCATCCCATAACACCTACCTGACAGGTACGGACACGCAGGCTCAGTCACACAACTTCTGCTGTTAGAAAGATTCGAGCTCCTCGCGCTGCTCAAGGGGTGAAAAACAAAGGAATTCCCCGTTGGAGGCAAAAGGAGGTGAAAAGTAGTTCAGTGTGTTTTGCATCTCTTCCTCGGTTGTTTCAGCGGGCCAGCTGGCAGGGAGCTCCTCGGTAGAGATGTACAGACAGGTTCTTCTGGCTGGCTGCCGCTGCGTGGAATTAGATGTTTGGAAAGGACGAACCGCCGAGGAGGAGCCCGTCATCACACACGGGTTCACCATGACATCAGAAATCCCCTTCAAGGTGTGGGAACAATCACACGTATAAACGGCATTTATAGAAGACAATAGGCAGCTGCATTTTTGGAAAGTGGTGAACTTTGCTTTGCTTGAGGCCTCCTGAAGATGATGTCGTGCAATGTTTGATATTTTACAGGAGGTTGTTGAAGCCATAGCAGAATGCGCCTTTAAGACCTCTCCTTTTCCTGTCATTCTCTCCTTTGAAAACCACGTGGACTCGTGAGCGCCCCCTCTATTATTTTCCTGTCAGTACATGTGTCTTTTGAGCTAATTGAAATGCCTCACCCCTCTGTGCACATCTTAGATTGAAGCAGCAGGCTAAAATGGCCGAATATTGTCGATCTATATTCGGAGAGGCTCTGTTGATCGACCCTCTGGACAAATATCCTGTAAGTACAAATCACATGAACCTGATGGCGTGTCAGTTTTAGCCCATTTGCCTTTTTTAAACGTTGCTTTTAGTTGGAGTCGGGCGTCACTCTGCCCAGCCCGCAGGAGCTGATGGGTAAAATCCTCATCAAGAACAAGAAATCGCACAAACCCTCCAACAGCACGGATACCAAAAGACTTACTGACCATCCTGCCAATCAGAGCAATGAGCCTGTGTCTCCTAGCAACAACACAGGAGGTAAGACACAAAGACACAAGGACTCCTTTCAACCTAGAAATCTATGCTCGATGTGTACAACACAGAACGCATCAAGATTCTTTGTATCAGAAAATGGACCCACGATAATAAGAATTTCCAGGCTACTGCCAGGCAGTTCATTCAGAGGGCTGAACTGTCTTTATAAACTGTTATAAACTGTTCCTGCTGTTTTCCAACCACGATATTAGGACTGATTACGCAGATTGTTAAATCATTTGGTCTCATCATTGGTTTTGGAATTGACAAATTTGCTGCTGCTTTGATCATCTGAAAGTCATTGGGGACGTCTCGGTAATGAGCAGGACAGCCTAGAGGAGGTCAGAGGGGGGGTGAACAAATGGAGAGCACTAGAAGGGGATAATTGGGTAGCCTTTTTGACATGTGCACACCCTGGAAACCGTATTGAGCCTCAGACTCCGACCAGTAAACAACCTGCCAGACTGATGCTGAAGTGCCTACTCATACAGCGGTCACGATCTTTTCGTCAACAACCGCTTGCGTGGGCCGAGTAATCACCTGCAGAGTCTAAACAGTGCCTTGTTTACAATGCCAGAACAGTGCTTTGGTTTATTTCATTTTTTATGCCAGAAATATCCAAGAATTTCTGTCACTTTTCACTTGGATAGAGCGTAGAAATGCTTATATATGGATGCTCAGTAATGTGTAGGTGGCAACAGGAAAAATTAACACGAAGAAATATTTTTAAACTTTTATTAATTTACCCACAATTCCCTTCAGGATTAGCAAGAAAATATTTTTCCACAGTCTTTGTAAGGGGTTATAAGGACAAAAAGTGGTTATAATCAGATGTAATCTGACATTTTTTTGCACTTTTTTACAGAAATGGAAGCTGAAAGTGAAGAAGAAGATGACGACGACGATGACGATGGTAAAAAGGTGCGTGGTGACGCCACACAGAGCTGAGCGTCGGTCATCTTCAGCGTCACCATTTGTCAGTGTTTGTTTTCGGTGTTTTGTTTTCTGTTCTTCACATCATGCTTAATGTGTGCTGTGCACTGTTGTTTTGTTCTCTCAGAGCTCCCAGCTTCACCTGTAGGTGATGGTGGCTTACTGTTTACTGGTTTGGATGAGTTTTCAGAGTGCATTGCTTTCCAAGAACAACGCCAGACACATGATGGAAGGTTATTTTACATAATTCCCACTTCAACAGACAGTTCAGTTAGAGTTTTTCCCCTTGATATGCCATAATGATTTTATAAAAATCATATTTCTGAAGCATTACAACTATGTAAGATGGCACTGAATGCCTGGGGAGTTTCAGGAAGAAATCATTTAAATTTTGCTGAATAGTGCATTAGCTCATTCATTTTGACTCTTATGTTGATATGCAGCTTTAATTAAAATATTGCTAAGTTTCCCTCAGAGGAGCAGATGTGACAAAAATAAACTGTCCATCATTTAAGGAATCTAACCAGAATTGAACCATGCTGAGAACAGGTGACATTTGTTTTTTTTAAGGCTGTAAATCCTTTGGCCTTTGCACCATCTTTTTAGGTAATTAATGCTGAAAACTGGCTGGTTCCAGTAAATATCCGTCTTATTTATGTATGAAGCCACAAAACTGACACCTGCGTCTCTCTCCCTGCATTTTCCCTGTACATCAGCCAATTAATCAGACCATTGTAATTTTAACGTGCAGATAATCACAATAAATACATTTGACAAATGAAGTTGCCCTCTGTTCTTTTGCTCAGGGTTCATCGGAGCGGGAGGCCATAGCTACAGAGGAGATGTCGACTCTGGTCAACTATGTGCAGCCGACAAAGTTCAACTCCTTCGAAGCTTCCAAGAGTAAGAAAAGCGGAACGGAACATGACACGTGTACTGATACACACTTGTTTACATTCCTGGCTGTTTGTTCTCAAGTCTGTAACATTGTTTGTCCTGTTTTTGAAAATAAAACCTTTTTTTTTTCAAAAAAGACATTAAAATTAACTAATTCCAGGATCAAATGACCTTTCAAAACTGTTCAACTGTGTGTGTGTGTGTGTGTGTGTGTGTGTGTGTAGAGGCAGCCCGCTGTTACCACATGTCATCCTTTGTGGAGACCAAAGCTTTGGAGCATCTTACAAAGTCTCCGGTGGAGTTTGTAGAGTATCCTTGGCAACAGTTTTCAGTGTATAAATAAATCCTGATGTCATATTTTCAATGTACACTGTGATTTGTACTGATTTTAGCACGGCGAGATTTTTGTCTAGTGTTTTTAAACACTGCCATGTGATGAAATCCTGAATCCAGAATTTAAATGTGAGTATACTCTGTCGTTGTCCTTAACAAGACTTTAACCAGATATAACAAGTCCCAGTTGAGTCGCATTTATCCCAAAGGCACCAGAGTCGACTCATCCAACTTCATGCCTCAACTCTTTTGGAATGCAGGATGTCAGTTAGTGGCGTTGAACTACCAAACAATCGGTAAGAGCCCAGCAGGGTTTCCTGTCCTCCCAGGAAGACAACTGCTTCCCAGGTGAAAGCAGCAATCTGAGAAATTAAAGTTTGACATTTAACGATGCAAAAGAAGCTCACAGGCCCGAGTCTGGATTTGTTTTTTTCTTCCATCTTTCTTTTAGAGCAAAAGCCAAATTTCTAGGAGCAACGCTTTCAGTTCCGACAACAGCCGCTATAAAAATAAACGATAATTGTCCCATCACTTTATTTGATGCGCGATGGCGAATTGCACCTTTGAAAATGAGACAAGTTTCCTTGCAAATTAAAACCTGCCTGTGTGAATGCACCCTAATGCACTGGTGTGTGAGCTGCTGATAGATTACCCTTTTAGATTAGCATGCTGCTCACCGCTGTATTCGGCCGAACTCATGTTTTTATGCAGTTTGTTTTTCAGAGGACTATATTGTCCTTGTCCTCCGACAGGCTGTCCGTCAGCTTCTTGCAACCACATTAATGAGGTGACCCTTCATGGGCCTAGCCTTCATTTTAGCCCCTTTGTTCCAGATTTGTCTATGCAGCTGAACCTCTTCATGTTTGAATACAATGGCCGGAGCGGCTACAGACTGAAGCCCGAGTTCATGAGACGCCCAGACAAACACTTTGACCCCTTCACGGAAAACACGGTGGACGGCATCGTTGCCAACACCCTTTCTGTCAAGGTACAGTGGCTTGATGGTGTTGACACAGTGATGATTCTGCAGGACAGCAGATGTTCCTTTACATGTTGAGCATGTGTGAAAGGCACTTTGTCATGTTCCAGCACTGACGGCCGCAGCCAGAGGCCTCGTATTTCAATGTTGTTTGTCATTTTCATTCATGTAAACATGACAGGAACACTTGAATGGAATTTTCATCACATTTGTTGCAAATGTCAGATTGGATTCAAGGATAAGCTGATTTAATTTCGGCAGAGGTCTGGTCAACAAATTGTTTATAATCTCCGATGTGGTATTAAGATGGATGACACATCGCCAGGTCCTCTCGTCCATCTCAGATGCAGTCCTCGTCGTTGAAGTAATAAGAGCTAAGTGGAGCCAAAAGGGAACACAAAGCGTGGACCCTTGAAGAAAATGAGCAGATGAATTATTGTCTTACTACTGTCTGCCACTAGAGGGCGAGGGGCATTTTAACATTGCCCTTCAGGAGATTTTTATGATGTGGTCCATCTGAACCTTTACTAGAGGGTTCCCCCTATATGGGCCTGCTCAAGGTTTCATCCTGGTAAAAGGGGGGTTTTCCTTTCCATCGTTGCTTGTCTGGGGGTCACATCTGGGTTCCTGTTATAGAGACCGTGGTGTACAACTGACATCTAAGAGGATATTGTGCTGTTCTGTGCTGCCAGATTGAACGTCGAACTCTTTTTATATCTGTGTGTCAGGTGATTTCAGGTCAGTTTCTGACCGAGCGGCGGGTGGGCGTGTATGTAGAGGTAGAAATGTTCGGACTTCCTGCAGACACCAGAAGAAAAGCACTGAAGACCAAGACCTCCCAGAACAATAACGCCATCAACCCAGTGTGGGACGAGGAGCCAATTGTCTTCAAAAAGGTGAGTCAGAGAGAACCGTGATGATTGCAGCGGTGGGGGGGCTCGTCAGGGAAAAATTGACTGAAACTGTCTGGCAGGTGATCCTTCCTACTCTGGCCTCTCTGAGGATCGCCGCCTTTGAAGAAGGAGGAAAGTTTATTGGTCATCGGATCATCCCTGTGTCTGCCATAAGACCAGGTAAGATCAAGTTTATTTTATGTGCAAACTGATCTTGTCTTAGATTTTTCAGTTTTTTAGTGACTTTGTTGGTGAAAATGCCAACAAAAATGATTGATTTCAAATGGTTTTACGGGTGGAATCTCTATGGATACTACCGGTAAGCCCACAAGCAGATTTGTCTTCCATTTTGCTTCCGTTGTCATCCAAAACTGATTAAAGACTGCGGAGAGACTCTTCACTGACTTCAAATAAGATTGTTGCAGTCACTTACTGCAGTTATATCAGTGAATAACCCGTGATGGAATGTCATGTGAACTGAAGTGCCTGTTATCTTCTTCACCCGACGGCAACAGAGGCATCATTCATCATCTTGTCAAATGTTGCTTTGAATATATTTTTTTTTTTACAGGTTATCGTTATATCGGCTTGAGAAATGAGAAGAATCAATCTCTGATTCTTCCAGCCGTGTTTGTCTACATTGAGGTCAAAGACTATGTCCCAGACACCTTTGCAGGTATGACTTTCACAAATGCGCTCCTGCTTTTGCCAAAACGTTACATCTAAAGCTTCAAATAGTGCATTAGGTAGAGTGTGAGTCCTTTAATGTCAATTCAGCTCTCTGGCGCCATCTAAAGGGAACTAGCAGAATACTCAATTATTGAGCAAACCTGAATGTGGACAGGAAAAAGAATCAGTGAAGAATACAATCATAAACAATGTTTTTACTCACTTCATAGCTTTGGAACTACTTTCAAATTAATCCAGGATTAAGCGGCATTACTTAAACATGTCTTACTAGTTTGCGTTTAAAATGTCTGAGGGTCACATAAGGTTACATTAAACAGCATTTCTAGATTTGCAGTACTACTGCGATACTTTGCATTTATCTCCAGATGTGATCGAGGCTTTGTCCAACCCCATTCGGTACGTGAACTTGCTGGAGCAGAGGTCCAAGCAACTGGCTGCTCTGACGCTTGACGATGTTGAGGAGGATGCGCCGACAGAGGTCTGGCCCGTTTTACATATTAGGCGACAGAAAAGGCAAAAGTAACCATCACCAATTGCTGCTCTTCATCAGGATGAGACTGACACTTGTGTGGAACGTAAGAATGACCCCAAAGCAGCTCCAGTGGAGAATGGGCTCAGCCCCGCCTCGGCCCCTGCGGGTCACACTCCGGTTACCACGACACCTAAAGCCTCTGCAGCCAGTCAGCAGACAGTCACAACAGGTACCATCCATCCTTCAGACAAACACTCAGCAATCTCCGTTTCTCATATTTGTGTCTTTAATTCTGTTGTCTTTTCTGACTGCAGAGGCTAAACCAGCAGCAAAGAGTGAAGATTTGGTTTTAGGGGTTTTGATAGGTCTGTATTATTTAAATTTATTTTATTTTAAAACTATTGGTTATGCTTTTAAGCTATCTTCTCCCTGTTGAAGGACATAATTTATGCATGTTGTTTACCCAAAATATTCAATTAGTACTTTATAATAAATGAGATCATTAAAGCTTTCAGGCTTAGGAGGAAAGAAAAAAAGAGCTCTCCTAAAGTTTAATAAAATATGCTCTGTGATCACTGGCGGCGCCAGACGTTCCAGTTATTGCAATGGAGAGTCTGCAGCAGTCAAAGCTTTACCAGAAGGAGCAGAAGCGGCAGTTTAAAGAGCTGAAGGAGTTAGTGAGACGGCATCAGAAAAAGACGTCCGAGCTCCTCCGGGAGATCAACAACAAGTACAAGAAGATGGCCAGACAGTGCAGCAAGAGCAGGTATAAGAGACGGTCACTTAATCTGCAGAATATCGGACATCTAAATGTCTTATTCTGGATTTATGAGCGTTTCAAAATGGAATCCAGTGAGCTGATGTGTTTATTGATGTGTTTCTCTTGACATCGCCATCAGAGGCTCAGGTTCAAGCAGTGAGAAAGACGAGCGCCTGCAACAGCTGAGAGACGAGCAGCAGCAGCAGCTCCTGGCTCTGAGGCAGGAGCAGTACTACAGTCAGAAATATCTACAGAGAGAACACATCAAAATGGTAAAAATCAAAAGCAGCGTCAAACTCCTCATTATTTCCCCCAAATATCCCTTTTAGTTGGCGGTTGTTTCTTTTGGAAGCATGAGACACTTCAGCGGGGAGCTTAACTTCTGTGCTGCTACTATGTGATGTTGCGATATGGAGACAAATGAAAATCCACTTTTTTGGCTTCCTGCAGCTAACAGAGCGCCTAAACAGTCTGGCTGAGGAGAGTCACAATATCCAGATGAAGAAACTCAAAGACATCTGCGACAAGTAGGCAGAGGCATTAACAGATGATGCTCAATTCAAGTCCCGTGCAGAGATACACAATATGAACCGATTATCGTGGTGCTTTTTTGAGGAAAATATAATGCATTGATACAAGTGAATTAAGATGGTTTGAAATTGTCCTCTTGTTGCAGAGAGAAAAAAGAGCTGAAGAGGCAGATGGATCGGAGGAGAACGGAGAAGATCAACCAGGCAAAGACCAAAGAGAAACATCTGGCTGAAGAGTATGATGCATTGATTCGTCATCTTCCCCCTCAGCAACAAATACAAACTTAACTCACAAATCTGTTTTTCTCAGGGAGAAGATTGAGATCAATAAATCATATGTCAATGAAGTTGTTCAGAACATAAAACGGGTGAGCAGAGGAAGGTAAAGGGTTGCTTTTGTCTCAACGCTACACGAGTGTTCACTTCCTTCTGTGTCTGCAGCTTGAAGAGACCCAGACCAAACGCCACGATCAGCTGGTGGAGCAGTACAATGAGCTCCTGCAGGAGATACAAGATCTGAAACCAAAGGTTAAAAAGGCTAATTAAATCCTCTAAAGTGGCTTTATGCTTTGTCTGAAGTCCGTGACTGTCAGACGTCAATGTCTGTGTCCTTCTCCAGCTGCAGGGAGCCGTGGAGGCAGACTTTCAGGAGAAATTCCACTGTTTACCTGGAGAAATTCAAGAATTCCTGCAGGAGAGGAGGGCAGAGGTCCGGGGTATCAGCAAGTCCAGGCCAAGCACGCCACATGAGACTCTGTCGGAGGAGGACTGAGACGCTAGGAAATGTGTCAGGACGTCTGGAGGACAGATGTTTCGAGATGGAAGAGCTCATAAAGACTGTTAATTTGTTATTAATGCACAAATGTTTTAATAGTTCAGTTAATCGCATCAATTCAAGCATGAACTTGTCTGTCTGTCTGTCTGTCTGTCTGTCTTTCTATCTGTCTCTGCCTGCCTGTCTGTCTGCCTGCCTGCCTGCTTGCATCGTAGGTTTTTTAGGAATGCATGGAATTCTCCATCAATCCCCTTTATCAGTATTAACAATACTGTCACTTCACTCACATATACAGTTACACACACACACACCCCTTTAGAGGACAATTTAGAGCATTGCAGCCTAATCAATAGACATTTTCTGCAAGTGTTTCTTTCCATTGTTGCTGTTTTCTGTTGGTTTTTCACATTAGCCAGATTTAGAAGATGCTGAATGAATCACTAAACAAATATGATTATAGAAAAAGATTGTTTGTATTATTATTTATTTGACATTACTGGATCCTTTATTGTATCCTCACTAGTTTGATTTTGCAGTCATTTATTCATAGAGTTTGTAAATCACAAATAAATCTAGCTGTCAAGCTGTTAGAAATGAAATGTTGCATGACTCCTACACTCCTACACAAGTTGACTCTGTGCTTTGTAAAGTTTATTGGACTATTTGTGCAGAAGATAGAGATTGTAAAATACCTTTTATTATTATTTTATTTTATTTTATTTTATTTTATTTTATTTTATTTGGAAAAAAGTCAGAGTTTTCTGAGAAGTAGCACCCACATTCTATTGTTTTTTCCTGATGAAAAGGATGTCCTGAAGAACATTCTGCTGCCATTGCATGAACTACCGGTATTTATTTTGATGTGACAGTTGTAGAGTGTAATTTTACCATTTTGAGAATTTGTATTTATTGATTTTGTAGATGATAAGAGACAAGAATCCATTGGTTCCAAATTGTCTCACTGTAAAAAGGTAAATGTAAAATGAATGAAGCTTGCCACTTTGTATAGTGATCTTCCAACAAATAAGTGTTGGACTCTTTCACACTTAACTTTTCTGTATTTCTGCACTTACATTGACTAAATCTGAGTTGTGTTCAACAACCTTTTTGCAGGGGAACTGCAAATATTATTATTGTTATTATTGTCAATAAGATTCAAAGGTATTCCAGTGGTTTCTACTCTTAGTTTGCATTGCTTCTCTTTTGGAAAAATACTCAACTAATAATTCAAGTACCTCATTATTCTGCTACGATTTTTTGGGGGTGATCTTTGTCACAGCACACGTTCTCACGCAAAAGCCTTGTTGAACACACTACTGCTTTGGCAATTAAACTGAGCATGCTTTATTCTCTTGGATTTCTTGATCAGTTGGTTTTCCCTATTTTTTTCCCCTGAATGTGTACTGGTATATATGAAAGACTATTAAAATGATTTAATCTAAAAACTAGGTGTGATAAAGAGAGGAAACGTCTACAAAAATGCAATTATAGATTATATGATTGTGGTTGCATTATCTGACTAATAAACATCTCTGTGACTGGGAAAAGTGCCAATAAATCCACCTTTGCAATAAGGTTTTTGATTATCTACGTTTGGATTATTTTTTTTTGTGGATGTCAGTTCAGTCAATTGGAAGTGTTTGCATTCCCATGTATATGTCAGCTCTACATATATATGCCAGCCTGTATATGTCAGCCTTTCTATGCATTTGCATATAAAAAAGGGAGCAAGAGTGTTCGTGGATACATAATAAAGCGAACATTTATGGCACTGTCTAGCTTTAGAAATGATATTTTGAAAATCAGTTCTATTTCGTTACATTGAATCGTTGAATTGAAAGACGTTGCATTCTCATAGACTTCCGCCAGGTGGCGCTAGTAGTAACGTGTTTGCATTTCTGCCGTGGAAGAAGAAAGCTCATCTCGTCTCTCCTCAGCATCAACAGCATCAGTCCCCCCCCTCCTCCTCCTTCTCCTGCTCCATCCTCCTCTCTAACCAGCTTCTTCCACTGCGGAACATCGGCCTGTTCTCCTCCCATCACTCCGCCAGTGGTAGACCCAGTTCGCCATGGACAACTCAGGCAAAGAGAAGGAGGCCATGCAGCTGATGGCCGAAGCCGACAAGAAGGTCAAAGCGTCCGGGTCCTTCCTCGGAGGGATGTTCGGGTAAATTATGTTCGTCACTGTCAGTGTTTACCTCTGTCTCCCCCTTCTTATTTGAGTATGGGGATTTGCGCACAGGGCCAATTAAAGCCAAGCTCCATCGCCAATGGAATCAGTAGTATTAGAGATTTTCTTGGCTTTGTGGCGTTATCATATCCTGCGTTTTGCATTTTGTCGGCCTTCTCTTCCTTCGGCAGCGTAGGTCTCTGCAGGAGATGCTAACTTTACCTGTGACATTTTGTCCTTTTGCGTAATTAACTCGATGAGGTGGCTCACAATACTGTGGGATTCCCTCCGTTGTGCGAGGCTACCTCAGGAAAGCTTAAGCTGTCATCGCAGGTAATGTGGCCTGCGTGTCTTGAGCTGTCACGCATCAGAAATGGGGTTTGTTATCCGGCTGCTGGCGATGGTGATGTTGCTGCAAGAGGCAGATTTAGGAAACGTGTGCATGGAGGAAAAAGAGGCAAAAAGGCACGCAGACCAGCGCACCCTGTATGGTGTGAAAGCAAACCAGTCGATAGTGATGCAGGGACAATGTGTGTGTGTGTGTGTGTGTGTGTGCGGCGCACGCTCATGCATTTGCATTTGGCTGCGTGGGAAGATGGATGTTAATGTTTGGATAGAAATTGATCCATTGCATATAGCACACAAATAAACCCTCAAATGACATATGGAGCGAGCTTATTTTAACAATAATTACAATAAACATGTATTTTAGTTGTAATTCTACCACTGCAAATACACAACCTGTTGGCAAATATTTGCTGAGTCATGGTCCTCCATTTATTTGTTTGTTTGTTAGTTATTCATCCATTCATTCTTTAAGCAGTTCCTGACAGGCCGATGTAAATACATTAAAGCGGTTCATGCTGCAGGCAGCAGAGGTCCACCAGTCTGGTTTATAGGTCAAAATATTGATAAGAATAAACACAAAACATCTGACTGGTACCACATCAAAGGGATGATTTTTGGCTGCAGGATGAAGCGATCCACCATGCTCCTCTACGTCTTTGAGAGGGACAAATCCGGTTGCTAATTTGGTACCAACATTAAAAGTAATCCTGACTTAAAAACCTTTTTCCTCTGCTCACAGGGGGAACCACAAGGTGGAGGATGCCTGTGAAATGTACGCCAGAGCAGCCAACATGTTTAAAATGGCCAAGAACTGGAGTGGTAGGTGACATGTATGCATGCATGCGCGGTGTGTGCATCACAAGCTCATGAGTCAAAATAAACGGCTCTTAAATTTCCACACACGCAAACCTGAAAAGCTCATAATAATTCTATTAGCACATGCTGCCATAATAGCCATAAATGTTGTCCAGATGTATAATTTAAAAAGAATGAGTAACATATAATGTGTGTGTGTGTGTGTGTGTGTGTGTGTGTTTAGCTGCTGGCAATGCTTTTTGCCAGGCTGCACGGCTCCACATGCAGCTGCAGAACAAGCTGGACTCTGCCACAAGTTTTGTCGACGCTGGCAACGCGTACAAGAAAGCCGACCCACCGGGTGAGTGCAAACCTACTTCCACACTCTGCTGCCCCAAATACTGCCCTGCTGTGTTAGAACCACACAACATTAAATATTACACTTGATACCTCTTCATCAACATCATCCAGAATTATTGAATGCCCTCTCTCCAGTCTGTTCCCAGTTAAAAAGGCCACAAAGCTTTGTCCCAGCTTATCCTTTACAATATATTTTAGTTATTTTAAATGCAAAAATTTGCTCTGCTTCACATTTGTACAGCCAAAGCTAAAGCTCAGCAACAGCTAACCAGACACTCTGGAGCCAGAGGTGGTATTACTGGAACATTAAAATGGCTCCCTAGATTTTTCTAGGAAAATTAATATCGGGGTCACCCTGCAGCATCCTTCCTGCCCCCCTCGTGATTAGCTTAATATAATATGGGTTAGCGGGTTAGTCATCGCAGCATGCGGAAACAGTTTTAATTTAGCTGTACAGGCCCAGAAGGCTTCAACAGTCTTTAACTATACGAAACCTTTGTATATGTCTCCTTTCAGAGGCCATCAACTGTCTAAATCAGGCGATTGACATTTACACTGATATGGTAAGATCCTTCTCTCGACTGCACTGTGACTGTCATAATAATAGGAATTATGGTGTAATATGATGTGTGTGTGTGTGTGTGTGTGTTGACGACAGGGAAGATTCACCATTGCAGCCAAACATCACATTACTATAGCTGAGGTTTATGAGTCGGAGCTGGTTGATATTGAGAAGGTATGACATGTTTGGACCAAACTACTTTCTTGTTGAGAATGAAGCTGATCGTTACTGCTAATTTCCACGTTTTGTCTTCAGGCCATTGCTCACTATGAACAGGCAGCAGACTATTACAAAGGAGAGGAATCTAACAGGTGAACCAAAGCAACTATAACAACTTTATTTCTCTGTTTTGATCCTGTTATTGGATACATAAATTATACAGTGCATGATGACAATCAAGATAGGTATGACACATTCAAAGTCTTTATTTGTGTATCTTTTTAGTTTGGGGTGGGATGGATGGGTATGCATTTAAATTTAGGCAGTGGAGTTTATATGAACTTGTTAACTCGTGGATTTGTTTGTGGTTCAGCTCAGCCAACAAATGCCTTCTGAAGGTCGGGCACTACAGCGCGCAGCTGGAGCAGTATCAAAAAGCGATTGAAATCTACGAGCAGGTACTTCCAGTTTCTGCTATGCTAGGAGAATAAACAATAATATGGTTTTAATCAGGAGTGGGAACAGAGATGAGCCATTTTGGGATGCGGTGCAATGCAAACATTGCTTAAAGTAAAAGAACTTTATATCAAAATTAATATTTGTGTGTGTTTTTCAGGTTGCTATGAGCACCATGGACAATCCGCTGTTAAAGTACAATGCTAAAGAATATTTCTTCAAGGCTTCACTGTGTCACTTCATTGTGGATGAACTGAATGCAAAGGTAACGCTCATGTTCCTGTTTTGAAAAACCTTTTTATACTCGCCCATCTTGAATGGTCATCACGTCTGTCTGTTTCAGTTGGCCATAGAGAAGTACGAGGAGATGTTTCCAGCTTTTACAGACTCAAGAGAGCTCAAACTGCTGAAGGTAATTCACATTTATTTGTTTCTGATTTGTTTCCGTCATGTATTAAGTCATATTATTATGAGAAATAAGTGAAATTCAAATTCAAATTTGGTGGCTCATGTTAAAATGTATTGATCTCTTGAGTTTGGGCAGAAATCATTATGATCCAAATATAGCAATGTAAAAAAAAAAAAAGCAAACTAGTAAATAAATCACCCCTGGTTCCTGTTTCATTACAACAGAAACTCCTAGAAGCACACGAAGAGCAGAACAGCGAGGCATTCACTGAGGCCGTCAAGGAGTTTGACTCAATATCTCGTCTGGACCAGTGGTTGACTACGATGCTTCTCCGTATCAAAAAGACCATCCAGGGAGATGCTGGAGACCTGAAATAGACATTAGAGTTAAATGGGATGGAAATGGGAGGGGGAGAAACTATGGGCAGTGGGAAGAAGAGGACAAGGGTGAGGTAGAATGAGGAGAAGGGGTTTGAAGGAGGGAAGCTGGGATTGGGGTTACAGTTGTACATACCAGTCTGCATGTGACCTCCCCTCTTATTAGCCAATCATCCCCTTTAACCCACAGTTAGATGACTTTGTGTCTCTGGTCCAACAGTATTGCTCTGATAACACTGACTGAATTGTACTTAAAGAGGAAGAAATTCATTGTCAAAACTATCATTTATTGTTTATCATGGTGCTGAGTGTTATGGTTTGTCTTAATATTTTAGGTATTAGGGCCCCCTCGTACCCAGTTCCCTACTAAACCCAGTGCCCCCTCAAGGTAATAATATCCTCATATTGTGATTGACTGGTTTTCAGCCATCATCTCTGCCTTGTTTGTGCATGTCTATTGATGTAAATGTTATCTGTGTTGTGCTAATGTGTGAATAACAACCATGTAGTCCGGTATCATTTGTGTGAAATGAACACGTCAGATATGGTGTTGAAATAAAAACATCACACGTATGATCATGATGTTGTGCTTTGTGCATTTAATAGAGTAGGATGTAAACTCTGTGCACTTTTCCTCTTAACAAAACTTAAAATCACCTAGTAGGTCGAACAGAAGTGCAGAGTACTTGAGCTGCTTGGAGGGAGCAGTACTGGAAGGTGCTGTGCTTTGAGAATCTAATACATTTGGGTGTTCCCACTTTCAGACCCCACAGGTAACAGGACTTCAGAGTAGAATGAGCACAAACAGCATCTAAATGTTCAGCAATCTTAATCAAGTGCTGACACCAGAGACAAGAGTGACCAGGAGCAGAGGCAAAAACAACACCAGCACATGATGCACAGCACTCAAACAACCTGGCCGCAAGTGCCGAGTGTTTGGGGTTTAAATACTGGAGGAAACAGGTGCGTGAGATTGAGCTGATCACTGGAGAGTGCCACATGGGCGCCGGTTTATTTTCTGTAATGAAGGAGACTATGACATGAAGTCAAAGTGAATAAGAGTTGACCACCATTTGTGCCAGACAGACCTTTTTATAATCATTCTTAACATTACCGGTAAAACCTTTTTTTTTTATCATATCAATGAAGCAAAGAAATGTTATGAACAGTTAGGAAGTAGTTGGAGGATGAAACAGAAATACCCCATACCCCAATAAAATGTTCATTTCTTATATCTACTCAGCTTAGCCTTGACCTTCAGGTCGAGGGTAGGTCTCTCACTGTTGTTTTTGCTTATGAGTCAAACAGAAGTGGAGAGTACTTGTCCTTCTTAGAGGACCTGGGAGGAGTACTGGAAGGAGTACCAACTGGGGACACCAGTGTCACACAGGCAGGGACAGTATTAGGTAGAGAGACGTGATTAGGAACCTCAGTGGGTTCTTTTTTTTTTGCTTCATTATTGTGCTACTTAATTTGTCCATAACAAACACCATGTGCAAGGAGGGCCAAGGGTACAAGGCTGTCCATCAGTGGACAAGACATGAGGACACCCTCGGCGAGGGGGAAATTATCTGTTTTGTGATTGTTTTATCTGACCATTGGCCATCTTGCAATGTCATTGCAATAATAAACCTTGCATAGCTCGGACAGCAAAACTGTGTACTGTAAAAACCTACAAACACAAGGGAGGTTAAAAACAACAATTGAACATTCATTAGTCTACTTGCACAACTCATGCAGAGTGAAAGGGCATTAATATCTTCATAGTGACTGAGTTATCTCTGTCCTTTGTGTGCATGTTTGTTGTCTTGTTGATGTTAATGTTAGCTGTTGCGCTCATGTGTGAATAACATTTTGTCCTGTATCATTTGTGTTAAATGAACAAGTCAGAAATGGTGTTAAAATAAAAACATCACATATAAAACCACATATTTGTGCATTTAATTCAATATGTTGTTCACACTTTCCTTGAACTAACTTCCTCTAATTATGGTTAGATGGTAGGATTGTTAAACTGCTGACATTGATTTATATAATTAAAAATGTAAATCTGAACTATTTTGCTGCTAATATTTGTGCACACATTGAACATAGGAGGCATACATAGAATTAAACTCCTAACAATGCAAGCAAACTATGAACACTGAGGAAATGAAACAGCGTATCATATATTAGGTGCAGAAATAATGACGTTGAATTAAGATTGATCTTTCTGGGACATAAATTAAATCTGATTTGTTGCTCTGCAAAATTATTTCTTATCACGCGATTTTCAACATATACCCAGAATGCATTTGGGCTGAAGCGCCCAAGCTGAAGTACTTCCGGTTTTTAAGTTTCCGTTGTGGCACACGTTTGTTGCTCTTTCGCATTTGGTTTATTTAGAATTCAAACGGTGAATCCCACATTACTTCACGGTGTGGTCGATACAGGTTTTTACACTTTTATTGGGGACTACATCAACAAACCGCCAAGATGCCGCGAATTATGATCAAAGGAGGTGTCTGGCGCAACACTGAGGTACGTGTTTACTTCGCTAGCAGCTTTAGCATGATGCTAACTGCTGCTCGGAAATCTTAAAGTCCAAGCATGAAGCTTGATGTTCAATTCAAGAAACCCATCGTAGCCAAAATCTTGCATTTGTGGTGCTACCGGGATAATCGAATTTCTATTGATACGTTGGAATGCATGGTCTATAAAGTGCTGGCTAATGGCCAACAACAAGAAACTTACTAGTTATTACTTTGTTGCAGCGATTTGATTGTCATTAGGTCACTTGCAAAGAGCATAGTCTGATACCCTCGCGTCTCCACAATCCTCACAACGTTTCTTTAATTTTACGAGCACAGCAGATGATAGATGTATATTATATGTAGTCGATCTCAATTTTTGGTAATTTAACAAACCGGTGAATGAATCAGTGCCTGTAGTGTCTTTCATGAAAAAAACGATGCTGCGTCAAAATCAAAGATGGGCCTGTAAAAAAAATCATTCTTCTGTTTCAGTACAAATTTTCTGGTCAGTCACATCTTTGCCATTCAGAAAATCAGTACAGTTGCCCCCTTTTTAGAAAATGTTTTTCATTGGGGGGGAATTGCGTAAGAGAGAAAGAAAAAATAATCCATAATAAATGTAATGTGTCTGTCTTATCTTATTATTTACGCAGGATGAGATCCTCAAGGCAGCGGTGATGAAATATGGGAAAAACCAGTGGTCTCGTATTGCTTCCCTGCTACACCGTAAATCTGCTAAACAGTGCAAAGCCAGATGGTAAGTTTTCATCGAACATGTGATGGCAGTAATACCATTTTTTGAAGCACTTAAATGTAAGATTACCTAGTTGTGAGGTTTATAAAAGCAGATTTAATAAATAATGAGGTTGGAAGAATTTTCTACCCTTGTCTAAAAGAGATCTTAAGCTTGTTAACATTAGATGTGTTGTGCCATGTTTGTGTCTGTGCAGGTACGAGTGGTTAGACCCCAGTATTAAGAAGACAGAATGGTCCAGAGAAGAAGAGGAGAAGCTTCTACATTTGGCCAAGCTTATGCCAACTCAGTGGAGAACCATTGCTCCCATCATAGGACGTACTGCTGCCCAGTGCCTGGAACATTATGAATATCTACTGTATGATATGATTTTAACACATCTATATAAACACATATAGATATAGACATATACAGTTGAATCAATCCTAAAATAAAAACACTTTCTTTTAGGATTGATTCAACTGTAATCTGTAATAAACTAGCAATTAATACTTGTGCTTTACATAATATGGACAAATTAAGTCAGCTTGTACTAAATGCAAATGCTTGTATGTAGGGACAAAGCAGCACAAAGAGATGATGAGGAAGAAGTCGGAGATGACCCACGGAAGTTAAAACCAGGAGAGATCGACCCTAATCCTGAAACTAAACCTGCCAGACCTGACCCAGTGGACATGGACGAAGGTTTGTCATCTCACACGGTGATGAGTAATGGCTTTAGCGTCTAGCGAGATCTGCTGCCACGAAATCAAATACAATGTCTGCATAATGAATTTGCTGTGGGGGTCCTAAATTGTTTTTTTTTCCCCTGTCTATCTGTAGATGAGTTGGAGATGCTGTCTGAGGCCAGAGCTCGACTGGCTAATACCCAGGGCAAGAAAGCTAAGAGGAAGGCCAGAGAGAAACAGCTAGAGGAAGCCAGGTGAGTCAGTGCCTCATTTCTTTGTTGCTGGTTCTTCTTAACTAAACTTTTTTTTGACTGAAACACTAATGAAACTAGTTATATTGTCCAAAAAAATTAACATAAATGACCAATGTTCTCGTGGTTGTACAGACGGTTAGCAGCTCTCCAGAAGCGCCGAGAGCTGAGAGCGGCAGGAATTAACATTCACAAGAAGAGAAAGAAGAAGAGAGGAGTAGACTACAATGCTGAAATCCCCTTTGAGAAGAAACCTGCTCTGGTAACCATTATTGAAATGCAGACGCCACACAAAACAGCACAGCAAATATTAATTTGCAGTGCAGTAATTTGTAAACCTCTTATTTCAGGGTTTCTATGACACCACTATGGAGCAGTTTGAACATCTGGAGCCCAACTTCAAGCGACTGAGACAGCAGCACTTGGATGGAGAGCTTCGCAAGTCTGTAGCATACGTCCAGGTTTAGAAAACACACATATCACTTTGGAAAATTAAACAAAATTTATTTTCTTGTGTGCGTATTTGTAGTGAGCAAGAAGAGAGGGAGAGAAAGAGAGATAAACAGAAGATTAAGAAGAAGAAGGAAAGCGATCTTCCTTCTGCCATCCTGCAGACCAGTGGAGTGGCTGAATTCACCAAGAAACGTTCCAAATTGGTTTTACCAGCACCACAAGTAGGCAAAATCCATCTGCAGATGGTGTCCAGTTTATCCCAAACACTTTTGTCTAGTCAGCTTGATAAAATAAGCAACGTATTGCTTTCATTTGCTCTTCATAGATCAGTGATGCTGAGCTAGAGGAAGTTGTCAAGTTAGGCCTTGCCAGTGAGGTCGCCCGTCAAGCTGCTGAAGAGAGCGAGAGCGGTAATTCTGCTTCCTCTGCCCTTCTGTCAGAGTACAGTGTTACCAACACTGTAACAGGCCTACATACCCCACGCACACCTGCCGTTCAGGACAGGATTCTACAGGTAACAACGAAAGAACAGATATATCTGGAGTATACGCCGGGATATTTACATTGTCTTAATAAAATGCACGTGTTTGTGTTATCAGGAAGCCCAGAACCTTATGGCATTGACCAACATCGATACTCCTCTGAAAGGAGGCTTGAATACTCCGTTGCATGAGAGTGATTTCAGTGGAGTGACTCCTCAAAAGCAGCAGATACAAACGCCCAACACTGTTCTCAGCACACCATTCAGGTGCTTATACCCGCCACTCTCTTCGTCCTCCATTTACACCTCAAGTGTTAATATTTATACGTATGCTGTTTTTTTTTTTAGAACCCCTGGACCGGGTCAAGGACAGGAAAGCATGACCCCTCAAGCTGGTGGAGCAATGACCCCACGTGGAGCTGTGACCCCAGGCCTGACCCCAGGCCTGACCCCGGGCCGCACTCCTCTGCGAGACAAACTGAATATTAACGCCGAGGAGCAACTGACTGATCCTGCATATGCTAAACACGCGGTAAGTGAAGCCTCTTCCTGTTTTCTCTTAAAGTCAGCCATCATTTATATTTAGATTTGAAAATACTGAGTAAAATGATTCCCCCCCCCCACAGCAAAAGGAAAGTTTGCAGCAGCTGAGGCAGGGTCTGCTGTCACTCCCAGCCCCCAAGAACGATTTTGAGATTGTTCTTCCTGAAAACGCCGAGAAAGAGCTGGAAGAAATGGAGACCGAAGGCGGATTTACAGAAGACGCATCCGAGGTGGATGCACGCAAACAGGTATTTACACACGGGGTTCATCTGCACGAGAGTATAATTTGTGAGTGTTTTTTATGATCAAAATGACTTTAAGTTTTTACCGTGATGTTTTTGTTCAGGCGCAACTGGACGCAGAAAGAGAGAAGGAGCTGAAGCTGCGGCACACATCTGTTCAGAGAGATCTCCCCAGACCCACTGAGGTAACCCATGCAAGCCATTTTAGTTGTAAAGTTTTGGGATTGTTTCAGCACTCATAATACAAGAGAGGGACAGCAATTGTTTTATAAAGTTCTTGTCATATCAGTTTGTTGCCGTATGTCCCTACAGGTTAACGAGTCTGTCCTGCGGCCCGCATCCATGGAGCCGCTGTCAGACCTCCAGCTAGCAGAAGAGCTGATCAAACAGGAAATGATCACCATGCTGCACCATGACTGTCTGCACCACCCAACAAATAATGCTGCCAGTCAGCTGCAGCGCGGCAAAAACAGGGGCCCCACCTCAACGTCTAACAACGCATCACATATAGCTTATCTGGAAACACACTCCTATAAGCCGCTCAGCCCAGAGGAAATGGAGCAGGTAACAACAAAGCAAGATTTAATTGGTCTGTTTTATAGAAAAAATATATACCGGTGTATATATAAATATTGATATAAAAACACTGACAGGCAAAAGGGATACTCGCAGCAGAAATGGAAGTGGTTAAGGCTGGAATGGGTCATGGTGATCTAAGCATGGAGGCTTACAGCCAGGTGTGGGAGGAATGCTATGGACAGGTAAACATTCCTTTGTGCTCCTTTAAAACTCAGGTTTGGTCACTTAAACTGGTTTTTAAAAGGATTTTTTTTTTTAAATTCAATCTTTCTGCAGGTTCTGTATCTGCCAACTCAGAACAGGTACACCAGAGCTAACCTTGCATCAAAGAAAGACCGCATTGAAAGCTTTGAGAAAAAACTTGAGGTCAGCAAAGCATAATAAGTAACCAATGTAGCTTCATCCCAAGTAGCATTTACATCATAATGTATTGCTGGAGACTCTGGTCTTATCACCAATGTCTTTCTCCATTCAGGTGAACCGGGCTCACATGACAGCAGAGGCCCGGAAAGCAGCAAAACTGGAAAAGAAACTCAAAATCCTGCTGGGTGGCTTTCAGTCCAGAGCTCTCGGGCTGTTAAAGCAGCACAATGAACTATGGGAACAGGTACTAGACTTCTGCCATAAAGTAGAAACTTGATTAGAACAAAATCACTGTAGGTTCTTGAATCAGAATGCACTGCAAACTGATCAGAGTTTAGGGATTTACTCGAGCATTGTTGAATCTTCTAATATTATCCAAATGTGGCTCACCAGGTGGAGCAGGCTGCCACGGAGCTCCAGACCTTTAGTCAGCTGAAGAAGCAAGAAGATATAGCGATTCCCAGGAGACAGGAGGTAAATCTGACACGTGAAAATAGGTGTCGTCTTCATTGCCACTATCATTTATTATTTGTAGATGTGCGGTTTTTAGGTGTGTTTTTTTTTTTTCTCTTCACGTGTAATCTCCAAATGTTTGACTTCATCTGTGTGTTTGTTCTCACATTAGGCCCTACGAGAGGATGTGGAGAGGCAAATGGAGAGGGAGAGAGAACTTCAGCAGCGATACGGAGAGCTGCTGATGGAGAGGGAGGCTCTGATCAACAGTGGGATTAAATATTGAGCAACACCAACCACAGAGTTGTGCACACGCATGCTACAAACACACAGAACACTCACTGTGATCTCATCAGCAGCTTCTGTGAGGAAAAACAAATCTTACTTCAGTCTGTTTGTATTAATGAGCCGTCTGTTCAGCAGTTATGACTGTTCAGGGTTGCACCTGTGTGCTTTTGCTCATGTAACATACCAAGCCGCGTTTTGGGCATGCTCGCCAGTAACATGTGTTTCTGTATTAGTGATGAATAAAGTTTCGTTTCAACGGTGACAAAAACAAGTGCATTCGGTGTTTCTTTGAAAATTTAATTTGAAAGTAAACTAACATTTGGTCAAAAAAAATACAAAGTGTTTCAAATTCCAAAAAAGAGGTGTAACAAATGACTTTAGCAGGCGAGGAAGGCCATCCCACTCTTCGAATAAGCACCCTAGGAGAGAAAGAAGCACATGTTTTAGCAGCACTCAAGTAGGTTGACTAATGTAGCTCAAAATAAAAGATTTCAGTGGCAGATTATTTAAAATGACTTATTTTTTGGTTTGCCAGACTTTACCTTTATTTATTTTGGACAGAAATGAATAGACCCCATTGTCCCTACTCCCAAAACCTTAATTTCAAATCAACCAATTAAATGATGACCTGATGTTATTTCAGCCTGATCTTTGCCCGCATTATGAATATAGTGTATGTACACACTGTGTGTCTGTAGTTGTATCTTCTGATGGCCTCTCGTATGTGACAAGGCTGGATGGCACCGGTGGGAGGCTCGACGGTAGCTGGACAGCTCTGGAGGAAATGGTTTAGAAATTCAGTTATTTCTCTAGATATTGGGTGACTGATGGGCAGACAATGTGGATTTAGCATAGGTAAAAAAAATCACTAAGGAAACAAGTGAAAAGAGAAAACAATGGATCATTTCCCACCTTCTTACGTTTCCTTTGCCGTGTGCGGCTGTCCATGCTGCCGTTACCCTGTAGGAAGGGTTTTGAGGAGTGGGAGGAGCTGGGGGTCGAAGGTGGAGTGGCGTCAGGTGAGTCTGGATCCTTCTTTACCTTGTGGGAAAAAATATTGAGAACAAGTGTTAATTGTTTATCAAAAATGAGGATTATACTGGTGTGTGTGTGTGTGTGTGTACACCTCACCTCAGTGTGAGTGTTGTAGTGAATATAGCTGGCAGAGATCACATGACTGATGGGACTGGTCTTCAGAGTCATTTCCTGCTTCACCAACAGAGACAAGTCCACAATCTGAAGGAGAAAGGTTAATTATGGTTCTGGAGAGAACTGATTTGATTTTACATGAAAAATAACATTGGGACAACTTCTACATACCTGTGCAACGGTCTCATAGGCCAGGTATGACAGGATCTCCATGGCCAGGCTGTTGGGCTTCAGCTCTAAAGTGCTGCAGTCCAGCCAGTCTCGAAACTTTGACGCTTTCTTAGCTGGAAAAACATTAACAGCCGCATTTTCTTTAATAAAAAAAGGCTAAATATCATCTAACATCACTCCTAATGCTATTCCACAGGGACATCTAGATCCTGAGTGATGTGGTTGGCTAAGACAAATTAAGACAAAGTTTTTAGTTCAAATGTATTTATTTTATCCTCACAAATATGACAATCGTAGTTAGACTCAAAAGTGGTTGCACATTTAAAAGATTCATAGAAACAGATTCACATATAAAAGCAATGAGAGGGTACAAAAGAGCATCTGATGTGAGTGTTCGAGGATAAACTCACCAAAGCTGAGCTGCCGACTTTCACAGAACTCGGCATACTGAGCCTGGTCCATATTTCGGGTCTGACGCTCTGAACGCTGAAAGAGAAGAGACGTGCTGATCAACACATCACTGCTAAACATGCTTCATGGACATTGGCGTAGGTGGTCTCAATGACCTCTGACCTCTAGTCGCTCTTGTTTAATGGGGTCACCTTCCTGGCGCTCGGCCAGTGACAGCAAGTCACCCGTTTGATCCATCCAGGTGAGAAAATCCTGAGCCAGTCGCTGCCGCCGTTGACCGGCACCAGTTCCGCCTGCAGCTGGACAGTATTCAATCACGACTCATTATAAATCCTCCGGATATATCATAAAGGGCAACAAAGTATCAGAAGCTGCATAAATACCTGTGTCGGACAGCAGGTCATCATCCTCCAGAGATCTGAAAAGTTTGGATTTATAATCTCTGAACTGGAGATACTTTAATAGCCTCGCAACTTTCATCTGATGGAGACATGCCGGGAAATCAACATTGAAAAAGAGCGAATAAT
Organism: Takifugu rubripes; assembly: GCF_901000725.2. NCBI lineage: Eukaryota > Metazoa > Chordata > Actinopteri > Tetraodontiformes > Tetraodontidae > Takifugu > Takifugu rubripes. The sequence continues at coordinate 8,010,460 of NC_042288.1, forward strand.
CGTTTCATCATATGTTAATAACCTTACCTTGTCCTTCCTCATCAGGAACAAGATGTCCTCGGCTGAAATGAGCCTTGACCCGCGGAGAGCAGCTCCCTCACAGGCCTGATGCAGCTAACCAATCAACAGAGAGCACAAGCTAAGCTTCCATATATGGATAAAGGAACTGTTGTAAAGCAAAATCTCACAGTTCTGAGTCAAATTAAGGTAATTTTAGCACTTGTATCAGTTATATGCATAAAGCAGTTTTCGATCATTGCATTTCTGTGTATAAATCATGTACATTATCATTCTGCATCCATAATAAATCATAATTACACCTTATTAACTATCAGCATGCCATAATACAACCTTCTCACATTATACACTCCTGATCAAAATTTTGAAACGGTTGAAAATTGCAAGACTTCACATTTTGCACTGTTGGATCTTAAGAAGGTTCTAAGTGGTGCTTCAAAAAAAGAACCCAAAAAACTTCACCGGCCCTGAGTCGGAGGATCCAATTGGCTGTCCGTCAAGACACAGGACGATCAAAACTTCTTCAAAGAACTCGCCTCCTACAACGGCACAAAATTGCCCATTTGGAGTTTACACGAGAGCACCAAATATGGGACACTGAAAGGTGGAAGAACGTTGTATTCTCTGATGAGAAAAAAAGTTTAACCTTCTCGAGATCCAACAATGCAAAATGTGAATTCTTGCAATTTTTCAAACTGGTCTTAAAATTTTGATCAGGATGGGGATCTGTACATCAAGGGATCATTACCATAGTAATGAGCTGTGTGTGCACGATGTCTTCCACCAGAGCTGCTGTCTCGTGTAAAGGCCGGCGGGCATCTCCCAGAGCAAACCTGAGTCAGATACACACACAGTTTTATCTGTTCTCACTAAAGCATCAATAAACAAACTTTAGCACCAATCCCTTTAAGCAGGATATATTATTCATTCTGCCAGAATAGAAGTATTATTCCCATCAGACATATATTTGGTCTATTAGATTTCTATTCTATTAGATTAACACACAATTCCACAATGAATAAAACAATAGCTCTTTCTCGCCTTTCTTTCTGCCTTCCTTCTCTGCACAATCAGATTCCATCTCTCAAACACGGCACACACACCACAATTTGGTCAAACCCAAATTTGCATCCAGAGAGGCCATTTCCATGATGGCTGACTAAGCTGAAGCCACATCCTGAAGGGTTTTCGTTCTCTTGTTTCTTCTCTTTCACTGCATCTCTCCATCCATTCTGTCTGTCACATACAAACACAAGACAGCCTCTCTGTTGTTATCCTCCCTGCTCCCATTGGCTCCTTACAGCTGTCAATTATACAGGTGAGGATGATTTTGGTCTGAGGTTGTGGCCACATTGGCTTCAGGTTCAGAGGTTAGATACCAGCACAACATTGGTTTTAGGTTTTGGGGTTTATTTGGTTTGAGCCTTTCTGACCACCAACATCTCTCTACAGATCTCAAAACAAAAGGTGAGTATCCCCAACACACATACAGTCGTGCACACACATTATGATTGTAGTACAACTGAGAAAACAGCAAGTAAATTAAATTTTCTGCAAAAACATCCAAACTAGACTACATACATTGAATATTTGTGTGGTTCAAATATACTAAATTCTTTAAGGTCACTTTAATTGTTTAAAAATGATTTTGTTTCTGTATTGCAACTGATTTTCAATTAATCAATTGACTGATAAATGATAATTAAAAAACTAAATAAATAAACGCCGCCTTTTTTCTCTAGCCACGTAACACGTCTTCAGTGTTGATGAGCAGACTGTGATCTATATTGAATTACAATTAACGTGCAACTTTATGAACTAATGCAAAGCATAATTGATTGAAACACTTCCTAAGTAGATTATTTTGGGTCTGTCCCAGGTTTCTATGGCTTCAAACAGTCTGTTCAGTAGCACAAGTCCTCTGATCTGCTGGGGTGAGTTATCTTCTGTGTGTCTTACATCATGCTCTGTAATTCTGGAATAAAACTGGTCCTGGATGATGGCCGGTCTTTAGAACTGGAGGCAGTGGAGCCAGCCATGGCGCTCATAAACGCCACCACCTGACAGCGTCAGCAAAACAGAGAGAAAATATTACCATCAAATTACACCAAGACTTCAGTATCCAACCTCATTTTCAAAGCTGGCCTTTATAATCCTTGAAACAATAATGTTGACTTGAGACGATGTTAAGAAGGAAACAAGAATGATTAACGCAAACACGTTATTGTAACTGGTGTATGGCTATTTTATATAATCTACTTATTACCAATACAAATGTCTTTTACTTTTTCAAAAATAATTTGACTGTTTAACTGATTCAGAGACTATATTGTCCAATATTACTGAAACATTTTCCATAAAACTTTACTAAGATGACAACTTCATAACACTAAAGTAGACTCACACTGAGTAGATTATTGGCAAGTTTAAAAGTTAAGATCCGACAACTGTACAAGGTGAAATTTCAGGGTCAAGAAAGGACAGTGTGTTGAGGAATGTTCACTCTGTGATGGTTGGGGTCTTATCCAAACCCAAACTAGTCCGCTACACAGACAGAAGCTTCGGCAACAGCTTAAAATAACAAGATAGCAGAACAGATTTGAAAACACAACAACCATCGTTCATTCACCTCCTCTCCCTCACACTCACTCACTCACACTCACACACTCTGACACACACTCTGACACACACTCTGACACACACTCTGACACACACACACACACACACACACACACACACACACACACACACACACACACACACACACACACACACACACACACACACACACACACACACACACAGGTGGATGCAGAGGAAACAGGTGGTGTGACCGCAGTAACTACCCCTCCGGCAGTAAAATCTGAATAATAATGCAGCGCAGTTCCCTCCTATTCAAACACTGCGGTGAAAACACACAATGCCAAAGTTAAAAGAAGCTGACAGGAAGAAGAGAAGGGATATGGGATCAAAGGGATTGAGTACAAACGAGAATGGTGCAAGAACAACTAAAAAGTCTCACCGAAAACGTCAGGAAAAGGCACTATGGCTCCATATGTTGACGATTTTCTTTTGGACTAAGTTCGACGCGCTTTGATGACGCAATTTGATGCAAAGTACGCGGGTTGACGGTATATGTAGTTTTTGGGTTATTTTTCGCCTTAATCGCCAAAAAAAAAAAAAAATCACAAAAGGTATGGAAAGGAATTGAATGAATTAATTGAATTGAATTATGGAATTGATTCCATAATTCATTAATAGGTTTTAAATAAACAACTTCTATTTACATTAGTGATACTACAAAAAAAAACAACAGCATCTTTTTCTTTCTTAGATCCTGTGGTGAAGCATAGGCCAATGCCATCACCAGGTCATCACCGAATGGAGAACCAGGATGTGGGGACTATCCAGCAACCCAGAATGGGGATACCCAGAGGACTTGTACAGACAGACAGCCCAAACTTCCTCTGCACAAGCTTGCCCCAACATTGGAGGTGTAATAAGACCCTGCCCCGACCATTCACAGTGAGAAATCACACACATTTATCTGTTTGAATTAACCTTAGAGGACTTTCAGTTCGTAAGCTAAATGCCAAACAAGACCACTGAATTGTATTACCAATGTGTTGAACACCAGTGCTGACTTGTCTCCATCTTCAAGGTGTTTGCCCTGGGCAATGATGTTCCCGATGGTGTCGTTGTTACTGTCATGGCCGGCAATGAAGAAAACAGCAGTGCTGAATTACGCAATGCCACAGCAACCATGAAGCAGGGCTTTGCCCACTTCAACGACCTCCGCTTCATAGGTCGCAGTGGGAGAGGTATACAATTAGTTGCTCATTAAAATAATTTTCCTCACGTTGGAACACCATTTACTGAACAATAATCATTGCCTTATAACAATAAAAACCTAGTCATTACATTCATTATTTATCATAGTGATTGTAAATAAAATTCATGGAGACAGGAAGGCAAAACCATAGATTAACAGTATTTCACTGTATTTTTTAGGCAAGAGTTTCACAGTTTCCATCAATGTGTTGATGTCACCACCTCAGATCGCCACTTTACAAAAAGCCATCAAGGTGACCGTGGATGGACAGCGGCAGCCCAGACGTCAGTAGACGGTGTATTAGTCAGAATGATGGCTAGAAAATAAAAACCACACTCACTTTTTTTTACTGCTCTGGTTTTCTTTCAGGACAGAGGCAGAAGGAGGTGAAATCAGGGGCTTTCAGACCAGGCAGCTGCAGCACAGCATCAGCAGGTCTGGAAATATTTCAGTGCAACTCTCTCTACTTTCTAGTTTCACCTTGTGGTGAATAGGCTCATGATGCCGTCTCTTCGCTTCAGATTGCAGATCATTCTCCTCCTCTCTCTGGACCAGCGAGCCTTCATTTTTGGGCCAGGTGACCTCTCTGAGCTCCCCCTTCACTCCAAGTCCCAGAATGCATCACCTGCCTACCTTCTCCTACGCCACCCAGCCCACCACCTACACCTCATACCTGTCATCTCCTCCACCTCCTCCACTCAACCACAGTAGTTCTTTCCAGCCCGGCAGCTTCTACTATGGACAGAATCAACAGTTCTACTCTATGGCCGAGGACCGCAATGTTGTCACAGCATTGACCAATTATATAGAAGGGGCGTGTCTCTCCATGAGGGGTGAAGAGCCTGTCTGGAGGCCTTATTGATGGATGAAAATGTTATTTTGATTTATTATATTATTGGGTTTTGTCCTTGTTTTCCAATAACTCGGTTTTAATGTTTTTCAGAAGCACATTGTTGAAATATATTGCTCATATAATTTTTTCATAAATATGTACATTTATGGTTAAACAATAAACTGAAATTCCACTTGACTTCATGTACATCCCTGAAGGTTTTGACAATAAATCAGCCAATTTAAGTTTAAATAAGAAATTTATTATAAGTAATTTTAGATCTTGACAGTTTTACATGTTAAATATCTTTTTTTATTTTTTTTATTTTTATTTTTACAAATTTCTGTAACAGTGCTAGAAAACTGTGACATTGTAAACTCCTAACCCATAGAAACCTTTATGCAATAGAACAATATAACACTTTAAATCCACAAAGTATAACTGCAATGACATTTTCTTGATATCCAAAAGAATTTTTCTACTTGACAGCGGCCCCAAAGTTCTGGCATTAGGTCTCCAAGGCAAAGTTCTCCTGTTAAATAATGTAGAAAAAATTAAATAATAGGTCAATTTATCAAACAGTTTAAGGAAACACAGAGGATAGGTTCCTCTTGCAATTGAAGGGGAATGATAAATGAAAGATAATGCTATTGTACCTGTAAAGCTTTAAGTTCAGCCACTCTCCTACTCCACTCTTCCTCTGTCATCTCTTTTTCCTCTCCTCCTTCCCCAGCCAACTCCTGACTGTGATGCTCTCCTGGGAGGCAGAAGAAAAAAAAGGTGAAACCCATTCCTTTAGCATTTCTGCACCATAAACGTACGGGTACAAACCCACCACTGCAGGCCAGAGCAGTGCAAACCCAGTTCCCACAGGCGCACACACACTTGTTACACTCCATCTGAGTTTCAGCCCCATCTTCAAACACTTCATCTTCCAGAGCACATTCTTTATGCACCAATGGAACAAAACGTGCAGATAAATGTGTCGGAAAAAGCAACTGTATGGCTATTTTTATATGCTTGACAGGTTGTAGATACAAATGCATGTTCTCACAGCAATTAAATACTAAATGTAAAATTAAATATTGTGGGAGTTAATAGTGAAGGTGTCTTTACTTCTTTCATAGGGGTGGTAGGTGGGAGTCAGACAGTTGACAAATTCCTGCAAACTCAGCTTCCAGTCTGCATTTTCATCAGAAAGCTCAATCAGAGCATCAACGCACAGAGATCTGAGGGACAGAAGGAGCAATCGAAACCAGCACTTCAACCAAAACATCAGAACACGGATGTCAGTGATGTATTCAGAATATGGGTCTACTTATTTGCCACAAAATGTGATGCCTTGACTGCACACGCACCTCAGTAGTGCGTTAGTCTCCAGATTTTTTGAGTAAGTGAGGTGAAGCGCAGTCTCGTTATGCTTCAGAAAGCTCAGAAATTCTTTGGAATCAAGCTCTGAATCCCCATTGTCATATGTCTGTAACACACAAACACATCACAGCCTTTTAGAGTCAGTTACAATGACAGAAATAAGTTAAACTCTGCAAATGGACCGAGGCTTTCAGAAAACTGTGAAGGTTTGACCTTGAAGTACATGTGCAGAAGCTCATTGGCTGACGAGACATTCGAGGCCGGGCTGTCAGATTTTACCTCCTCTTGAATCCACTGGATCACTCTCTGTCTTAACCAATCGCGATCAGACAGGAAGCACACAACTCCACAAGCACACCAGAATACAAGTTAAGTAAAATAACAGTGCAAGGCTGTGCAGTTAATGACTGTGAACTAGAAGCAAAGAAAATGATTTAAAGTTTGGGGACAAGATTAAGAGTCTTACTGGGGCTCACGTCTCTCTTTGTGGGGTTCTCTGGAGACAGGGACAAAGGACACATTTACACATGATCACAGGGAGCACTTTAAGTAATCCGTATGGATTCATCTGTAAAAATGTCATTATAAACAGTCAATAGACTTTTTATCCATCCATCATCCATCCATCCATCCATCCATCCATCCATCCATCCATCCATCCATCCATCCATCCATCCATCCATCCATCCATCCATCCATCCATCCATCCATCCATCCATCCATCCAGTATTTACCCTGACAGTGTCCCTGGTGGACTGTGTGTATCTTGGTCTGTGTGAGACAGGCTTCTCTGTGCAGCTCACAGTGGTTCCTGTAGGATTTGCCATTACTGCCACACACCCAGTTCTCTCTCTCACCACATCGCTGCAGGGGAAATGCACAAGAGAAGGGCTACATTTCCTCTAATAAAGATGATTTATTCAACTTAAGTGCAAATTAAATGAAGATTTTTTTTAAATCTTTTGTATATCTAATAGTTTAATTTTCTTTTCTGTGAATATATTTATTCCTCCGTTTTGATATTTTGTGTGAAATCATTCATTCATGTTTTGTTTTTTTATTGTCTGTGTTATATTTAAATATATTGGTTAGCACACTGTGCTTTTAGCTTTTGTGTTTGTGCCTCTGATGTAGGGTATTGAAATTGAAGTGGTTTATTGATATTGTTGTGTTTATGAGTAACCACTGGTAACCCAACCTGTAAGCAGCGACAGACCGATTCTCCTCGGTTGTTTGGGACGCACTCTCGACCGGCTCCACACTCTGTTCTGGCACAGACGGACTCTTCCTGAGAGTGAGAGAATGCACAATGCATTTGAATGAATGAACAACAATGCAAGGAAATGACAAGTGTGTGCACTTCACAATCCAGATGGTGACCTTTGACCTCCCACTGGGAGAGCCACGCTCTGTTTTGAATATCAAAAGCCTGCACGCCTGCGGGCGGACCACAGGCCTGACTTATATGCATATATGTATAAACACATGTACTGGTACTAACTTTAATTTAACTAATTTAAATTGTAAAATTATCTAATATAATATGCAAGTAAAATCAATGGTATTTATGCCAATAAATTAAAAGTGAACAAGACAGGAAGACTATTTACCTAAGAGTCTGAATGTATATGTGGTGATAGCCTACATGTAATGATACTTGGCATTACATTGCAGTTTGAAACAGTATAAGTAGATTTGTTTAAAAGTACTAAAGTTAAAATTCACAAATGTATTTGTATAGGTTGAACTTAGTGAAAATGGAGTTTACGTAAGCGAAAAACTGAAATAACCAAACACTGGAAATAAACGGTGCACCACTTTTAGCAGGCATTCCTCTTAATTTGCAGGTCAGAAAGCCCAACGCATACATGCTTACACACTCACACACACACACACACACACACACTCACACACACACACACACATACACACACTCACACACACACACGTTTGCACTTGATCAGATGCATTTTCAACATCCTGTTAGCATTTTTAAATCATCCTCTTTGTTCAGTGCCATAAAGCTTTGTATATTACAGTTAAGAGTCTTACACCTATAAACACACATATACAAATACGCTCTCTCACACACACACACACATACAGAGGGACAACAGTCAGCTGGTTACTAACAGCAGGTTTGCAGTGGAGCAGATGTCAGCTGGAGATGAGACAACAGATGTTCCTATTGTGTGTGTGTGTGTGTGTGCGTGTGTGCGTGTGTGTGTGTGTGTTGCTGCAGACAAATGATACACAGGGCCTGCTGACTGTGTATAGGTATGACATCAATCTCCAATCCTTTGATTTTCTTCTTTTTTTCACAAATTTCATTCATCATGTTTACCATATGCATAGAAAAACATAGATTCATATTTGAAGCTGCTCCGCATAAAAGATGTGAAAAATACACAGATAGGGATGTACCAGATTATTCCTCTTTCGTGCTGTCAAAAGCTAGAGGTCAACAGCAGTCTTCTTCTGCTGTGATGGCCCATGATGGATTTAAGTGGAAAATTACATGAAAATTCCATCACTGGACATGTTTAAGACCTGAGTCAGAATACCTGCTGGCACTTGTTTCCAAGTATTCTACCTACATGTTTCTGTAGGTCACCATCAGAAGGCTCTCATTTCAGTGTTGCTGGAAAGGTATTATTGCTGCTAAAAGGCTGTACTTCTTTTAGTTCAGTTTAGCACCAAACAAGACTTTTACAACTGTTCAAAAGGTGAGATTTAAAAACAGTTTTAAAACATAAATGCAACAGTGTTGATGCTGATTGCTGAAAAATAGAAAGATGCATTTTTTTCCCTTTTTTGGTTAGTTTAAATGACATACACAAGTTCATTTGTATATAGTAATAATACCTATAATAATACAACATTCATGTATGAAAAATATTACATGCACAATATTGTTGTACAATACTTTTATCTAATTCCCAAGTTTATAATTGGTACACACGTTCTTGCAGTGATGATGCAAATGACCCAACCTTTGCATCATTAATCTTATCTTTCTTAAAGTAATGAAAATAGAGCCATAATCATTTAAAAATAAATCCCTCCTGAGAACGTGTTACACTAGAGTTTACCTTCATCAGAGGAGAGGAGGATGCAGGAGAAGAGCAGAGGAGCAGAGTGAGCAGGAGCGTGCAGGACGTCAGCATCTGCACAGGAAAGGAGACAAAATCCATCAATATGCTGTAAACTGGAGTCAAAGTAACTTATTCACCCTCAAGAAACTGTTTTACACTTTCAAATCAGCTATGAATGCAAAACTCTTCATGCTGCACTACTTTCTATCAATAAGAACATTACCGTGCCATGCAGCAGGAACACAGTGCTGCTCTGTAGTCCAGCAAATCTTTGAAGCAATCAGAGAATCCGATGAGCTGAGGTCAGGCAGGAAATTCATCCAATGTCAAAATCATCAGTGTGGATGCGTTTAGCTCAGGAGATTCAATGAGACCAACCATGAGAGAGGATGTCTGCTTTCTTCTGGAGTCAGACAAGATGTGAACTACAAAGAAAAGGAGATGAGAAGGGGGGGGAGGAAGGGGGATGAAGGGGGGATGGAGGCAGAGAAATGAGAGCAGCTGTCCTTAGTTGGAGCCACACGCCCAGCTGACATGTCCAGGCAGTGATACCGTGATGAGGGGGGAGAAGACGTTTCGTCGGTGTCTGATAAACGCGCCGTGCAGAACCTGTTGACATTTTCTGACATATGTTTGAACTTTGAGGCTTGAATGAGCCCAAAACAAAGTCACTCTTGTTTTTCAGAAGCTTGACTGGGTAATTATAGAGAGAAACGAAACATTATCCTGGTGTAGGATGAATTATTGAAATTAAAATATTAAAAATTTACTATACATATTTGAGGAAATGATGAATGAAAATAGAACAGTACACAAATAGATATGGGGTTTATTTGCACTGTTACAGTTTTCTGCTATGTTGGGCTTTTACGTTCAATTTTAGCAGATTAAGTTGATCATGGTGTTTTTAGACATCAAAAGTGAACTTTCAAACTTTTCAATGACGTTTCAGTCGGTTGCTGTTACACTGTGGCCACCAGGGGGCAGACATTATTAACGCAGCAAGTTAACCCAAAGGTTAATATTAATATAAATTAGGTGAATATACATGAAAAGAATATACATTCACAATTTTTAGATTTATATGTCTATGATTAACACAGATGAGCTAAAATGATGTCATCATCATAATATCACTACATTCTGTCCAGAATCAAAATGGTTATGACAGAATGGTTTTGGAATCATACAGTATGAAAACTAATTCGTCTCCTCTACCTCCAAGTGTTGTTCTCTCCCTCTGTCTCTGTCTCTGTCTCTGTCTCTTTTCCACTCTCTCCCTTTGTCTTCCTCACAGCAGTTAACTGTGTGTCAGAGGACGTGCGAAGGTTGAGATAAACCGACCTTCATGGTGTGTGCTGCAACGCCAGTGTATTATAAGTCTGGCATCAGACTGTGCAGAGTTCACGTCTCTCTGTGTGTGTTTGTGAGTGTGTGTCTGTGTGTGTGTGTGTCTGTGTGAGTGTACGTGCATGTGCACTTGTGCTTTTGTGCATCTCCAGTGGTGACTTCTTTTAAGGAATGGCATGTTGTTCCTCATTGGAGCCCTGTGCTTATTGATACGAAGGTGTCATGCACACAGGCACGCGCGCACACACACACACACACACACGCACACTCACTAACACATAGGTGTGAGAGCAGCAGCCAGGATGATAGGAGCAAGTGAATGAGTCTCTGTTCACATGTTGAGGAGACAATGAGAAGAGTCAATGTGAATATTTCTTTAATCATGGAACACATGACTTTCATCTGACGATAAACCTCAGTGAACACCTAGGTTTTAAATCACAGGCTCCGCCACACACTTCTGTGAAGGTTTTAGCCCTTTAATCAGACAGATCGTCTTCTTTTTCCTAAACTTCACATCACGTGGTTCGAAAGTCCCCCAAACAGCACGAATATACGTGTGAGCTGAAGTCCTAAACCCTCCATTTTGCCCGCGGTGCGGTTTATTCTATGTCTAATGTTGACAACAGAAGGATCTGCTGCTAATATCTTGGTCCCAGATACCACAGCACACACTTTGTTGGGGTCTATTGGGGTCTATGTTTTGAAGGGCCAGGACTGTTTTGACTCTCATTATGAGTGATCCTGGCTGCTCCAGGAATAAAACATTATTATATATTTGCACATTTGTGTTGTTTTATTTATGTGTTTTATGTAGCTTGAAGAAAATGCAAAATAGAGCAAAATAAAAGTCCATAAAAGTCTATTCTAGTTTCACTGTAACGCACGGCAGATACGGTATCTTTTAGTGGAACTTTTCAGCGTTTCCTTCACACAGATTAGAGGAAACAGCGCGATCTGCAAAGGATTACGATGCTGATTCCATTTCTCTGTGTTGGGAGGGTGCTGGTTTGGTGATTTAAATTAGATTCTGATCTATCAGTGAGGCAGGACCGCTGCTGGTGCGGGACCATAATGATGAGCAAAACCAATTTCGTATGTTTGCAACAGAAAATGTGTAAATCAATCCGTTTTTAGATGTAACAACAGTAGAAATCATCTGTAAGCACTAGAGGTCAACACTGTAGACATAAATCTTTTGAAATAAATTTAAAACCAGACTACAGAGGACAATATTGATGCCAGCCCCCTGCAGAAAAGTTCTCAAGGTTGACAGGTGGCTTCAAAAAAGCGTTGTTGTGATGCTTTACACAAATCAGAATCTGTTTTGAACAAGATGAAACCCTCACTTAGGAAGATACAACCTTGTTGCTCAATGGCGGGGAGAAGAAGATATGCTGGTTCTTCAAAGGCGAGTTGTAATGAAGGGGTCATGAGTTGCAAGTCGTGAAACCGACATTCCCATCACCTCGGGGCCTCATGCATTTCTTTCTTTTTTCTTATTTGGATTAAAAGTTATAAGGACTGACTGAAGGCAAACAGATGAGTTCTTTAGCCGCAACAGCTTTTGCACCGTTATTGTGATGGAAATGCTGCATCTAGAGGAATCTTCTCCCTGTTACTATAGAAGCTCTGGTGCTCTTTTATTGAACAATAGCAGCTTTTCTACATTCAAGAGGAAGTTGTTTTGATTTCATACATGCAGTTTGGGTTTTAACCACCTCATCCAGAAGATGATCAACTCTTTCTTTATCAATCACATCTGACCACAGAGAACGAAGGAGTGCAACAGGAAACTGATCAGCGGCAGCTATTGGTTATCTCCTGGGCCTCGGCGTGTTTCTTTTTTGTAAGTGTCACATGGGATAGCTGCTATCTGGGATGAATCGAGGGGAATTTTGATCATTTGTACGACACATACACAGAGAGGTGCCTGGAGGGAAACATTTGACACTATCACAAGTTGTCCGGGACATCGTCCCAGTCTCTATCAATTGCCCCATTTCTAAATAACAAAGCTCCTGGCCAAAAAAAAAGTTCATTTTCTTTATTTCACTTCAAGCTCTGATTCTGGGACACGCTGCATGTTTTGAGGGAATTTGTCAAATATCTCAGTTAGAGCAACTCAACAGAATAGTCATTCCTATTTCAATGTTCCCGGCCTAAGGAAGAGGGGAGCTAAAACAGTCCACATCCCTACACTTAGAGAGATCACTGGAAGCTGTGGATGCTGTTAAAGATTGTTGGGGGTCAATTAAATGGTCAAAGATGAAAATTCTTGCATAATCCATAAACTGGGAAGGGACAACAAATAGAAATGTCCCTCTTTCTCCCAGTAATCAGACTTTCAGGGCTATAATCAAGCACTTAATTTGCACATAAACCCACAACAAACTCCAAATCTAAGCATGAGTACATAATCCAGAACGTTGCAGAAAATTGACATTAACTGTCTGAGTAACTGCAAAATACAGATTTATCAAAGGGCCGAAAGGTAACAAATATTCATTTTTACTTCTTCTTACTTTAAAAAATCAAGTCGAATCAGGTTTGCGGAGCCAAGTCAAAAGCCCTTGTTCCAAATTCATGGAGCTAATTCTTCCATTTCCTTAATCTTGAGCCCAGAGTGATGGGAACAGAAACAATTGCTGACTGATCGTTTGGCAACACTCAATCTGAAACTGAGTGTTCTAGTAACACTGAATGTATGTCTGAAGGCATAAAAAGAATGGCACTTAGATTAGGACCTGCATCCATTGTGTCCTAATACAATATCTAACTTCCTTTAGATGCCAGACACCACAAACATGCACATTCACGTACACAAGAGCTGAATAACAGGCAGCAAGGCCCACTTCCTCTGTAGATGTAGACGATGGAGTTATGGGGGAGGGAGACAGCAAGGGACCGAGCGAGAGAGAAAGGGAGAGGGGGGGTAGGGGGGCTGGTACCAACTTCATTGTGGTGCATATCAGCACAGACACAAACTTTTCTGCTGCTCATGCCTCCACACCAGCCGAACGGTTTCACCTCCGCGCTCATATTTAGCATCTCAAGCCGGACAACGACGCACGGAACGCCAGCTTCCTGCCCTCATCTGACCTCTCCTCTGACACCAGACCGCCGTAGATCAGTGCGAAGAGGTGTTGGGACACGCCTCAGCCATCAGTCACCACAGACAAGAGAGGAAAGTGGCCACTTAATCCAGCTGTGACAAGACTTCCTGGGCTGCAGTTTTCCTGCCTCTAAAATCAGGTAATGTGTTGATATAGATGCTTCTTGAACCCAGGTAAGTTTAACAAAATTGAAATGAACACCTCCAACAACAGAATTTTATGCAAATTTAAAAGCATTTTTGTAACAACCGATATATACAATAACAACTGTTAGTAGTTGTGTTGTAATTAGCCAAAGAATGCAGTTCAAATGAGTTTTGACTATAATTTAATGAGCGTATCAGAGCACAGTAAGAGAAACACTCACTTTTATACCTATGCAATTACAAAGCAGTATTCAGTCAAATGAATTATTTTCCCCTCGCTCAAATCTTGGATAACACTCTTGTGATGGAGGCCTTTCCGTCCGAGGCCTGTGCTGAACGCTCAGCCTCGCTCACATTTGTCTGATCATCGACCATCAATGACTGAGTAACCGTCATTATTTTCCATATTAAAGGATCAAATCTGTAGAGCCCCCCCCCCCCTTGAATGTACGGCACACTTAAAACCAGAGAAGAAGCCGCAACCTTAACTGAATAATGCAGGAGCTCTTTAGAACTATCAAAATCAGTTAAAATATGATTGTTGTTACCTTTTTATCTATATTATTAAATGCTGAATTTTAGGGTCATAAGTGTTATGCTTTTCAGTCCCTGAGTCATGTGACCAAGGTATGGTTGTCACTTTAATGTTGTATTTAATGGTTACAAACCAGATTTTGACATTCTGCCTGAACCTTTTTGGATGAACTGTATTAAATCAAGTTTCATAAGCACAGTTGTTACACAAAAGCGTGAATGATTAAAGTCTGCAGGCTGACATCTGGTGTCAGCTTTGATAATATCGGCCTCCTCTGATATTCTCTTAAAAACATTCTTCTCCTCCAACACTGTGACAAAAGTTGATTTTTTAATTAAATCTAATTAATTTTTGGACCTCTCGTGCCTCCCTTTGGCTGCCAGGATTGTGGTTGGGTTTTCCTAAAATATTTAATGCGTTTTTATGCTATACATACACTATTTTTCCTCCTGCTTTTTAATTCTTACAGAGCATTTCTGAGTTTATTCTTTGTTTCTGTCCTCTTTTAGCCTGTTCTACTTTAAAATTCATGAATGATATTTCTGTTTGTTTCCTCTGTATTCTGGTTTTATTGTGATATCAATTTTTTTTAAAGGCCAATATTTAACATGTATGTTTCTGAATTATTGCAGCCTTTCATCCACGTTTTAGCTTATTAGCAGATTTAGCTGAGTGAGACTGAGGATTAATTGTCATTATCAGACTGAAAACATTCTCAGACCTTTGTGTGTGTGTGTGTGTGTGTGTGTGCGTGCATGTGCGTGTGTGTGTGTGTGTGTGTGTGTGTGTGTGTAGAGGCAGGATGAAAAACAATACTTGAGTGCTGATAAGCAGCAAAAAGAACACGTCTCTAAAGGTCAGGCGAAAGTCTATACAGGGAAGTAATATTGTTATTAATGACTCTGGGAGCACTTTTGAACGATGCACACACACCCAAATACACACAAACAGGAAGGGACGGGTCTTTAAAGCACACTGAGATACAATTTGTAAAATTCCTAGTTCTACTTTATTTTGACGGCATCGTGAAGGGAATCCTTCAAAACAGACACTGGTGGGTGCCGAATGGACCAACGAGGGAAAATGATCCCAAAAAATCACACAACCTTATCGACAGCAATCTCTAAACATGTGCTAAAGCAGCACCCGCCTCTGGAGATGTTCTGTCCTCTTTTGTTAAAGAAGGTGGCGTTTGATCGCTCACTTTCGGCGCAGCCTCAGCCTTCACCCGGAGCGACAACAAACATAAGACGCATTAATAAAGCCTGCATTTCCTTCCCAAACTACACTCGTTTGTCTATCGGTGAGACACAACTCAGCCTAAAAAAGAAATCAAACAAATTCCAGACATCATTAGTCAGTTGATCAAGAAACTGCATCCTCTCTGACGACAAATAGCTGCTCAGGAATTAAGAATTGCAGTTTCTTTCCTGTGTTTTTAATGGCCTTTAGAGGAATAAACTAGGAATATGTACTGTATACACTCAAGACTTTACCAACTGTGTGTTTACAGTTGACTTTTCCTTCCCCTGAGACAGACTGATGGGAGTGTGAGAACCAAGAGTGCAGCTAATATAAGACGAGGGCACAGTCATTTTTATAGACAGGCTCAAGAGTGGGGAGGAGTGGGTCCAGGGAGGTCAAGCAGACAAGCAAACATTGTAACTACAGTCACAGAACGTCAGCCAGACATGTTATAGTCACAAGAAATTACATCAAAATAAGTAAAAGTCACAACTGATGCTCAGCTTAACCTGGTTAAAATCTGTGGTTACAGCTATTTCCCATTATACATTCGTCATCCTTTCTTGTACTAATTTGTTTTATAAGCCTTAATACAAACAATATATACGATACCTGTGTGCTCTTCTGCAGGTGCGTTCGATACCTGCGCAAGTCACAGACGACCAGGTGAGCTGAAAAAAGAAGACTAGTCCAAACAGTCATGGCAGACTGGAGCTTACTGGGGAACTTCCTGGAGGAGGTGCAGGAGCATTCCACCTCTGTTGGAAAGGTGTGGCATAAGAACAAAAACATACAGTACATCTATGCAGAAATCATCAAAAAAGGCAAATAGACACCAAAACACTAAAATCTGGCGATGATATTGTTCACAGGTCATCTTCAGCAGCATTTCGGGAACATCTCCTTTCTAACTTGTTCATTTTTGCTCCACAGGTGTGGTTGACCATCCTCTTTATCTTCCGGATCCTTGTGCTGGGGACCGCCGCCGAGTCCTCATGGGGAGACGAGCAAGAAGATTTCAACTGTGACACAGAACAGCCAGGCTGCGAGAACGTTTGTTATGACCGAGCCTTCCCAATAGCACATATACGATACTGGGTAAATAAAGAAATGCACGCCACCATCTAAGCAAAACCAATAAAGCCACTGGAGTTTGAGTCAGAGTTGCAGCAGCCTGGAAGCTAACGGACGCTAAGCAAGCGCATCAGGCTTGATGAAACCTTTCATCCTTCTGTTTCAGGTGCTGCAGATTGTGTTTGTGTCCACGCCCAGCCTGATCTACATGGGTCACGCCATGCACAGGGTCCGCAGGGAGGAGAAGAGGAGGAGCCGGGAGGAGGGAGGCGGGGAGGGGAGAGGGGGAGAGGAGGACCCGGGCGGCGGCGGACGAGGAAATGACAGTGGGGAAGAAGATGAGAAAGGTGGGAGAGAAGTGGAGAAGCACGGAGAGAAAGAGGGTGGAGGTCGCTTGCGTTTGAGGGGAGCGCTACTACAGACCTATGTGCTGAGTATACTGATACGAAGCGTCATGGAGGTATGTCCAGCAGTGAAAGAGCAGCTGTGTTGCAGCCCAAAGGTGTGACTTCTGCCTGATAAAATGATTGCTGCCCCTCCACAGGTGGTGTTTCTCACTCTCCAGTATTTAATGTACGGGATCTTCCTTAATCCTCTGTATGTCTGCAAGGTAAAAACAGAAAGTTCTTCATTGTCAAGTGTAAAACACAGCTCGGTTTTTACACTCTCGCCCACTTCTCTGTGTTGTAGGCCTGGCCGTGCCCTCATCCTGTGAACTGTTATGTCTCCAGGCCAACAGAGAAAAATGTCTTTATTGTGTTCATGCTGGCCGTTTCCGGTGTTTCTCTGGTCCTCAGCGTGCTGGAGCTGCAACACCTGGCGTGGAGGCACTGCTGTAGGTAGGACCGCTAAATGAGCTTTGAGCTTCAAGGATGCAAACCTCATTTGTGCCGGTTGTGTCAGATAATGTTTGCTAAACATCCTCTGCAGGCACTTGTTTAGCAGAAAGACGGCGGCGGCTAACAAGACCTCGCTAGGCCGACAGGTCTCTCTGTCCCCTCCACCACAGTCCACCCCACCTCCAGAATTCAGCCAGTGCATGATGGGCTCCACACACTTCCTTCCTCTTGCGTTCCCCAACCACCACCTGGCACACCAACAGAACTCAGAGAACATGGCCACCGAGAAGCACAAAATAGCCGCCGCCGTAGAGGAGGCCACCCTCCTGCAGATGGGCTGCTACTCACACGGATGGCAGAAGACCAACCCCAGTCAGATCCAGGACGACCCCTACCTGAGGAACGACAACAGTCGCTACGGTCCCGGCAGCAGGGAGATCAGCTGTTCACAGATCCAAAATGGAGGCTCCGACAGGCTCTTGCTTTGCCCCAGCGGCGCTCACAATCAGAAAGACAAGCGGAGATTCAGCAGAACCAGCGGCACCAGCAGCCGAACAAGAGCGGACGACCTGTCCGTTTAACTGCGTGGACACGCATTCAACCTTTAGACTGCCACTAAAATAAGCTGAGCTGGAATTTCTGTATTGATTTTTTTTAAAAAAAGAAAAAAAAAGCATTTGACTTTGAGCCATTTTAGATCAAATATGCCTAATTTGCAAGATTCAAGCAGGAGTTTACCTTTAAATGTTAAAGAAGAAGAAATAAAGCAAGAGATCTATTTTAGGATAGGCGAATTTCACACGCTAATCTAATAATGGCATCTTTTAAGGGTAGCCTAGACATTTGGTTGACAGTTGAAAGTCACTTTTGCCTCTCTCGGTTATAGATTTTCCCCACAACTTTCACCACAGAACCTTTAACTCTCCTGTCTTTACAGGCTGTTGCTGTTCTTCTCATTCTCACCACAGAATAGGTCTCTTTGTTGCACTTTTGCTGTATAAACCAAACAGTTAGGCAGGTTTTAAATTGTTTGATTCTGCAGGAGTCAAACTGTGTAAATAAATATAAAACATAAATATCCACCACATTTTACATGAATATCTTTTCACTCGTTTTCTGCTCAACAGCTATTTTTAAATTTCTCACATGTGCCTCCTGTTTTTAAAGCATCCCAGCGATATTTATCACTATTTCCTATTTATTACTCCTTAATACAGAGGCATGAATGCTGTATATGTCTGTATATGTCTGTGTATGTGTTACACATAAACTCTCGTGTTCAATCTCTATTGTGTTTTGTCAGCAGAAAGAAATTACAGGAAGCAGTTCTTTATTATATAATTCATGCAGCTGTACTTTTTGAAAATGGGAATCTTAGCAGATAACAGTCCAGGGCTAATCAGATGGCAAATGACTGCAAAGAAAATTGATTATTTAATCACTAAAATAGATTGTGAAAGTATTTCTGAGTACCTCCAAGTAATATATTGCCTTACTAGTTTTCTGTAGATTTACATATTAATTAATGGTCTGAAATTAATAAATTTAAGATGACACCCAGTTTCACTTAAAGTTGAGCCAGGATATCTACAGTAGGTAGGTAGAAATAATAAAAAAAAAACATCTCCGTTCTCATGGAAACTTTGCAGGTCAGGACCAGAGTGTGACCGTTGACTTTCATCAGGAATGTTTGGGAACGGAATCACTGAAGGGATTTTCTGTTTTCTTTCCCATCACTGGCCGGAAAATCATCTGTAACCTTAAATTTAGCATGTCCACATCAGTAGTCCACAGATGCGGATGGTAACCCATCACCGTGTATCTTAGATTTCATTTCTGGTGACACCAAAGACTAAAGAACGGAACACAACCAGATTAGAAAAGACAGTGGAGGAAATGGAAATAAAGGTCACTGTAAGGCGCTTTGGACAGAGCCATCTGCCAAATGAATCAAATGTAAAGTGCGTGTTTTAGCATTGTGATGGACACATAAGAAAGTTACCTCTATGAATGAAAAAATCATCTGAAACTCGTCATCTGAAATTTTTGTAATGTGAAGTTTTATAGTTATTTAAAATATGGCCAATGCTGCCATCTTCTGGCCATATATATAACTGCAGCACCTAAAGGGTGGCGTGATAAATCCAAATAATTTAATTTAAATAATGTCAGAGTTTTAAAACCAGGGGCTGATATAGAATACAATATATTAATGTACATTCTAAGAGGGTATGTAAAATTATGACAGATCTGGGTCTCAAAATTGTCAGAAAAGTATTTATTACATTTTTTGTGTTACAGGTTAAGAATTGAAAGCAGTTGAAAAGAGACGCTACTCTGACTTCTGCCAAGGTCAGTGGAGCTTTTACTTTATGTACTGTAAATATGGCATTTAGGTCTATGCAGCATATCTGACTTCAATATTTCAATGGGACTGTTACGATACATTGTGGTAGCGGACCCGAACGCAGGCCAGGACACAGTGGTGGAGAAGTCAAGGGCTTTATTTACAGGGAAGGGGCGCACACATCAACAGAAACAGTCCTCCTGGACCGCATGGGGATCGGGAGGCAGCGTCCGCCCGTCCCAGGTCCATCGGCGAGTCCCCGAACCAGACGCAGTCCCCCTGGACTGCCGGGAACTCGGAACACCGGTGAGTCCTCAAACGGCTGCAGTCCTTCTGGACCGGCGAGGACCCGGGAGTCCGGCGCGACACGCTCGCCTCACGAACGTGCCCCGAGACCCTGAGGGCAGAGGCAGTCCTCCTAGACTGCAGGGGAGCAGGAGCGGTCCTCCAGGAGACACGGAACAGGAGAGGCCCTCCAGGAAAACTGGAAGCTCGGGGACAGGAGTGGCCCTCCAGGGCAACAGGAACACAGGAACAGGAGCGGTCCTCCAGGGAAACCGGAAGCACGGGAATAGGAGCGACCCTCCAAGGCAACAGGAACACAGGAACAGGAGCCAACACCAAGGAACCCAAACAAGCTCCCAACACGAACAGACACCACACACGAACAGGACCCCCCGGCACTGACAGGCAGGCACAACCTGCTTAAATAGGCAGCAAGATGTAAATTGCCTACAGGTGCGCCCACCTGCAGTGCCAGCTGCACCCAATTGTGCTCAACACCGCACCCTGCAGGCCAAAGATAGACACAACCCAGAAATCCCAACAGGGACCCAGGACATTTTAAAATTACATTTAATTGATTGAAGCCGTCTGGACCACTTTGGTATTAGTTTAGGATTACATTTGCACTCTCTCGTGGCTCTCCACTTCGTAAAGACACTGTTTTTATATTTTCAGCTTCAGAGGTTGTGATCTCTCTGTCCGACCATTTGTTCCTCTTGCTTCTATTTATTTCCCAGTTGCCCTCAGGGTCACCAGTAAGGTGGAGCAAAGGGGAAAGCTTCACAGCAGAGGAGTTTTGTCTTACCAATGAAAATAGATTTAAATTTGCCACATTTCTTTGTTGTTTTTTGAGGACTACTCGTGTGGCCAGTGCCCCCTCCCCCCGAAGAGGCTGAGATTCCTCACGTTACGGACACCACAGGCTATTTAAAGGGCACATTTAAAACCAGTGCCTCCACCAGGGCCGTACAACAAAACCACATGCAGCTTTGGTGTTAATAAATCCATATAAATTTAGGACTTCAGAGCATAAACAATTCCATCTGCGCCCTGTGGGAGCAGATCCAGGCTGATGATCTGGTCTCTGTCTCTGCTGGACACTCAACTTTGATGGAGACACGGGTGTGTGGGTGGTGTTTTAGCATGGATCAGGACCTGATCTGCCCTCAGCTGACATCACACAGGAAAAAAAAGCATTAAACAAGATGAGCCATCAGGAAACGCTTGTCTGCGTGTTCTCTTTAATTAATTCTTCATCTTCTCCATGGCTACACCACACATATCACATTACAGTATTCCTTTTGAGCATACAGTATGCCAAATTACAGTACAATGAGTTAAAGGACAGCCTTTCAGGCCTGTGAAACCAGGTTAATATAATCTTCCTTCCCTTCAGGTCTTTCCTTTCACAGTTTTTCTAAAAAAAAAAAAGATTCCCAATGATGTTCAGTCAGTCACACAACATGGATATCAGCATGTCTGTGGCCTTAAAATGGGAAATATTTATGTGTAGTTCTTAGCTCTAAAGCAGCAGATGATGTCATCTCGTACGCAGAGTAAAATGAAACTGTACCGCAGGTAAAAACAGGCGCTCAGAGGCAGTCCCAGGTTAGCAGGCAGAAAATGTGACGGCATATGTTGGCCAAAGCGTTCAGAAGAGAAACTATAGAATGAGTAAATTTGGCTGTATTATACAAGACAGACAGGGAGTGTAACATATTTACACTGTGCGACTGTGTAAAGAAAATCAAGTTGTAACAAAAGCTGCAGGGTTAGCACTAAAAATTAAAATCCATTAGTCTAATATACTTATTTTAGTAATTCATTTGATACCAAATGGCTCTTCTAGGTAGAATGTACCAGACTGATGTTTACACCAAAAACAGCCAATTAGATGTACATAGTTTAAATACAGTCACTGGGTCTGCTGAGTCCAGATTAATCAACAAAACAACAACATGAAGACTGGTTTTATGTTTAGCCACTGAACAGTAACTCGCATCTTCTTCTCTGACCCCCAGGTCACATAAATAAATATATGTACAAATGACTAAACACAAAACCAAATCTTTTCCATGTGCAAACTAAACTAAACTGTAACATTTTGAGCACATTTATTTCGTGGCTCTCCTTCATGAGGTTGCTGATTTCAGGTAGGCGATCAGGTCCTGGCGTTCTCCCTTCTTCTTGATGCCGGCGAAGATCATTTTGGTTCCAGGAATATACTTCTTGGGGTTCTCTAGATATTCCAGCAGGGTGTCCTCATTCCAAGTAATACCTGGAAAAGATGACGCCGACAATCAGTGAGCATTTTAATGACCTCCTCCATCTTTTTCCTGCGGTAATTATTAAAAAGTGAAGAACTTGAGGTAAACAACAGGAAGTGGAGCCACCACAACTTTAATGCGGGTTATTTAAAGCGTCACTGTTGCACCGACCTTTACTCTTGTTGGCATCTGTGTACGAGAAGCCCTCTGCCTGACCGGTTTTTCGTCCGAACAGTCCCCAGAGGTTAGGGCCCGTCTTGTGCTTGCCCCCCTGCTCTACAGTGTGGCACTGGGCACACTTCTGGACAAAAGTTTTCTTTCCCTTTGCAATGTCTCCCATTGTCAGCTGTAGAAAGGAACAAAGAAGACAAAAAGAAGTCAGTGATTATTAATAACACACAACAGGTGATCTGCAAATGGAGAAGAAACATTGGAGCTGTTACTTATAATTTTCCAGCCGAAACACAGCCTTCATGGAGGAGGCATCAAAAAGAGGAATAGTAATAACAGTAATGACAATCCGGTTCAGATCCATGAATGAAGCTGTCCTATTCATAGAGCAGTTGTGGACGAAGCTTTTGCTCTGTCTGGCGCCATATTGCGAAGGGCATTTAAGGTGAAATCTACACGGCACTTTCAAAACTTGAACCGAGACTTTCTGACACTGTAATGCGCACTTGCACCCCGCAGAGGTCACATTGCGGAGATTCAACCGCATACCGGAAAAAAGAAGCCGCTCACAGCGACAATAATCGCTGCTCAGGCCCCGGGAGGAGCGTCACTGTCGGCGGCGCCCACTCTGCTCAGCCCCCGGGGGACTTGACTGGAAAACGGCAAACTTTTAGGTGAATGTGGGACGTGTTAAGAATGCCCCGAGGAAGATTTAAAGCATTTACTGCAGAGGGGGCAGTCAATCTCTCCACTTCTTCATGGGATTACCTTTGTTGATCAAATGATAACTTGGAATCTCCTGGAAACACCTAAATTCCCACTGCGATCTCACTACATGGTTGTTACCCTTGCTTTACATTATGCCGTTACCCGCCTCTAACATGGCGGGTACCGGCCGAGTCGCATCCTTCCCTTCTAACACCAAGGGCACGACATATAACACAATGACATTCATCGTTATATTGGTGCCATTAATTTCATAATAACTGCGTGGACACACATTCAACCTTCTGACTGCCACTAAAATAAGCTGAGCTGGAATTTCTGTATTGATTTTAAAAAAAAAAGAAAAAAAAAGCATTTGACTTTGAGCCATTTTAGATCAAACATGCCTAATTTGCAAGATTCAAGCAGGAGTTTACCTTTAAATGTTAAAGAAGAAGAAATAAAGCAAGAGATCTATTTTAGGATAGGCGAATTTCACACGCTAATCTAATAATGGCATCTTTTAAGGGTAGCCTAGACATTTGGTTGACAGTTGAAAGTCACTTTTGCCTCTCTCGGTTATAGATTTTCCCCACAACTTTCACCACAGAACCTTTAACTCTCCTGTCTTTACAGGCTGTTGCTGTTCTTCTCATTCTCACCACAGAATAGGTCTCTTTGTTGCACTTTTGCTGTATAAACCAAACAGTTAGGCAGGTTTTAAATTGTTTGATTCTGCAGGAGTCAAACTGTGTAAATAAATATAAAACATAAATATCCACCACATTTTTACATGAATATCTTTTCACTCGTTTTCTGCTCAACAGCTATTTTTAAATTTCTCACATGTGCCTCCTGTTTTTAAAGCATCCCAGCGATATTTATCACTATTTCCTATTTATTACTCCTTAATACAGAGGCATGAATGCTGTATATGTCTGTATATGTCTGTGTATGTGTTACACATAAACTCTCGTGTTCAATCTCTATTGTGTTTTGTCAGCAGAAAGAAATTACAGGAAGCAGTTCTTTATTATATAATTCATGCAGCTGTACTTTTTGAAAATGGGAATCTTAGCAGATAACAGTCCAGGGCTAATCAGATGGCAAATGACTGCAAAGAAAATTGATTATTTAATCACTAAAATAGATTGTGAAAGTATTTCTGAGTACCTCCAAGTAATATATTGCCTTACTAGTTTTCTGTAGATTTACATATTAATTAATGGTCTGAAATTAATAAATTTAAGATGACACCCAGTTTCACTTAAAGTTGAGCCAGGATGTCTACAGTAGGTAGGTAGAAATAAAAAAAAAAAAACATCTCCGTTCTCATGGAAACTTTGCAGGTCAGGACCAGAGTGTGACCGTTGACTTTCATCAGGAATGTTTGGGAACGGAATCACTGAAGGGATTTTCTGTTTTCTTTCCCATCACTGGCCGGAAAATCATCTGTAACCTTAAATTTAGCATGTCCACATCAGTAGTCCACAGATGCGGATGGTAACCTATCACCGTGTATCTTAGATTTCATTTCTGGTGACACCAAAGACTAAAGAACGGAACACAACCAGATTAGAAAAGACAGTGGAGGAAATGGAAATAAAGGTCACTGTAAGGCGCTTTGGACAGAGCCATCTGCCAAATGAATCAAATGTAAAGTGCGTGTTTTAGCATTGTGATGGACACATAAGAAAGTTACCTCTATGAATGAAAAAATCATCTGAAACTCGTCATCTGAAATTTTGTAATGTGAAGTTTTATAGTTATTTAAAATATGGCCAATGCTGCCATCTTCTGGCCATATATATAACTGCAGCACCTAAAGGGTGGCGTGATAAATCCAAATAATGTCAGAGTTTTAAAACCAGGGGCTGATATAGAATACAATATATTAATGTACATTCTAAGAGGGTATGTAAAATTATGACAGATCTGGGTCTCAAAATTGTCAGAAAAGTATTTATTACATTTTTTGTGTTACAGGTTAAGAATTGAAAGCAGTTGAAAAGAGACGCTACTCTGACTTCTGCCAAGGTCAGTGGAGCTTTTACTTTATGTACTGTAAATATGGCATTTAGGTCTATGCAGCATATCTGACTTCAATATTTCAATGGGACTGTTACGATACATTGTGGTAGCGGACCCGAACGCAGGCCAGGACACAGTGGTGGAGAAGTCAAGGGCTTTATTTACAGGGAAGGGGAGCACACAACAGAAACAGTCCTCCTGGACCGCATGGGGATCGGGAGGCAGCGTCCGCCCGTCCCAGGTCCATCGGCGAGTCCCCGAACCAGACGCAGTCCCCCTGGACTGCCGGGAACTCGGAACACCGGTGAGTCCTCAAACGGCTGCAGTCCTTCTGGACCGGCGAGGACCCGGGAGTCCGGCGCGACACGCTCGCCTCACGAACGTGCCCCGAGACCCTGAGGGCAGAGGCAGTCCTCCTAGACTGCAGGGGAGCAGGAGCGGTCCTCCAGGAGACACGGAACAGGAGAGGCCCTCCAGGAAAACTGGAAGCTCGGGGACAGGAGTGGCCCTCCAGGGCAACAGGAACACAGGAACAGGAGCGGTCCTCCAGGGAAACCGGAAGCACGGGAATAGGAGCGACCCTCCAAGGCAACAGGAACACAGGAACAGGAGCCAACACCAAGGAACCCAAACAAGCTCCCAACACGAACAGACACCACACACGAACAGGACCCCCCCGGCACTGACAGGCAGGCACAACCTGCTTAAATAGGCAGCAAGATGTAAATTGCCTACAGGTGCGCCCACCTGCAGTGCCAGCTGCACCCAATTGTGCTCAACACCGCACCCTGCAGGCCAAAGATAGACACAACCCAGAAATCCCAACAGGGACCCAGGACATTTTAAAATTACATTTAATTGATTGAAGCCGTCTGGACCACTTTGGTATTAGTTTAGGATTACATTTGCACTCTCTCGTGGCTCTCCACTTCGTAAAGACACTGTTTTTATATTTTCAGCTTCAGAGGTTGTGATCTCTCTGTCCGACCATTTGTTCCTCTTGCTTCTATTTATTTCCCAGTTGCCCTCAGGGTCACCAGTAAGGTGGAGCAAAGGGGAAAGCTTCACAGCAGAGGAGTTTTGTCTTACCAATGAAAATAGATTTAAATTTGCCACATTTCTTTGTTGTTTTTTGAGGACTACTCGTGTGGCCAGTGCCCCCTCCCCCCGAAGAGGCTGAGATTCCTCACGTTACGGACACCACAGGCTATTTAAAGGGCACATTTAAAACCAGTGCCTCCACCAGGGCCGTACAACAAAACCACATGCAGCTTTGGTGTTAATAAATCCATATAAATTTAGGACTTCAGAGCATAAACAATTCCATCTGCGCCCTGTGGGAGCAGATCCAGGCTGATGATCTGGTCTCTGTCTCTGCTGGACACTCAACTTTGATGGAGACACGGGTGTGTGGGTGGTGTTTTAGCATGGATCAGGACCTGATCTGCCCTCAGCTGACATCACACAGGAAAAAAAAGCATTAAACAAGATGAGCCATCAGGAAACGCTTGTCTGCGTGTTCTCTTTAATTAATTCTTCATCTTCTCCATGGCTACACCACACATATCACATTACAGTATTCCTTTTGAGCATACAGTATGCCAAATTACAGTACAATGAGTTAAAGGACAGCCTTTCAGGCCTGTGAAACCAGGTTAATATAATCTTCCTTCCCTTCAGGTCTTTCCTTTCACAGTTTTTCTAAAAAAAAAAAGATTCCCAATGATGTTCAGTCAGTCACACAACATGGATATCAGCATGTCTGTGGCCTTAAAATGGGAAATATTTATGTGTAGTTCTTAGCTCTAAAGCAGCAGATGATGTCATCTCGTACGCAGAGTAAAATGAAACTGTACCGCAGGTAAAAACAGGCGCTCAGAGGCAGTCCCAGGTTAGCAGGCAGAAAATGTGACGGCATATGTTGGCCAAAGCGTTCAGAAGAGAAACTATAGAATGAGTAAATTTGGCTGTATTATACAAGACAGACAGGGAGTGTAACATATTTACACTGTGCGACTGTGTAAAGAAAATCAAGCTGTAACAAAAGCTGCAGGGTTAGCACTAAAAATTAAAATCCATTAGTCTAATATACTTATTTTAGTAATTCATTTGATACCAAATGGCTCTTCTAGGTAGAATGTACCAGACTGATGTTTACACCAAAAACAGCCAATTAGATGTACATAGTTTAAATACAGTCACTGGGTCTGCTGAGTCCAGATTAATCAACAAAACAACAACATGAAGACTGGTTTTATGTTTAGCCACTGAACAGTAACTCGCATCTTCTTCTCTGACCCCCAGGTCACATAAATAAATATATGTACAAATGACTAAACACAAAACCAAATCTTTTCCATGTGCAAACTAAACTAAACTGTAACATTTTGAGCACATTTATTTCGTGGCTCTCCTTCATGAGGTTGCTGATTTCAGGTAGGCGATCAGGTCCTGGCGTTCTCCCTTCTTCTTGATGCCGGCGAAGATCATTTTGGTTCCAGGAATATACTTCTTGGGGTTCTCTAGATATTCCAGCAGGGTGTCCTCATTCCAAGTAATACCTGGAAAAGATGACGCCGACAATCAGTGAGCATTTTAATGACCTCCTCCATCTTTTTCCTGCGGTAATTATTAAAAAGTGAACAACTTGAGGTAAACAACAGGAAGTGGAGCCACCACAACTTTAATGCGGGTTAGTTAAAGCGTCACTGTTGCACCGACCTTTACTCTTGTTGGCATCTGTGTACGAGAAGCCCTCTGCCTGACCGGTTTTTCGTCCGAACAGTCCCCAGAGGTTAGGGCCCGTCTTGTGCTTGCCCCCCTGCTCTACAGTGTGGCACTGGGCACACTTCTGGACAAAAGTTTTCTTTCCCTTTGCAATGTCTCCCATTGTCAGCTGTAGAAAGGAACAAAGAAGACAAAAAGAAGTCAGTGATTATTAATAACACACAACAGGTGATCTGCAAATGGAGAAGAAACATTGGAGCTGTTACTTATAATTTTCCAGCCGAAACACAGCCTTCATGGAGGAGGCATCAAAAAGAGGAATAGTAATAACAGTAATGACAATCCGGTTCAGATCCATGAATGAAGCTGTCCTATTCATAGAGCAGTTGTGGACGAAGCTTTTGCTCTGTCTGGCGCCATGTTGCGAAGGGCATTTAAGGTGAAATCTACACGGCACTTTCAAAACTTGAACCGAGACTTTCTGACACTGTAATGCGCACTTGCACCCCGCAGAGGTCACATTGCGGAGATTCAACCGCATACCGGAAAAAAGAAGCCGCTCACAGCGACAATAATCGCTGCTCAGGCCCCGGGAGGAGCGTCACTGTCGGCGGCGCCCACTCTGCTCAGCCCCCGGGGGACTTGACTGGAAAACGGCAAACTTTTAGGTGAATGTGGGACGTGTTAAGAATGCCCCGAGGAAGATTTAAAGCATTTACTGCAGAGGGGGCAGTCAATCTCTCCACTTCTTCATGGGATTACCTTTGTTGATCAAATGATAACTTGGAATCTCCTGGAAACACCTAAATTCCCACTGCGATCTCACTACATGGTTGTTACCCTTGCTTTACATTATGCCGTTACCCGCCTCTAACATGGCGGGTACCGGCCGAGTCGCATCCTTCCCTTCTAACACCAAGGGCACGACATATAACACAATGACATTCATCGTTATATTGGTGCCATTAATTTCTTATAGACATAGCAAAACTTAATAAAGGTACAGTGTCTGGGATACAGGTGGAGCCGGTCTGCTAGCTTGATTTGCCTGGATATGTAACGCTTCCAGGGTGTCAAGGATGCTTCAATGTCGGTGCTGAATTCCTCCTTTCAGCGCTGTTATTTTCACATATTCACTAAAACTACCAAAAAGGGCTTACGAGATTTCTCCCAGGAATAAGAAAAAAATATCCTTAAATAGCAGCGTTGAGGATATCGTGTGTAAAGAGAGCACCAGAGCCATCCACCAATAGGAGCGCTACTGCTGACCAAGGAGTACCGTTAGGCGGCTTTAATCGTCTGCGATATTAAACTTAATCAGCAACACTCGGATCTTGAGATATAATTTATCAGTGGAGACAAAAGGCTCACCTAGAAAATGTGCTTCAGGAAAATCTCTCTGCTGCAGGTGCAGGATGCTCCCTAGGATGGGTCCGAAATGGTTCTGTCGGTCGTAAAGAAGGTCACTTCGTGTCTATAGGCACCGGCTTTAGACGTCATCAACCAATCACGTGCCGAGAAAACTCCTCGTGGTTGCGCAAAGCGAGTAGCAGGCCACGTTCCATTTAGATAAGCGTTGCATCCTTTTACGAGTAAATAGACTTTTTTAAAATGATTCATATAAAAAAGTCTACTTTAGACAGTAAAATTCCGTACTATTCAATAAATTGATACTGTTCAGATCATTATCATGGTAAAGAGGAAGCGATAAGACAGTGGCTAGGACAGTAAAGAGCAAGTGGAAAAAATAGTCTTTTGTGTTGGTCCGCAGTTTCTTCATGAAACATTTCCCGGCTTCCGTCGAGGAGCGCAACAGCACCTGCTGCAAGAAAACGAAATAAATTAATAAACGAACAAACTATAGACTTTCCGACTATGTGTGAATATATATTTTAACCATGTTTATAGAGCTATTCAGTCTGTCTGTCTGTCTGTCTGTCTGTCTGTCTGTCTGTCTGTATGTATGTATGTATGTATGTATGTATGTAATAGTAGTGGAGTGTTGTATATTGGTAAATTGGGCACACCAATGTCAAATTCATTTCACAAATTCAGGCCCACAAATTATCTAGATTTCAGTAGTTGCCATTAAAAACATACCTTTCATTTGAGAGTGCTTTAAGTTTGCTCTCAGAGAGATCTATATAGAGATTTATATAAAATAATATTCAACTGAAGTTTTCTGAGGTAATTTACAAAGGTCACCAGAGTGAATAATGACAACACACAGAGAAACACACAATAAGGTTAGACATATATAGCCGGGATCCAACCCTCACCCCAACATGGCAAGCTAGTCACTCACAGGCCTGTGACACCTTCATCAGCTGCCCTCATACGTATATATATTCTATATATGGCTGATTTATTTTCCTCATAAAATGTGTGGAAAATGTTGGCTGGAGGTGTCATTTGTATTATGTGTATTATTCTAATGGTGAATAAATTTGTAGAGTTATGGACTGGCTCAAAGGAAGCCAGAAGATGTAAATTCAACAAGGCTTTATTGCGAAGCTTTACAAAAAAGGTGTGTGCTGCCAGCTGGAGAGAGGGAGACAATCTGGTTAAAGTAGGAAAAGACTAGATAAAGGAATGGAAAATAAGAATGTATAGGAATGTCTTTGACATAGTGGAAACATTTGAATTTTTGGGAGTTGATTCACTGTTAACATGGGTGGATCATAGTGGCAGAATAAAAGAAAAATACAAAAAGGTGATAAATGTTTTGAGATGTCCGACAGGTAGAAAGTGGCGAGCTAGTAGCACAGCAATGAAAAGAGTATATGTTGCGTTAATAAGAATGACATGACCGATTATGGCAGAATTAGCTAGGGGTCATTGAGCAAATTTGCTGGGACCCAGTGACTGTCACAAAAGCAGTACTAGGAGAGTGGCAAATTAATTGACTGGTAGTTGGTCAAACAGACTTGGGAAGTGCTGCTATTTATCATATAATGGAGGAATATAGGGGTTTATATGCTGATTTATGCAGCTGGAGCTTAAGAAACTGTGATAGAAGTGACAGAATTTGCGGTAGCTGTACCAGAAAAGAAAATTAGGATGGATAGAAGCTCATCAAATATGTTATGGGTCTATATGGTGGAGATGCTGGCAATGTTTGTAGCGTTAGGATGGATGGACGAGGCTGGACACAACAAGGTTCTGATTTGCTCAGATAATTCATCATTCTGACAAGCTTGAAATCATTGAATAGCCGTCAAGACATATCATGTGAAGTTCTTGTCTATTAACATAATTGACACATCGAGCATATAGAGAGAGGTGATGAGAAGTAGTCTGAGGGAGTTAGGGGTTCAGGAACTAAATTTAAAGGCAGTCATGTAAATGAGTGAGAAAGCCCGAGTCAGGATAGTATTAAAGTTCTTGAGGGACACTGGACCTTTTTATAGGATATAAGGCAGGTTAGGAATGGTTTAGATATTTATGGTTCGGTGTGCGTGTAAACGTTCTGGTGGTAGATTACTTTCTGGCCCACACTCCGGAGCAGCAGGGGGCACTGTTGTACCTGTAGCTGGACGCCAACCACTTTAAACATGTAAGAAGAAGAACAAAGAGTACTTGAAGGCAACGCGATACTGCGCAGCTGCGGTATTTTGAGAAACAGGAAGCAAAGATGGACGATTACTCCTCCAAACAAGTGGAAAATCTCGACGATCCCCCCAATAGCCGGCTCTTCGTGGTCACGAGTCGGTCCATTAGCGAAGATGAACTTCGTGACACTTTCTCTATCTTTGGAGACATCCAAGGTGTTTGGGTTGTCAAAGACAAGCAGACAAAGGAGCCCAAAGGGATCAGTTATGTGAAATTCGCTCGGTCCTCGCAGGCCTGCCTCGCCATGGAAGAAATGCATGGAAAAGTGATTTCGGAAGGAACCAAACCCATTAAGGTAGGGAGAATGTCTTCTGCCCTTGTCGTGACTTGGAAGAACCTTGGTTGCTGCTGTCCAACATTCGGGATCCGGCCCTTAATTAGCTTGTTAGCATGTTACGTCACAGATACACACCTGTCAGTCCTGACGTTTTGATTCACTTCTCTGCCAGCTTAACACAAAAGAAAATGTAAATTTATGCCAAATGTAGTGAAACGTTTTAAAATCCCACTGTGCATCTGTTAGTCCTATTTTGTTATGGCGGAATATTTTAAAATCTGTCTTTTCCCCTTGTTTTGTTGTTCCCTGGAGGTACTTATTGCCCAGTCACGTTCTTCAACAAGACACAGAGATGTCGAAGATGAAGAGCTGACCAGGATATTCGTCACCATCCCTAAAAGCTATACTGAGGAGGATCTTAAAGAGACCTTCAAAGTATTTGCACATATCGCACCATCCATCACTCTATCTATATAGATCTATATAGATTTTATAAATGGCATATGTGTCCTCAGGAATATGGCGATATCGAGTATTGCGTAATACTCAAAAACAAGGCCACGGGGGAAAGTAAAGGACTGGGTTATGTCAGATACTACAAACCATCCCAAGCCTCCCTCGCTATCGAGAACTGTGACAAAAGTAAGGCTGTCCCTGACTCTTCAGTGTCATTCTTCTCCAGAAAGTTTTAAAAGCTTGTTTTGGGTGGAAATTGTGGGTCATAAATGTTGGCTTTTTTAGCCTACAGAGCCATCTTGGCTGAGCCTCGGAACAAAGCCACAGCAAATGAAGATTATCCTGCAGGATCCTCCAGGAACGATTACATGGGTGGTGCCGAGCAGATGAACCAGTATGCGCTCCCTCTGCGTAAGGCCAGAAGCTCATTGATCTAAGAGGGAAGCGATTGTAACTTGAACAATGCCAAATATTCATATTTTCCTTCATAGCAGTGTCTGATATTAGTCTCATTGGAATGTCCTGGTACTAACTGTGATGCTTCTCTTCCTGGACCAGCTGACCCCAACAACTACCAGGTCATTGACTACCGCTCTGGTGAATTCACACGCTCCCTGATGGTGTCAACTCGAGCCGGACTCACCCAGGAACAGCTTTTTGCTTTGTTTGACCTCATTCCAGGCATGGAATACTGTGAACTTCAGCGAGATGCTTATGGAATTGGCAAAGGTCTGCGAGTCCATGTGGCATACAGTCGATAAAGATCAAGTCTGCTTGGTGAAGAAATGTGAAACGTGTGTGTATTGTGTCTCCCCAGGTCATGCCCTGATTCGCTACAGTAACCTTGGATCAGCAGTTTATGCCAAGGAGAAGCTGAATGGCTTTGAGTATCCGCCAGGAAACAGACTCGTAGTAAATTTTATTGAAGACGGAGAGGACCGCAGCGGGTGCATAAACATTTACATGCAGTAAAACTTTTATGTACCCATCAGCTTTGAAAATGGGTCCAAATGTCACCACAAACAAAAGTCCATGGGAATTGTTTACTGTCTGACTCAATAAAAAGTTTGTGATGGACGTGTAAATGCTGTATTACAGACACAAAGTAACATGGTCTAAGCAAAGTTTAGCTACCATCACGATTACTGAAAATCTGGCTGTGCGCGGAAATATTGCTGCACAAAATGGACAAGTATGCAATACTCCTTTGGACTGAAATGTTTATGGGCATATAAAATAATTTGAAAGATGCATCTCATTTGTGTGTGTGCGTGTGCGTGCGTGCAGTTCTGTGGGACGGATGGCCATGCAGTTTGTTGCTGCCCAGATGATGTCTGCAGTGTGGAATGGTCCGTCCACCAGCCAAGTAATGAAACCTTCGGTGAGGAGGGGAAATGATTCTTCATTTAGGTCTGGGGGGATTTTTATTTTATTTTTTTTTTATTTTTTTTTTAACTTTCCTGAATTTGACAAAAATAACTTTATAAATTGGAATTCTGTTGTTGGCAGTCAACACACAAAATGTTGCAGGGTAAAGGTAATGACTAAAGTTTTGCCATGTCATCAGGAACTATTAAGTACTGGAGGAGCTCTCTTAGTTAAATTTGCCTGATACATTTATCTCAAAGTTGATCAATCCTTGATGTTTGTCATCCTCCAGAACTTCTCTGCAATGCCAATCTCCCGCATTCAGACGGACGTCAACCTGCCTCCTCCAAAAAAGCTGGCTCCCCCGGACAGCAAGGCGAAGGAGCGCTTGTTTGTCGTTTTCAGCCCCGCCACTCTGCCTACAGATATATTGGAAGATGTTTTCTGGTAACTATCCTCAAGGAAAGTTGAATAAAAATGTAAATCGGCCAAATGGGTTTTGTTTACTCCCTGCCTTTTCAGTCGCTTTGGTTCACTTATTGAGGTCCATTTGGTGTCTGGGCGAAAGGTTGGATACATGAAGTACGCAGACAAACAGGTGATTCTTTGAACAGTTGGATACAGTCTTAACGTTTTGGCCGTCACTGGCGTCAAACCGCATCAATCTTCCACAGTGTGCAGATGAGGCCATGTCGGTGCTCAACGGCCGCATGGTTAATGGAGTAAGGATGAAGGTGATGCTGGCGGATCCTCCCAGAGAGGAGTCTCACAAACGCCTTCGTACCTACTGAGGGAATAGAAGGGTGAGTTTTCTGCTGCAGGGAACGCTGGTATGCTTTTAAATTTTGGTGACAATATATTTTATTTAGCCAACGTGGTATACCTTTGTATTTGCAATAAGGCCAGTTTTATGGTTTGTATCAGAAACAGGGTTTGATTGTATGATGAAACCTGTGTCTGATCGCACCAATCCAACCACAGAATGTCCTACAGAGCAGTTCTGTCCGTGATAAAGGTTAGATAAGCCAGCAAAGTCAAAACAATTGATCATCTTGTCATATTAATGTCTTGCCGAGAACCCAGCTGGTGCTTTGACATGTAACACCCACCAGATGGAAGTGGCACAAACTCACATCCACTTAGTGAGCAAAATAAGTAATTTATGCACCTCTTTTGCAAGTTTTCTTACTTGCAAAGAATGAGACCCATTGTAGGTGCACTTTTGAGAGATGGAATCTGAAAGAAAAAAAAAAATCCAGAAAATCACACAGGATTTTAAATAATTTTATTGCGGGGAACGATGGAAAATTACAGCTTCGTGAAATTACCAAGATCAAAGATTTCCTGTAGGTCTTTTCCAGGTTTGCACACACTGCAGCAGGGATTTTAGTCACCTTCTCCTCATACTGGGAAGACCCATCTATGAACCACCTTCAGTGCTCTTACTGGAAAGAGGTTGTTGCCCAAAATCTTGTGATGCATGGTCCCATTCATCCTCGCCTAGTATGGTGCAGTGGTAGGTGTAGCCTTTGCAGAAACGCACCCCAAAGGATGTTGTTTCCACCCCCGGGACCATGTGCTTGGGTTTGTACTCATCCTTTCTTTTCCCAAAAAGTTCTATTTTCTGACCACATGCCTCCTCTGGACCATCCAGGTGGTCCTCGGACATGTGTTGTTTTGAGAAGGAGCTTGTTGCACACTGCAGGATTTTAGGACTTTGCAGGACTTTGTTTCTGAAGTTTGGCCTTTGACCAGGTCCTCCCAGGGTAGTTCTAAGCTGTGCCCTTACCTTTCTCATGATCATCTTCATGAGGCGAGAACTTGCAAGGAGCCCGTCAGATGGAGCTTGACAGTCATTTTGAGTGTCTTCCATTCTTTTTTACAATTGCACCAACTATTACTATTGCCTTCTCACCAAGCTGCTGGCTCATTGTCCTGTACCTCCTACCAGCTTGCTGTGGCTCTAGTTTTGTTCCTGTTGTCCTTGGTCTAATTGAGTGTGTGGACAGGTGTCTTATACAGGTCACGAGTTCGACTTATTAAACTAACAGGTCCGTGAGAGCCAGGAGTCTTGCTGGTTGCTAGACATTCCCAATCCTTGTTCCGTGCAATAAAATACAAATTTAAAATTCCTAAAATGTGTTTTTCTGGATTTTACTGGATTTTGTCCTAAAGGTAGAAGTGTACCTACGTTATTTATAAGT
Source organism: Takifugu rubripes (assembly GCF_901000725.2). Classification (NCBI taxonomy): domain Eukaryota; kingdom Metazoa; phylum Chordata; class Actinopteri; order Tetraodontiformes; family Tetraodontidae; genus Takifugu; species Takifugu rubripes. The sequence continues at coordinate 8,046,363 of NC_042288.1, forward strand.
GGGTAAACCTTGTAAAGCTTTGTCACTGCAGAGGTTACTATCTGTAAGACATCAAAACATGTTTATAATGTGGATTCCATGTAAGTCCTATGACTGCTGCACTGACTGCACTACAGCGCCTTGTTTTCAGTAAAGGAAAAGATCTGAAAGATCCAGATCAGAGCTTTCCCCAACAGTAGCCTGCATTGTAAGCAGTTAAATAGACGTTTTAATCTTGAGGCCGTCAGGTACAGTATTAAAGACTCTAACATTTCGCCTCGTGACTCTTCCGGGACAATGAACAGAAGACTTGTCAGCATCTCACATTTTGTCACGCTAAAAAAGTGAGCTTGACACGTGCTACACTGACGCGTGTAGTGAACAAAACCTTTTAAAAATGATTTTTACTGTGGGGAAAGCTAGACTTGAGTTTTGTTTTTTCCTGTCAATAACACTGCAGCTTCTTGTCCCCTAGGCAACTGTCACGACACAATGACATCTGACCTGACCCGACCGACAGACCGACGACATCAAGACCTTTAATTACCTGTCTGACCCTTGCTGTGACTCACTGCTGCACACTGCAGTAACCTTCGCTACAGCGTTAGTCTGTGTAGTTTCCTTGCAGCGTTGTGCTTCTCCAACTACAGAATTCCAACGTTAGAGCTTTGCCCTGACTGTCTGGGAATCCTTTGTGTAGCTTGAGCCTAATGCCATGATGAAACTACATGATTAGTGTTTAGTTATATCTGAAGAATTGGCCTCTATCCTATTCTTGCCATGTGCTGAGTTCAATGTCATTTGTTAGACTATCTGTAGTGGGTTTTTTTGGGGGGGGGGCAACAATAAAGAGAAATGCACAGTCGTCTATTTGTCTTTTTTGTACCTGCACAGAATACCTGCATGCACAGAAAATGGAAAACTCTTTAATACTAGAGTTATGTTAATGTGACCTTTAGCCCTGCGATATGAAGGGACGTCATCGTCGATGCTGCTCCAGCCATGGACACAGTGTAATTTCTGCCCACCGCGTTCCTATGGAGATCCCTGTAGATCCCCAACCCTGAGGGACTACAGTAGAATGTTATTTCTCTAGAACAAGAAAGTAGGAACCCAGTCCCTGAGGGCTGCAATCCAACCACACTTCCACCAGATTTACTGGTTGCTTTGGTGCAAGCTGTCTTCTACCTGGGAGGAATGAAATCCCGGCTGGCTTGTGGCCCTCAGGGCCTGGGTTCCAACACCCCTGCTGGAGAGCAAAAATCAATCGTAGCAAATCTTGCATCGGCTGATGTAACACAATCCATACTCGACTTCTAGAGTTGACAGCCTTGGAGTAAATCCAGCACTGGATGTACAGTAATCTTTATTTCTTCCTCAAGAGGCAGCTCATGAGAACATTATTTACATTAGGTTGAAAGTTTGATAAGAAATATCACTTGCACATTGGATTGTTTTAATTTTCGAGGTTTTGTATATTTTCCACAGTCGTTTACATTAGCTTAAATGAAGTTGGCTTTGAACTGATTTCAGTGACGTTTCTCATGATTGACTTCATTTGGTAGCAGCTTTTACATGAATTGATGTCTTCAGCTCTGCTCGTCATGTTTCAGCAGTGAATAGTGCGTTCATCATATGCTCTTTGAAATGGCACAAACACTGTAGAGGATCTAACATGAGCCCAATTTGTTGCAGGAGTCAACATTAGTGGAATTCAGGTAGGAATTGCCAAACATTCACGCCAAAAAGGCCACCTCATTATCAGCCCTGTGTGGTAAACCTGAACCGGAAGCCAAAGATGTGAGGGCACGTGGGAGGGGCAAAACAGAAAACGGGGCGAGAGACAGGCAGTGATGTCATAATATAATCAGGCTTTATTTCTGGAGTCTCTGAAATTTAAAAATCCAACATCTTGTCCCTGGTGTTAAACTCCATGCATCCCTCAGTCCATCCTAGCTTCCATCTCAAGCTCTTCAGTCCTCCAGTGCCATTGTGCTGAGTTCTTCATCAAGCTCCTCCAGGTCTTCTCCTGTGAAGAGGTTCTCATCCACGGGTACCTCCTCATCTTCCTCACTGCCTCCTTCCGCTCCTGATAGACCGTTGACCTCAGCACCACCACAAGCTCCATTCAGCTGCTCCTCTGTGGTTTAATAATAATTAGATTTGTATTAAGACATCACACACATTCACCATAATTTGCAGTTACACATACTACCATTAAATAAAGAAACAACTGGTACTACCAATTTGGTTTGTAAATATTTGCAATAAGGTTCGACTGCACATTTTAATGATGGGCATTTGCTTACCGTCTATTTCCGTTGGTTGAGTTTTATTCCTTGAGGTGAAGCGGTCCATGGTTGCCATGGTAATGCCCGTGTTGTCAACTTCTTTTGGAACAAAGCGGGACAGGTCTATGTCCTGGACCTCTGTCGTCTTGGTCTGAAATAAGAGGTGTATACAATGTAGACAACAATAACATGTAGTCACTGATGAGAAGAAATGAAGAAACTGTCCTCCAAAACCCAGTTTGCTCTTGAACTAAAAACGCTGGTGTCTTTGAAAATTAAATGTGAATAGAACAAGCGGCATGCACTGACAAGTAGTAAAATAACTAAAGTGGTACTCAACTCTACAACAAGTCTCAGCCATTTCATTGGACAAACATGCAGCACAAACTAGTTTACAGGGTTTGTCTGTGCAGCCAACAGACACATTTACCTCTTCTTCATCTTCCTTATTTTTGTCATATTCAGTGTCATCAGCTTCAGCGTCGTCATCATCGACCAACTCTGGACGAAACTCAAACACCTCACGGCCGCTCACCTACAGTTACAAGATTCAATTAAACATAAAGCAATTAAAACACACACACACACACACACACACACACACACACATTCAGAAGCAGCCAAACTTACTGTTAATGACTTTCCAGCCTTAAAGTCAGCCTTCTTCTTCTCCAAATCCTCTCTTGCCTTGTCCACCTTTCAAAAAAAGCAAAACAAATTGCATGATTATATGGGTGAAATTGGACAATGACGTGACATCTGATGTAAACTCGCGGTAGTTTAATGGAAGCGTGCCGACCTTCTCCTGCTTTTTCCTCTTCTTCCAAGCCAGGAAAGTTTCCAGGGTGATGCGGGTCACATTATGCCCGAGAGCTGCGCGCTGTTGGGATGGGCATTAAGTTACATAATAAGAAATATATAATATAGAGGCAAAGCAAAATTGTCGTTTTTTGTTCCCCCCCCACACACACAAAATGGCTGAAATATTGACTCCATACTGTAAGGGAGAGATGTGGGCTACTGTTATTGATCTTTACCTCATTTTCTATCAGTTCCTCTAGTGATATTTCCTCCTCTTTCTCCTCCTTCTTCTTGTCCTTTCTCAGCACAAACCCAGCTGGCAGGGCATGTCTGTACATACAGGTATCTGCCCCACCAGGACACACCCAGAACCAGCCGTATTTACTATTTTCTATAGCATCCAGGAAATGCTTGCACACCTGCAAATAACATCACGGAGATGTCAAAGCTCAACAGGCTGACACTGTGGTTTTACACCATGTTAAAATATTAATACAGTGTACTTACAATTTGCGTTTTGGGCTTCTTCTTCTCGGCTTCTCCGTGTTTTTTGTTGACCACCTCCTCCAGCTTCTTTTCATCCCAGTTATCCATGGTATCTAAACGAGATGGAAGATAAATGGTGGTGGTCTTATATATCATGGGCTTAACAAAATGAATGCATTATGTTTCTTTTTGTTTTAAATTAAAGGGTTTCTCAGCTGATGGGCAGCATGGCAGAAGTATAGTGACGAAGAAAGACATACTGCTACAGTTAATCCGCAGTTTACCTGTGATTCCTCTTTTTACAGCAATACTCATTAGTTTATGTTCTTGATTTCATTGTTCGTGATATGTACTGATAAAACATCCTGGGCATCTCCAATACACTGACCTTTCTCCAATTCTTCATCTCTTTCATCCACGTAGAGGCTTCTTTTCTCGCATTTTCTCTCCACAGACAAATCATGGCTGAATTTGCACTTGTCACCTTTAGTACATTGGCCCTGCTTAAAGAACGCACACAGCACTGACTTTGGGTCGACACCTACAGAAACGAGAGAAGAGAGACACAAATATTTTAAATTGATGTCACTATTTAATGAACACAAACTGGCTGGCACAACACGCTGACATATTTTATAGCATATGATTGAGAAAGTAACAAAGTCCAAAAATCAAACCAATAATCTCATACTACAACACAGTAAAAACACGGTCGACGGTCACCTTTGCTGACTTTCTGGGCAGCAACTACAGGTTTAAACAGCTCATTGAGTTGGTCCAATTCTTTCTTCTTGTCAGTCTTTTTACTGCCCTTTTCTTGGTCAGCCTGAGCAACCTACACAAGGTAACAAGGGACGGGTAATTTAAACTTCATGAATTTCAATGTTTTTTTTTCCTTTATAACTTCCATAAAGCATATATGTAGATATATATATGAACATACATGTGCATACATGCATGTTACTCAGTGTGGTTCAGAAATATTGCTTTTCCTATATTATCAAAAAGATAATAGGCAATAAATATGACAGCTAAGAGTTTCATTATTTCAGTAGTGCTAAAATGAGAAACTGGGATGATAATAATAATAATAATAATAATAACAACAGATAATGAAAATAACTGCCCCCAACCTGACGGCCACTTTGTTGTCCATATTTAACTTGCTGTGTTACATTCTTGATGAACTTCTGCTGCTTTGCCCCTTTCTTATTCTTCAAGCCAAATGTCTTATCCTGAAAAACACATAAAGCAATAAATAATATGTTTACCCACTTCGGTAACAATTTGCAACACAAGCAAGACACATGGAAATCATGAAGACTACAGGCTTAAAATACAAGTTTATCTCTACACACTACTGTCATAGGTGGATGCATTACATTTATATTTGCTTGGTACAAATATAAATTTATAAAATATAAAAAAGCCTAAAAACCTAATCAGAGTTTAACATTGTTAAACATTTAATGCTGTCTGTATGCATGCACTCACAGACTATAGCACACAACTAAATTTGATCCATCAGAGAGATTAAAGCCATGAAAAATGAAACTCCAAAGTGGACCATGTGAGTATTTGGTTAAGTTCTAATAATTTTCCACTTTGTACTCGTCAGTCAGAAGTTGGCTATTGCTTAGCGGGCCCAAAGCAAGACGCCAGCTACATTATCATTAACACAAGATAGTCTTGCGTACCGAACACTCATATATGTGCTCCTAACAACATGTTTTGTTTTAAGAACAATGTTATGTATTAGTACGTCTTTAAACCATTAATAATAAGGTACCCACAATCCAACAATTGCCACTTCGATCGAGTCAAATCACCGATACGCGTCTGTCAAAAATGTTAGCCTTTTGACAGCTGGATTATCGCATTACATTGCAACGGCAATATTTTAAGCATTCTTTGGAAAGATCAATATTGATCGCTACTCGTAGAAAACAAGCGAAGCCGGTATAAGTTTAACTTTCGCTTATGCTAAAATCTCTTAGCACTAAACGCAGCTAATATCACCACCGACTAGCTAATGCTAAACTAGACATGTTGTCGCGTGTACTATTGTACCTCAATTATCTTTTCCTTTTTCTTCTCTTGAGTTTTTTTGTTTCCCGATGCCGGTGCGGGTTTCTTTGGAGGCATTATGAGCAAATTTCTGAAAAGACAAGAGACGCTATTCTTTAATTTGATGCACTGCTTTCAGCTGTAAAATCAGCTCCACATTGCTAGAAAATTAGCAAAGGCGCTCAGGCCACATGCAACTTGTTGTTCCCTTGACGTCAGGACGTCCGAAGCAAAGCATTTCGGGTAGTGTAGTCAACTGGAAAAAAGAAAGAAACGAAAACATATTTTTACTCCACAAATAAACAGTACTTGAAGAAAAGGGTCTGTACATATTATATGTTGTCTTCCCGAAAATTGGCATAGTTATGTATTATTATTTTTCTTGTATTAAAATACAAATTCTAAGCGGTGACTGTTACCTTATCCTTTATCAATTTTATTCATTTTGCTTTTCAAAAATATTATTTAACCCTCTGTTCTAAAATGTTTACATCCAATTAAGGAATGTTAACCTGTTAGTCCGTTAACTAACATTTTAGGGGGAAAAACTGGTTTAGATGTTACCTTAAATTTTGTAAAGACCTCATAAGTTGTTTTATTTGATTTATTTTTTTTAATCATTATTTTTAAATAATGGCTGTGAACGCTGCAAAAGGAATGTCGGTTTTTGTAGTTTTAACGTGTATCCACTAAGGGGGAGTGTTGCAATGTCGACAAGCAGGTCATTTACCCCCCACATATTGTTACGCGCAAAACGAACGATCCAATTATCTGGAATACCTGTAGTCGATGAAAGGATCGTGACTGAGGTGGCAGATTATAGGCAATGGTTCCAATTAGAGAATCAAGGCAGGAGTTTTCTCCTTTTAATGGAGGTTGTTCCACTTAAAATACCTATAGGCAGCCATAATACAGGCACCTTGGTTTTGATATTTAGAAGATCAATGTTCAAAGTCCCCCTGGAATCCAAAACATCACCAAAAACTAATGAGTTCTATATTATCAACACATCACAAATGTCAGTAAAAGCCTTTGTAGAAGTACTCACTAAACTTCAAAGAAAGGGGATGAATCTTATAATAATAATTTTAATAAAAAACGTATTGCATTTCACCTGAATAGAATGTCAGTAAAATCTATCATTCTGAAATATTTCTGTTTGCATTTACAATTATCAGATCACTTTATGGGATGTTTGTCTCATTCTGGGACCTCTAGCAACCTAATGATCTGGAATCAAAACTCTTGCTTTGCATGAGAGGAGTCCGAGCTGGTTTAGGCAAAATTAGAGATTGAGTGATTTATATTTTATATTTTGCGAGGGAACTTTTTCCTGAATAGACAACAAATGTGTTGCAAATCAATCAGTGGGAGACTGTTACATAAACTGATTTTCTGTGTTCTTTGGATTCACCCTCTTCCACGAATTCATTAATAAAACGAATTGAAAGATGAATGTTCTATGGCAGAAGGGTTGTTAAAAAGTCACCATCTGGCTAGTGGGCACAGGACTGTTTTATTAGCATTTTGCATCTATTAGAGATTTTGAGTACATAGATGGTAATGGGCTGGAATTTTAAACCCGTTTGAGATCTTTGAAGCTCATCGCTGAACTGAGATCTTGTGGGCCAAAAAAAGGGGGAGGGAATAAGGAAACAGAACAAATATCTGCAGTGGTTGTCGCAGCCCTGTGTGTTTAAACTCGTGTTCATCCTGGTTGGGGAGTAAAAGCCAAACAGCAGTAAATTTAATGCCCCAAGTCCTGATTCGTCTTGATTTAATTGCATTTCACTTAACCTATGAATATCATTTTACTTGGCAAAGTTGACACGTCTGGCCTTCCTGCACGTACTTTCGCAATTCTCCAGCTATTTCATAATTGTGTGTGTCTGTGTGTGTGTGCATGTGTCAAACTCCACTACACTCAGAAACCAAAATGGGTCACACATGCCTGCTCCTTTTGGACTCTCATTTGCCCTCCTGTGTTTTAACGAGTCTTACTTTTAAGGGGCAGCATTTTCCCTGGTTTGGGTATTTATGTCATTGCACCACTGGAAGTGTGAAGCTTTAATGATCGAGACAGCAAATTTACCCTACAAAAGCCCGTCAGGCTGCAAACGCCATCACACACAGGCTCTGTGTTCTAGGATGCTACATTATTTTAGTTCATATACTATGTGGAGCTAATGATGTATTACATATTGATCCTACATGGGGATCTTTCACCATGCAGCTCAGTTTTCTGATGAATATATGAGTGTGAACTATTTAAGAACCTATACTGTCTTAATTCCTATGGCCAAAGGCTTAATGTAAAAGATAGAATAGGTTGATATTGGCTAATGCAAAGATTTTCTCTTATTTTCTCTCCTGCTCCCCATCCTGATTTGTGTGTGTGTGTGTGTGTGTGTGTGTGTGTGTGTGTGTGTGTGTGTGTGTGTGTGCGTGCGTGCGGGGGCATGACGGCAGCCTAATAAATCATTATATCTGCTGCATGACCATTTTTCCTTATAACAGCATTCTTCATATTCATACAGCCATCGATCTTTCCTGCTGAGGCCACACATGGATGCACACACAGAAAGAAAAGCCCACAATGCACTTTAATCTGTTTACTCCTGCAGATTGAGAGCTAACATCTCCTGATTAATTTGCAAAGCGCAACGGTCGATCCCCTTTCCCGTGTTTTCTGTAGAAACCTGCAACTGCCAAATCTATCCTCTGCAGGTCAGTTTGGCTCTGCCTCCTCCTGCTCCTCAAGGACAATCCACAGCACCTTGTCTGCATTGCTGACAGGTAAGCAAGTCATTGGCTGCAGGCTGCAGCTGTGCACGACACCGGGACCGAGGAAAGGGCAGGAATGATTGCCTCCAACCAGGCACACATAAGCAATTCAAGCTTAAAGAGCCGCTGTTTGTGCTGCGTGAAGAAAGTCCCTCCGCTGAGATATCATCAGTCCGTGACTGCTAGCCTATTTTCTGCCGAATTTATAGGAAGTTCCTTATTTTACTTTGTCTGGTTAATCCCACAACTTGCCTCTTCAACATTTACTTTATGGGTTTTGTTTAAAGAAACAGATGTGTGAAAACTGTTAAATGAATGCCTCTGAAGGTGGATTCCGCCTGTATAATCTTATCTCTTTACCTATCTGCATTTTATCAGCTATTAATGTTACACTCGTCATGATATATCACCAAAACTTGAATTCATCATTCGTTATTTGTGGCTATGACGTCAGCACCTCCCATTTGAAAGAATCTCCCCTTTTTCTCACGTTTCGGCAGTTCCACAGTCTTACATTTTGAAACCGAATACATAAAAAAACATTGGAGTTTCTAAGAAAAGCCATAAACAGTGGCAGTTGGACAGTTAAACATAACCGTTACCTTCCACAAACCCGAGGAGGAGAGACGTATTTAACGTCAGATTCAGGTTCAGATCATCAGAGCACCGGTAACACCAACAGCGAGAGATCAAGTTCTCTTCATCCGAGAAATGGGAGAATCGGATTGTTTTACTGATAACGCACGACTATTCTGCCAGATGTATTGTGCTCAGGTCCCTCGAGGGTCCTGTTGGCGGATGGATTGTTGTGTGTTCTTCCTCTTGTAGGTGGATCTCTCTCTCCTCGTGTGACAGTTAAAAGTCTGAGCAAAATGAAGAGTCTGGGAAGCAGCACTTTGCTCAATAATCCTGAGGGACTGACACCAAAACAGGATGTTTAGCCTTCTGCTCATGCTGGGGAGGAATTTAGTGCCGCTTATGAGGCCCCGTTTTATTTTGTGTCATTGTCGCTGCACTGAATAATCAAGTAAAATAAACATGAAAGAAACATTTGATGCACATTTTATATGTTCTGAGGTTTTGTCATCGAAAAACATTTCCCTTTAAGCGTCTCTTTTTTCACAGACTGTTCCATCGCTACATGAAGCTTCTGCTAGACTTTATTAACGGCGATCTTAAATGCTACACCACCTGTCGTTGGTGTGAGAAAAATGGCGGAGAAAAGTATGTTCAGCTATCGGTTCGCTGCAGGGTTCTCTCAGCTCGTGCCATAAAAATGTGGGCTGTTTCTTGGTGATTTTACTTCTGTTCCTGTGTTTTAATGCATTTCTTATTCCTCATTCCTCCGGGTGGAGTTTGGGACATTTTGGAATAAGATGTAAAGAAAACAATCCCTTCTCTATCTTCTGGAAAGGGTGTAGAAAATTTGAAACTAACTGATTAATGCTGGAAGATGAAATAAATGCGTACTGGCTCCCTCTACTTAAAGACTGCGATAAAAAGCAAATTTGGACCACAAGACAAGATTTTGGGGTGCAGAATGCAGTGGGAGGCCTAAAAAAACCTGTCATTAAAATCCATTAATCAGAAATGCAACTTTTTACTGCAACATTTGCTAACAGATATGTTGTTGTGTTGCAGTGGCAGAACTGGGCCCTTGCAGCCCACCACCAGAGGGCGACAATATTGACAGATGGGATTACTATGTACGTGTTTTTGTGCGTTTACGTCTTTGATTGCTTCAATGATGTGAACAGATTCAACTGCGCTCTTTTTTTCTCTGTTCAATTTCAATCTCAAGAAACTTTTTGTCCCCTCAAGTCCAGCTGCTGACAGCAGGACCTGAGAGGGGAAACCCGAAGCGTAATCTACCTGATTTGGTCTGACTTCGCTGCGTGCGCCACAAGAATCGAGTTACACACAATGACCCTGAACTCACCTCAGTGAAGAGAGATGGTGGTTTCAGTGCAAATCTCCTTTACTGTCACCTGTTACTGCAACACACAACTTTGTTTTTACAAGTGAAGATTTTTATGATACCGGTAATTTAATAAATAACATTGCACGTAGCGAGTGCCTCGTAGTTTGCAGCACTGCTAATTCGTTTAATATGGTCTTTTTAGGATTGGGGATTAGGATTGCCTGATTTGTGTGTCACTACAGTAGTTTGAATACTTTAAGCCCAAACAGAACAAAATGCTTATAGAGAGTCATAAAAGCCACAAATCAGGACTCTAAACATCTTCTCTGAATGGGATGTCGTCTGACAGATAACTAAATGTGCCTATGTTAAAAATTCATATGTTGTTCTAACGCAACCCTTCTCTATTATTGATACGTTAAAACACAGTTAAGGCAGATCCAAAATGCATCGGACTCTTCTTTGGGATGATTTTTATTACACAATGGACACTAGAAAATGAACAGAAAGAGAAGTTTTTATAAAATTCAAAACTCTTTGCTTAATTAAAGTCTGATATTTGAGATATTGCCACAGTTAATTAAAACTGCTCCTTGCAAATAAAAAAAATGAATGGCTTTATTCCAAAATGACATAGCAGATGATAACAAATGGAACAATATATACCATAGCTCATTCTTCCTGACTGTAAAGCTCAGTACTGTCAGACTTTAGAGTCATGTCACGTTTTGCTTGGAAAACTGTTGTGATTTAAGGATTTAATAAATGGCATTTCTCAAATATTAACAGATGAATCTCAGTCAGTAAAGAAGAATATATTGCTGCTCAAATGAATGCTATAAATTAGTTTCAGACCCACAGCCATGGTTTGTTATTGCCTATAAAACTAAAACCAGGGAGGTTTTACCTGCTGTCACTCCAGGCGGCGGCAGCTTCGTGCACACGCGTGCAAACTGCTTTTGTGAAAACAATGATAAAGACTATTATCGTACCTTTTCTTTTGTTTCTCAGCTTTCAATAAAAGGTTGTGATCCTTTTTATGGAGTCCTGTCACGTTCTGAGGAGAGAGCAACCAAAAACTTTTGATTGCAGCTGAAATGAACTTTGGAGTTAATGATCAGAGCATTTCAGCTGAGATTTGCAATCAGCTAAATGTCTCAATTTAGAACGGCTGACAAACCAAATAATTAATTTGGAGATGCTCTGAAAGTGGCTTAAAGATCCATTCTGAAGAGTTTGCAAAGGAGTAGATGATTTATCTTAACGATAGCTTAACGTGGAATGGAAGAAAGAGATTCATTTGAGGAGTCAGTTTCAGACAACTCTGAGCCAGTTTCAACCAAGTTAAAAATAGATTTGTAGTTGAATCTCTCTCTCTCTCTCTCTCTCTCTCTCTCTCTCTCTCTCTCTCTCTCTCTCTCTCTCTCTCACACACACACACACACACAAATGATGGTGCCCTGACACACAGACACACACTGGAAAGCAGCAGCCTCAAAACCCCACAATTATACTTTAGTGAACTCGCTTACGCACACACACATTGAGGTTGTCACACTTTCTGTCACCAGCTCTCTTTTTTGTTCTCTCACTTGCTGACACAAATATACACACACTCACACGCTCTCTGACACGCGCGCGCACATACACACACGCACATGGCAGACTCTTGCACTCTCATGAATTAAAGAGCAGTGCTGGTCCAGGGGGAAGAAATTATTCAGGCAGATCTGCTCTCTGACAGAGGAGTGGGAGAGAAGGGAAGAAAAGAGAGAGGAGAAGTGAAGGAAGGGCAAGAGAGATGAGGGGAGGAAGAGAGGGGAAAAGAGGATGGAAAAACAGAGAGAAGAAAAGAAAAAGGCTGTTAATAAGGAATGCACTGATTTGACATAGAGAGGCGATCCAACCTCTCTCTATGTATGTATGTGTGTGTGTGTGTGTGTGTGTGTGTGTCTGTGTTTGTGCATGTGTGCTTGTAGTTCTGTTCTTCTCATCTGTGTGTGAGATTCCTTGTGTACCTCTTCATCGATTCTTTGTGTGTATAGTCCTCCTGGATATCAATTTATCACTTTTATCCATTCTATATATAATCAAAGCTTTTATTAAAGCTGGTGTGTGTACACGGCTTCTGTTCATAAACTGCTGTGGCTGATAAAAGACCTTTCCTGTCTCCCTGATGTGTTTAAAATTAAGGGTCTGCTGATAAACATGCTGAACAAAGAGGCAGCTGAATATTAAAAGGGCTCTCTTTATTATAGGAGGAAGTTGTAGAGTTCTTCAAGGATCCACCTGAATCAGATCCAAAATAGGGTAAATACTCAGTGCATTAGGGAGCACTGAGCTCTGAGACAGCTCGACAACATCCAGGGCTATCACCAACTAAAACCCTCTTATCATGATGGTCGAATCTTTGGCTGCTTCTTGCTGGAATGACAAAGTCAATATGAGGCGCAGGTTCATCCATAAACCAATCAAAAGCAATAACTCGGCCACATTGGATGTCCCACAATCTACAAATACAATTTCAAAAGAACATTATTACAAAACACTAAATAAATAGTCAGAAATCAAACCACAAAGCCTGGAAAGAGGGCAATTTAGGAAGCTGAGTGTCCAAGGAACTAAAATCTAACGGAAAATACATTTTAAAAGCAAATATAATTATGGGCTGATTTAGTCCAACCTGCTGTTGTAAAATAGTGATTTCTTGTAAATAGCTGGTGTACAAATTGAAACACTCTTCAGACTACTGACGAATACTGATGTTGTGCATCAGCAGCTTTGTAACTTGGTGCCTATTTATAACAAACAATAGCCTCAGTAATGCCACGGAAACTCTTTTCTCCTTCAAATTACATGCACAGAAGTTTAATTTATTGGTCAGAGGAGTCTCAGCATTACAATAGAAAAATCTATGATCGTGCGGTCGTATTGTATCAGGAGATAAATGGAGTCTGCGTTCATCCCTCCATGACGCTGGCGGTTCTGTCATGCAGGGCTAAACTTAGCTGAACACTGACACCGGTGACCTTTCCTGGTGGGCTCATGCTCTTCGCTCTGATCCTGTGTCTGGTAGCTGGTACCTCCATGTAGTTATATAAAATATCGCTTATAACGCTCTCACCTGACATCACTCACACCACTTATCTCACTTATTTCAAAATCTCACTTACATCCCAGCGACCAGTCTGCCTCCAGTCCTTCATTTGGAGGCATCCACCTGACTCATATTAAAGAAAAGTGTGTGTTTGAGTGATTAGCCCAAAAAGAAAGTCTGTCATCTTGAGTTTTGACAATTTTTACATTTGTGAATAAAAATAATAAAAGGTATTAGCTGTGCTGCCAATCAGTGGAAGTGTGGGGAAAATGAATGATTCAACAGATTCCACTGTAAATGGTTCCATGTTAAGGGGGTCCACCGTGTCTACTGGCATCAAGGACTAATTTCTGATGCGTTTCCTGCTCATTTCTAATATCTAAACATTTAGCCAAATTGAGCTGATTTGTGTTGATTCAATCCAGTAAGAATAATCTGACATCTTCCACATATACAACCATATAGCTATAGTAATAGGAATCACGAGTGGTTTCAACATATAATATTTTGGCTGGCCAACATTAAAGTTTACCAGCCTCATGGGTGGAAACAAAGATCTTCAGTAGAGCACATCTATTATTATGGCATAATTGGCCAACACTTTAGGTGAGCATTGGCAGATACCCAAATTAAAGGATTTGGCTTGGGATGAGACCAAAAATAAACTGGGAAGGGTATTCCTGTAAACTTCTGCCATGTTTCCTGCAGTCCCTGTGTTCCCACCAGCAGTTACAGGTGATTTCCAACACCTTGCTAGACTCTTCAACCCTTCAAACATGGTCAAAAAATGTTGAATATAAACAGTGTTAATGCCTGTCTTCCTATCTTAGTTTACAGTGTTTTATTATGGATTCTTTTAAAAGGTCAACCATGATCATTTGGGAAATATTGACCCGTGCTTCAAAGAGGAGAGCTTCATCCCAGCAGTGAAATGAAAAGCCCTTAGATACAGCTCACCATGACGCTAAATCTACTTATCTAACGGGCAGAAATGCAGTGAGAGTGCACTGTGAAGATGTCTGCACATTTGATTTGCAGGAGCAATACATGTAGATAAGATGTTATAACTCTTTGATCTATGCACAGTGTGTGAAGGCTACAAAGACAAGCAAGGGGACCAGAGCATCTACAACACAGATACACCAGTCAAAGCAGTGCCTATAGTGGTTTAATCTATCAGCTACATTCCAGAACCAGAGACGCTTCCTGCTTTACTAAGCTTTTATAAGCTGCAACATTAGAAACATATTGTTTGTGCTAGACTAAATAAATCTTCCCGTTCAATTCGCAGGGAGCCTGTTCGCTCTGGAGAAGTCCAGCTACGGGACTTAACTGTCAACCAATCAGAGAATGAAAAGTGCCTGTGGAATAAGAGAGTGTTGACATTTTCCCCCCTTTTATTTCTGTGCCGTTGATCAATGCACAGAAAATGGAGTGCTGGGATCTGCACCAGACTGCTGACGCACCAAAAGACGCAATATTGCCATTGAACCCCTCACATATGGGCAAACGTGACATTTCAGAATGTATTTGCTGTATGTCGTGTAGGGCTCATCTCCTTAAATCACTAAAGGGACCATTTATGGCGCAGAGCACTAACGGCTGGTGTTTTTTTTTTTTTTTTTTTTTTTTTCCGCTGTTGTTGGAGCACAACAACAGCAAAAAAAAAAAGAAAATCAGAAAAAAAAACATTCTATAGCCGCCTCCATTTCATGTTTGAATAAGCAACCGACACTTTGGGTCATAAACAGTTGTTTGCAAATAATTTTAGCAACATCTAATGAAGAACACATCTGAGACGAGACTTTAATCTGGTCAGGGTTCTGGAGACAATCTGAAATGCCCCGTTAAACTTCTACAATGGCGGAAGATGTCATTATGGCTACATAATGAAAACCTGACCCTGGGGGTTCCGAGTGCAGCTGATGGATAATCAATTGATTTCAGTGACATGAATGCAGAAAAGACCATCTAGAGCCTTTGTGCTTGTAGGCAACAGTCAATTCTTCATTCTCGGCTCAATTAAGCTTATGCCTGGGATTTAAACTGACCAAAGAAACAACAGGAAACTTTGGAGGAACTCTGGTTATGAAAACAGCAGCATCAATATTTCTCATTAATATCTGGCATCATCGGTTATATTACATAGGTATTTGCTTTATATAACTATTTAATATACTATATTATGCCATGAAAATGTTGTAATTTCATCTTTTCTTCTTCTTAAAAGTCTGACGCGTGTTTTAATAGTGCAGCCCATGCTCTATTAATATAATGAAGATAAATACATGTGAAAACTGGGTCATTTGTTGTAATAATTATAATGATTACTATTAACTAGGACCATCTTTTCTCAATTATCCAGACGATGGTAAGTAATTACAAAATTACATGTTGTTAAGTATTGCTAGACGTTATGAACTTGAATTAGCACATATTGAGCTACAAGCATCTCACTGCTTTGCTGCTGGTTGCAATTAAACTCCAAATTCAACTGTTAAGGCCGTCTTTTATGAAGTTACAGATGCTTCATGAGGTTAGAGGTTCCACACGTTCCAGATCCTACCTATAAGATATGTCCAAATATTCAACTGCAATTAAATGTGTGACGCATTTGTGTCATTTAAGCCACAAAAATGGTGACCAAAGAGTCTCTGACAAACAGTTCTGTGTTGTGCATGAAAGCTGAGACACTGTAACAACATCATCAGCATAAAACACCTCACAATCAAACACTTCCACCTCAAAACACACCTGGAGAGACACCAAAATGCAGCCGTCCAGAAAAATCACTGTAACAGTTATGAAAAAATCCTGTCAACTGGTAGCATTACCATGAATATGAATAGAGCAGGCACTATTACTAGCAGTTTAGCAGATGCATTCAAAATCACTGCAAGATTTGATTAAATATATTCCTCTACAGCATTTGTGATGGTGCTAGTAGCACCTTCAACAGGACATAAATCTTCTGCCTTCTATGAATTTCCAGCTTCTCCTTGTGAGCACCTTCAAAGAGGTCCCTACCTCAGTGATCAGTGGAGGGCTTATTATATGACAACATCAGATTCCTCACATTCTTCCTGAAGTTTGCAGCGGTGAAGTGCTTGCAGTATAAACAGATTCCTGGCTGCTTGTGTTTCTGTCACCGTCATCACCTTCCTCATTAAGTGCAGCATTATTCATCAGTGCACCCACCTCGATATCCCACTCCTTCACGCACATACCCCCGCAGGGCAGGATGGCAGCCACTGACAAGTCCTGAGTAAATGGGCACCTTAGTGTATATGTGTGTATATGCATGTGTGTGTGTGTGTGTGTGTGTGTGTGTGTGTGCATGTGTGGGACAAGTGCTGACAGTCCGGGAACCTGGCCGTGTACAAGGTCAGCATCTGTGAGCTGCATTAGTATGTTTTGTGTGTGTGTCCATATGTGTGTGTGTGTGTCTTCAAACAATATACCACCTGTGCCCCCCCGCCATGGCTGCACCCAACAGATGCTCTGAAAGTCATACACACATCCATGCACACACACTAAACACGCTCCTGGTCATAAGTATCATGCAGAGTTATCAAAGTCAACTGAGGTTAGTTGTTATAAATATGATAAAATATGGACCATAAATTCAGCTCATACAGAGGCGTACGGGGCCTCAGAACCAAGACGGCTGAAGCAAACAGTGTGTGTGTGTGTGTGTGTGTGTGTGTGTGTGTGTGTGTGTGTGTGTGTGTTTTAATTCCATTTAAATTCTCATGTTTTTGGTCTGTGAAAACAACAAATGTCTGAATTTTAAGTGCAAAAACAGAGCAGCCTGACATGAGTCAATACTGTGACAACCAAAGCCAGAGGGAGGTATTATTGTTAGTGTCCCTCTGTGAGTGCGCCATTGCATTGCTTTTAGAGAGCAGCATTAAAAAAAAAAAAAAAAAAAATCAGATAAACTCCACATGACAGGAGGCAAAGTGTCCAGCCGGAGTCAAGTTTATTACAAGCTTGTGTCATTTACCGTGTCAGCATGATTTATTTGTCTTCGCTGGGGGAGGTGGCGGCAAGCTGAGAGTTTTCTAATTTCTTTCTCCATCATTTCTACAGCTGTCAGTCAATGCCGCAGAGAGGCAGGAGAGGATGTGAAGCTAGAACTCGATAAATCTGTTCCCAGTGCTGCTGTTTTACATTCCTGGCCATGTTATTCAGCTGTGGTTGAAAATGTACCTACTGGACCTTTTAAAAGCTTGCATGCTGGTGTTCTGTGTAATTCTAAATACTGTATGTGAGCATGGTTGTTTTTTGGTTGTTTTTTTTTTAACCTTAATTCAACTGCAAAATAAATGAAATTGCTGTGTTACAGTTACAGCTAAATGCTAAGAAATGCTAAACAACAACAACAACAAGAAAATAAATGCTGATTCTAAAACATGTAGTTATTTAGGCATCCATTTGTGAAACGTTTCCTGCCAATTTAAAACATATATTTATAAACTGATACCAAGTGCTTTCTTTCAGCTCAGAAATGACCTGAAAAAGCCTCTCGGGGGAGAAATGATTGCTTAAGGAATGTAATAATTTGAACGTATCAGGGATATGAGTTTTTTAATTTAGCCTTCTACTTAACACCAAGCAACCTCGCCTAACAGCAAGATTAAAATCAGAAATTCAGATACAATCCATGCATAAACAGTTAAAAAAAAGAAAAAGGCAAAATCTCCTTTGCAGGCTATGAACCACAATGTCTAGCCCACTGCACGATGGGTCACTTCATTAAATATAGAGAATCTGAAAACACACACCCGAAACCATTGATAATTTATCACATTATGTTCTGAGCATGCTGTTATCTATCACCAGTACACACACAAGTATGGTGGGGACAGAGCAATTCTATAACTCATCCTCACTGTGCAATTAACGTGGTCTTTTATAAATGTTGAGTTGGTCCAATAAATAGTTTCATGGCACTTGTAATTTCAGATGTGAAAATAAACACCGCTGGGGCACAACAGTTGTATAATGTAGACTGATTCATAAAGATTTAAGAGCTCATATTCTCCCAACTAATCACGAACTTCTTAATTGGAAATAGATTTTTCTTGTTCAACATTGAGTACAAAGATTTCAAAGTTAATAAACGTTGTCACAGTTTAATGAATTTTACAGGAGC
The DNA here is from genome assembly GCF_901000725.2 of Takifugu rubripes. Taxonomy (NCBI): domain Eukaryota; kingdom Metazoa; phylum Chordata; class Actinopteri; order Tetraodontiformes; family Tetraodontidae; genus Takifugu; species Takifugu rubripes. The sequence goes on from NC_042288.1 coordinate 8,064,947, forward strand.
GCAGGGAAGCTCCCTGCCAACACAAACATGCATTTGAGAGCCTTTAGCTTTGCAATTCTCTTTTAAGCCTGCAGATTCTCATCATCTCCTGGTGTAATCTCGTGCCGATTTGACCTCACATCAATAATTCATAGAAATTAGGAGGAAAAAAACCCTTAGATATAGATTTAAAACTTTTTACTTCCAACGCTAGCGCATCTGTTCAAGCGAAACTTTTGCTTTGAAAGCAATATTTCCTTTAGGTTTACTTCTTGTGTGCGCCACCTTTTCTTATACCCTGCTACACCCTGTCTCTCATAATCATTCATCTTTAAAAGCACTTCTTTTTTTATCCCTTGTCAGTCTATTTGACCTTTTTAAGGTATGACTTGAGCTACTCTTCAAAAGGAAGACTATAATATATGTCGAACATGATGTTACATGACATCCCAGAGGTGTTTTATTGGATTCAGGCCTGGTGAACGGGCTGACCGAACCTCAACCTCATCCTGAACTGACACACTCCAGCCATGGGCACCAAGGACCATCTTGTTTTTGGCAGCAGAACTTCCACCGCAGCACCTCCAGACTCTCCCACATCTGTCACATGTGCTCAGTCTGAACCTGCCCTCGGCCAAAGCGCCCAAGGCAAAGGCCCCATTTCTGGACACTGGGCCCTCATGGCACCGTCATGGATTCTGTCAGAAACAAACTCCATGAAGGTGACAGTTCTGGGTAGAAATGTGCACAGAGAGACCTGCTGGAGGTCATTTTGAAGGGCTGTGGCTGTGCGTCTCCTGCTGTGCTGGTCGTCAGAGCACCACCGGAGCAGCTTCTGGAGGGGGGGTAGTACAACTCTTAGTTTGTCTGCTGTTTTGAAGATATCGTTCAAGAACATAATGCAAATCTGCAACACCCAACAGTGTCAGTGACTGTACACAAATTGCTTTTGGCGTATGACAGGCATCAGCTTAAACGGTCTGAAATGGATGTTTGCATCCTCAGCAGCAAGCGATGGAAGAAAGAAAAAGGAAATCTCTCGTCCTCCATCCCTCTGCCATAATCTAAAAATGAGCTGAGGTTAGCATTTCATTTTTCCCCAAAAAATGCTGCTTGTGAGCTGATTTTATTGTTTTGTGTGCATTTTTTTTTACATAATGGAACAGAGCAGCTGTAGAAAACTAATCACACACAACACACAATCATAAGCAAAAAATACTGCTTAGACAGTTCCAGTCTTGACACAAACAGGCTGTGATATCAGAAATTGAATGAATGAGCATCAGATACGTTAAAAATGTTCCAATGTTCACATTTTCTGACTGTTTGGATAAAACAGGAGGAAACATCAGCATTGCTATTGCTAAAGCTTGCTGGTGAGTACGCGAGCAGCAATAAATACATAAATAAATACAGCCAAACTTGTAAAAGCCACTAGAAGAAATTGTTTACATTTCCATGAAATATTGAAATTTTGGAAGCAAGCGTCCTTTTACAGCATTGATAAAGTTTTTCTAACATGAAAGTCTAGATGTGTGTCTCCAGCATATTCAGCCACATTATTTCTAAATGTTCTTATATATTTTAATGCCCACTTGCATCTTTACCTCCCTTAAATGTAAAAGCCTTTATCTGATGCTTTGTTTTTCTTTGCATGGACATCAAAACACAGGCGTTGAAACGGCATAAATTAAATCCACCTACACTGTGAAACAGCAGCTCTCATTATTTTCGGGAACTTGTTGATATTGGACTTTGGCATAACGGGGGATACGATGTTTTCAGTAACACCAAGTGCTGTTACAGCTACAGCCGTGAAGAATATGGATATACGAATGTTTACATTTGTGAATGTGTGTGGGAAAGGGCAGCATATGGCTCGCCCTGCATGTAGTGAAATATTAAAAAAGCCATCTCAGCAAGAAGGGCACTGCATGTGTGTGTGTGTGTGTGTGTGTGTGTCTGTGTGTGTGAGAGAGAAAAAGAGAAATATAGAGAACTATGGAGAGACAGAGATGAAGAGAGAGTACAATGGACCGAGATTGCCTGATATAAATGTAAAATTTTACGACTCTCTCGTGTGAATTAAAAAACTCCTTCCCTAAAATAATGTTCAACATCATTTTCCTACATGATGACTTGGAGTTGGAGTGTTTTCCTCTGATACGGTGCCTATTTTGGGGATTTGTCAAGTTCTGATTGAATTACTGCCAACCCTCTTCCTGTTGATTCATGTAGTGCAATAATTAAAGAAAATCAACACCATAAAGGACATTTTTAGGAAACATACATCAGGATCATGCAGAATCTTCTTACCTTTTACCTGCAAGACAATCTAGAGAGATCATCCTCCCCGATGCTCCTCTTTCACAGTTATTACATATGATTACTCTAGAGTGATTTAGCCTTTCTTGGGATTCTGCTTCTGAATCACTGTCCAAAATGACAGGAGGCTGTTGTCTTGGTGGCTGTTTTAATGACCGTGCTCAAAAATCCCAGCATGGTCACTAAATTTGAACACATCCTGTGAAAATGTGACATTTGGTGCAGGCAAGGATACCAGGGGCACCGAATTCATTAGAACCCCCGTCTTGGGACTGTGAAAATTCCCAGTAACATAACTGGCAATCTGTTGTTTGAGAGCATCTCTCCTGTGTACAAAGTGTGGCAGATTGACAGTGACATCTGTAAACCCGTCTGTCAGCAGGCCAGGATAAACACGCTGAAGCAGCAAAATGATGGAGGCAGCAATGGAGAGAACGGAAGAGAAAACATTCCCTTTACCTAATTATCGCCACATAATGCAGGAAACATTTGACATGAGCGTTGCTTCAGCATGTGTGATATCGAACAGCGTCGTTTGACACTCCCCAATCCTCTTTGATGTGATGCCCACTGATCTGTAGTGGCAGGCTGCATCCAACTAGGGTTTAGCAGGCCAATTAGCTCCACACGCTCAAAGTCCGGTGAAAATGTCAGCGTTCTATCGATTATGTTAATAGACTTTCTGTTTTGCTTTGAGAGCTCTGACAAAACTGTAGGTTAAACCTCAACCCACACGAGTGGCTGCAAAATGAATCAATCACATGCATTAACAATGTGACGGTCAATACAGACACGAGGGCATTTTTCCTCGCTGCGAGAGCAAAGTAATATAAATGAATTGGAACTGAATAAAAGAAGAAGATTTCTCAGAAATGTGATCTTTAAAGGAAGACAGTTCTGCCGAGGAATGAATCAGGCCGCCCTCCCAATTTCTCCCCACTTAAAATGGATGGAATCACACGGATGTATGACATCAGGCGCACACATCTGAGGCAATTAGACACAAGATTGAAACAGCTTTTCAATGTTGTAAGGGATTTAAAAAGATCTCAAAAGAATTTGAAAACAACCGTTCTAGTGTCTGGAAAATAGACCACAAGTGGTGGACGTTCAAAAGAACTGCTGACACGCTCGGGTCTGGCCATCCAAGCCAGTCCTCCCCAACAGCAGAGAGATGTTACAAGAAGACTCCAAGATCTCTCAAATGTCATCAGGGAACCCGCAGCAGGCGCCTGCTGTACTGTTGCTGTGGGAGTGCATTCCTGTATAACCAGGGAGGCTGTATTTCATGGGAGGAGTGACAGAGAAGCAGAAACATGAAGGCCAGCCTGACCAGGACTCCTGGACCAGGACTTCTAGAATAAAGTCCTTCGGTCTGATGAGATGATGCGTCATGGCGTGGGGATGGTTTCTGCTGGATCTGATTACAGGGCAGCGTAGAATCCATAATGATTTCTGCTGTGGATCAGAGGGGTCTTGAGGAACATGGGAGAGCATCATGGGAGAGCACAACCCCCCCCAAATCAGGTTTGATGCAGAGCTGGGCCCTGGTACATGACAATGGCCCAGAACATACCTGTAAGTCAACCAAGGACTGGCTGAAAACCAAGAACTGGAGAGTCAGGGAATGGATGTGTCAATGCCCACGCTGAGTTGAAGCTGGTTGCACGTGCCAGAAACAAACATCCCACAGCTCAAGAATTCTGGGTCAGATCTTCTTCAGTTGCAGGCTGGTACATGGCAACAAACGCTTCTCACCAAAATGATTCCAGCCAAAGGGGACAACACTTTCTTGTTGATAAATAAATAAAATCATAAGCCATTGGTATGTGAACATTTCTTCTATCTATCTATAGGAACGGTTGGAAATAAAGCTTTAAGCTGTCCTAGCAACATTTGATCTGTGTTAACATAAACATGTCAGCACATGTGAGAAATGTCTCCTTAAAACCATAGCATGCCACATTAGCATACAAGTAGTGCGTTTGTGTTGAAGTCCATCACCTGAATAGTCCAAGCATGGGTGTTTAGGGCCTCCAGCTTCATGTCTAAGCAATAAACCTGCGTCTGTGAGGGCCTAAGAGGAAACAGCTGCTGTATTGGGTGTTGTGATTCTGCAAGCATAGTTTGCAGACAGCAGGAGCCTCTTTCTTCTCTAATGGTAGCAATAACTCACACAAGCTCACACACACACCGGCCTTAATAGCTTTGTATAATGAATGGCTGAAGATGGAGGGCTAAATGGCGGTTGCCATGGTTATAGGGTCAATTGATTAGAAAATATCGATCACAAATTGATAAGTTCCTGACGGCAAGCTCCTGGTATAAAGAATGAGGAGTTGAAGTGTGTAATGTATTAGCTGCGTGTGTATGCAGCCTTTCTACCAGGGTGGTGTGAAAATGAAATAAACTCTGTGCAATAACTGTAAGAGGTCGATATGTCGTGGCGCCACCTACAGCTACTGAACGCTAGGGTGACATAAAGGACCAGAGCAGCCATTTGGTTGACTGTCAGTAGGTGATGGAAACCCTGGTTGGCATCAAATTAGCTACAGCACATGTGGCAAGAAGGTAGTTTTGCCTCTGCTAATAGACCAGATAAGTGACATTGCTGATAGGATAAAATAAAATAGGAAACTTAAAATGGGCATCTTTAATAAAGCTATTTTATTTGCATGTGTGGGTGAGTGGGTGCACTGTAGACCTATTTCATACTTCATCTCTGCAGCAGATTAAACGAAAAAGTCAACCTCTAACTTCCTATCGCTGTTAAATGTCAGTCTGTTGAGCTCGTTGTGTTCCAGTTGTGATTCCCCACTGCAACACTCACCCCGGAATGAAACAGCGCGGATGAACCCCATGAACATTTTAGTTGGTGGAAACATTACAAACCATTAAAGAAGCCTCATAAGCCATTACAGCGTTTGCATAATTTGTGGTGGGCTTTGCACCTAATTGTTAATGGTTTCCACTACATCCTTTGGCCACGGTTTATAATGGTTGCCATTAGGCGTCATTGGCTGACAGTTGTGAATATTTCCAACAGATTACAAACCGAAAAAACCACACTGAGCGCCATAACAGTCATGCATAACCCATCACATTTCCCTCTATCTGCACTTTCATATTTTGAATAATTCACAGAATATCCAATGGTGGACATTTTTGTTTGTATTGTGTGTTTATCATACTTTCTAACTGCTAGTGTGAGTAAAGACTGAAGGAAAACAGTTCAATTTAATCAAAGTCGAAAGTATTTTTGATAATTATGGAATACTAGAAAGTGTAGCACTATAAAAATTGATGTTTTTACCAAATTTAGCTGTGGTAATGAGTTTAACACCAGACTTTAGAACAGTCAGTATGTTTTTTGTTTTAGATTAGTGAGTTTACTTTTTTTTAATAAAGGAAAAAGGAGGAATAATATTTCTAAACTAAACTACACTAAAGAAGAGGGGGAAAAAATGAAATAAGAAAATGCATTAAATTGACAACTGCTGTAATATCAGCCAGCTAAAATTCTTCACTGGAAAAGTGCAGATCATATCCATAGTTTATCAGCGGGATCTGCATCCTGGTTCGATGTTTGGCTTCCTAGGCGCAGTAAAGATCTGGCCAATCTGCCGCCCAAGATCAACTATGAATGTAAGTCATCTGCGGTGCAGCTGGTTAATGACCTCATTATACAAAAGGCTCATCAAACTCTTAATGATTCCGGCTCTCATGTACTGAAATTCCGATAGCACAAAGTCAAGCCTGGAATCCCAGAGTCAAAAAGGTGTCGTGGAGGATTGGCTCCCACAAAACTGACACCAGTAGAAAAATATTTGTAGATGTTTGGGAGCTGCACACGGCCACTGTAACGACACCTAAACACACCTAAACATGGTTGCACATGATCTGAACCTCCCACGACAGTCAGACTCTATTTTTGTTTCTCTTTCCCTTTAATGTCTGTTTTCGCACAATGTAAGGTGACTTTTAGCAAGCCGACTTTAAACATTAGCAGTAGCGTGATGCAGAGGAAGACAGAAGAATAGAGGACCCACCACAGTCTTGAAGCCTTGAGACTGCCGGGCCGTGCGCAGTATTTCACATCCAATTGATGTGAGCATCTCTTCACGCTGCCAATGATGGGTTCAGAGATTGAATGTGTTTCTGGCTTCATCATTTATACATTAAAAATTAAACTTCATTTGTGAAATGTACTGTGTACAATCTTTGAGCAATCCGATTCGCTGATTTTCTTGAACAGTAATGTTTAAGTAGAACGGTAAGTCGAAAATGAAATTATTAGTTTTTAATTGGTTAATTAAGTTTCATTTGTTAATCAATATCCAGGCAAAGGATGTTTCTAGTTCATGATCGTGCGCACATCAGGACATGATGCAAAGGTCAAGGCCTGTGCGAACGCCTCATGTGTGTCGAGAAAGGAATAGTTTATTATGCAAAGGCCACCTTCTGAGTGTGTGCGTGCCATGAGGGGGCGCTAAAAACATCAATAAGGCAGAGTGATCGGCTTTATGATGGTGGATCCCTAAACATACACAATATCCTACTGATTCTTCTGATTTAAAAGACCTGGTTTCAAATACTGGGCTGAACTTACCTTAAAAGTTGGATTTCAGTTTTACATCTCCTGCTGCGGTCAAAAGTCGCACACTACCCCAAACTCAGCTGTGATCATCTGCACAGTGAGAGCGCTGTTTAACCAACAGAGGTGGGAGCATCAAAGCTTTGCCTTCATGTGGGATGTAGCGTGAAGTAGCTCTTTAATCTCAGGGGGCAGTGGGAATATTTGGTCTTGCCCTTGGCTGTCAAACTGATCAGTCGTGTAACTGGAATTGAGTCAGTCACAGCACAGTCCGCGGTCTCAAAGTCTCACAAGTCCCTCAAAGAGGCCTGAGCATTGATCCGTGATCGGATTCTATTCCTTGGCTGTTTTCATGGAGGTGAGGCGGGCAGGAGCGGAGCAGCAGCTCATCTAATTTATGCTGATTTGCCCGGTCACACTGCGGCTGCAGACTCTAGGCTCCGCGTCGCCCTAAAAAAGAGAGAAATAAAGAAAGAAATCGGTTGAGTCACAACTTTACATCAAGGGCATTTTAGAATTCCTTATGTAATCAACTTGGACCTCTCAGGCCACGGCTCATCGCACAGCTGGCAGGAGAGTTTTGTCGTGTTCTCAGAGGTCTTAAAATTACCTTCGCTGTGTTACTTCTGACAGCTGCTTCACTTTTAGACACTTTAATGAAAAGCGTCATCTGCCACTTCTAAATAGACACACTGATGAGCTGATGTTCACAATGGTTGACTTGTCGCCCATTTAAGAGTCTGCTGTCAGTCGGTGCCGGTCTCCATGGTAATTTGTCTCAGCACCATTGAGGTATCAGTGCAATGGTGAAACGAAAAAACCAAAAATCAAAGTCTAGATACCGTAATCTATTCATTTGTCCTGGCGAGGTCTTCAGTTGTTATTAATGAGAGATGGATGGCGAGGAAATCTGAATGCTGTTCCTTTCATTAAAACTCAAAAAGACAAATGATGCAAACATTCTGTAATTTCTGTAAAAGGTGTCCACCACATATATGATATAAATACGTCTACTGTATATGTGTCTATATGCGAGCAAACCCACACCATCTTGCATATTTGATTAAACGATCTGCTGGCACCAGCTGTGAAACTATTGGGGATTTAAATATTTAACATCTTGAGATATCATTTTCACAAGCTTTGCTCTACCATTCCTGTGTCCATATGGCTGCTGTGAATGAATCTCTGCTATGTTTGTGTTCATTTAAATACGCTTTCACAGGGAATCTCAATTTGTTTTCATTTACTTACCTGAAAAAGGTGTGTGCGTCGATGTATTTAAAGCATTCCCCTACATGTTATAATGCAGAAATTAACCTCAGCATTGTCATTAGTGACATTTTCAGCTGTACAGCATTTAGTGGCAGCTCTATAGATGAAGGTGCATTTCATAGCAGGTCTCTTTGTGCTGTGGTGTCTAATGATGACTAAATATATGTATTTTTCCCAAAGTTGCTTCTGACTGGCCGGCACAAGGGCCTCAATCGCAGCACATCCTGTACAAACGTGTCAAGCAGTGGGGAAATTGTTCGAGGTCCACATTAAAACATGAGAGATACCAAGAAAATGTATGCGTGGGCTAACAACTGGCAGAACAAGCAGCCACCCCAATGAACCATGGGAGCTCGGTCACTGGGTTACACTCCTGCGACGCAAAAATCTCCTGCAGTGGCGAGTGAGGAGGTATCTGATGCCTAAAACATGCAGTGAAAGCAGGCAAAAAAGGTGAATATTGCACATTAATATTTACATGCACATTCTGCTTGTGCACTTCTTGCTAAGCGTGTGCATATTTATTGCCATTTTAGGCCTCCGCTGTTCTAGCGGCAGGGATGTCTCTGCCTGTCTTAATTTCTCGCTCTCCTTCATTCCCAGCAGTCTTTTCGATCCCTATTTTCCATCTCCTTTTCTCTTCTGAACCATTAGGTTTCCTGATGGGACAGTGAGCTATGAAGACACACACACACACACACACCTGGCAGTTGTACCTGTCAGCAGGGACTGTTAGCTGAATAGCACTCATTTAGATGGAATAGCCATTTTACAGTGTGTGTGAATGTGTGCTTTTCTTTGCCCCTTGAAGAGCTTTGGGAATAAGACACTATTGCCTGTGAGAGTTAATGGGAAACTCTGTAAATATTGACAGAGTGGGAGGGAGGGAGAGAAAGATGAGGCAGAGATATGAATCTGGAGGGGGTTAGGAGATGATAATTTAATGGTTTCACTGGTAGAGAAGATTGGATTGAGGGGAGGGAGTGGAGGGAGAGAGGAAGAGGTGGGATTTGAACCCTTGCTGTTGTCATGGCAGTGTTTGGCTTTAAGATGTCTGCGGCTTCAAACAATTTCTACTGTAAACACTGCAGAAAGTTACATCGCTGTCAGCACCCTCACAACCCTGCAGCAATGCAAACTAAACTCTACAGAGGAAGGGACGCCTTCACTGGGAAAAAAAAAAAGACAATTAACTTTGCCTAATTTTAAATTAGCCTTTGTTATAGAGAAGTCTCTACCAGCTTTGGGGCATCTGTGGGAATTGTTTTTGTGTCAGGTTGGGAGAAAAAAATAGATCTTTGCCAGAGGAAATGATTTGTGTGAGTAATGTGTTTGGATCCTACAAGGCATTCTCTTCAGATCAACACAGGGAGGGAAGTCATGGGTGTTAAACTCCAGCACTAATTATTAAGTGCAAATGTCAATACCATAATGGACACACACCACCAGCATGCTCAGGGATTATACCTTCATATGACAGTTGCAAAAATGCAAGAAACAAAATGTGATATAAAGCTGGGGCGACATGTCAGGCTAAGAACAATCACTAAAAAGAAATCATTTCCACAGTCATGCCCTTAAAAACTAAACCCCCATCACAGCGCACTGGTTTTCACACATCTATAAGGGAAATACAGGGCTGCACTCTTGGGAAAAATCCACAGTGTTGACTGAAACAGCTGAAAATTAAACCTCCAGATATTGTAGGGTGATGATGAATAATACAAAAAGGTTTTCTCACACGCCTCACCCTTATAGCTGAGAGAGCTGACTGCAATTCTAGCAGAATCTTGGGTGGAAAATATACACATTAATTGAATTGTGGTTGTTCGGACATTTGACTGGAGCTGCTCAGAACATCATGGGTTCTCCAATTCCACACATTGTCAATGACAGCAGTCACGTGCAGCCACTAAATCCACCCTACAACCATGCGTCTTCATGAGAATACTTTCTTAACTCTTCATACTGGTTTATGTTATTGGGCTCTGAACAGGGGAAGTTACTGTTTTCACAGATTTGTAGACGAACAGTCAAAACAGCACAGGAAAGGATGTGAGTACAGATTCTAATGAGCCCAAAATGCTTGCGTAGAGGCTTTAGACAGTGGTCTGAAGAACAACATGGCAAGGCTGGAGATCAACAGGGAATGGTGAGTCCTGGAGAGTCTAGGCCAAGCAGGATAGGAGCCCATGGCTGCTTGCAATAAATATGATGCAGGCATCCAGGGGCGGGTGAAGGAGCTGGTCTTTGTAGATTGGCTTGGATGAGCTGTAGGTGCTTGAGGGTGGGAGCAGGAGAAGAACGAAGGTCAGCTCCTCCTGAGGGGAGGAGGGAAAAACCAACAGGATGGGAGAACATTTGTGTTGAGGTTCTCAGGAGCTGTATTGACAATACTGAGATATGTACTGCCATAAAAGGAGAAGTTGAATCTTAAACTCGTTAAACGTTCCTAAACGTTGGGTTTTCTAAATAACAACAATAAGGGGGTCGAACCTATTCGCGGAGGTTTATTGTTTCACCAACCAACCATCATCTTTCACTCCCTGCTGATTATGAAGATAATGCCCAGCACCTATTCACACGCACTATAAAGCCAATCAGCTGGAGTTTCAGGGTTGCTCTTCTTGCCGCTTCATTCCCACCCACCTGCGAACAGTCGGCCAGTCGGGGCGCCGCTTCACATCAGCAGCTCCGGCGATAATGAGCTGCTGCTGTGATTGTCAGCTGCAGCCAAGGCTGAAAGAGGAGCTCAGTGGTGGTCGATTGCAGGAGAATCCGTGCGAACAATACGAAACTGTTAAAACAATGTCAAATACTTCGGAGTGCGCTTTCTGCAGAAATCGTTTTAAAAAGTGCTGGGATTTGAGGGCGTATTTTTGCAATTGAGGCTGAAACTTCATTTGATTAACTCTTGATATTAGCATTCAAAATATCATTCAAAAATTCTAATTAATGTAAGTGAAAATAAAGGTCTGGTATCAATGCATGACAAAAAGATTGCAAAACTTGGAGTTTAAAATCAAATATTGGTATTTAAAATCTCTTTAAAATACTTGTAGTTGTTAAATTAAGCCATTGCTAGCTAGGCAGCCTGCCAAGATCCTTCAACTCTGTTGAAAATGGGGTGATTGCAGATATTCTAGATATTCAGACCTTGTCTTTTGTATTTTCACTGCTTGATATTGCCAAACCTTGGAAAATGAAGCTTTAATTTGTCCCCAAGGAGCATTTAGAGGGCAGCAGGAGACACAAGGTAACACGAAGGGACACAATTATGAGTCAAACGGTGAGAAAGACGTGTGATTCCTCACCTTTTGGAATGGAAATTTGGGTAGTTTGTTGATTTAGGACATTTTCAAAGCAAAAATGGGATACCAGAATAAAAAATAAACCCAAGTCAAAAACCCAATTTCTTAGAAGCAAAGCTTTGATTCAGCAAGAGCGCAGAAGCAAACAAATACAGACGCATGTGTATATATTTCCATCTGATTTCTCCTCCGAGTGTTTCTTTCAATGTAAAAATGAGAAAGGATCCTTTTTATAGTGACTACTTGACATGCCTCCTTCCACATTCATAAAGGATGCATAAGAGGCTGAATGAGAGTATAATTTTGCATTTTTCACGCTGACCAGAGTAACTTAATTTACTGAAAGCAACGCTTTGGTTATCCCACAGATTCATTTTCAAAGCAAATCCATAGTTTACAGTTATCACTTCATTTCATGAGAACTTAACATCATTCATCTTTCCTGACAGAATCAAACACCAGTATTGTTGAATCACTTTGAGTAATTCTGTTGCCTCTGTTGAGTGTGTGTGTCTGGTCTGTCAAGACCAAAACACTACAATTTACCCTCTGCAGCTACTTAATATTCTTATTTTGGTCGCGTGGCTCCATCTTGATCTGCAGCGGACATATCGGAATGGACAGGAATAAAACGCAGGCTGACAGACATCTGAGTGGATGTGTGATGGAACCAACATTGTTGATTCGTCATTTGGTTGGCTGAGAGCGACTGCCAAACTGCCACAGATACGGTTGCCATGGAAAAAGCACCGGTTTGGTACAAAAATTTGATGTGCAGCCATTCTGGTTTTCGTTGTTTTAATTTATTTATTTTGTCCCGGATCAGTTTATTGTCTGTGCCGAATGGATGATACCTGCTATCTGAGAGCTTATTTATCATTTCTCAGCCTCACTGCCAGGAAATATGATGGGAAAGAAAAAAAATGTGTGCTTTACTTCTGATAAGAACCATTTTAAGACCTGAAGTGAATCACGGTGGCACTCTGTTTATCACTGGAGTGTTGTTTTACTGCACATGCAGGAACCTTTTGCCTCTTCCTCTCTAATTCTTTTTAGAATAAGCTCACAAATCTGCTGAGTACCAACGTAAATTTCCTGCTTTGGTCTTGCATAAAAACATGTTATTTTTCCTTTTATTTAAAAAAAAATTGCCTTTGCCTTTGTGTGTGTGTGTGTGTGTGTGTGTGTGTGTATTCTACTTTGTATTGCACTGAAGTAAACTCAGTGGAGGAGTTTACGCCCACATCTATTCTTTGGTAGTTTCTTCCCTGAATGGTTGACTGCTTGTTTAAGGCTGCAAACTGTTTTTGGTGGTTTTATTCCTGATTACAGACTTTAGCCTAAAAGGATAAAGAAACAACTGCAAAAACAGAGCAACTTTGCTTGCTTTGTCATGCGGCATGACGATAACAACTTGATTGTTGTGATTTACAGGGACAATATCATATGTTGGGTTTTAATTGTCAAGTTTTAAAACATTTAAAGGTTGTTAACAGTAGTTAGTTTACCAGCTATTACTTGAATAAAGATCTAGTCATGTGGATTCTATAGCAACCACAATAGGCTCATTGTACCAAAACTGAAACGTGTTGTAAATGACCTTAATAAACTGATGGGGAGTCAATTAACCAAGTTATGTGCAGCCGTATGATAGTTCTATGAATAATGAGCCAATCTCAAGTGTGGGTGATGCACAGGCCGCCACAATTCAGGTAAATATTAATAAATATGCGGCTTATCATTACCACGGCAACACCTGAAGTTTCTCTGCACGACTGTTTTTGCACACTGATCACTGTCAGAAGAGATAAATATGAATGAAAGAAAAAGCCCATCATTTAATTCCTCCTCTTCATCTTTATTCCATATTATCAAGTGATGTTGTACAACAAAGTGAATTACATGGAATAAACCTGCTGCCTTGATCAACAGTGCCAAAATCAGCACTTTTGTTATCGTTGGTTCACAGCAGTAAAATCACAGCCGTGTGTATCTCAAACAAACATTTACCTCCTTTCATGAACATTGTATAGATAACAAAGCTATCTTTCGGATTACAATGGTAGAACAACACAAAAGAATAAGATGTCAAAAAAAAGGGATTACATTAATTTCACGGCTCATTAGACGCTGACAAAGACATGGAGACAATGTGGAGAGGCTTCGAACACACACGAAAGTCACACAGCAGCGGGAAACACGTACAGTATTTCTGCATTAATTAGCAACAGTTAATGTTTTTGTATTGTCGTCATGACAACTCTAGGACAATGCTGGTCAGGGTTCAGTCGGTCATGAGACAACAGAAGGCGATGACAGCGAGAATGATGGAAAATGGTGTCGGAAAGAGGGATTCACAGGAGTGGAGGCAGATGGTCCTGGGAAATGCACTGAATGAGTCCGAAGGAAATATTTAGCATCAGCTCTGAGGAAAAACCACATTCAGTCTCTAATTACTTTTTGTTCATAAGAATTATACTTTCTTTCCAGAGGCTGTGGGCCCTCGAGGGACAGTTGGGGTTAGACACCAACGTCGCGAACACACTCTGAGGATGCAGATTTGCACCAGCAGAAACGGTGAAATGAACTTTCACCAGCAGATTCCTGCAATCTCCTCTTTCCTTCATGTTTACCTGTTTTGGCAGATCTTCTGGGAGGAATAAGCTCGGCTATTACTGCAGCCTTCTCCTTCATCCAGTTGTTGTGCAGCGTGTTCACGCCCGACTGCGATTCCTGTGGTCTGCGAGACCCTCTAAGGTGAATTGCAGAAGCTGCGGGGCTGGAATGATTTTTGGCAGGACAGACAAGGTGAGAGTAAAATGAAGTGTTCGATAGGGAAAAAAACAAAATAAAGCTTGCAGCTGAGAGCAATTCAGTCAGAGGGAGTAGAAGCCCTTCCTTAATCATGACTGCAACAGATTTTCAGGTTGGAAGATCATTTTTGACATTCAAAGTTCAACCACATATTTTTTCCTTATATTTAAAAAAAAAAGAACTGACTTGACTTACATATAAATAAAATGTTTCACTTAGTTAAAATGCATGCTAGATAAAATAAATCGATCTAAATGTAAATTCACGTTATGCAATTAAATATTTATATTCCTCAATATTTACTACATTTCAGAATTAATAGAGTTTGCATTAGCGTGCGAAGGATTCGGAAGAGGAAACTGGAGGACGAACAGTTCAGTCTAAATTCTTTTAAACAGCTAGTAAATTAAGGAATGAGTGCGATGATATCTGGAGGTGAGAATGTTGCCACAGCTGCCTGTGGTGGTGTTGGGGAAGCAAAAACACTCCTTACAGAATTCCCTTTCTCGCATTCCCTATCAAGTGTTTAGCAACAAGCTAGTTGCTGCAATAAATCACTTGATGTTTGTAATACAGGAAAGATGCGTTTCACCTGTTAGGAATCCGTCTGTTTCTGTTGAGGAGTTACGAGCTGATGAGGTTGAAGTTGCAAGAACTGTGCGAAAAAGTTGGAGGGCTTGCACTTTGGGGGGAAAAATACATTGAATGTACCACAAAGTGCTAATAATCTACTGAAAGTCTTGTGTATTATCATTTAGTGGAATTTATTTGAAACTTTTCTGCCATTCTTGCATTGAATCCTGAATGATCCTATTCTATTCTGTGAGGTGACACCAAACATCCTCATTTGACTTATTCTCCTTTGAAAACAGACAACGTCCTTGCATTTGATGGTTAGTGTGTGTGTGTGTGTGTGTGTATGTGTTCGTTTGTGTGTCTTGAGTGGCCAACAGTCTTTGTCCCTCAGCACTCATCCTTCTTGATTGCTGTTATTTGGTCAACCACGGGCACCCGGTTGCAATTCACAAGAAGAAGCTACACACACACACACACACACACGACACACACATAAGACAAGACTGAAGCAAGGGGAAAGAGAGAAGACGAGTGTAGCAATTTGCAGTAAGCACAAGTGTGCACCTAAAAATGTGTGTATAAGTGTGGCGACGGTTCAAGAGGCAATTTGGAGTAAGCAAGTGTGCGCTTGCCAATGTGTGTTTGTGTGCTTCGACAGCTTCAGTGACTTTTTGAGTGGCTACTTTGATGTCTGACCCACTTTGACTGTTACTGTGTATAACGCTATTTATTTAGTTTGCGTGTGTGCATGCACGCGCATGTGTGCATGTGTACGTGCTATTTATGTGGACTGACAGAGTTTTGCTGCATATGTGTCTTACAGCCCCTTACAATCTGGCGCAGGAGACATCACACGCTCTGTGTCCTCCTCCTTCCATCTTTTCACCATTTCTTCAGCACCCCCCCCCCCCCCTCCTTACACACACACAAACACACACGCCCTCTCCCCCCTCTGAATTTCATATCGTCCCGTCTACATGCATCGTAGTACTCTACACTTCCATCTTCTGCGTACCATTAACTCCCTCTCTGATAGGGATGGTCATGTCTCTCAGCTCTGATTGGCTGAACGTGTCAGAAGCTGCTGCAAATCACCAGATAAATCCCCCACCCCTCCCGCTCCCTGATAAAACTCCCCATGAGATGAGATGCAAGAAGAAAGATACACGGCAAAGCAAAGCAAAACACAAGAAACATGTTGGATGAAAATGTCTACTCATACAAAGCACACAGGTGGATCACGACGTGCTCAACAGTGAGTCTCAACAGTGTCCACGAGACCAATCGGCACACGAGGGGCCGCTCAGGACAAGTTCACCGGTCTTTAAGTATCTGTGTGAGATTTGATGTCACATTCAAGTTGAAGTTGAATAGAATAAAATTTCAAAGACCCTATGCACCACAATAATGACCCACAGGCAAATACGAGTGTTTTGCTGGGCTGTAATAATTCTGTAGGTGATTAATTTTAGTGCCAAAAGTGCTTGACAAAGAGCAAACCAGAGGAATTTGAATTTCATCAAAGGTTCTGTTTACTGACTGCAAACAAAGAGAAGCAGAAGTTTGAAGCTTCACAAGAAAGAGTGCCTTTAAATGAGAATCTACACAGACATAGTGTCTATAAAGGCACTCCAGTGTCAATCACGCACCCCGTTCAAAAAATTTACAACACTTAGTTTGAAGCTTGTAGGAACCTTTTAAAGATTTTCTTTGAACCAAATATATTTAAAAAATATCCATATTTGCATCACTTCAGCCACACATTATTGGATAAAGGAAATAAAGGCTGCTGCCATCCATAATCATAGTTCATGAGCGGGCAGCAGTAAACTACATTTGATTATATGTAGCTTTCAGATTAGTCTCCCTGTCACTGCTAGCCTAACAGTCAACCAGATTAGAGCTTAATATGATCAATATTATTATTAATTCACGAAAAACAACCTCTGGAGATACCTGCCAGACAACAAACTAGGGAAACAGACTCCCTGACTCCAATGAAGCCGCTTGTTTCTCTCTGGTTGTCTCCTGACTCAGGCTGTTTGGTGACTAATGGAGACATTTTATTGGCAGATGTGCAGTTGGCTGTGTACGAATTATCTCTCATGTTTTCCTGCCATTTTATTTTCCCGTTCCATTATACACTTCTGTCATTGCCTTTTCCTTTTTTAAAAAAAATTGCCATCGTACTGGTCTGGGTTGTGTCGTGCACATCTCTGAAAGTAGCATCGCGGGCGTATCTTAGCAGCACTGACAGCGCTTTCTATTGGTCGAGAGCTCCTTGTTCTCGTAGCAACAGTGACATGGCAACATAACGGTGTCTTGCTGGTCAATGAAGAGCTCGTTCCAGATATAGTGAAGATGAAACATCCCAATATGGCTTTTCAAAAATACAGGCATCATTAGATTTAGTGTTGATGTCTGGAGGCACACACAGGTGATCCTCACACACTTTTCACACAAAATTCAACCTCACTGTCTAAAATCACAGCGAGGGGCAGCAAAACGATCGTCTTCAGTAACTCTGGTGACACCAACAGGGAACAGAGGGGCCTCATTTTAGTGATGGCGTCCCCGTTTTCTCCGATGCTGTTTAGCTTGAGCTTCCTTCCAAACGCTGAATCGTTCACTGAAGCCTAATGAGGTTTAAAAAATAAATAATTAAATAACAACCAGGCCCATCAGGAAAGAAATGATTTGAGAGCTATTGGTGAACAGTCAGAATCACTTTGTATTGATTTCTGTCTTAGTGGACAAATGGAAAAGCACCACAGTCAGATGACCCTTGCCCCACACACCCAGACCACTGAGGCCAATCTCTTGGCCTATGCTTAAAACATGATTCATCTCACTGTGATTTATATATTTATTCCTTGCTCCACTCAACTCTAAAAAATATGAATTTGTCGCTGCAATGAGGCGTAATGTTTCTCTAATATTACAAAAGCATTGAGATTAATGTACATACACCTCATATCTTACATTTGCAGTGAAACTTCAGACGTTTACTGCATATTAAATAAAATCGGTCCCATGAAAGCACCATATTGTTGCATTTTGTTGTTGGTATAAAAAAAGGTGTTCTCCTTTGGGGTTCAGCAGATCAATCCGAAACACAAGGGATGTCATGTTGGAGGCATGTCTGCAGCGAGATAAATCCACCCTCCTGCAGTCGTGGGCGGGGGTCGGTGGCCGATAACTAAGCCGTGACTGAGTCCAAAAGGCTGCTCAGATAAATCTATAAAGACTGGGCACTGCGGCAGCAGCTTGAGCGAAATGAAAGTGGGGAGAAGCCCATGAGCTCGTGGCTGACAATGAAACTGTGTAGCTGTGCTGCTGGACCGATGAGGCCATCAGAATGACATCAGAATATTAAGAGTCCATGAGTGTGCCATAGAGTTGCATGATAAATTTAAAGAGTATTGACGCTTGGCTAAAATTTCACTTGAGCTGTGAACGGTGTCTGACATGGATGAGCAGCTGTCACACAGCAGCTGCGTGATGTCTGCGTGCTCTTCATCACAAAAATGCGAGCCTGAGCAGCGCTTCCTGTTTCAAAATCACTTGGACTGAACTGGAAATGCGGTCAACTGGAGTGCAATTCCCCTTAAAGATCAGCTGGAAGATCTTCAAGTGGAGCATTTCCTGTTTCAAAGTAGGCAGGGAGCTGCAGAGAAAATCATCAAGAAATAATGCTCAGCTATAAAGGTGCCAATCAAAGCCTGATGCTGCATCTAAAAACAGCCCAGGAATATCTGGACAGCTCCAAACCACAGTGGTGAAACTGCGAGAGCAGAACAGAAGGTGCATGAGAATGTTGATGCTTTGAAAAGCGGGTAGAATCTCCTAAGAGTGCAGCAGCAGCAGCAGCAGCAGCAGCAGCAGCAGCAGCAGCATCAGCATCAGCGCGTGGCCGATGACCCTGGTGAGATGCTCAACCGGCAGCTCTGCTGGTGATCTCAGCAAAGGGGACGCCCACTTCGTACAGGCTGCAGGTGGAGGTCAACCGTGAGGCAAAGTGAAGAGGTAAGAAAAGACCACGTGACCGCGCAGATTACTGAAACACCAAAGAAGCAAAATAGCAGCTCGTGATTTCATGTGCAACCTGGAATTCAAAATAGTCTACATTTTAAACATGAGAGAAATAAAGCCAAAGGAGGGAGTGTCGTCGTTATCAGGAATGCTGCTGCAAGTGAATCAACGGCAGGTTGGAGAAGGAAACTGGCAAATGTGTGACAGGGGGGGGAGAAGAAAATAAAGACTGGTGATCAGGCACTTTGAGGGTTTGCATCCAAATGTGGGACATTAGTGATGGCCTGTCATGCCAAAAAAGCTCCCAATATCACCAAAAATGGGGGGAAGCAATTTGTTTATCTTTTCATGAACACAGGAAACAGATTGCCAAGACATGAGGTGGGATTTGGGATTCCACATGGCAGAAAAGATGTTTTTGTAAAGATAATACACAGTTAAAAAGTAATTCAGCTGAAACACATTTACAGTAACAGATACATCACTGGGGCAGCACGGTGGTGTGGTGGTTAGCATACATAAATAGTAAGAAATAGTGCAGAAATAGTGAGACCTTAATGGTGAGCATGAGAGGGTATAATGGGCTGATTTGTAAGTCAGTGTTTGATCTCATTAACACATATTTCTTCTGTAGCCTCATGCCCCCTCCCCTCCCCTCCCCTCTCTGTCTCTCTGTCGCACTCCCTGTGCAACCATCTACAGGTATTGCTGACTTCACAGTTATGCACCGACCTCCAGCACCACTGACCCGCTCGGTTTTAAATCTATATCGTCGAGATGTGAGTCTTTGGCTCTCCTCTTTCTGTCCTTCCCCTTTGTCCCATCTCTCCTTCCCCTCCTCCTTTACTTGGCTGACCATCAGTAGCAAGGCCTCACCCTTATGAGCCTGGTCCTGCTCAATGCTTCTTCCTGTTAAAATGGATCTTTTCCCTTCGACTGTTGCTTGCTTAAGGGTCAGGTGAAAGATAGCCTTGATTATTACAGATGCTTTAGGTGTAAATTTGAAAATTTGAATGAAAGAACAACCTGAAAGAATTGTGATGCCAGTCTGGATGAGATGTTTGCAGGCCGTGCTTACTTCACCACCTACTCTCCAGCGCAGCCGTGCAACAACAGTGACAGTGATTAATGACTGGATTCACAGTAGTTATTGTCCAAACAGACCTGCTTTTATTCAATTTTGTCACTTGTAATGAATAAACATGTTAGTTTTTTTTTTTTTTAATACAGTACAATACAACAATATTTTTGGTTTCTTTCTTTAGTTTATTCATTTGATGGATATTTGCATTTGAATTTGAATGAAAGATCTGAGGGGGATTAATGCTTTTGTACTTTAATCAACTGCTGTTATCAACTTTATCAGCATTTCCACTCTTCATCTCAGCATAGGGTATAACTCGGAAATGGAGGGAGAAATTGCATTAATTTATTGCAACTTGCTCAACATAGTCAGGTCGAGGTAAAGGAAAGAGGCTTGACAAACTCACCTGTGATTGGAAATGAAATGGAAACCATCAGAGTGTGAACTGTGATTTAAGTCAGGTCAGGAGTTGAAGGTAAATACACACTTTGATCCAGCAGCAGAGACCTCCACACTCCTGCCTCGATCTTTGTAATTTCACTCTCGCACACTTTTCATGTCAGTGGAAAATATTTTCTCTTATTTTTCCCTGCACCTGGCATTTGCATTAGGCCAAACTTCTTCACCTCCACGTATCACCGCTGTAAGGTTTGCTAATGACAGCAAAAGTGGCATTTGTGCCTTTGAAAATGCAGATTCCAAACACTCTGGCCTCTTTTTTTTTTTTTTTTTGCCGCACTGATGCAAAGACTATGAGCCGCAGAAGAAGCCATTTGACAACCATCTACATCCTGATGTTAAACCGGCTAAAAGGATTTTTAAAAGACAGACCTTCCTTCTGAAATCACTGTGGCCTTCTAAGACATTCTTTAATTTCCTGCCCCTTCAGCCTCGACTCTCTCTCTCTCTTTCTCTTACACACACATATGCACAGATCGCCCTCACTCTCTGCTTCCCAACTCGGTGTTTGATGTAATTGGGGAGGAGGTGGTGCGTGCATTCCCACAGCCAACAGTCCAGAGAGTGAAACCTCTAATCTAGGATGTCATCAGATGACATGTTTGCAGCGCCGCAACACCGATGCTGATAAGAACGACTGTGTTAAGCGGTGCAACACTAACAATCCCTCTGATTTCTGCGCAGCAACAAAAGGAGGAGACGTTCAGATGTTTTTCTATGGCGACCGGGATGTTACTGCCACAGTCTTTTCACTGGAATGGCTGATAATACTTGACGTAGCCAGTGCTCCGGAAGCTCCCCACAACGTCCTAGAGAGACATCAAAGCTGCGTTTGAATCAAATCACACGAATGAACTCACTTCATGTGTACTTTGTGTCACGCTGTCGCAACTGAAAATCGAACAGTTGCGCTTCAATCTTGATTACCGTCCTTTAGCACATTAACATATAAATTAACAATTATGTGGCCACAGGTGTGCATTAATTGGCTGTTTAATGGTGGCTCCAACCCAGCAAATTAGAGCAGCAAGTAAGGAGTCTCCATTTAAAAACCCATCATTAACAGATGTCGTCCATTCTCAGTCTCGTATCCTTTATCTCTCTGATGGAAAACAAACTGTATTCCTGAATTAAATGTGAAATCATTTTAGAAGAAAAAAAATAAATGTGTAGTCATGGCTCTGGTCTCGGGTGGAAAAAGCTGAACAGCAGTTAAACAGCGACGGAGCGTTTGTGAAGCTCAAGCTTGAATGTGGATCGCAGCTTTGGGACAGGCTGTCTGCCAAGCCGCTGGTGGGTCTGTGCATCTATCTTATTTGCAATCAAATGTGCAAAATTTCTGTGTAGGTGCAGAGCAGCACCATCATTGCTGAACATGATGGGGTGCTGAATAAATGAGATGTTTATTCCACAAGCCGATCTAAAACCTTTTGCCCTCTTTCGTGGAAATGTTTTTAAAAGGAAACGTCAGAAATATAAAAGCAGAGCAGAAAACAGTACCAGCAAATAGAAGAGACATCATGTTCTTTGGGTGTTTGCATGAAAAAAAAGATTAGATGATAAAATATGACGATTTAGCACACTTTTAAAGGGTTCCTATGAATACATCAATTCATCTATTACTCAAATACAATGTGTGTTAACATTGTTTTGCATGCTTTTTGTATTACAATGACTCACGGCAAGAACAAAACCTCAATCACAAATCACACAGCAGCATTTTTAACTAAAATCTACAGATTCATGAGCAGCAACGGTAACTGGGAAACTGCGAGATGAACGCATATTTCTCAAAGGTAATTACGGACGATGGCACGCTGCACTTAATATCCCATCTGGTGAAATTTGGCAGATCGATGCTGATGCTTCAGCGTGCTGACACACGACTCTGATCTTTTCACAGGTCAGCTCAGGTGAGCTGTAATCACGCTGTAATCGGCGCTGCTTCTTCCTTAGATGCTGCCTGCCGCGCTGACGGTTTTGGCAGATCATCAGCAATTATGACAGAGGAGTTAAGTGGCACTTGACCTCTGACCCGTGATTAAAGCCCCCCCCCCCCTTCCACTTTATTTTATTGTCTCGAGAGCTTCAAAAGCCATTTCAAGTAAAGGGTGAAACTGCTGTTGCTATGGTTTTAAATAATCATGCTCAAGCTTTTAACATTTAGTGGTGGTGAACATTTGTATTTTGACAAGCATTAGCCCGACAATAGTCCCACTATTCAACACTTTGTTACAAAAATAGCAGTTGCTTGAAAACTGTGATATGATATGAAAGGACTATGATGCTGCTGACATCGTCCACAATAAGAGTATTAATAAGAGTAGTAATTTTCTCTAAAGTAGAACCCTCCGTTGAAAAGCACACACCAATTTATATCAAAAAAGCAAAACGCTTACAGAAAAATACTTTTTTTCAGAGAGCATTCCAAAGGTTTTCTTCTCATGCCGATTTTATATTAATCTCATTTTTGTAGAACATTTTACAAACAAGAACATGTGGCCAACTAATGCTTATCACAATCCATTGACATCTCTCAATTTTTCACTTTTTGCACTGCATTTCAATGGCAAATGAAGAGGAATATAATCTATTATTACCTGAACATCTCAAGCCCCTTTATAATAACACTGGGCTCCTCAAAAGCCTTCTTCTCAGAAACCGGAGTTCCAGAACATCATCTCAGGTTCCTTGAAGGAGCCACATTTTCCACGTTGCTGGATTGCTCTTGCTGCTTGACCAATATTTAGACCACTTTCTGGTTCTGCTGTAAAAATAGAGTGATACACTTCCAAACTGAGCAAATGGGATTTTACACCGTTTCCCCTGTGGCATCACAACACTAACTGTCTGGATTAAACTTCTCTTCCTCTGTGCTGTTGCCCTGTCAACACTTTATAGCGATTTAGCCAAATTGCGAACATGGATACAGTCCAGTCTGGATGGATGGTGGGATTTTCCCCATCTCCATGGCACCCTTTTGACTGCGGTGCTGAAGCGGATGCTTTTAATAGATGGTGGACAAAGGTACCCATGAAAAACCTGCGGAGGATGTTGAGCATAAAATCTTGCACCAGAAAGAAACCTTACATTAAGCAATGCGACTGTGCCTATGGCTGAACTGCGTCAGCAGGCTAAGCTCAATTCCAAATCAATCTAAAACTCCCGGAAAGTCTGTATTTGAATTGAAACCATTTGTAATTTGGATCAAACTTTTTCCACCGAAAAGAAAACAGATGAGGAGGCATAAGAACAAAGGCTCTGCTCCGGGTCACCTCCTCCCCGTTCTGTCGTATTTCCCCCTCCCAACTGCTTGCGTATCCCAGGTTGGGTCTTCTAAGCTGTTGGAGCTCACAGACAATGCTGCCGTTGTTGGGCTGATTACAAATGATGAATCACTTCTACACCGTAAGTAATGCGGTGCGTCAGAGACGCATTCAATCTGCAACCTTTTGTTTTTCCCTAAACACGTACAACAATAAAAAGGAAACAATGTCCCCGAGCGAGAAGCGAGACATGATCAGTCATCATCAACGAGAAGAAAAGTGGCAGACTTAGTTCCTCAGCGCTAAATCACTGTCGGCTTTGAAATCGGGGGGAGTCGTGTTGACAGCATGGTGAGAAAAGGCCCATCAGAGGTTCCACTGACTCGGATGTCTACGTATATGTTTGATCCGGCAGCCATGACCCATTTCTGCACAGGGGCGCCAAGTAGGAGTGATCAAAAACCTCAGAATAAATGTTATTGCTTCCCGTTGCTTCCCTGTGGTTTCGGAGGGGGAGTTTCAGAGTCCTGACTTCCTGCAGTGGAAGTGTGCGCCCATCCTGAAAGAATAACCGCCAACTATTCAGGCAGCGGGACGATGCCCTGAGGATTACACAGCTCCTCCATTTCCCTGAAGTTACAGCACGATACATCCCCAGTGAAAGGTGCACCTCAGCGTTTTTCTACCTTCGCCACAGAATACCAGAGTCAAAAGCAAAATAATGTTTAAATGTTTAAAAAAGGTGTTGTGTTATAATATAGGAATGACTCTGTGCTTTCTGAATGGCATCTGCAGTGGAAGCGGAGAAAGGAGGGAACCATAATGCACTGCTGCTCGCACGCTGTAGAGTCTATTAACTCATTCAACAGGAACTGGCTGCTTGAGCTGAGGCGTCCATCAGCTGTTGCGGGAGGAAGCTGAACCACCCACTGAGCAAGGAGAGAGGAGTTTGAGTTGTGTTGAGATCTTGGGCTTATACACTCACGTACCACAGACACATGCACACACACACACACACACATGTCACAGAACTAAATCTATATGGCCAAGTTTTAATGTCAGAAGGTTTTCTTCTTGGCTTTTAAAGGTCATGGCAGCAAATGGACGAGAACCGTTGATTCAGTAATAAAGTGAACTTGACTTGGCGCGTGCACACACACACACACACACACACACACACACACACACACACACACACACACACACACACACGCACATACACACACACACACACACAGACTGGAAATATTATGCATAAGCCAGAGACATACAGCCTCAGGTGTTGAACATGTTGGGTTTTAACGCTAATTTAGCCGTTGGAAATGACAATCCCAGCTGTCTAAAGGCCTTCCAGACACACACAAACGCACAAAAAACACACACATCTGATCAACGGAAGGACTGTATGTGAATTTGTCCATGTCAAAATGCATTTTCCATGATTAAATGTGAGTCAAATATTCTTATGAATATAATACATATAAAATTCAAATATTCACATTTATAAGATTTTTGCCCTAATTGCTTTAGTTCCCTGATAGTAATGTTGTGATTAGAGTTGTGCATAGCCAGATCTCTCTAATAAGATTCCATTCCAAAGTGAACCCTCTCTGGGAGAAGCAATGACCACAAGACACGCTAATATGACCTCTTCTGATTTATTTTCATTTTCAGAGGAATTTCTTTTTCTCAATAGATTTACAAGATCTATAATATATGCAGGCGTAAAATCAGTGGATATGAGTCCGCTGGAATTGGATTACACAAAAATAAATTTGACAAATTGGTCCAAGACATTTCTTCGACAAAATTGCTTTCTGGGGGAACTTAAACAGCCTTTTAAACACATTCATTGATTACACAGACGTTGAAGAACATTTACAACAGCTTGACAAGAGAATAAATTGGATATTTTAGGTTTCTAGCTTAAAATATTGGATTACAAATACAAAAACTGGGCCTCATTCAACTGAGGTATTTCTACAAAAATACATCTAATAACAGCATTTCCCCCCCCCCTAATTTATACAGCTTTATTACAATTAAATAAAACAAATGAGATCAGAAATAACATATGGACTTAGTCCCTGCTTTCTCTCCCCGTGGCCATGTCCTGGGCCACGGGGAGAGAAAGCCGTCGCAACTGGTTTTAAATAAATCTTGCACCGGGAAGTCCAAGGTCTGAAGTATCACATTGTTAGCTCTATTCATAAACACATCAGGAAGCAAAAGAGTCATGCGCATAAGCCTAGGCTCGATAATGTTGCCATGACAACGCAGCCAACTGATTGATCATGTGGGGAGAAGTTAGCCTACCAACTGCTGACCTATAGGCGAGATTGCTAAATATTTTACAGCGTGGATATGGAAAAATGTACACGGTGACGCATCGCAAACTGTGCTGCGTGTTGTCTACTGATGATGATGCTATTGCACCTGAAGAATTAATTCACTGAGATAGCGAAAGGTAATAAGCTATCGCCCCGATCCTTTACAGCCACACGTATTTCACTGGAGAGAAGTGAGAGAAATGAGGACATAATTGGTTAATCAGGATGGCAGTTGCTCCTCCTATTGATGCCTCTCCTTGCAGATATGCAGCAGAATCACACATCTTAATTGCGAGGTGCTTCTGCAGCTAGGAATTAAAGTGTTGAGAGCGCAATGGGGATTGAGACAGTTTCTTTTTTTCT
The DNA here is from genome assembly GCF_901000725.2 of Takifugu rubripes. Classification (NCBI taxonomy): domain Eukaryota; kingdom Metazoa; phylum Chordata; class Actinopteri; order Tetraodontiformes; family Tetraodontidae; genus Takifugu; species Takifugu rubripes. The sequence goes on from NC_042288.1 coordinate 8,091,355, forward strand.
GAACTGCACAGACCCAACCCCAAGGTTCTGACTGACAGGCGTGCACCTGGAAAGAAACACCTGGAACTTTCTGCGCAGGAAGTAAAACGGCCGTTATGTGAAAAGTAGAGAGTGGTTCCCTGTCATTTTGCCCCTCTGTGGAAATTTCCTGACAAGCAGAAAGGACGGACCGATGACAACGTGAAGCGACATACTTAATGAAAACGGTTATCTTGTGGTTTCCCGACAATCCTAACCCCCCCACCCCCTCTCACTTCCAATTCTGTCTCTCACGCAGACACATGATGAGCTGAATCACTGCGACGTCATCTTTATGTGGATGAATCACTCAGTGCAACCGTCTCCCACACCGGGAATATTTTCAGTCCAGCATGGGTAGGAAATCTGCGGTCTGGAACACGAGGAGGGACGAGCAGACACTCGAGTTCAACGATCTGATGTTCAACAGTCTCCCCACACATAATGAACTGTCGAAAAATATGATTGCACCCGTTAATTACAACACCACAGTTAGTATGATGGAGCCATAAGAGTATGCAACTGCCCTTTCTGGAGTAATTGGAAATGCGTCTATTTCCATTCTTTTTTAATTAAACTGACACTATTTTTTTTATCCTGTAACAAAAATGTTGGCGTGATGGGGAGATGTAACCAGGCACATTGAATATAACCCATAAAAGTACTCCCTAAATGTGAATCTAAATTAATTTCTGTTTCTTTCAGGGGAACTTAATCCCCTTTTCTGTTAGACAAAATGAGAGGAAAACTATCTGTTCACATCTAACCAAAGCTCTGACTCAACTTTTGCATGATGCATTTACAATATCTGAATGGATCAAGAAGAGTGTTTTGACAAGTTGTTTCAATCTTCCATAGAAACTGTAAAGGAAAGGAAAGGAAAGGAAAGGAAAGGAAAGGAAAGGAAAGGAAAGGAAAGGAAAGGAAAGGAAAGGAAAGGAAAGGGTCCCCCGTCGAGGGTCCCTCTTTTTCCAACCACCCAAATTTAAGAGTTGTTTTTTTGATCAGTCACTTTTTCATGAAACAAAATAAAAACGCAACATCAGGAGCAGAGGAGCTGAATAAAATAAAGCAGGATTTGACTTCAGCAATTTGATTATTCCTTGCTAGTTGTATCCCAGGTCAAAATAAACATGTAAAAGAAGAAATAAGACTGCCCGAAGCCGTCTTAATACCCCTTACACCATTCATACCGTCGTAAATGCAAACAGAATCTTTGCAGATTTTAGAAATCTGAATATTTACTAGGCTGAGGTTCCCACCATTAACGATTGACCGCATTTAAAAAAAAAAAAAAAAAAGCTGTAATGGCTGATTTCTTGAGAGGAAAAACGAGCACAGCTGTGAATCCCCACCGCAGCTCTAATGGCTGCCCACCTGAGGCTTTTTCTTTCTTAGCAGGATTTCCATTGATGAAGATAATCAGCGGCCTTCTCTTCCTTTCAGGCGCTCGGAGTAAATGCTGGGGTGGTCGAACTCCCAAAGGTTTAGCTTCAGAACAACATCTGTAGGGGCAGGACTGCAGGATAAGCTGGGGGATACAGAGATGGGTGGTGACTCTGCAGTGGGTGAAAAGCAGCTGGGATGGGATACGGACCAGGGTCGTCGAGGAAAGGGAAGGAGGGTGCGGCGTAGAAAGCAGGTGGAAGTGGAGGAGGAGGTGGTGGCGGAGGAGGAGCAGGAGCTGGGTTGAGAGCGAGGGGTGAGAGATGTGGTGAGAAGGAAGGGTGAAGATGAGGATAAGGGTGCACAGGTAGGTGGGCTGAAGGTGGAGGAAGAAGAGAGAGGTGATGCTGGACAATGGTGTGGTGGAAAGAGAAGGCTGTGGAGGAGGAGGAGGAGGAGAGGGACGGTGGAAGAAGGAAAGGAGAATGGAGGGGTATACAATGGGGAGGGTGGGTATGAGGGAAAAAGGGCCTTTTTTCTGGATAATGATCAATATCTCTCTCTTTTCTCCTCTCCCTGTCCTTCTTTTCCTTTTCTTTTCTCCTCACCCATGTCTTTTCCCACTCCTCTTGCCTCTCCTTCAGCCTCTCCCTCTCTTTCTCCTCTTCCTTCCTGCGCTCCTTCTCAGCATCTGTTTGCTCCGTCTCTTGCCTCCTGCGCGCACTCGTCTGTTCCTCCGCCGCATTTTGATCGGCATCAGCGCAGTGATTGCAATCACTGGCGTGATTACTGTGGGAATTACCACACTGTCCACTGTCAATATCATCATGGCCATTTGCCTCCCTTTGATCAATAACACTGCAATCAATCGGTGAATCAGAAAGGTTGCTACTCTGGTCAATATGCCACTCATTCTTGGTTTTATCCCTCCCACTGTGATCTTTTTTACTACAACATATCTGCGTAATCTTTCCAATAGTGTATCTTTTGTCTTTACTAGAAATAACAGAATTGGACATTTCCTGGCTGTCATTTTGCCTGTTTTTATATTGGCTGTGCGCCGTGCATGTGTCTTTAGAACAGGCAGAAAGGTCTTTTGAAAGTAGCAGCGCAGATCTGTCTGTGTTGTTGCTCTGAGCAGGAGGATTCTCATCTTTACTTGTGCAGCCTTTGCTGTTTTTGATGTGCAGATCGTCTCGCGAAGGATTCCAGTTCCCAGAACTTTCATCACTGTTGTTTGGTGTGATGCCGGCAGGACTTTGCTGCTGTCCCTCAGCACTGAAAGGAACATAGTCTAAGCCACAGGAGCAATCCATATTGTTGCTCTCGCTGTCATGACGGGTGAAGGGTGCGTTCGCGTTAACTGTTGTCCCATCGTTGATTTTTATTGTTCCATTAGAAAACTGAGTGTTTTCCTCTGTCCTGCTTCTTTTGGTGCTGTGCTCTGTCGTGGGTCCGTAACTTAGAGTCTCCAGAACCTTTGCAGAGTCTTTGCTGTTTAATTTAAGTGCTTTTTCATGGTCCTGCATACACGCCTCATCTACACCGATCTCTGTAATCAACTGAACAGGAGGTCTTTCCTGTTGCTGCACGCAATTCCTCAAAGCACAGGTGATTCTTCTCGCCTGTCTCCTTCCACGTTTCCGCTTTTTCCTCGGTGTTTCCCCGGCCTCTGGCAATTTCCTCTTGCCTGTGTCGGCTGTCACTGCCCCGTTTTGCATTTCTTCTTTTGAAACCTCGTTGCCGGTGAGGGTGACGTGGGCACAGAGTGATCTAATTTCCAGTTGTGTTCTGGTCTGTGCTGTTGTGCAGCATGGGGCCGAGTCCCGCGTTGGACCTCTGTGTCCTGCAGGTATTATTTGTGTCTGACTGCCTGCTGTTCCTCTAAAGGGAGCAGGGATGAGGCTAATCGCTGGATCACACGCTGTTTCCGTGTGAGTTGTACGAACGAGACCAATTTCTTGTCCTGGTTTTGCTGCTTCTTGGCAGGGAAAAGTAACGCCGCTGATAACAAGGTTGCACATGCTTTCTTCAGCATTCGGAATGCCTCTTATCGCAGCCTTCCCCAGATTCCTCCGCTGCTCACCCCTCCACCTTCCCCCCTCAATCCCTGCTTGTGTGTTTTTCTTTATCTCCCTCATCTCATCCTGAGCCAGGCCAGGTGTAATTGCGGGGCAGCATGGCATCTGTATAACAGACCTAGAGCGGGGGCTAATCATTGAGTTACATGCTGTACCCCTGCAGAGGGGTGTTCTGAGTTCCTGGCCCAACCCGGAGTCTGATTGCTGGAATTGACAGTGGTTGGCCTCCCTTTTCACCTGTGCACACAGCTGGTTACACAGATTACAGCGATTTAAGGGAAGATCACTTAATAGCTCTCCTGTCTTTTTGTTATTTCTGCCTGCCCTCACTGGCTCTGTCTGATCTCCTTGAATCTTTCTCTCTTCTCCTTTTATCCCCCTTTTTCTGCCACCTACTAGTCGATGATCTCCGAGATTACTTAGCATCACCTCCTCCCTCTTTTCTTCTTTGTCTGTGGCTTCTCCTTTTTCCAGATTCTGAAAAGGACTATTTATTATCTTATTTTCTCTTCTGGGCTTTTCTCCCATCTTTCTTCTTCCCTTTCGCCTCACTCCTCCCCTTTTCCTCCTTCTCCTCCCCACCATTTCAGGAAGGCCCAGTGTGAGTTCAAGGTGGCCTTCTGAAGCCAATTTTAAAGTGCTTTCGTCACGGCAGCCACAGCGGCGGGAAACTGTATCGCTTCTGCTACAATGGCTTATAACTTCCATAGGATTTCCTGCTTGTCCTCCTTCATTATCTTCCTCTCTTTCATCTAACTTCCCTTCCCTTCCTCCTTCCATAACTTCCTGCCTCTGCTGGCTGTCGGCTTGTTTGATCACAGACGGCTTTATTCTCTCGCTCCTTTCCTCTAGCCTTCCTTTCTTGTCCGTTCCCCCTTCCTTGGCCCTGTTATGTGCTCTGAAGTCATAGAGTAGGGGGTTGATGCTGTAAGAGATGGAAGGTGATGTTTTGGTGTAGCTGACCATCTCTGATGGCCAGAGAAGAACCCTGCTACCGTCTCGACTCTGGACATGGCAAAATGGCTCTTTAGGACGACTGGGAGGCAAAGTTATGGTCTCGTTACCATCATTTGATGATGGTGATGAGATATTTGGTGCTTGAGTGTGACTGGACGATTCTTTGGAGTCTTCCGAAGAACCAAAAATGATCTTTCCAGGCAGATTCATAACAGAAAACTGCAGTCCGTTTGCTAGCTTGGTGGGGATTATCTGTGTTTGGTTTTCCACCTCAGGCTGGTTGTCGCTGCATGCTAAATCTTTAGACCGATCCGTGGCAACATTATCAGGAGTGTTTTCTTGCGGGACTCCACTGTTTAAATAAAGATGAGCTTCAGTCCCACTTTTGGTGCAGACTTGGTCTCCAGTCCCATCACCATTACATGAGGAGAACTGAGCTTCATTCCTACTAATAACAGAGTCCTCAACTCTGATCACATTACATAAATGAGTCTGTGTTCCTGTTCTTATTCCGTCAGACTCTCTGCCTGCAGTTTCAGTAGCTTGAATTGCAGTTTTACTATCTAAATTGGGCGGTTTTCCCATGTCCCAGTGATCCATGTCTTCATTATTCACATCTGCGGATACTGGGGACTTATGTTGTTGGTCTTCCACCTTTTCACCATCTTTGATTCGTTCTTGCAGCATCACTCCTTCCTCCTTCTCTAACAAGCCAGAATTTCGAGTGGCTTGGATAAAAATGGCAGCTGATTGGTGGAGAAGCACACAGCTTCGTTTGGGCAGCGAGAACGAGACTGGGCGGAGTCTGGGGCGGATGGACTGGAGCTCTGAGCCTCCACCTGTCACGCGTGCGTCTTTGCTCCTCTCGACGCTGATGTCTGATGTTTTAGAAACAGTTGCAGTGGTGGTGGTTGTTATTTTCGGACTGCATCTCGCTGTTGTTGTCTTCTTTATAATGCCATTAGCAGTGTCTGTAACAGTTGCTGGGGTGAAACTGGGACTAGTGGTTTGCCTTAAATAACGATTAGCCCAAGTCATTTGGTTAAGGTCATGAGTTTCAGCAGAGGGATTTGTGTTTGGGTTCCTGATATTTTTACTAGTACAGGGCATAATGTCTGCAGCCTTCATGCCCTTGTATCCCATTTGGGTCCCAGTGAGGATGCTGGGTTCGGTAACTCTTGCGTTATTGGGGTCTGTTTGCCTGTATGTCCATGGCCTGTTGCACAAGAGTCTGGTTTCCAGTGCGGGGTTCAAAGGAAAGAGGGCCTTGGTTGTTGAGTCTTGAGATGCTGGAGGGAGAGACAATAGAAACAAATACATGGACCCTGGTTAAGGCAAAACTACAGAAATATCTCTCTATAAAAACAACAAATAATACAGATGCATATAGAATAATGACATTCACTTTTTGGATTACACCTTTATCATATTTTCTAATGCATTTAGCTTCTCTCATCTTTTACTCTTTTGTTGCTTTTGTGTTAGAGATGGACTTTAAGACAACATGAATAAGAGTGTACTGGGCTTTAAACCTGGACAAGAATTCAGATGAAGGGCTTCCCTCTAAAATGTCATATCCACTTATATAACCTTTCTAATGCAGAAGATTCTGCCAGACAATTACCTGTCTTTCCGTTGGTGCGGCACATTATTCAGCCTCATAATAACCCAATAAAACACGCAGGGTCATTCAAGGTGATGCTCTGTTTTCCTCCTTAATGTTTTAACCTCTTATTAAATAGTGCAGCTGCTCCGTCAAATTCTATTGTGATCGAATCAAAATCTGCAGTCCGCTGTATGTGTTGATAAATTCTGGTGATGTGTATAATCGAAGAATTACTGAGACCATCTGTAATTTCCTTATTGTTATTAAATGAGGTTTCCATCAGTAACAATATTTGAATACATTCAAAGCTGTAAAATGATATTAGAGGGTAGGTGTTCATTTTGATCCAATTTTCCCATCAAACTTTGGAAAGTCTCTTTTGTATAGCAGGTCTCCCCCCAGCAGAGCAAGGTTCTATACTCTTAGTTGAAGTAATATAATAGCTTTTTTTCCCTGCTGCTTTTAAAGGTCAGCAGTCTGTTTGCAGAAGTCAGGTATATGTCTGACAAAATTTAGCTAAATGTGAAAGCTCTGTGCAGGTTTAGTGCAGCAATTGCAGTAATGGCTGCGATTCAATTGAAAATAATTGATTTGACTCTGAAATTAACATGCAAATGAGTCTCTGGAGCAATTAGTCAGAAGTTTGATGTATTGTTCCTGTTGCCTGCACCCTAAACACTAGCCTTTCACTTGATCTGCTTTTAATGCATCATTCCTTTTATAAAAAATTAATTCAGACACTTTTGTATTACTGCGGCAGGTTGTTAATCCCTCAGTATTAAAGTGATATCTCCATCAGCAAAAACAGACAAGTGCTCATTAAATATTCAAAAGTCTGACAGAAGTGCTTACTTGTTTCCAGTGTGGTGCTACTTGGATTCATGTCAGCCCAGCTCTGTACTGAGGTTGTTCTTGTTTGGCTGACTGGTTCCACTGCTACTGTTGTGGACCTGAACATGGGCCCAGATCCTGGAGCACTGCGGAGGATGGGGAGGAGAGGATGAGAGAGAGAAGATCCTTACACAGAGAAGATCCTTACACATCATAGACAAATGAGATAAAGATGTCTACTTTTAACCAGGTTACAAAGACTCTTTCACTTATTAACGACATGACTTGCTTTGTTGGATTTGAAGCAAACCTCTCTTTTGACTTGTAGCTAATATACATACATTAAATATCACTGAACGGATTACTAGCCTGCACTTCCTGCATTTTGGGCCTGCCAGAAGTGTGTCAGAAGGAGCTTAAAGGAGGATGACCCAGAACAAATAAAAAGAGAAGGTGAAAGAAACAAGAGGAGAGGATGAAGGCCGTAAGAGAGGACAGAATCATCCAAGGAAGCCGAAAGAGAAGATCAGCGAGGAGGTCAAGATGGGCTGAAATCCAGCTCAAAATCAATTTAGCCACGCTTTCCATCTTCTCTCTTTGTGCTGGGATGCTGCATTTTTCCAAATCTAAAAATGCTCAGGACATAAGGCGCTCTGTAACTGGGCAGGAAAACAGCAAAGCCATGCTGATTATCTCAATTATGGACACTATATGTATATTATTACCATCTTGGGGAGGGAGCTTTCCCACCTCCCCTGTTTTGGAGTTACTCTATTTCATTCATGTTTAATAGACAGATTGCAACATGGCAAAGTGCAAATGTAACAGAAAAGAGAATAAATAAATGAAGAGACAAAAAATAGTTGTTTTTTTTATCCCATCATCATGGAACTTTTTGGGCTTGTTGTTCTTCGTTCTGTGTGGGCATCTCCAGCACCGAGCGCAAATGGTGCATTCATGTGCACTTGAACCAGATTCCCTCATTTTGGTGGCGTGCCAGGTGAACTTTCATACTGACTTTTTGTCTGTCGGGGGAGAATACACAGCGCCTGTTGCCTGTTTCTGCACATCTCTGTGCTTGTTTAGCGTTTAAGCTTTTTAAGAGAAGAAAATGCAGACAAATACTGTTGGGCAGCCAGATAAGAAGTCATAAAATCAGAAAAAACACAGAGAGAGAGAAAGAGAGAGATAAAAAACTGGTGTTCTGAGAATACCATCTGTACAACTGTTTAATTCTGCGATTCCTCTGAAGACTGCCTTGCATATTTTGATTGAACTTGTTTTTTTCATTGAAATAAAGAAAAATATTTTTTTTAAATCAACAGATAGAAAAAAAATAGATTTTTAAAAAATATCGTTCACTTTTATGTTTATTTGTGCTATTTATCTTCACACAATTTGGAGTCACTTTTTAATTTAATGGAATCTTTTTACATTTTATAACATTTGATAACAGCTGCAGTAAAGTAAAAAGTAGTGTAAGTCAGTTTGTGACAGATTAAGAAAGCACAGCCTCGATGGAAAAGAAGTGTGAATCATTTCACAAAAAAGAGTTTGTTGGTTCGTACTCAACAAAGTTGTTAATATTCATATATTCCTCTTTCCACTTAAGAAGGATGTAGTTTGAAAAGAGGACTACCCACCACTCTCCTGACCGCCTTGCTTCATTCTTCTGGAGGCTCCTCAGCGCTCTCTCCTCCCTCCTCTCCTCCCTGCGTCTTCTCTGCCTCCTGCAGGCCAGAGCTCGGTAAAACTCCCTCTGTTTCAGCTCTTTGAGGCGCTGAATGGCAAACACATTGATTATGACTGCGGGTAATTGCAAGAGCATAAGCTGATTTCAAAGAAAACAATTTAAAGAAGAAAATAAGGTGCCTCTTTGCACCTATTTATCTGCCGTGCATGTGTGGTTTTATGTTCTTCCTTAGTTATCCAGTGTCAGCTTTATTAGAGTCCATCACTGCTTAACTTGCTTACTGAGCTCTGTCTGCAAGCTGTCTGCAAGTCCGAGATACAGACTGTGTGCATGCGTGTGCAGGTGTGTGTGTGTATGTGTGTGTTACAAGTAACATCAATAAAATAGCAGTGGGTTAATATCAAAGACAGGGATGACAACAGAGAGACAGACAGCCCGGGAGGCCGAGAGGTTGACAAATAGATAAACAGACCAAAAAACACAGACAGACGGACGGATGGACAGGCAGGCAGGCAGGCAGGCAGGCAGAGAGACAGACACCAGCATGGCGGGGAAGACACACAGGTACACCGTCTCCAGGTTACACTGGCTTTAACGGTCAGACAACCCATTGCAGACCCCAAAATAGCACAATCCCATTCAGACTGCAGCACAACATCTGGAACATGTGGCCTGTGGTTTGTAGCGGCAGATCAGGTAATGAAGCACGGCTCTGTCCCACTGGGGGTCATTGATCCGAACGGTTCTGCGCCAGGTTGCGAAGTTCAAACAGGCTCCAGATGCATTTGGACATTTTCCGCTTACGGTAATATTACACAGGCTGTTACAAGTAGGAGAGAATAAATAGTTGTTTAAATTAGGAGGAAACTCTGTATGACTAAATAATTACATATTTATGACGCCGTGTAAGTTTTCTTTCACCAGAGTGAGAAATGTGTAGCTACAGTAAGTGCCCATTTAAATGAACGCATCATTGACATAATAGTGTTTTGTATTGGTATTTAGATGATTGCAGTGAGCACTGCTGTAAAATGTTAGAAACAGAGATGATGACTATTATGCTTAGGATTTTATGGGCAAAAGATGTCCAGTCCCGTTACTGTCCATGAAAGCACCGTTAGGGGTATAAAGAGGTAATATAATACATAAATTATATGTTGCAAATATAAAGAGGCAGCACGAAAGACAGCTGTTGCATGAAAACCGTGAAATGTTAATTTCACAGGTAAGCTGATGGAGATGTAAATACTCTGAAACTAGAGCTGGGAAAGGACATTTAGGATAATAGTCATTTTATCCTGAAGGAGGATTAAAACCGTAAATAATGTGTCAGCTTCCTGCTCTCACTGTTTACTACATTAGGGATTTAAGCAGAAACAAAAACAGTGTTTTTAAAGTGACGGGATAAACTGCACACGGATCTTCACTTTCCCAGCCCGGGCCATCGATGACGTTGCCTTTGTGGAAACCTCGTTTTTGAAAAGAGCAGGAGACTGCGCCTGAATGGGAGCCAAAGACAGGCAGCTTAGGCCTGGGTGAGGCTGGGGAATATTCCTAAAAACCTATTTCCTGTAAGTGCCGAGGTATCCAACAATATGCCCTAAATGCTCTGCATCCTCAAGTAAACCTAATAACAGTGACACGCGGCAAAGGAAACAATATTATGCCTCTTTCAGCACGAGCAACTGAACAAATGATAATTGCAGCAAATTCATTCCTCCCAGCACCAATAATTTCGTAAACACCCAAACAGCTGCAAGTTCTCGCTCTCCCTTCTGCAGGTCCTGTGGAGAAATAACTTCTGCCACCTCAGAGGGAAATGAGAAGGAAAAGAGGGAGAGGCGAGGACAGCGCCACAATATGTGCTTCTGCAGCCGTGTCCTATTGATTTTAACACCAAAGATAACACGCCCTGGTGTTTGTGGTTGCATTTCCTGACTGTTTTTTTTTTTTTTTTCTAGCTTTTTCAAATTCAATTTTATAAGTTCTAAAATGACTAGCCTGAAGAAGTCAGTGGAGGAGGTGTGGAGTAGTGGGGTTTTGGAGTGATTGAAAATGGTATAAAGTGTGACATAAAGTGCTCTAGGAACTACAAACAGGTGGAGGTAGGGAGAACATAATTCTACAAATCGATAATCTATAATGTCATTTTTAATGTGTGTGTCAAGTCAAATCATTGCTGTCAACACAATGTTTCTGTTTCATCTGTTAATGATACTGATATGCGCACAAGGATATTTATTGTTTCATCCACGGTTGTGTGAACATACCTCACAGTGATCTTGGTCGTTTTTATGTATGTTCAGCTATCAGCAGTGATTTAGCAAATATCTAAAACCCCATTTGGTCAGCTAAAACATCTTTTTTATAGCATTAGCGAGTTTGCAGAGTGGCATTTTTCTAAGTCCTGCCCTCACAAGCCGTTGCTAGCTTTGCCATGATAGTGGTGGAATTTCGCAGAGGAACGAAGAGCTGAAACAGTTCTTGTGATGTGCGTCGAGCTGAGTGCTCATTATGTTGTTGCGACATAACAAATCCCTGACCTTGGTCAGCGAGGTTTAAGGCATGCGTATGGATAAACTCGACCCCCCTGGATGCCTCGTTAAGGCGCTCTGAGCTACCTGCTTGTGGTGATGGTCGTAGGAGTTGATGTGATTGTCATACTGCTGGTGTCTCAAGTACTGCTTATCACACAGCTCGCAGTAGAAACTCGAGTCTCCGTCCTCCTGTATTAAGACACAAAAGGCAAAATGGTCAGAAGTGGAAATGGCACAGATGCACATTGTTTAGCTCAAAGAAATGAAAGAAAAAGGGACTGAAATAAAAGGTACATTAGTGTGTAACATGTTAAACATCAGGTGGATATTAGCATGTTTTTATCACAGCTTACCTGTTCCTTACCTGCTTTTGCAGCCAGATTGATGAGCAGACTCATAATTAGACGACTGTAAAGTTGCTTTTGCGTAGATCTAAATGATTCGTCTCAGACTTAGCTTTGAATGCCAAATTTAAACAAAGCCTGTGAGGATGCCCGAGACTCTGTTTGTATAAGTGAGTTTTAGGTGAGGACTGAACTGCTGTTATACTGTATAAAGTGTGGGCCATAAAATGTATTTGAGGGAAATGTACATTCATCACACTCTAGCTTTTAATTTGTCAACTCTCATATACTGTGTGTGTGCTCGTGTGTGTGTGTGTGTGTGTGTGTGTGTGTGTGTGTGTGTGTGTGTGTGCAGTCTGATGCAGTTTGTCATGTGGAGTAATGCTGTCTTTTTGGCTTCCGATGCCTAATGGGCCCTTCAATCACAACTATTGATCAGCACTCTGAGTTTCTGAGCACACACACACACACACACACACACACACACACACACACACACACACACACACGTGCGTTTATGTAAAGCCATTTACGGATACATGGAGCTCTTAATCCAAAAGTTTAAATTTAGTCTACACACAGATTCGCAGAAATGTTGGATTGTGCATGTGCACACATGTATTGCGTCGGACTGCACACACACACACACACATCCACACAAACAGATAAAGTGAGCAAGAGTAAGAGAGAAACACTGTTAATGGAAGATTGATTTATCTTTAAAACCAGTGAACATTCAATCTGTGACATGACCTTCAGTGGAGGTTTGGGCACTCTGTGTGTGTGTGTGTGTGTGTGTGTGTGTGTGTGTGTGTGTGTGTGTGTGTGTGTGTGTGTGTGTGTGTGTGTGTGTGTCACAGTTTGCATAAGTCCCCTCCATTTTGTCTCCAACAATCAAGCTTCTTGAACTGTGCGCCCATTTGGAGCCAGACTGAGGGCGGTGGGGGGGGGGGCAGGGCACCAGAGATAAGAAGCACAGGAATGGACTTGGATTTAAAGTGTGACAGAGGATTAATAAAGACAAACAGGCAGACAGTGAAAACGCCAAACAGAAACACAGACATCCTAGTTTAAGTCCTCATCATACATCCCGCTACCTTGGCCATTACTGTCAGGATCCTTTCCGTCACTCAGCATTAGATGATTAGACAAGTGATTACTGCAGTACTGTAATTCTATTAAGTAACAAATTTATGTTGCATTATTGTATTACAGAAAAACAACAAAACATTACATTTGCATTATTGCATAATGAAAGACAGCACTGGTTTGCATTATACCATTAAAGATCTCATTGGGTTGCATTAGCCTCCAGAAGATGGGTTTGGACATCCATTAAACATGGCCAGCTGAATGGCTTTAAAACCACAGCTTTGTAAACTCAAATTAAAACACATTATAATTCAAAACCTTTTGCCCAACCAAAACAGATTTATTATCCTTTTCAACAATTGTTTGAATTTGTCTTGTAGGTGGAATGAAACCTCCAAAATCCATGTTAAAAACCTTAAATCTGGACTGTAAAACAACCTTTTTAGAGTGACCTTGGGCTGACGCTTTACCTGTTCATGAGGTGGAAAATGCTCTGGATCCCATTTGAATCCTTTAAGATCCTTTTATAAATAATTTCATCGCTCTAATTTTAGTTTGGTTGTTAGCCCCGAGTGACTGCTGGGAGAAACAACTGTTTCTATATTCTCTCGTTTTTGCTATATCTCTGTTTCCTGCCACACGTTTGGATAAATAACAAAAAGGTCTAAAAATGTTGGTGGTTTGAAGTGTAACATTTGCATCCAATTAGCAAAAATGGGTTCTTTTGTTGTATTTTGTTTTGCATCTTACTTTTGTCTCTGGGCAAAAACATGACAAAAGTGAGGCGAAAAGGCGTCTCGCTCGGCTTCAGATCAAATGTATTTCACTTGCAGAAACTAAGTTGTCGCCCATGACTAATTTGATTTTTTCCTCCGTGTCATAAAAGTAGCTGGATAAGAATGGACTGTGAAGACTTGTGACGTAAAGCTTCTCTGCAGATTTTTTTTTCATTTATATATTTCATTTTTTTGCCATCAAGTGCTCACTGAGCAGCTACTCTACAGTAAATGACAGGATTTTTTCCCCTTTTTCTCCCTCATCTTCACGTTCCACCTCCGAGCTCGTGCTGTTTATTTAACATAATGATCAGCATGTCTTGCAACTTGATAGCTTCTCTTCTAGTTAAATTATTTCTTAGATTGCAACAAAAGAGTAAAAACATGAGGGAAGCTGTGGATACTTTATAAAAGCGATAAAGACGAGGTCGCTATGACTTTATTGAAGACCTGCAGTAGCTGCATTTATTCAAATAGAACACTAAAATAATAGCAAATTTTTTTGTTAGAAATGATTATTCACTTCTTCGCTACAAATTTCTCCTACGCAGAGCGAAAGACAAAAAAACTCCCTGGAAATTCCAAGAGAAACGGTTGCTGGATTTGTTTGTTCCATATAGATGTAATTGCCTAAAATGGTGAGGCCGGGCAGCTTTGCGTCATCATTTTTCTTTTCAATACTAATAAACGTTTTATTGCACTATATGGAGCTATTGTCTCTGGAGTAATTACCCTTTTTTCTTATTTGTATTATAATGTGCTGTTGCTTATAGATAGATAGATAGATAGATAGATAGATAGATAGATAGATAGATAGATAGATAGATAGATAGATAGATAGATAGATAGATAGATAGATAGATAGATAGATAGATAGATAGATAGATAGATAGATGAAAATGTCAGCGTCTGCTTTCAACACAAGGTGATTGGCCACATGTTTACATCCATGGAAACCTTAATGACAAAACAGGAGAAAGGCATCTGTTTTTTTGTGAGTCATTAGGGAATATGTTGACTGATCATGGAAAAGTATTTTAATTACATTCGCCAGCTCGAAGTTTGTAAAGACACTAAAAGAGCAAAAGCAGGTATGCGGATGTTTATCACCGCGGTAACCTGCTCATGTCTGGTCATCCAGGGATGCGCTGGAGACTTTGGCGGGTGTTCCGAGACGGCACTCACCCAAAGACCTGCTGCATTTCTGTTCACCTCAGCCACTTTCAAGTCGGCACACGCACAGGAGGATGTCCCGCATCCCATCACATTCTCCATAATGCTGCCGAGTCAAAGCCTGCTGGAGGAGGTGTGAGACTTGGAACCCAACAAAAAAAAGGCAGAGGCTCCGACTGCTGTCTGACAGCTGCACCTCTGGTCGAGACTCCAAAGGCCAGATGAATGCAAAACGCTGTGCTGCGGGGGGGGGGTATTCTTTGGGCTCGCTTCACTTCGGTTGTTGAATTTTGTTGCCGACTCCAGCCCTGAAAGTGTGTTTGTGTGTGGCAGCAGGGGGGCTGAGAATGTCCTCAAAGGCAAACAGTAAGAAACAGCCAACGCAGAGAGAAGCACGAGATCTTGAATTAGAATCAACAACATCAAGGCAGCAGACTGCATCAAAATTAGCTTCAACCGACACTCCGGCTGCACCTCGCGCTTTAAGTAGTCCTCCAAAATAAAACACACTTCTGTGTCTACCTTTGTAAATCTGTGCCAGAGGCATCACCGTTGCCAGGAATGTAAATGATTAACTGTGGGTCTGACAGCTATAGGGATTCATTTATGGCAATTTAAAGAAATAACTGTGGTAAATGTATTCAAATGTCAAACTTTATCTGTTCTTTCTGTTTCTGTACTGCACTTCGTTCACCATTTGTGCTCGCAGGGTCCTCAGTCAAGGCACTAACGAACAAGAGACGCCGGTCCGTGTCTCTCAGACTACGCATGCAGAGGGGAGGTGGGGGTCATACTTTTAGAAAGGGTGACAACTTCTTCAGATCTTCACCCACATGCTCCGACTCAAAGGAGGAGGTTGCGCATGCATGTGGGCTGAGTCTAAAGGCATGAGTTCAAACATACTGCAGTGCCTCTGGCTCAGTATTTGTGATGCAGAATTGTAAGCATATTTCACAAAGTCCTGTAAAGAAGGCGAGGATGGGAATCATCTGCAATTTAAATGGGTGGACCCGCACGTCCAGAGAACAGCTCATGCTGTACAATCCTATTTCCGAAGAAATTAGTTCATTTTTATTGAACTGCTGTTGTCTGGTGCAGTTTAGCGCTTCCTCTGTTCCCTGCCTGCTTAATCAGACCGCCAAAACCTGATTATCCTCAAGAAACATTCTGTCATTTATCATGCTGATTACTACTGACTACTGTCAGGAACCAGGTAATGTTGCAACAATAATTGGTCTGTGGCACAATATGTAGAGAGCATTAACGTACAGTGGTATCATAGCAACCATGACTGTAACTGTGGTGATTTGTCTCAGGGTTTTAAAAAAAGTCATTGTAATTTTAAGTGATAGCCAAAGAGAAAGAAGACAATAATGGGGGGAGCATTAAGTGGTCACAAAGTTTAAGACAATGTTTAAAATGAATTCAAAGGAGGCGTTCTGTGCACTTGTACAATACACACATCAGAAATCCTCTCTTCATTTTGTGCCACTGTTATTTCATGGGGCGGTGTTTCTTGTGTTCCTGCTAGAGTCTGGGATTTTCTTGGCTGGTCAACAGTGCAGTGGCCATTTAATTCACATATTTTTCAGCTTCCAATTTTGATTTTGTGCCTGCCAAAGGATTTTTGGACCAGAAAAAGTCTGATGAAACACAGGTGGGCTACTTTCCAAAGTGGCTAGTTTACCCAATAAACTTCAAAGCCAAAGTCAGAATCACACACACACACACAAACACACACACGTACACACACACACACACACACACGCACGCGCAAAACTACCAACCCACCCACAGAAAGAAACACTCGTAGAAGTCTCTTCGTGTCTTAATGGGAAATATTTTAAGGCTCATTTCACTGGGTATCTGAACAACAGAAACAAAAACAGAGATAAAAACTAATGATGTAGACCAAGAAAAGGATGGATAACAGGAAAAAAGACAGAAGAAAGGGCAAATTATAAAAGAAGAAAAATTAGTCTATATGGAAGAATGTGATGATGTAGGAATAACATTCTCAGCTGTCAGTTGTCTCCGTTTCTGCCTCTTTTGTGTCTTTTCACTGTCATTTCCTGTCTCTTTGTCCCTCATCTTTCAGGTCATTTCATCATCAATCGCACAACAGAGCTGAGGCCAAGTCAAGAACCTCTCCAAGTCTGTGTATTTTCAGTCAAAATGAAACCACACAAGAGTTTTTGTGCGTGTCTTTGTGTGTGTCTTTTTTTCCTTCTTTTTTTTTTACAATTCTGGCAAAATCATGAAGACATTCACTGAAGAAAATGTCACACAACAGCTACAAGGAGATGCAAATACAATATTAAGCTTAAACTGGAGATGTCAAATTGCTTTAAGAGGCACTAAACAATTACAGTGAGATGCAGTATAACCATAGAAAGAAAGAATGTCAACGCAAAACAGGCTGCGAAAATGTCTGCAGAAAATAAATAATGCCAGCAAATAAACAGAAAATGGCCCCAGAAATCTTTAAAGCGGGGACACATTAAAACACAAACGACTGGTTCAATCAAAATATAGCTTCAGCGTCACAATAGCGATAAAGTAGCAATGAGGAAATGCAAATATAGACAGAGATTTAGATGGATGTGGTGAAATGATAAATGAACAACCACCAAGGCAACAACAAGATGACAATAACACACAAAGAGCTTAAAAAAAGGCTGCAATGAGATGCAAAATTAATTCAGTTAGAGGAAAGGGCCTAACAGTGAGAAAAAAAAGTGGGAGCAAAGAAATATACAGTGGCTACTAATTTTTTCAGATGACCACTGGACAGGAGCAAAAATGACTCCAGACAGGAGGACTTTTCCACCATCATTGAACAGGCAGCAGGTAGATCCTGGATGGGAGTAATTCCACCACATTTGTGTTTCACTCCCAATCATAATGAGTTTCAAATACCTCACAGAAAAATGCACATAGGTGTCCCCTCAGGAGGCACCTTTATCTCACAGCTGATTTAAAATGACTGGACTATGTTGAAAAGAGGGGGGGTTTCCTCCAGGGAGGTCCTTAGGCAGCATGTTACATTTATTTAACTTTTAAACTAGCCTTAATGAAGACCCTACAGGCATCAGCTGTTCCTCTTATAAGAACTTGATTCTTTTTTAAAGGGTGAAACTGTGCAAATGTGTGTATTTTATAGTTCTACTCTTCTGAATATTTCACTGCAAGTGAGTGCAGAAGGAAATTCAGATTTCCGTGGATTCGTGAGTGTGTTTCTGTCTATAGGATACACTCCTTTGATAAGAATATGACATGAGCAAATCATTCTTTCGTACATTCATCTCACACCTCTGTCCTCCCCGTTTCTCCTCCTCCTCCTCCTCCTCTTCGTCTTTTCTCTCATTATGCGCAACTTTAATTAGCCCTTCTGATATGGCAACTGGACTTCAGAGAGACAGCAGGAGAGAAAGATGGAGAGATAGGGCGAGCAAGGGAAAATAGAGCAATAAAAGAAGACGGGTTTTGAAGTCGACAGCACACTTTTTGGGTTAATTACACAGAGTTTTCCTCCCACTTCCCTTTCCGCTTTTTTTTTTTTTTAAATTCCAGCTCGTGTGCAAGCGTGTGTGCGCGCGTGCCAACTTGTGTAACAATTGATCTCGTAATGAAATTAAGCTCCGGGAAATCTGGAAGCTTATACTCGGTCTCTCCTCTCATGTTGTCATCTTCTGACATCGTCTTCAAGGCCTCGTCAACCGTTTGTCCGCCGCCGACCTCTTCATCCGAGATCAGTCAGCACCACATTCGGTCCACATAATAACACCATTTACTGTGTGGTTCCGCATTTTCTCACCCAATGTGTGGTAAATACTAGCCCAAGTAATTCAACCGTCATTATGGGCCAAATAGGTTGTGTGAGTTGGTTTTGTGAATCAGCACACACACGAGCTGGATATTGGACAGATTGACTTCTTGCTTCTGTGGCTAAAAAAAGAGTAAAAAGGGGAATTAACAGCTTGTTGCACACTCTCTCTCTCTCTCTCTCTCTTTTTATATGGATCTGTTGTCATCTTTTTTTCTTCCTTTCCAAGGGATAGGTTACCCCAAATGATGCACTTATGGCTGTATTCATGGTAGTTTAAGCCCATAATCTACTAAAATGGGAGCTAATGCGCACCAGATACACAAATATAAACAGAACGGGCCATGCAGGTGTGGGGAATAATGCTATATAGATTTAAACATGCGGAGATCAGTTCAAAAATGGTTGGTTGTAGCTTCATCGCTACATCACATTCTTACGCGTACTGAGCCACTTGTATGGGATGGCAAAAGAAGAGTCATCCCAAACCTGCAGCAGTGTGCTGAAGCATAAGTGACAAGCATTTGGGCATTAATATTGCATCAATTTCATGAGATTGCCACATTTTTTGTGAGCATCGCCCACATTCAGCCAGACAGTCCAGGCCCCACGAACAAACACACACACACACACACACACACACACCTTCAACTATTAGGCACCAGCAGAGGACTTGTCGCTCACACTAATGGCAGTTATTTCAGGTTAGACTGACTGAGACTTTATTGGCCACAGTAGAGGGGAGGTGTTTTTAATAGAGACAGAGGGCGAGCACCACCTTTCCATCTCTGAATAAATGAGAGGAGAGTCTGCTCGCAAATGAGTTTGCTACACGTCACCCCCCCTCCACACACACACACACACACACACACAGCCCTTCACAGGTGATTTTAAAGGCTTTTATCAGCACACAGAAACCTGGAAATTATAGAAAACTGCTCTGACTGAAGATGTGAATTAAAATGCATTTGAGTGGCAGCTGTAGCGTCTCAACCCTGTTCATCTGTGGCAGGTGAGGACTCCCAAGTGCACTTCAGGGGACACAGAGCTTAGCTGATGCATCAGTTGCATGCGTGTTAGCAAGTGTGCGCAAGTGTGTGTGTGTGAAGTATCAGGAAAGTGTCTGCAGCCAGAAGGCCAGATGGAGACAAATGGATGATCCCTCAAGACAACAGCCCTCCAATTAACACACAGACACACTCGCAAATCACACACCCTCTCCCTCCACACACATATGCAGACACACATTCACACATCACGCATACACACACTAACAGATACAGACGTCTATGTAAAATTGTGCCAGGTCCTGTTAGTGACAGCCCTTTTTTTCATCTTCTGCTCATCATCATCTTTGATATTTTGTCATGGTTGCTTCCAGAAACATCCAGAGGTTTGACATGGTGAGGCAGAAGCTGCACAAGAGCAGAAAAGTTTAATGTACCAGCAAGACAGGACGACATGATAGAGAGACCGTGCGGGTTTCAAAGCGAATGGCTGCCTCAAAGTTCACATTAAGTTATTGATTAAACCCTATCAAAGTGCATTTCTCTGAATAAATTGTCTTTTAAATGGCTTGGTATTATCCTACAGCATTGCCTCATCCATTTGGAACCAGTTACTGGCACATAAGTCTCTCTGTATTTTCCTAAAATTTTAAGCTAATGCAGAACTGAATAAAAAGAAGACAAGATGAAACAAATCAATATTTTGTTGGACCAGAACAGGCACTGCAGTTTCATTTGGTTTGCTAGTGAAGAATGACGCCTCACCTCCTGCAGCTGTCAGTGTTTTCTCTCTGACTGCCTCTAAGTCTTAATTTTAACCAACATGTTAAAAAAAAAAGAAGTCTCGACCAAAAGTCAATTCAACGTATCAAATTTCAAACACATAAGACCTTTCCTGACTACTGAGGCAGCAGAGATGCTATACACTTGTTAATAAGTACAAAAACCATGGACTTTGATATCCACCAGCTGTTCTTGGATGTCCGTCTCATCTTTACGGTTTTGAATGGAACCAGCCCCTCAGCTATGTCAGGATTTCATCAAGAAACAAAAAACTCTTCTCGAGCACTGACTAGATGTGATACTGTGAAGCACAGCGGCACAAGTCAATTTGAGCAAATGGTGGTGTCCATCTGAGGGACACAGGCTTGGATCACACTGCCCGCTCATGTTGGAACAGTCATGTCAGACCTGCTCTCATGGGGAAGTTCTTCATCTTTTATAAGATTAAGATTTCATATTTAAAATGAATCTCTATCAATTTATTGGGGTTGTTTTGATACCTGATTATACCAGATTTTTGATGCTTGTTGCTGATATGCGGATCAATGTCCATTGTCCTAATCAAATAAATAACTACCGGTAAGTAGGAGAGAGTTGTTATGAAGTACTGCAGTTCATGCTAAAACATTTTATTTCTGAATATAAGTTGCTTACAGCTGCATTGATATTATTGAATTAGCCTAAACACAATTAACTAACAACTCAGATTGTGTCGAGTCTGCAGAGTCGTCTGACAAATATAGGCATATTTATTAATATTTGTGGAGGAATCTCAAATATTCTCTTATGTGAGCACCTTAGGTCTGCACTGCAATCACTACATTAACATCTGATAATATTTTGAAGCACAGTGTTTAATTTTTAACATTTATCTAATGGCTTGAGGAAAAATGGATGTTTGAATACTTCGACCCACATTCTGTAACTCTCACTTTTTCTCTCTACGTGTGTGTTTGAATATGTACAATGGGCTGCTATAGTGTGTCTGACCAGGTGAAGCCCACCGACCTTGTGACGTCGTTCTAACATCATAATAACTTCCTTGCAGTGTCTGACATTCTGTTCACAATTCATTCGGTTAGTGGCCAAGTGCATTTATTCATTTTTTTCAGGTTTCGACTCAATATATGATACATAGACAGTGAGACGTTCAAGTGGAAGCTGTATAATTCTATTATTAATTAACACAAGTCTGAACACTTCTGATCACTGTGTTTTCATGACCAGGGCTCAGATTGCTTCATGAGATATAGTATATAGAGTCTTTGTTGCCTCAAGTGTCTCAGAGTCTATTTGTGCTCTTTAGGTCCATGTGTTCTCCTTTTTGCTGCCAGATTGTTGCATATGTTTCTATCTTTGCCACCAGGCTCTAGTTTTCCTATTCTACTTTGTGTTAGTGTATCTGTGATACTATCTGCAATCGTTATACGCTCAAATTGAACAGAACTCTCCCTCTCTGTGGGGAAAAAAAAAGAAAAACAAAGACTCGTTTCATTACCAGGGATGGAACTGTGAAAAACAGTGGGCAGATTTTTATACATCAGCATGCTCAGAGGTGCATAACAGACATTATATAAAAAGAAAAGTAGAAGGAGAAGCAAATCTCCGTGGCTTGATTTGGTTTGGGCATCCCAGTGACTTGTGCACACACGTGTGCTACTGCAACATGCCTGGGACCAGTCCATTCAGTGAGTGATTCACTGTAAGTGTGTGAGCGTCTCACTGAGATGCTCTTTCATTTCTGCATTGTCTCATTACTCTCCCTGGACTCACACATTTCTCTTCATTCACAGCTTGAGATTCTCCTTCTAAAAACAAAGCCAAGTGTCTATTTGTGTCCATGCGTCTGAGTGCACGAGGGGAGATATTTCATGACTCATTCATTGATTATCTGTGCTATTTCTTAGTTACCTGATAAACCAAAATCATTCTTACTATTTTCTAAACACGATATATATGTGATTGAAAGGGCTTAAGTAGATCTGGTTGACTTAAAAGATGTGTTTCCACCCCTGGTTTTGCATACATGAAACCAGGCATAGTTGTGCACGCGTGCATTTCAATTTGACAGCCAGGAAAATGAACTTTATGATCAACTGTGTCTCCATCTCCACCACAACTTTAAAATGAATAAGCTACTGATTAACTGCTTGTCACGCCTGGATTTGGCTCTGCTCATATGGATTTCTTGGAACGCTCAGCGTGACCAGGAATAATGATTTTGGATCGGCACTTGAAGCTTGGGATCTGGACAAGATAGAGCTGCATGTAGTGACACGACCCCGTCTTTAACCTCAAAACACTCCTTCCCACCATGGCACATTCACCTCCTCTGCTTCCTGTTTACCTTCTCCCTCTGTCCACGGGCCAGTGGAACCAGCCAAGCAGAACTGGTGTGCAGGAAGAGGCTTAGTTTCACTTCACACCTCTGCCCTTACCTGACAGATTCAATAAAGTGACTTTGTTGAAGCCGGCCTCTGCTCCTGGCGAGCTGAGTGTACCTCCAGCCAAAAACGTAACATAAGTACACTTGCAGAAATACATGCACATGCACACACAAATTGTTGAAGCAGATACACCAAGCAGCCTCTGACTCTGTATCAGAGTTAGACACACATCCTCAGGCTTAGTCGGGATTAGACCGTACACACAGTTACACACACACAAACTCTGCAGATATCCAGTTCTGCACACACAGCTTGTTTTGCACACACACGTCGTCTGTCAGAGTGCCCCCAACACACAAACACCCCCACACACACTTTCTGTGCGGTTGAATTTAAGTCAGAGTGGAAATCAATGCAACTACTGCCACAACGCATGATAATGAGAAAGACTGTAAAAGTGGTTTTCTCTATGTGTGTGTGTGTGTGTGTGTGTGTAAGTGTTGGGGGTTGAGGGAGGGGTCATCTTAGGCTTCTGCAGCCTAAGTGAAGATTACGGCTCAGAGATTTTTCACTTCTCCTCCTTTTTACCCTCCCTGCTCCTTTGCTCCTTTCCCTCTATTATCCCCCTTCACTTACTCATACTCCCTCTCTTCATGTCTCTTTATTGCAGTTCTTTCCATCAATCTCTATCTTTGCTCCCTCTCCCCGAACAGAAAGTATCGTTATGGAATTTCTAGCAGGCAACGAGAGGGGAAGTGAGGAAGAAATGAGAAGAGGGCAGACATGATAAGAGGAGATGAAGAGGAGGAAAAGGCCCAGTGGAGGATAGGAAGAGGGACAAGCCAGATAAAAAGTGGTAATGCGTGGTAGGTTAGTAATGAACAGGCATTCAGGGGGGCTGAAGGAAGGAGGCTTTAACTAAGTTTGGAAATTATTTTTCGCATGGTGACTAAAACCAGCCGTCAGGATTGACAAATAAAGCGGTGAAAAGCAGGCGGCCGCTTTCCTTCCCCAGCTTTGCGGATGTCAGAAGATGCAGCTGTAAGACCGAGCTGATCTCCTCCACTCCAAGAGGCTGTTCAGCCAGGATCTCTCAGGCATTATGGCTATATTATGGGATGTTTTAACTGCTGGCACTGCTCCATTCTAATTAACTACCTCACGGTTTATATCGGGCTCCTCCGACATTTAGCTAATGGTTTTGCAGCAAGGCATGAGCAATTCAATACCGCAATTAGAAAGGTTTACTAACTTCTTGCAGAAGGTACCTGCAACATAATTACTTAAAGCTTCAATCCCTAATGGCGAAAGCTCTTTTTTCTTTTTTAAACACAGCCTTGCATAATGAATTTCCTGAATAAGAACTGTGATCGATTTGCTGACGCCTGTCAGCTGCCAAACTGAAGGTCTGAATTTGTGCATTGAAAAGTGCTGTGAATATAATCTGCTTAGTTTTGTACAAAACAGCTAGATGCAAATAACAGCTTCATTTAAATGTCAGTTAAAGTATGTGGAAAATATGATGAATTTTCCAAATCAAAGCGAAAAGTGAACCTTTCCATTCTTTTCTTAAAATCCGGTTTTAAAGTCAGTCCCAATCCTCACGAATGAAGACCGGCACCTGATTGCAGGTCTGTCCACCTGATTTTGAATATTTCAGACCCCTGTTCTTAAATACACTCATTTCACAGTGAAGGTCAAACTTTAAGAATGAGCGAGGCACATTTTTAAATATTACTCATATCAGGGACTGACTCAAATGTGTGCCCTTGCAAATGAATTCAGTCATCCTGAATAAGTTAAGTGCCAACACATTTTTTTTCTTTGCCGCAAGTGCCGTCTTTTCCTTGCTGTTTTAATCTTCATCACAGGCTTCAACAACAATATACTGTACATACTTGTGTATATACTCATAAATCGATGATCATGGTTGTACAGTCACCCTTATACGGATATCACATCACACAATGTCATCCAAGAATTGTTTGAGAAACATGTCAAAGTCAAATCTGCACAGGCCTGGCCTTTAAAAAGCAATATTCCCACTTCCATGGGATGCAAGGCACCTTAGTGAGTCCAGGGCATTGCCTCCCACACAGCAATACCACTGATTTTGTTCTGGAGACCATGTGACCAAAAAGCCCCTTGTCCTTTCCTTATTTATTCTGTCTTTTGCACTGTGTGGTTTTGCAGTCTTTCCACTCCAAAGTTCTGGAAGCTTTTACAATTTTCAGTCCTAACAATGGCTCCGTCACGGGGGACGTCTCACAGAGATGAGCTGCACAATGCTGAATAGAAAGCTAGTTTTCCTCTCCATTCTGTTGTTGGTTTATGGAAAGGGCACATTTAGAATACCAAGCACAAAGTCAGAAATATTGTGGACAGCGTTGTCTTCCTAAAATATTGCCCGAGACACACCATTGCAAACCTAAGCTTCTGAAATCAAGCAATGCCAATTTAAGCAGCGCATCATAAAACTGTCATTCTTGTACAGCAAGGTCGGTACATTCAGGACAATCCTTGGACTTTTTCCTGCCAGCAGAATGTGAAAACAAATGGAAAAAACTAAAAACATAGTGTTGGTTTCATGATGACATCAGAACAGCAAGCCGTTAAATCATAAATAACTGAATAGTTTATTACATTAGAAAAAAAGGAACTTTTTTAACTGGCACTTTCCATACCAAGGGCAGTGTACCATTTAATACATTGTGTGAGGGGTTCGATGTTAGACGCCACTGCAGAAATAGATCGATCGGATTATCGCTTGGAGTAATCATTATAAAGAAGGGTATGTTAAACTGTTCGTATCAGTACCGCCGTCTCCCAGCTCTGTTCAGAAAAAAACATATTGAAAATCAGTATTATCGCTTGATGTCAGCACACAAACCTCTACTCGTATACATTTTTTATGGGATTACGTGAGTTACGTGAAGCTGAACCGTCACAGGCACCTCTGGGTTAGTTATATGTGCAAAAGACAATGTATTTGGCTGTGCCGTTAGCATCCAGCAAAATGTTTTATTAACATTTGTTAGGCCTGGAGAGAGAACTATTTTGCTATCGGCTAAGTTGTAATATGTCACACTGAATCCCAATAACCTCTCCTCTATAATAGAATTGCTGTGTCAGCACGGTCGAAAAATTGTCGATTAGCCCCCTGTGATCATGGAAAGGTATTGTTGCTTGAAATGCCTCTCCCTACTCCTTATATCTGTTTTAAACTCAATCTCAACTCTTACCAAAAACCTTATTTTTGTTTGTTTGCAACAAGCAAAAGGACATCCCAATTCTCTGTAAGGTTAATCGGTAGGGCTATACAGCCCTTGAAAAGAAGACAATCCAAGGCCGTCACTTGAAACGAAAGGGTAGAGACATGTTTTCCTGATTTTAAATTGTTTGTTATAAGAGCGATACTGCACCTATAGCTAAAATGCTACACCAATGGCAAATTCACTGTAAACTGATCATCACTACAATGTTCTGCATTTCATGAAGGATTAGAGAGCTAACATATGAGCAGCGAAGGTCACGCATTTCAGAAGCTACATTAGCTGATGCTGCTTCTGGAGCTGCCTGCATCGCGCCATAGCTGCCTGGAAAAACACAAGAGACCAACGTAATAACGGACATCAGACACGTTTTCCTCCACTGGGACGCTAGAGGAGGAAAACATCTTATAAGATTTAGGATCGAAAAAGGGGTGATGACTTAGCAAAAGTCAAGTGGTGTCCTGCTTCAAGGGAAAATGTCTTCACCCCTTGCTACTCCATTTTGAGGGACAATGGGGAGATGAAGGGGAAGGGGTGAAAGGAGAATTTGGAAGAATTTCCGTTTAAATCTCTGTACCTTTACTCATAAATGAACTATTTTTTTGCTGGTATATCTCATCTCCCATTCTGTGTACTGGTCCTTTTCATATGTTGTACTCATGCATGCAATTACGCTCTTCTCCCAGAAATGATACATTATACAGGAGAGCAGTTGAACTGACAAATGCAAAGTACAACCTTGCTGTGCCCTACCAGCCCCTCTTGTCTCCCATTTGCTCCAGCCATAACTAATTTGTTCTCCCTCTCACCTAATCCCCATACATCTCCTTTTATTCTTTCACCCTCTATCACTCATTTCCCCTCCTTTAAATCTTCCTCTGCCATTTTATCCTCTGTTACCCTTTTTTTCCCCCTTTCCCTCTCTCGGTTCCTCTCATCCATCTCCCGCCTCAACATCTCCCTCTCTTCTCCCATTTCTTTGCCATCTTCATATCTATCTCGCTCTCTGTCAGGGGTAGAGGAGGCAGGGTATCATTTAGAGGAGATAGCTTTCGCAAGACATGTCAGTGCATGCACACACACACAGACACACACACACACAACTTAGCCCGGCTATCTATTGTCTCCCCGGTGAAGTGCTGTTTGGTGGGCAGCTGCTAAACTAGATGTTATAAAGTGCAACTGGTGGTCTGTTCGGAGAAAGGTGGAGAAGAGTGTAATGGAAAGCAGAGAAGGAGGTAGGGATTGGGGGTAGAGAGGAGGGCTAAGACTGCACAGAGTGGGCCCAGGCGGGGTAGATAGACAGAGGAATGGAAAACAGGAAAAAGCAAAAGCGGGGGGGAAAGCAATCCTGTTGGCGCTGATAGATTTCTGGGAGAACAATGTTATCTCTGTGTCTTTCTCTCTTTACACACACTGAGCAGCACACACGCTCACACACAGGCCATGTTACGGAGAGAGCTAACAAATCTTTGTGGAGAAGTACTTGTATCCAAAACCTTTACTTTACAAGCACAAAGGCTCCAAAGGCAGCACAGCAGACTTACAAAGAAGCCAAGCCATCCAGAAATAGAAACACGGTCAAACTCTGCATACCAATCTGTGTGTCTATGTTGGCTGTGGCATCTCAATGTCGGTTTATTTACATTCACCACTGCATGGGGGCACGTGGCGAGGAATACGGTAAACCCACAGAGGCTGTAAATAGCACCGACGGAAAATCCGAGACAGGTGATATTCAAGCAGCGACAAAAAATGCTGGCTAAAATCAGAATGGACGTTTGCGCGAGGTTGAGCGTGAGGCGACTGAATGGAGCGTCTGAAGAAAGCCAGTGGAAAGCTGCCCTT
This sequence comes from Takifugu rubripes, assembly GCF_901000725.2. Lineage (NCBI taxonomy): Eukaryota > Metazoa > Chordata > Actinopteri > Tetraodontiformes > Tetraodontidae > Takifugu > Takifugu rubripes. Next base: position 8,118,972 of record NC_042288.1, read on the forward strand.
TCAAAGTGCCCCCCTGGTGTTGGAAGGATTTGCAGGCTTACTCTCAGAATGAAGGCCACATTGTTCACTTTGGATTCATTACGATGTTCATTGTGGCAGCCAGTCAGCAGCTATAATAAGTAAACAAAGGCAACAGTCTTGTCGCAAAAGTAACAAATTATACGCAGAAAGAAATAACAACTTCGGCAGAAGCAACCTTCCTTTAGTACAGCTATAAAACCACAACTGTTGAGCGCAGTTGCTGCTTTGTTTATAAATTATGGCTACAGCAGAAAAAGCAGATAACAGCAGGTGAATGTTTAGTGATTATTGCTGCCACGTACCTAATTTTTTAACAAAAACTATTCAAACGCATTTATTCATTATTGTGTGATTGAAATGCATTGACATAATGAGTTATAATCTGTTTCTTTTATGACTGTGAACTCTACGGATAGAAACATCCAAAAGAATCAGAAAATAATCTGAGCATGAAGGGAGTATTATAAAAATGCTTTATTCTCACGTGTTTTAGATTAGCTGTCAGATGCTGTGTGGTGTCGGTAAATGACAAGCTTGCAAAGTGTGAAATGTAGTACAGGTGAATAATAAATGCTGACCTGCTTCTGGAGCTATTTATGAAAAAAGAACAAACCAATTACTGTATCATATCATATAGTTTACACAGATTAAAAGCCTCTCCTCAGATTTAAAGGTACATTTATAGGATTGAGGAAAGGATCTGATCTGAGTGAAGTTGATTACAATAAACCAGACAGCAGGAAACTGAAATACTACCAAGATGAAACATAGTCAATCATGCGGCATTTCACACTCGTCACCAAGTGGCTGCTGGTGTGTGAAATGAACGACTGGCACACACTACGTGGTACATACAGTACCAACCAAATGTGGCTTCATATCTTTTGATAAACATGGACTTTGTCTGGGTGCACCTGTCAAAATTAGATTAGTTTTCCACAGCAAGTATTGCCTTTACACGTGCACAGAAACGCTAAGTTAACACACACACACACACACACACACACACAGGGATGGACTCAGGTTCCTTTGTGTTAGGCAATTCATTTTGCCACAAGTGGTCCCAGATTGGATCTGGTCAGAGTCCTATTACACCTCACCTTGGCTGACCTTAAGCTGCCCTCACCAATACCCACTCGAACCCACTTTTACACACGCATATATGCACACAGGGGAATACACACAGACAGCAACAGTCTCATGAAGACATGGGTCAGGTCGCTAAGAGATAGCAGCCACACATCCACACAGATTTATTGATCGAGTGTAACGTTATCTAGATGGGATCATTTCTATTGATTGAGACAGAAGGGGTCACTCTGATCAATCCTATCTGCTCTGTCTGCTGTGTCATTAGAGCAGAGCCTGAGTGCTAAAATATCTGATGGTCTTTGCTTCACTCTTAGACAGACCACCAAGCAGAAGGGATTACTTGTTTAAGCTATCAGCATTGCCCGGTGCTGCTGATGTGCCCCTGCAAGGGCATCTATGTGTCATCTGTGTCTCAACTGCTCTGAGGATTTGTACACAACATAAGTTAACAAGTGCTACCCAGAGATAACAGGAGTGGAGGTCTGCAGTCTCTCAGGGGAGGGGTGGGTCCATTACAGATGCAGTCATTATGTTTCAGAATGGCTGAGGTGAGAACGTGCGCTCCTGATTCGAGACAGAATCCATGTCGTGGCTCGGCTTATTTCAATGACGCTAACATCACATTAATAAACCATTCCTGTGCCTTCCTCATCTCTTATCGATGTTTTTCTCATCTCACCAAAGCCATTTGCATCAGTTTCAGATGACCTGAGCAGACGGTGTCCCACGAGGTGCATCCCAAAATCATTTCAAAACGCCAAGAGAGTGAGGACAGGGGTGGGTTCAAACCAATGAACGGAATTACAAAATGTCATCAGTGGTGATGGGAAAGGGAAATGAAAAATTCTTGAACTTGTCAACATGGAATATCATTAGCAATACGATAGCAACGTGTGGTAATTAGTTAGCAATGTCACTTTACAGCAGGAAGGTTCTTGGTTTAGGACCTGGGACCATTCTATGTCGAGCGTTCATAGTGTACGGAGCCCAAAGATGTGTGGTAGACTATTGACCTGTCCAGGGTTTATTTCTGCCTCTCCCTGGATGAACTGTTGGGTGAGGCTCCAGTTCCATCTGTGACTGTGATGATTCATGAGTCTGGAATTTCAGTCAACAGAAGAAGAATGGATGGGCAAGCTCCAACAAGGACAACATATATGGATGATGAAAACATTCTTTTTTATTAAATAAGAGATAGGCGAGTGTATGTGTGCAAGTGTATGTGTGTGTGTGTGCGCGTGTGTGTGTGTGTGTGTGCGCATGTGTGTGTGTGTGTACGCGTTGGGGGGCGTCTCCCTGAGGCTCTCATGACCAGATGTGTTCTTTTTAGCCCATTTTTCTGCACCAGTGGTCCTTAAACTTAATCAAGCGGACCAGGTTCACCATAGTTGACATGCAGACACACACATGCGCATACCCACAAACACATCACATGCACATGCCCACATACAGGCTTTTATATTAAAAATAAAAAAATTAAAGGTGGGACAAAAACAAAAGTGCCCCAGGGCGTCTGCTGACTGAAACATGGGAAACCTGTTAAATTCATCGACATCTTGTGAAAAATGCTGCCTGGATTTTTCATCACCGGTTCCACTGGTTTTCAGACTCCCTTCAGTCACTTCAACTTGATTCCCAGTTTCCACTAAATTTATTTAGCGGTGAGGTGAGGAGGTGTCTCTCCCTCACTTTAAAAGTTTACTTAAGTATCGACCAAAGGAAGTCAAAGGGATTATTCCGCGTTCGTGTGGCTGCAAGCTTCACACAATGACAGGAGTGAATACCATTCCTGTTCACACACACACAGTCTCACTTATTTCTCATTCTATCGCTCTCACACACTGTGCAGTCGCCTCCAGTCAAGCGTGTCTTATTGGCCTTCTGTTTCACTTCCTATTCAGCTCAGTGTGTGTGCGCGTGTGCCGCAGTGTGAGGGAGTGACAGATCCAGATGGAGATGGGTTTATAATCACGAGACGGTCATTGTTGTTTTTATTATTATTTTATTGCTGTTTTTATTGCTAACTGAGAACAACAAACACAATGCAAGGGTGCAAAGGCTTTGCAGAAAGAGAGAGGTCGATTCGCCTCACTTTTGTCAAATGACGCATCCTAAAGCACTGCAGAGCCCTGACCGGTCAGATGGAACGACCATTTCTTTTCTTAACATTTTCTCAGGCTTCCAAAAGGTGGAATTGTCAAATTCACCACCACAAATGGCATTACACTGCTACATGAAAGACAAATGTTCTTACACTGAGGCAAAACACAACCCGTCTGTAATTTCAGGGTATGTGTACCTCAAAGTTCTTTGGATCAATGTTATTTATCTGATTAGTTTTGAAGTTTTTAAAATTATAAGGACACTTTCCACTCTGAGTTAAAAAGGAAATTAAAATCCATTCATTTAAAAAATCATCTATTTGCACCACTGGGCAATGAGAATTTCTGGCAGATGATGTGTGCTTTTCATTATATATATTTTCTATCCTTATCAGGTCTTTCTTACTCTTGTGTATTCCGTCTTCCACTTGTCTTTTTCAACGCGGTCCCTGACACAGTTGAGTGTATTTTAACACACAGCTTGAACATGGTTGTTTTCAGCCCCAACTGAAGCACTTTTCCAGCTCCTGGGAAACAACAATCGAGACTTTTCTTGGTTGGGAGAAGCAATATTGTTTTTAACACGTCTTGCTGCTAACTTTCTGTTTAGCATAAGCTCACCATTATATTATGTGCTGGCTCAGTGTGCACTTTTATCTATGCAAGCACAACCTTTATTTTACTGTACAAAGGTTTGATAGACACATACTCATACAAACACAAACTACTATAAAAATAGATTGTGGGAAAGGGCCAACGAGAGCAGCAAAGAAGGAAGGAAGATGAGAAATTGAAGAGGTGATGTTCAAATAAATGCTTGGTTTGTATTGGAGAGAAGTATAAAAGGCAAAAAGGGGGATTGAGCAGGAAAGGAGGAGGAAATTAAATACCCTTTGAGCGAAAGCTTCGATGAGACGAGTCCAGCAGAGCTGATGGACAGGAGGATGTATAAGGCCATGAACAGAGGGAAGGTATCGGGCAAGTATAGAGAGGCTGGAAAGAGGTGGGGGGTCATAAGAAACAGGAGAATAGAGAGGAGAATAATGGAGAGGGGAGAAGGCAAATTAAAGAGTGAAAGTGTACAAAGAAAAGAGAAAATCCAACACACAAAGAAGGTGGGGAACAGAATAGAGTCAATGTTTCATGTTCTGGAGAGATTTTCCACTCAGGTCTAAAAGTCACAATGCTGTTTCTGGTGGTATGAGGAAGACTGCAATACTTTCCCATTTGTTTTTGTTATAAAACACTAAATGGGTTTTTGGGAATGTTATGATCTTCTGACATTAGGCAAAGAAAACCCTCAGGTAATCTGAGCACACCCACAAATAGTCAAACCTTTATAATATACGCATGATAATGTGGACCCTGTTGTTTCTTCTGTCATCCAATATAATCTGCAGAAGATAAATCCAGCCAGCTTTAGGACTGGAACCTAATAGAGATGGAGGTGAAAACATCCCATCTTGACCTCAGCTTGTAGGTGATCTTGTCTGATTCGTAAAAAAAATAAAATAAATACAAGCAACCTTGTAACAACAAAAGTGTTAGAATGTAGCTCTTTTTCAGTCCTGCAGCTGGCTATTTTCATATCTTATTATGTTAATTTCACATGTATTTAAACGAGCCCCTTATACAGTACCATCATAATATTTTTCAAATCTCACCATTTTTTTGCAGAAATATCTTGCAGAAGATATTAATTTACGCCAGCGTTTCAGCCCGTAATTGGCTGTGATTGTACGTGCTGTTGTTCATCGTGTGGCAGCAGCTGTGCTGTGGAAAGTCTTTGTCTTGTCTGATTTATTTACTCTGTAAACCATGATCCACTGCTCCTCCTCCGTACCATCAAATGCTGTTTATCATTAGATTAATCATTCGAACCCGAGTTTTTAAATATTTTAAGTTTGAATTACTCGCTTTTGTGCTGCATGCTGGTTCTCTACATGTTTTATGTCAAAATGTGATATATATCTCCTTCCAATGGTAGTCACTGCAAGCCTACTACTTTGAAACTTTATATCCGAGTCTATATCAACACTGTTCTATAAACCTGACATTAGCTATCAAGACACGTTTATCATTCAACATTATTTTTCTCTTGAGAGCTGTTGCAAATATTGTGCTCTACTCAATGAGAGATAGGTATGACCCTTTTTGACATTTTATTTGGAGGCGTTGTTTGGCAGAGAAATGAGAAAACAATGGAAAAAGGAGTTTGGAGGACAGCAAATTTATGTCCTTCTGGAGAGCAGAGGTAAGAGGTGGGAAGGAAAAAAATGACGGCTAAACAAAATTGTTGTCTCTTTTACTTTTCTCCATATCCACTCTCTCGCTCCTTCTCTCTCTCTCCCCTGTCCCTCCTACCACATTTGCAGGGTTCATCTAAGCCGCGTTGACGCCCACTCACCTCCAACATGCTACCTCAGTTTCCATGGCAATTGGGTAGCGACCGTGCTACACAAATATATACTTTAACGCTCAGCACTCCACAACTCATTAAGGACATCTTAGGATGAAAAATGGATCTCTTGGGGTGTTCTTCTTCTTAAGGCGCGATACATTTGGAGACTTTGTTTTTGTGGGTTCTGTTTGTTTCCTGGGCCTGTGAGGTCATTAGGATGCTCTGTCAAGTGTAACATGATGAAAAATAGGACCCCCGAGGGGATTTCACGAGTACATGACAATGTTCGTTTCCATGAGAGAGTGGGAGCAAAGCTTATTTTGGTCTAAATGCTCCCAAGACTTTACTGAGAATGTAATTCAGCTCTCTGTGAGTCTGTTTCTTTGTCTTTGTTTGAAACCCTAGTTCACATTTGTGAAAGAAAAGGATGAATTTTGGATTTTTAATCGTTTTTCTGAAAGGTTTGTTGTTAAGGTGTTGCAAACAGGATTTTATAATTGCAGGAAATAAAAAATGTTTAACTTTTCATGGAAGGATATCGCTATTAATTTGGTATTACAACCAGTTACACAATACTCAAAATTCATTCCTTCATTAGGTCGGTACAACCAACTAATCCATTCAAATCACCAGGCACAATTAGTTCTGTAGCCCAAACAATTCAAGTACGAAAAGGTCCAATTACACAAACAGCAGGAAATGTTGGATGATTCAAACACAGACAGCCTGGCTCATGAGGGGAGGAGAGGCAGGTTTAAGTACACCAGGAGAGGAGCAGGCCTGACTGGGAACAGGTGAGACACATGAAGGTAAGTAGTTCTGCAGGAGGTAGGAGGGAGGTCGGGGGAGTAGAGCAAAGCAAACCGGACAGGTTCTGACATCAGCATAGTAACTATTCTTAGTCTTCATCAAATTAAATACAATTTTTCATCGCATCAATGTGAATTCTTAGTCTTCTTTAGGCCATGTCCAGGCTGCAGTTCCACCTGGAAAACACTAAAATAACAGGAACTGACTCATGACCCAATGAATATAATTAAAGATGTATGAGGTTCCTAAAATCTGAAGGTTACATCACTCTGACCTTTGCCTTGTAGAAGTCTTATGGTCAATTAATAGCAGTGATTTAATCAGCAGAAGTACTTGCAGCCAGTGTTTAGCTACTTTACATTTCACTGAATAATTCTCATCAAAATAATATATCAGCACAAGTCAGTACAAGTAAATGCAGTTTAATGTATCACTTCAAGATCTTTGTATTGATTTGCATACATCAACAAATTTCTATGTAGAATTGTGGCAAAAAAATAAAAAATATTAATAAAATGTAAGAAACTGAATTATTCTGCAGGTTTAAACTTGCATTTTAGTAATAAGACAGCCTCTTGAAATTAAACAAAACTGCAAACACACATACACAGATACAAAGTATCTTTGTAGCAGATGGCTCAACAGTCATAGCTGATGTTTCACACATCAGTGAAGCACACCATGTCCTCACAACTCATGAAATGCACTCCAAATTCCTGAGCACACAAGTGCGGACACACTCCAGCCATACAAGCCCCTACACATGATTGCTCATGCACATGTGCGAACCCACTCAAACTCGGGCAGACTCACCGTTTCAGTTACAACTTTGAACCTTCACACAGAGCTACCCACAATCACAAGTGTGTGCACAAAGTGTTCCCATTGGTGCTAATTTATGAAGTGCAGCACCACTCTGTTGATAACTCCCAAAATCAAAACACACACACGGACACAAACACACACAAAAACCCCATTCTCTCACAAAGTCAAGCATATTAACAGTCCACGTAGTGTCGGTTATGGGCTCTACTAAGCTGTTGTGTCATCATTGTTGCTATTGAGTCTACTCTCATTTTGGCAGTAGCACCCCTCGGGAATATTGCACCTGATGATCCAAGGACCTTCCTTTTCTAAAGACAGTCAGTGTGATCTTTGATTATGGTTTAAAAAAAAACAAAAAAAACCCCACCTTTGACCGAAATTGGAACCGAGTCTCTTTTAATTGGATTTGAACACATCCAGTGGCTCTTTCAAACCTTTCAATAAATAGTTCTTCCTACCCGACCAAAAAAAGAAACTCCCAGAGGAAATTTGTGTAAAATTTCAGCCTCTCACGGATTAGAAAATCAGCAGTATTTAAGTTATTGAGCAATGTTTCCATGGTAACACAACTCTGCCCTTGCTGATATTGGGAAAGGTGTGAAATATTCCCTGACGGCTGGTGGGCTGTCAGGAATTAGCATCACTGTGGAGTCACTGCAGACTGACTGATCTCCCAAAACACAAGACACAGGAGAGACGAGGGCAGGAATGCGTGCACATTTCTTGAATGGCCTTAGAGTATGTACCGGCATTGTGCCCAAAATTGCTACATTCATACAATTCATGTATGAAAAGGGATTAAAAAAAGAGATGGTTTTGCCATTTGAATGAATTCCATCATGTTAAAAAAATAAAATAAATTTGCACAAAACTGTTGGATTGAGAAGAAAAAACTGTGGAAAAAGCCATTTGAGTATATATTCATCTTTGAGTCCTAAATGTTATTGTCGACAACCTTCCAAAAATACCTCTATTAATTTTAAAGGCCTTGTTTTGGGATCACAAAGGTCTCAAGTGACTGAACAGCTCCAGAAGCCCCAAATAAAGGAGTGTTTGTTCCCATTAGTTCACGGTGTATTGATCAGGAATAAATTTTGAAGGTCAGTATGAATAAACACAAATGGGTTGAGTCATTGCTCTCACCAGCAAAATAAAGGTGAGTCTTTTGTGTGGATGTTCAAAGGGTAATAAAATAGGGTATCTGAATATTGTTATGGATAAAAAAAAACAACTATTATAAAAAGAAAACTCACTTTTACATTACATTATGTGTGCAGCAAGATTTGTCTCCACATTAATCAAGTGTAATAGATGTCACATAGAGTAAGTAATAGGGCTCTGTGCACACAGAACTTAGACGTAAAGCGTTTAGAGCTCTGGGCTGAAGAAAGTGGCAGTTTTTGGCAGTGAGAGTACCGAGTATGTTGATTTGATTTGTGGCCCCACACGTGGTAAAAACCATTAAAAACCCCAGCAGCAATACTTTCCCCAAATGTACGCCCCGGTACTGTAGTGAAGCCGCTGAATTTTGTGCGCACAGCTTCATTATGAAGCTCTCTGACCAGAGCGTTGCCACACAGAGGGGGCCTGATGGTGTGGAGTTAATGGCACTGGCCTCGCTTCAGTTATAGGGTTTAGCTTTGTTGGAACTTTGTTTAGTTAGTTAGCAACAGACCCTCATCCATCCTAGAGAAGCTGTGTAGCTTCTCCAGCGCAGTGACAGGGAAACAAAATAGCCGCTCCCTGAAATTGCTCAGAACGAGGCAAGGGAACTGAGTCAGCATTTGTGGAGTGTTCCTTGGATAAAACATCAATACATGAAAACTCTCATGGTGAGAGGCTTTTTTTTCAACGTTTAGTGGAACCTCCTCTTTCAGTTTTATATCTTTGAGCTTTAATTATTATTATTATTTCTTCTCTTTTTTTTTTACCGTCCTTTTTGTTGGAAACCTGTTGTCAACAGTGATGCAAGTTTCTCCAGCCTCCATAGAAACAAGTGTTGGATCTCATCAGAAATGGAAATGAATCCAACCCACGCACAATTTACATGATGTTCATTGCTGCTATGGCATTGTGAGCCTGTCATGTATGTCTTCTTCACCAGTCATCAATTATTTAAAGCAGAAAATAAAAATTAGAAATTAAAAGCATTTAAGACCGGATAGTTATTTTTTTTTTACATCTTACATCTAATTCTTGGAGCTTAACCCACTCCAATCCGGTTTTAAATTCTACCCTCCTGATTCTGCTCGTGTCATCTGTGCAACACTTTTGTTGCAATGATATCAGTCTCATTTTCTGCAGCCAAAGTATGTTATTCTAATTTCTAAGCTGTGGACTTTTCATCTAATTTCATCAGATGAGCTTGTGCAGAAGAACTTCCAGATAAAATAAGATCAGGAACGGATCCAGGGTGACTGGGTCTAGTCATGTTTGCCAGTTAAATCTCTTGATATAGCTTTCTATTCCTGGAAGAAGTGACAAACAGAGTTGAGTGTCTGCATTTGAAAATGCTTCAGTTACTAATGTGCATAATTGAAGTATCTTTATTGAGGGAAGCCTTTGATGTCTGATATATGATGATAACTTGGTAACAAATGTTGTACGGCACTGGGTAGTCAATGCCAATATCTATTAAAGCTATAATGCTAATCAATGTGCTATAACTGGAGGAAGAGGGAGAGTCTATAAATGAAATGGACTTATTTATATAGGCCAATAACAGTCCATCAACGTTAGTGGCTTCTAGAATGATGCTATCGGTACCTGTCCATCATCACTCTTTGAGAGGTA